>NC_081410.1:456968942-458168942 GCF_030272615.1 Cryptomeria japonica | reverse complement strand
AGCGAATCTTTGTCACTTTCTATGCATGCTTAGCTTAATTCTTCTATGCACATTCTTTACAAAAGAGGGTAGCCTTGCTTTCCTAACCCTTGAAATTAATTTAGCATCCAATCTTACATTGTGTGGGATTGAATCTTATGAGTTTCAACCCCTCTTTTGAATGTAAAGTCTTCCCCTTAAGTGAAAACCCATCGAATCCTAGCGAACCTCCCTTCTCTCTCCTCGGAGTCAGAAGAGGGGAGAACAACTAGGGTTCGACCGCGATTTTCCGCTTTACATTTTGGTGAACCCGACGTGAACATCCTTTCTAATTTTTCATGCTTAGATCTGAAAAGTTGATTACATTTCCATGTGTGATCTTTTGCAAAATTTTAGAGGTGATTGCATAAAAACCCTAAATTTTCTTTTTGAACATTGAACTTGCGAAATGTTTAATTGTTAATGCTTGCTTCAGATCTACTTTTCTATTACAAATTATCAATTCATGTCTGTACTTTAATTTTGAAAATTAAGTGGTTAAAAGTCAAAACCCTAATTTTTGAAACCCTCTTGATTCAACCTTTGTCCGACAATTTCACTGATCAAAACATTTCCAAATCAGCTGTAACTTTGGATTCTGCAATAAAATCACATTATCCTTCATCCCTGAAAATTTGGAAAAAAGTTGCGAGGACCGTGTTGCACTCTGAGCGCCATCGTCCCCGACATTTTTTCCGAAATTTCGGGAGCGACATCTTACTGTGTTTTTCTGCTAAAATCCAGAATTTTGGCTGATTTTATCAATTATAACACCTTCAAAATTACAGTCAAAGTTGGTCTTGTGATTGCTTGGTCTAAGGCTCCTAATCATTCAAAAATTGTCGAAATTAAAATTTTGTGTCAAAATTGCGTTTTTATTATCATAAATCTGAAAAGTGTGTCTACATTCATTCGAAATTTCAGTGCTTTATTCAAATTCTTGCAATTTATGACTTTTGAAATTAAGTGCTTAATTACAACAACTTTGATTTCCGCTTTCAAAATCGAATTTTGCGTGAAATTGAGTCAATTTTTAATTTTCAAAATTTGCATTGCTCGTGACATTCCCTCTAAAATCATAAAATTCAAAATTTCAGTTTCCCTCTCTTTTTCAAAATTCAAAATTTTGCATTTTTCGACAATCTTGATAGGGTTCAATTTTGAGATTGCAACTTTAATTTGGCCTATCTACAGATCGTAAAATCCCTCAATTTTTTCAGATTAGCTCTAAAATCATCATACCTTTCATCCCTGCAAATTTCGAAAAAAGTTGCAAGGACCGTGTTGCACTCCGAGCGCCACGGTCCCGGACATTTTTTCCGAAATTTCGGGAGACTGTTGTGATTGTATTTAACAGCTTAAATCTGGAAGATTGGCTGGTTTTACTGAAAATTGCTATCTCTAAGATCAAAATCTTTTCTCTCTCTCTAGTGCATGAGTTTTACAACAGTAAGCCCTACTTACACTATTCTCGTTAGACAAAGCCGTAGAATTAAGTCCTTTCGAGGTTTAACTACCGAGGAGATGGAACCTAATTTGAGTAGCCTTTTTAACGAGGACATGGGTAATTCCTCTAATCCTCCTAATGATGAAGAAGCTCCCCATGAAGTTTCCGTTGAACAACTTTCGAAATTGGATAACCAATTTGACGATTTTCACCAATGGATGTCTCATGAGTATCCCGATAGTCAAGCTCTTCCTTTAATTGAGGGTCTAAAACGCATGCTTCAAAGTGATAAGAATGGAATTGATGTTTTACGTGGTATCGCACATATTGTGGATTCGAATGTGATGCCTATGAAGAGTTGTGCTGAATCTTTAGGTTATACACAACCTCCTACACAAGTCAATCATTCTATTCCTTTGACAACTACTATTGCTAGTATACCTACCTTTACATCAAACATCATGGCTACCTCTATACAAGACATTCCTCCTGTGATCACTAGTCATGGGGGCAATCCTCCTTCTTCTTCAATTAATCCTCTTCCTTCATTCAATCCAACTTCTTCGTACATTCCTTCAATGAATGTTCCTATCACATATTCACAAATGAACATGACGCAAGGGGGCAATTCATTTAACCATTCCATTCCTCCTTGTAATGTTCCTCCTATCCAATCATCCCCTATGGTTGACTATCATAGGGTCCCACCACCTTACTCTTTACCTTCTTTCAATAACATCACGCCTCCATCTCAATCTAACACACCTAATATGAACTCTTCGACTGAAGCGACCATTAACAATCTTGCACAAACTGTCTCTTCTTTACAGCAACAAATTGCCTCTATGAATCAATCTAAGTTTAGTGTGCCCACATTTGATGTTGCGAGCCCACTTTCTCTTGATATTGTTCGAGCTATCCCTCCTAAACATGTTGAAATCCCGCATTTGGAGCTTTATAATGGTAAAGGAGATCCTCTAACACATGTTAAGACTTTTCAAACAATTTGTACTGATTTTGCTTATGACTCAAGGTTGCTTGCAAAACTGTTCACTAGAACATTAAGAGACAAAGCCCTACAATGGTATTGCTCGTTGCCTTCTTATTCTATTACTTCTTTCGAACAACTTGCAAATGCTTTCATTCAACAATTTCAAAACAATATAAGTCCTAAAGTTACTTTGATTGATTTAATGCATTGTAAACAAGGTGTTAAAGAAAAAGTGACTGATTTTATTGGTAGATATAAGCATTTGTACGCTCAAATTTCTTTTCCAGTGCCTGATAATGATATTCAAAGAATCTTTATTTCTAATTTACAAAAAGATATTCGAGACAAACTTCTATTTTCTGAGTTTACTTCTTTCCAACAGTTGTGTGCCACTCTTCACAATTATCAACTGACTGTGAGTCAAATGGAACAATCACATCCTATGGCTCCGAGTGATAAGGGTGATAGCAGTCAACAACCATTTGGGAAGATTAAACCAAACAGAGATTCCATCAAATTCAATGAAAACATCATCAACAACAATGTGAATGCAGCATCAGGTGTGCCTCCTATTTCTAAATTTTTCAGGAAAGAAAGAAAGTATACTCCTTTGAATGAATCATTGCATGATATTATGAATAAGTTATTGGGACAAAATGTGCTTACTCTTCCTCCTGTACGACAAATTGATCCTGCAAAGATTACTTCACCTTATTTTGATCACAAAGCTTTTTGTCATTTTCATCGTTAGCCTGGTCATGATACTAAAAAATGTTTTTCTTTAAAGGGTAAAATTCAGGATTTCATTGATAATAATACTATTTCTGTTTCTGGAGTGAATGATAAAGGCAACACATATGTAGCTCCTCCTAACCAAAATCTTCAGATTTTCACTGATCCATTTCCTTCTCATACCTCTAATGCAATTGAGGCTAATGATTCCTCTCTTTCATCTGATGGTCTTGTGTCTATGACTCCGAATGTGATTAACTTTGTAGAGCAGCAAGAAATCCCTAAAGAACCTTCCATCACATTTGATTCTAGTGAAACCATTAGAGCACCTGATGGTCCTTTATACATAGTTGCAAAAGTCAAGAATACACCTTGCCGTGGAGTGCTTATTGATCCTTCGTGCATGGTTAATGTTATTACTGAAGAATTTCTTTTTACTTTGCAATTGAATCAAGTGATCTATGACAAAATAGATGTGATTGTGAAACTATTTGATGCATTTTCTTCTCCTGCAATTGGTTCTATTACATTGCCTATTGAGGTCCATAATAAATCTCTTGATGTGAACTTTGCTATTATTCCTTCTTCCGAACAATTTCGTGTGAAGCTTGGCTATCCTTGGCTATCTTCCATGAAGGCTATTGCTTCTCCTATACATAAGTGTTTGAAATTTCCCCATAATGGTGAAGTTGTTACTGTCAATCATAGTCTCTTTAAACCAGCTGAAAGAACCTCTAGTGTTCCTATTGATTACTTTTGGCCTAAACAATTCCAATCTCTTCCCCCGCGAAGTGATCATCTTTTCAAATCTTATCAAAAGTGGAAAACAGATATGATCCTATCTTTAAGTGAACCCAGAACACCTAAACTTGACATTCCTATCATTCTTGAGAAGGAAATTCTTCCTTTGAAAGATAAAACTAATGTCTTTCCTCAAGAAGATTCCCAACCCGTCCCCATGGATGTGACTATGTCTATGCCTGATAAATCTTCTAAGAGTAGATCTATACCTCCTCGTCATGATGGACTTGGTCTTCTCCCTAAACCAAAAATTCCTCCTTTATATGGAGCAGTTCCTCCTCCTGCCTTTTATAGAGAGAAGAGACCTTCTTCTTCTCCTATTATCCAGCCTAAGACACCACAACCTAAACACCCAAATGATAAGGATGAGAAAATTCCTCCTCCTCTATCTTCTACACTTCCTACTAAGACTAGACGTAATCGTTCTGCACGCGAACGCCGACGAAAACGTCGTCTTAGGGCTCAAGCAGCCGCTTCTCAAAATTTACAATCTCCAAAAACACCTTCAACAAGCATTATTCCATTTTCGCCTCAGCCGGATATTGAGCCTAAATCTCCTAAACATAAGATGCATGATGGTCTTGATCCTGTGCGAGTTAAAGATCCTATTTTTATAAATCTTGATGATGATATAGATGAAAATGTTACTCCTCTTGCTTCTGATAGCGAATATGAACTTGTTGATGTTGATAACCATTTATCTAATGAATTTTCTAAAGCACTTATCCTAGCTCCTAGACAAGAACAATGTGGCTCGGAACATGAACATAGCCCTTGTTTGGATCTTGTGATAGCTCCATCTGCTGTGTTGGATGTTCCTCCTCTAGCGTGTTCCCTGCCTTCCCGAAACATTGATCAGCAAGATCGGGGGGTAGATGACGTGCTAGACTAGTTACATTAGCATAGCAGATTCTCTTCCCCCTCCCTTTTGTTACTTCTTCTATATGTTATTCTCATTCTTCTATTTGTTGTCCTTGGTGTTGTCTACTTGAGGACGATGCAAAGCATTGAGATCTATTTGGTCTCTCTCATGTTGACTCAAAAGACACATGTGTTCCCTTCTTCTAGGTGACCTTCCTTGATTGGGGAATGAAGAACAATTATGCATACATACATATGATATATACATGACTTATCATACAGCATACTGACCTCGAGGAAAGCAAAGTCACCTCGTGCTTTGTGTTTTGTGTCTATTATCCTTGGGTTTATCTCACACTTGGGGGCTAAATCCTTGCAATAACGTGCTCCTTTCCTTTCTCATTTCTTATGTGTATCACTACGTTAAAACAATCACCCCCGTTGAGGTGCGTGCGATCGCTTTAACGTAGGGGGCATACACCCTGACTATCCCTTCACGATACTTGAAAATTTCTTGGAGAAATTAGCTTTGCCTTGAAAATTTTCGGTATTTCTCTTACATGACTCATAGTGAGGGAACCTTACTACTGACAGTCATGGTTCTCCCTCGTGATCTTCCCTTTTACTTTGTCAATCGAAGTCGTAAGATCCTTAGTCCACTGGGGGCTTGCTGTATCTTGCCTCCTTGACATGGTGAAAGTCTTTCAATGTTGTTTCCTTGTACTTTATCGGAAGTATGAGCATACATACTCCCGCTAAAGTGGGGGCTAAATGTAGCATCCTAAAATTGCGACACTTGCAATTTCGACTGCATTTCGGTCTTCACGATGGCGACGCAACACGCAACTTGAATGGAGACCCCAAAACTTGCTCACAACACCAAAAACTGCATTTTTCAAGCACCTTGGCCTGAACCTCCTTGCACCCCGCTGTCCCGGAGGTGGGACCAGAGCGCCCAGCGCCCTGGTCCCTCAGGACCAGGGCGCCCAGCACCCTGGTCCCTGGGTCCTATTTTGGGCCCGGTTTCCTAAGTGATATCGGGTCTTTTTTATTGCAATTTGGAAATATACTTCCCCGGTCGGCCTAAGGTCGGGAAAATCAGTCTATCAGCCCTAATTGACAAGTATATAAACTACATTTTCCTCTTTCATTCGATATGATGGAAAAGGCGTGGAAATTATACTCAAGCATTCAAGCATTCCTTCAAGCAATTGATCATTTCAAGTCTCCATTCAAGGCTAAGTGTTGCATTCAAGACAAGGATTCAACCATTGAAGAGGAGATCACTTACTACATGCTACATACAACATACTACATACTACAACATACAACATCTAAACCTTCGCACATAAGGATACCAACATCCTTAGAACAAGGTATTAGTACTTGTTTACATTGCAGTCATTTACATTTACAGCTCTTGCTCATTTCTTGGTTAATTCCAAAACCGGGGTTTGACCTAAAGGCAAACCCCTAATCCCTAACCCCCCAATCGTCTTTGCTTTTCTGTGTGTAGGTTGCAGGTACGCGACTGAGATTGAAGATCTGGAATCCTTGTGCAGAGACGAACCGATCCCCCTTCGTTTGACAGATTTTTCGGAGGACCGTGGCGCCGGGCGCCATCGTCCCGACAACTTTTGCTCAAATTTGTAGGACAGCGCCGTATCGACATTTTACTGCTAATTCCAGGTCCGCAGCTTCATCCTATAACCTAAACTCAGTTTATAAGCGAATCTTTGTCACTTTCTATGCATGCTTAGCTTAATTCTTCTATGCACATTATTTACAAAAGAGGGTAGCCTTGCTTTCCTAACCCTTGAAATTCATTTAGCATCCAATCTTACATTGTGTGGGATTGAATCTTATGAGTTTCAACCCCTCTTTTGAATGTAAAGTCTTCCCCTTAAGTGAAAACCCATCGAATCCTAGCGAACCTCCCTTCTCTCTCCTCGGAGTCAGAAGAGGGGAGAACAACTAGGGTTCGACCGCGATTTTCCGCTTTACAAGAACATCTTGTACATATGCAAACATCTTTTCTATTTTCTTCTCTCTTCTCTTCCTGTTAAAACTAGTTTTTACTTCAAGAGCCTTCTCTCCTGTTGTACCAAACTGTTTTGTCTTATCATCTAATGGGGAATCTAACAACATCTTTGCATGCAGTTCAAAAATTCTATCATACACCTCATATCCAAGCTCAGTAACCCATATTTGCCTAGGTTCAACTGCTTCCATAAGAGTTTCATTAGTTTTCACCATGAAACATATATCAGTGGAATACTTCTCCACAATGTTCTTTGAAATTATCTTCCTTTTCCTCATGTTTTCTTGAAAAGTCTTAAAATGCCCCTAAAGTTTCTCATCTCTGTCGGTACCAAGCCTAGTGATAGCTTCCTTTATTTGCATACCTACTGGTATGTCATGAGCCCAATGCTTCTTCCCTATACCGGGTAGTTCATTTAAGAAGTAAAGCATTAAACAAACAATCAAGTTTCCATATCTAAAGGTGCCTTTCTTGATTCCTTTGATCTTTCCAAGGTTTAACATCAACTCACTCCTCATCCACTCACATAAATCATATTCACATTATTCCTCAGCATCTTATATGCAACATGAATGCATGAACTAGCAACAGAATTCAATTGGTTGGATTGAGTTACCTTGTAACATACCATGTCGATGATTGTGCTTATCCTCATTGATTTGCTATCAGGTGTAGCACCAGTGAGTTTTTTAACCTCTATGTTGGAAATTTTCTTGCCAGGTTCTTGTCTGACCTTGGGTAAGCTGGTGAAGCTCGAATTACCTCCTTCGTGATCATGTAAGGCCTATCTAGACAAATAAATTCATTGTGAACCCTGCTTAGAATGTATCTAATCACCTCATCTTTGAATTCAGGTATGTACCGAATACCGGTTAACCCTAGATCCTCAATTGCTTTGAATTCTAGTTTGATGGTTCCGATGTCTCCCAATATCACGGATTGATACATGCTTTTGATGTCTTCAGTGCCCAAGTCCTCAAGGGTGCGATGAATGTGTACCCTCACATCTTCAACATACATTACATCGTCTGGAACCCTATAAATGGTTCCCGCAGAGTCTTCCTTTTTAACAATTTTAGGAACCTCCTTAAATATTGGCCTTAACCTATCCTCGAATTCGACAATGGTGGAATTTGCAATAAAAGTAGGAGCTAAATATCTAGATGCCATGTCGAAAAATACCTGAAAGTAAATGTCGATGGAAGATTGATAACTGCTCGAAATCTTTTCACAATGCTTCTACCCACTCTTGACTCTCCTTTACTTCTCTCTGAATGCTTGAATGCTTGTTTAGTGAAAATGAATTCACTTACCCTCTTTTATCAGCAAATAAAACCCTAATTTTCTGTAATAAATGCTTCACCAACAACCCTACGAATGTCGGTTTCACATTTATGTTTTGGGTGAACCTTCATCGATGATGAACGTAATTCTCTAGATCTCTTTCCAGGTCTCCTTAGATCTCTTCTAGGGTAATATGCAAAATTTAGCAATGAATTTGCCAACCCCTAAGGCTTATGCCTCAGTTACCAATGGAATTTCCTGTCGATGGAGGAATACTCTGTTCTATCGGTGGAGTTACCGGTATAGATACATCTCCACTTGGTTCTTCATATTTTTTAACCTATTTGTTGGTGTGATCTTGTTGCATTTCATCTACCTTCTACTTTCCTTTCTCATTATCTTTATCATTATTAACCAGTTGAGTCTTGCTTCTACAATACTTAGCAATATGACCTATTTGTTTGCATGCATAAAATGTAACATTGTTCTTTTGAATTTCTTTGACATATCTGGTATCATTTCTTGACCTACAATGATTAGAAAAATATCCAAACTTTCCACATGCATGACATTTAACATTCATTCTGCAATCTTTTGATCTATGACCATATTTCTTGCAGTTTGTGCATTGACCAGGAACAAAATTGTAGTTTTGATTTGCCTTATTTCTACATTGTTTATCCATATGCCCAAATTTATTGCAAACAAAAAATATACCAGTGAATTTATAAGCATTAGATTGCCTTACTGGTTTCCTCTATTTTGATGAGTTCTACGTACCAATTGTTTGATCTTCATTTGCACTACTGGAGCATTCGCCTTGTACAAATCCAAGTCCTCTAGAATCATCAATCTGTCTTTGTCTTTTGAGTAAGTCATCCAACTGTGTAGTATTGATCCTAAACTTTTCTTTATACTCACTTGCAGTAGTCAGATCATCTCTCAGAGTGGTTACTTGTCTTTCAAGTTCTTGTTCATTGTTTCGGGAGTGTGCCAAATCAATTCTCAATAAACTATTATCATGAGTCAATCTACCACATTCATCAAAAAATTTCTTTAGAGATATAACAAGATTATCCTTTTTCTTCTTTCTATCCTCAATATCTTTTGATAACCTCATAGTCAGATCTTGCATTTCATTCTTCATGAGCATGTTTGCTTGACTTAGTTTCTGACATTGTTCTTTAAGAATATATTTTTCCTCATCATGCAAAAGTTCTTTTCTCTTGGCTTGAGAATATGATAACCTTTCTTGTAGAATAAGAATGAATTCATTTGTAGAATTCAATTCTTCTTGCAATTTCAAGTTCGTCCTTTCAACATCATAATCCTCAAGAGCCATCTCAATTTGCTTCTCTATAGCCATGTTCAAAGATTCTAGTTTTAGGATCTTCCTCAAGCTGTTAAACTTCTTCTGAGGTACCAATCTCTGATACCAATTGTTGGGATCCAAGAACACTGAGAGGGGGGGTGAATCAATGTTCTGCCAGAATGAACAGTTTTTAACTTTCTAGACCATTTCATATATATACCGGTAAACAAATAAACATATAACAAGAAGCAAATAAATCATCCACATAAATGAACACCATAACACATAGAATTTATACATGGAAAACCTCAATGAGGAAAAACCACGGTGGGATTTGTGACCCATAATATCAGTTCACTAACCATATGAAAAGATATTATATATAATAGGGGCCTACACTTGCAGGAAGGCACACTACCTAGAGCATACTGCTCATCACTAAAAAGCCTCACTGACTACAAGCTTTCTGCCAAAGTAAATTACTGAAAATGAACTCAAGAATGCATCTGTTATGCCAAATAGAGTTTCGGTTTTGGTTCTGCTCTATACCAGTTCATAAACTTTGAACTGCTACTGGTATCTCTTCTCCTCCAAGAATGATTTCCAAGCTATCTATGGATCATTGCATGATATAGTATTCGCATACAAAATGATCTCCATACATATATTTCGCATCATACAATTATGATATATTCTTCTATATCCACATATTTGATCTATCACATCACTTGCTAAAATAACCTAGCAGACTAACCTATATACCTATTACAAATGATATGCCTTATGTTGGCTTAAAATACATTTACAAAAATGTCGGCCTTGACAATAATAATTACAAAATGATTTAAGTAAATCCTCCTTGATGTCGGCTTCCAAAGAAGTATTGATGTCGATGTCGATGTAGCCCCGAATGCTCCAAAGTTTTTATCTGCCAGTATATGCTTTCTAGTGTTGGTTTATGACTACCATCATATTTTGTTGCCATCAATGACAACAAAATGAATCTAATGAGTGTCAATTGCCAACATGAGAAAGATAGTGGAGAGTGCAAATGTGAAGGTGGATGAGAACCTTGGAAAAGAGATCAGAGCTTGCAGATATGATGATGGTCAACATGTTGTTATGAATCCTATTCAGACTGGGGAATTGAAGTAGATTGATCTAGTAGAGACCGTTACTCCGGATGTTGCTGCTACCGGTGGAGAGGTACAAGAACCTGAAAAATCAAAACAATCAAAAGACTCCAAGGTATGTAAGATTGAATCATTCAGAAAATCAGATTATTGGTTATAAAAATAAAGGTGTGAAGACTAGAAGAAGGCTAGCTGCTGAAGAGGTATGCTTGATTTCAAAAGTTGAACCTAAAGATGTTATTGAGGCTTACAAAGATGAAAATTGGATGAGAGCTATGGAAGAAGAATTAGATCAGATTGAAAAGAATAACACATGGGAGCTTATGCCTAGACCTAAAGATAAGATTGTTATTAGTACTAAATAGGTATTCAGGAATAAATTAAATGAAGCTGGTGAAGTTGTCAGGAATAAATTAAGATTGGTATGCAAAGGATATTCATAGAAAGAAGGGATTGATTATGAGGAGACTTTTTCTCCGGTGGTCAGACTTGAAGCTGTTAGATTGTTGCTTGCATATGATGCCTATAAATATTTCAAGGTATATCATATGGATGTCAAATCTACCTTTTTGAATGGTGATCTTGAGGAAGAAGTCTACATTCAGCAACCTGATGGATTTTCATTATCAGATGATGGAGACATGGTATGTAAACTGAAGAAATCTCTTTATAGATTGAAACAAGCCCCTAGAGCCTAGTATGCTAGATTGGATAAGTATTTGTTAAAATTGGGATTTAATAAAGGGACTATTGATAGTAATATGTACTTTAAGATTGAGAATGATAACATCTTGATTGTTGAAATCTTTGTTGATGATAATATCTTTGGTGGTGATGATAACTTGAGCATGAAGTTTGTCAGTGTAGAAAGAATTTGAGATTTCTATGATAGGTGAGATGAAATTTTTCTTAGGTTTGCATATTTCATAACTGGAAAAGGTATTTTATATCTCAAACTAAATATGTGAAGGAATTGTTGAAGATGTTTGGGTTGGATGACTCCAAACTAGTTGGAACTCCTATGGGAACTGGTTGTAATTTATCCAAGCATAATGATTCTAGGAAAGCTAGTCAGTGTTTGTACAGATCTATGGTTGATGGACTACTATATCTTACTTAGACTAGGTCAGACAATATGCATGTTGTTTGCATGGCTTCTAGATATCAAGTTGATCCAAAAGAGAGTCATGTTACTGTTGTAAAGAGGATATTCAGATACTTGAAGGTTATTGTGGATTATAGTTTGTGGTATTTGAAGAATGATGATTTCATGTTATGTTCTTACACTAATGCAAATTGGGTTGGTGATGTTAATGATCGGAAGAGTACCTCGGGTGGTGCATTCTTTTTAGGTAAGAAACTGGTTTCATGGGCTAGTAAGAAACAAGATTTAGTGTCCTTACCTACTATCGAAGTTGAGTACATTGTTGATGTTGGTAGCTACACTCATGTAGTTTGGATGAAGCAAATGTTGAAGGATATTAGAGTTATGTATGATGAGCCTATTGTCATTTACTATGATAATTCTAGTGACATTAACATGTCAAAGAATTTGGTGCAACATTCAAAAACTAAACATGTGTCAATCAAATATCATAACTTGAGAGAACAAGTTAGTGAAGAGGAAGTGAAGCTAGAATATGTGTCTACAAAGGAACTGATTGCTAATATTTTCACTATGCTTTTGCCTACATATACATTTTTCTATTTGAGAGACACCCTCTTGATGAGAACTAGATGCATTGAGTTGCATCAATCTGGTAGATCTTAGAGCCTTATTTTTCTATTCGGATTGATGAGCTGGTGCTACTCCTCTAGTGGAGTAGTCTGTGTTTTAGGGAGACAGATTCTTCAGATTCATGTTTCTATTTAGGGGGAGAGAGAGTTTGGTTTTTATTTTTGAGAGCTTTAGCATTGTTGTCAAAGGGGGAGAGAGCATGTGAAAAACTGTTTTGATCTGCTTGATCTCAGGGGGAGTTTGCAGGAGATATTTTCTTTCTTTGCATTGATTGTTTTTCACATTCCTATGTTGCCATCAATGCCAAAGGGGGAGATTGTTGGACATTACTGCTTCTAGGATGTGTTGTCATTGATATCAACATATTCCTACTCTAGTGATTGCAGATTGGTTTATTGGGATTATGGTTTTGTGTATTGAGTATCTTCAGTATCATGATATTCTTTTGTAATGGTTTTAGTGAACCAGAAAGCTTAATTGATCATTTCATATGATCCAGTTTTGCAGTTTGTTTTTTCTGATCAGTGCTTTGCAGAGTCAATATTTCCTCTGGTATATTCCGGTGTGATCAGATCTTGAGTTGATATTTTGGGAGATTGTTTGGAATGATCCTTTGTATATTCATTCTAGATGGTTCGTGATATGGTACTCTGCGGGTTATCTTTCTTCGTGACAGTTGTTGCGGTTTGGTATTCTTGAGGTTTAAATGTTGACACATGAAGATTTAATAAGTGGTGTTGGTGTAGATGTTACTGATAATTCTAACGTTCTTGTTGATTGTGTCCTATTTGTTTTGATGATCTGCATTGATCGTTGTGCAATTTTTTGGTGATTTTTCTTAGCCGGTGATGTTCTTCATGTTATGTGGTTTTCCTAGTGGTGTAGCATGTTGCGGTTGATCTTGGTGTGATTTTCGGTGGTGATGAGAAATTGGGAATTTGAATTAGGTCCATGTTATGTCATGTGTGTCATTATATTGGTCCGTTGGTCAATCTTTGTATCGTGTGATGTAATTTTATAATTGTGAGTTGAGGGTTTAGCTAACTTTGTTGTCAAAGTTGATGAATTGTATATAGAGGTGATATTGTCATGTAATTTAGATATAGAGGTCATGTCTGCATTATCAAAGAGTTGTGTATGTGTGAATAAGAATTCATCTTTTAGTGTGAGGTATTGGGCAGAGATCGGTGTTGTAGAGAAGACAATTGTGCTTAACCGAAACTGTAATCAGGCATTTGGAGATGCTATTTTTTCATTTCATTCCTTATAGATTGTAGTCTGAATCTTTTTGTAAGTCAATGAGAGTTCCCAGAGGGTTGTATCCTTCCGAGTCTTTATCTTTTGAGCAGTGAGCTCTAGACAGTGTGTCTGAATGCATGTGCATTCCCCATTGTAATATTTTCACATACTACTGTAGAGTATCATCTTATTGTGGGTGGGCTCCCACTATGGTTTTTCTCTTAACTGATTTTTTCACGTCAAAATCTTGGCGTTGTGTGTTGTGCTATTAATTTGCTTACCTTTGTTATTGTTGCAGTTTATCATATATGTTCTTATGGTTAAGTTTGTAGATCCAGAGAAAACTAATTCACCCCCCCCCCCCTCTCAGTTTTCCTCCATTATTGCTGGTCACACCATATTACAAAAGCGGCTCACAGTCGAAATGCTTACTACAATAGAAAATAGTGAACTAAAGAAAATTGCATCTCCAAATGCATGAAATCAGTTTCAAGATAAGCTCAAATAACTACTCACAAAAGACTGACATTGGATCCGGTAAGAGATCACTTTACCACTTCCTGCAACGAATTAGGTAAAGGATTACTGCACCATTGACCACAACTCTATACACTACTTACTTTGTCACACAATACATACTTTGTTGATTCACACTCTACACTTATTCTATCTCACTTCCATGCATGCTTCGCTTACATACATCTTCTATATGTGTCTGTGTGTGTGTACCAAAAAACATACACTGGGATAATATGTTAGCCAAGCACAAATAATGTGTTCCTCGAATCAACACGTTATCCAATAAAGTCTTAACAAAAAACATGATAACAAAGTCGGCCTCCACATGATCTCCTACACGCTTCCTTTGCTCATTTGATTTATTGATCCATACTCCTTAATTACCGAGACAAAACAGGGGTCAACTAGATGCATAAATATGAACCCATAAGCACAAAACTACAAGCACAGAAAATCCTAACTCCAAAATACAGATGTCATAGATTTCCATGAACATACAACAACACAACAGATACAACTGATATGATTGATACCACTGATATCAGAACACACACAGTTGAAACCAGGACTAGATACAAACCAAAATAAGCACACCTCGGGATTCTGAAGATGGGGATCTTCCAGAAATAACTCCAACATATCAATTCTGCCTCATATCACATACATACCTATCTTCCATTGATAATTGACTAGCAATACCAAAACTATTTCCAACAATATACACCATCCAGTTCAAACCGAATAACCAGATCTAACATCAATGACAACAATGACAAGTCTATCACAAAACAACCACAAAAAACAAAATTATTATTATCTAAAAGACATAATGAACTCAACACTCCAACCAACTAATATAATACAATATCCAATGTCAACAAACTGCTACTTTTTTATGTTATATGAATTCTTGTCAAAATTGATATAATAATTACTTACAATCAATTCCATTTTTTAAATACTTTAATTCTTAAGAAAATCACATAATTGAAATTTCAAAGTAGCTAACTACCAAATAGAGTGTAACCTTACCCACTACTACGAAATCTATCCTTTATGAACCACTGGCCACTCCCTACCTTGCCAAACTATTGACATGATTCTAAAATATATTTTTATTCATACTAAAAACATTTATCATTTCATTTCTTTAAAATACATGGATAAAGAAAAGCAAGTTCTAAAGAATTCAATGTGGGTAGAGAATATTTGATGATTTTTTATTTATACATCTTAAAGAGATGTGCCACTATGATTAAAATCGAAGACTATATTTTGAAATTTGTGTAGCATTATATTATTACTTGATGTGATAGGACAAGCAACAAAAAAAACATGCCACATAGACCTTAAAAAATAAAAAAATCCCCATATGGCCTCCAAAATAATACATACAAACAAGACAAAAATAACAGGCAAAGCTTAAAATAATTTAGAACAATTTCCACACATTCTATAATGGTGCATTATCTAGGTCACACAACATCATGCATTTCTACCTCCACTTTTATAAAAATAGAAGCCTATTGTATGAATGAGAAGAAACAAAATGAAGGAATTCAATAGACTTTCTTGAAAAGGATAATAAATCTTCGATATGAAATTTATTATTATTATTACTTTATTTTTAATTTCAATGATTAATGCGTTTGATAGCTAGTTTCATCACATTCATTTAGTTGGACAACAATAAGGCTTATTATTTGATCTCAGGCAACAACATTCTCCAATAATTTGAGCATATCGTTTCTAGCCTAACCACTCTACAAGCTTCATGAAAACACTTCTTGATGAAAGGAAATTTCAAGAGAATGCCCTCTTATCTGAAAAATGCAAAATTTTGTAATTCAATATTTTAATATAGAGAACGCAAGCTTCAAATTGTGCTTCTTAAAATGATCATCTATCTAAAAATTTGTTGCAGTTAGAAATATAATGTAAATTAAATGTTGACATATAAAAGATATCATGAGAGTTCAAGTAAGTTGATGTTCATTATTGAATGATATCAAGAGTAAAGATTATATCCTAGGATTATTGGTATAAGGATTGGCATAAATGAATTTTGAATTTTACGGTTTAGAAAATGTTGACAATCTAATCTATTAGATAAAATCGCAAATAATGTCCATATAAGAAGATTAAGGTGATAAGTAGGTCATTTATTACAAGATATGAATGACTTTTTATATTAAATATTGGGTCCAAAATCAAGGTTAAAAAATGTAACAAGATTATATTGTGTTATAATTATAATATTATTTCTATTAGGCTCATCACTGAGCATAATTATCTGATGAGACGCTTCATAATAAATGGATGAGCTCAAATGAGACTATTTAAAGATATTTGGAGAAAATCTGGACCAAATTTGTGCCTAATTTCATGAAGAAAATTCACAAATTCTTTTGAAGTCGCAAAATCAGGGAAGTCCAAAATTCTAAGAAATGGAATCTATTAACAGGCCTCACTAGCGGGTGATCCAACAATAGTGGGTTACACTTTTTGGCCAATTTTGACACTTAAATGAACATTTTGAAAAAAACCTTCACTTTCCAACACCTATAACTTTTAAACCATTAAGAATTTGAAGATAATGTAGCCTAGTGATTTTTATCATCTTGTCTGCAGATTCTAAATATATTTTTTTCAATTTTTTTTTAATCAATTTGTATTCATGTTCCCATCTCCTTTGAAAAGTAGTTTATTACAACAAACAACATTTTTTAAGAGTGATGTGCATTCTAAAACACAACTTTTTTTCTATAAATGATAAAAACTCGGTTCTTTTGAATTTAGGTTTGTAACAACAATACCTAGGGCATGCAGTTGGTTGCATAACGATATGTTGAATATTTTTTATTTTATTAAGTTTTGAAGTTGGACTAATCATAATTTAGACATAGGTGTATGTTTGAACATACAACTTGTTCTATATATATATCAAAATTAAATTATTATTTTTTGGTTAGAAAGATGACATCAATTCCTAGGGCATACATATTTTTCAGAAGTTTTTTGAATTAGTATACTATTTTTTCAAATGTGTTGAACAGAGAAGTTCATATTCGGTAAAAAACCTATGTTTGGTAAAATCTAAAAAACAAGATCACAATAAACTCAATATGTAATAAAATTATAGTCATTGGAAAGCTTGTTCCATTTGAGCCTTCAACTAGAGGTTTGAAGGCCAATATTTTGTATAATGTTGGAGAGTTTGGGGGAGAGAAGCATAGAAAGGGGGTTTGAGTGAACACCCCTTCGAATGAAGGGGATTAAAATGAACCACCTTAAGTTCATTGTGTAATGGTTAAAAAGGGGTTAAAATTTTGTTAAAAGGGGGTTCATTCGAAGGGAAGGGGGTTCGAGTGAACCCCATAAAATATTTTTTAAAAAGCAGGTTTGAGCGAGCCCCAGTGATGTCACTCACACGATTGAAGTAGGGGGTTCACTAGAACCCCAAAGGGTAGTTCGCTTGAACACCCATAGTATGAACAAACACCCTCAAAATGTTTTTCCCCCATTAGCGTTTTCCTTTGTGGGTGAAAGTGGGAACCATTATTGTGAGATAACCCTAGCATTGAAATTCTCTCACAACCAAGCACCAAACACAACAGATGATTTTTAGAACTGCATCCTTCTCTAAAATATTTGTGGCTATAAAATAGAAGTAACATTTCGCTAACATGTGTACAAAGATTTGGTAGCCATGACAATTTCATAAACATTAGAGAAAAGATAAACAAAACAAAAAATCTCCATTACCATAATGACTTTGTTCCAACTTAAAAAGGGAGCAAAAAACAAAACATACAAGATAAAACATAACATACAAGAATTTGACTTACCTTTTTCATGGCAAGCCATTGAACCTAGAGAAAAGCACTTCTAGTTCTAATATTACCCTCATCCTACCACAATGTTATTCGTGTTTCAGAGATTCAAAAGGTTCTGGACATAAGCAACAAGAAAATGTGGACAATGAACTAAATATTTTCCCTATAAAAAATGAAACGTAAAAAACCCATCGAAATTTGACGTTGGGAAAAACTTGCGGCTTCCAACATGAGATGAAACTGGTGGGAGTTCCCACCTAGTTAAGCCTATTGACTAAAAATGTAATCTATCTTTTAGAATTTTACACTAAGTCTTTATAAACTATTTGGTTTTGGTTGTAATAATGTGTTTAGTGAGTTGAAATATGTACATACTTTGTATACTCTTTTTGTTATCATTAATGTATGTTTTTCTTTAAAAATTGAAATCAACATAATGTTGATTTTATGAGATTTTTTCTCACGCAAACCAATCACTTATAAAACGAAGAATAAATCTCATCAATGATGGCATCCAAATACTCTTATCAATTGCAACATTTCAACAAAGTCATTTTTTGAAATCAAAATAATTCAAGAAGTCTTGAATCATATATAAAATAGTAACACTATCAACAACTTTGAAAATTATTTCCAAATGTTCAACAAAGGATCAAAGGGAGATTCTATGATAATATTATAACCACTTGAGTATAAAGTATCAAAATACTAATTACTCTTTTGAACATATAAAAAATTAATTTAAAATAAATAAGAAATTAAGTTATAAATTTTGATAGAAAATTACTTGATTCTGTCACTTTCACTCATAAGCCATTTGCTATACATTTTCTATATGCTAACTCATTGAATACATCTTATTTGGATTATTATGTGATGTGGCACTTTGACTTAAATTTCACTTATTCACTTAAATTGATAATTAAGAAAATTGCACAAATAAGTAAAAAATCGAATAAATTGCATTAAGACATATGCCAACCAACTTGAATCTATTTTTAGATTTGTTATTATTTTTTAAGTTTTAGATCAAATGTATAAAACCAATTAGAGGTTACATATCATCTTAATAAAATGTTGAGTGTTATAAACTTCTAGTAATCAAGTCCAAATCACCAAATTGATCATTCACCATCAACACAATTGCTAATAAAAATTCTCTCCAATTTGTCATGAGGCTTCAAGCCTTGATACTCCCTTGAGTACACTTTTTAACCATGTAAATGAATGTGTTATTCCTACATGCACACTCTAATAGCCTAGTTGTAATGTTATCAATTTTTTCTATATGAATATAATCTTGCATCAACCGAACTCTATAAATTGGTCCTCTTTTAAAAAGTTTAGGTTATTTCCAAAATTTCTAAGTACTTTTGATGTGCACTCAAAAAATACCATCTACCCATGAGCTTTTTTGGATATCTTATCTTCATCTTCAAAAACACCCTTAACAAAGAACAAAAAATTATGAGTCAATGCCTAGTGAGATATTGTAACTCCTTTAACACTTTCACCACAACAAAAGACCCACTGATAGGTTTTCTTAATTCCTATTCTCTAATATGGTGTAATATTGAGGTTGTATGTCTATAATTGATCAATGATTTATCTTGAAAGAAAGAAAATAATAATAAATTATTATGCTTTGATACCTTAAGAAATTCCTTACAAATAACTATCAATGAATTGACTGATTTTATTATTTAAATTGAAAAAATTACCTCTATTTACATATGCAAGATTTGGTCAACCTTCTGGGATCAAACTCCAATATAAATGTATTATAGACTACACATGCAAGATACATATATCCCAATGGTCTAGCACAAGTATTGAGAAATCAAAGGACCTAACAAGTTGGGTCTTACATTCTAATTTAATATTTAGTTGTTCGTAGTTTATTCTACTTTGATGTTATTTTATACTCGTAAGATTTACACTAATTTATGCTATAATTTATGTTAGGATTTAGGTGCCATCAACCTTGTTAATCCTTTAATTTATTATTTTCTTGGTGTCATTTATAATTTACCCATAAGAGGTTAAACATTTAACCAACCATGGTGAAATAGACCATGCAAAAGTAAAGTTGCTTTTATCATTTGTCCTCTAGGAAAAGGAAAAAATTACTAGGTGACCCCTCTTGGAATATTCTATGTTGAGGTGCTTGAACACTTGTTAGGAGTTGTAAGAGAATATATGACAATTATGATAG
This sequence comes from Cryptomeria japonica, assembly GCF_030272615.1. Taxonomy (NCBI): domain Eukaryota; kingdom Viridiplantae; phylum Streptophyta; class Pinopsida; order Cupressales; family Cupressaceae; genus Cryptomeria; species Cryptomeria japonica. The sequence goes on along the minus strand of NC_081410.1, from coordinate 458,148,775 downwards.
TCATTATTGCTATAACAACATCTATGACAAAATCCTTACACAAGTGCACATGCATGAGAGATGCCTTATTACAGTTGTAAGAGGCTATTTTGGGAGGTGTAAGTGAATTTTTCTAGGTGGTTTTGTTGTTTGTTGTTTGGTGATACCATAATGGTATTCATCCTCACAAACTCCTATAAATTGGTGCCTTGAGCTAGTTTTCTTCATTCAATCTTGTTTAGTTTGAAGGGTAACGGAGTGTTGTCAAATTTTACAGAGGTCTAGAGAGAAGTGTATTGTTATTGTATTCTTCATTTGACTAGTAATATATTTGCCCATCTTTCTTGTTGGCATTTTTTATGTTTATGTTGTGATTGTCATTGATGGACACACACTTGCATTGAGATCTCCTTTATATGTATGAGTTAGAGCACAACCGGTATTTGTTTCAACTGGTATGTTGTATTATAGTCTTTAAACTATTGGTGTTTTGCAGAATGTGTTTCCCGGTTTGAAGCGGCATGTTGACCCCAAGCGGTTCGTGGATCCCAAGCGGTACGAGGGATTAAAGCGGCATAACATATTTTTACCAGTCTTCATTTTTGTCAAACCGACAACCGACATTTTATATGAACTGATAATACTCTGTGATGAGTTACCAACCGGCATTTTGTGATGAGTTACCATCCACCGATTGTTTGACGGTGCCGACTAAATGGTGTTTTTTGTGTCGTGGTACCAAGTATGTCCAGGTTCATTAAACCTAGGAAATTGTTATGTAATCCTATTGGACCGACATGAAATCAGATTCCTTTATAAGGACATCATGTCTAGGGTTTTACGTTGTTGATGTGGTTGTAGCAAAAGTTTATGTTATTGCTAGGGTATAAGGTGGTTGAGGAGTTGGAGAGAATATGAATGTGTAGAAGACTGAAGTAATGCTTGAGTGCATTAGGAACGAGCTATCAAGGATCTAACCGAGCAATCTGTGCTACTAGCTAGATCAAACACTTGTTGATTACTCACATCTTTGACAAGTCTGTAGCCCTTAACCGGGTAGGCCCAAAAGCCTTTTGTAAATCCTCTAACAAGGTGGTTTACATCTGTGGATCTAAAATCCTCTAGCAAGGTAGTCTTTAATCAGACTTATCTCCTAACAGAGATTGAGATTCCTAACAGGATCTGTTCTGGTAAAGAACATTGTAAGACCTTAACCGGTCCAGTTCCTATTCTGCAGATAGTTACTTGTGAGTTCCATCTCACTGTGGTTTTTCCCATTTGGGTTTCCACGTCAAAATCTCTTGTGTTATGGTGTTTTTGCTTCTGTGGGTGAATGCATTATTATCTATTTGGTTTGCATGTGTGTTAATCGGTTTGTCTGCTAAACTGTTTTACTGGTTTACTATTCGTCTTGCAAAGTGTTTAAGTGCAGAGATTTTTGGCATACTAATTCACCCCCCCCCCCCCCCTCTTAGTATTCATCAATTGGTATCAGAGCCTACCTTTCTATAAGTTTAACCACTTGGAAAGAGATATGGGGGAATACTCTATAAGGGAACTTACACATCAGCTCACTCAATCTGAGCAAGCCTATGATGATCTTATGGTCAAATACAAGGCATCTCAAGCAAAAAGGAGAGAACATGTTGAAAAGTTGATGGAGCTATCTGAAAATAGTTCTTCAGATGAAGTAGACATGGAAGCCCTAATTGCAAAAATAAATAAGTTGAATGAATCAAACTCCAACCTGAGAAAGGAGTTGGAAGGACTGACTATCCGGATGTGTCAAGAGCTAGAGAATGGAGGAAAGCTGAAGATCTAGTGAAAGAAAGAGATCATGAGATCTCCAAGCTGAAACAAGTAATCAGTGCCCTAACTGCTCAACTCCATGCAAGCAAAGTGGAAAAGGAAGACATGTAACGAGAACTGAACATTATCACCTCTGAGAATGAAAACCTGTTGGAAACAAATGTTGATATTTCCAAAGAACTCTCTGAGTCAAAGGAAATACTTGCTAAGTTCAACAAGAGTACTGTCAAGCTAGAGAAAAAGCTTGAATCTGCCAAACCGGTCAAGAATACCAATGGACTTGGTTATTCCGGTCATGAGGAAGGTGAGACCTCTGGTACAAATGCTAGAACGTCAAAGAAACAATCAGCATCAAAGGATAAAGGTAAGCAAAAGTTTAAACCTGTTTGCTTCAACTGTCTTAAAGAAGGACATACTACAAATGTGTGTAGAAGTAAGGCTTACAACAATTTTTCTTATTTCCTAAATGATAAGCCTAGATCCTATAAATTCAATGGTAACTATTATGCATGCAACAAGTATGGGCATAGAGCATCTGAATGTAGGTTAGTTATGAACAACATTGATAGACATCCTCAGAGGACCCAAGGAGCTGGTCCTGAACCTTTTGCGAACCAGAATCACAACCTGTTTAATGCCTTCAATCATTAGCAAAGAAGAGGTGGCTATCAAGCAGCAAGCGGATGGAGAGCAAATTGTATGGTCTGTCATGGTCATGGTCATACTGCTACAACATGCAGAAGGAAGAATGGAAACATGAACAATGGACCTTGGAGAGCACCTGGATTGGTTTGCTATCACTGCAACAAACCGGGTCACATTGCCAGATTATGTAGATCAAGAAAGAACATATCTAATGATATACCGATCACTCTGGAAGGAAACATTGATGTTGACACTGTTCAAGCGGACATGAACAAAACCTGGAAGAAGAAACTAGTGGTGTTACAAGAGGAACCGGTTTCTGCACCTAGTGTGGAAATCACGGAACCGGCAAACTAAGCTTCCAAAAAGCTTAGGGGGAGAAAATGGTGAAATGTTTCGAACCCCCGAATTACACCGGTAAAAGACCTTAACTGGTATGTGATACCTGTCGTTTGGCAGAAGACCAGACACGTAAAAAAGCAAATTAGGGTTTACGCCCTAATGGAGGAGCATTAATGACGGTAGGTGAGGAATATGTTTAAAAGCATTTTTCAAATCATTTCTCACTATCAGTTTTGAAGCGAAGAAAAGTTTTTCAAAGAGCAAAGCGACGAAAAGGCGATTTGAGTTGAGATTTTGAGAGATTGAGAAACTGTGAAGGAGATTCAAATTCAAACTACAAACAGTCAAGTGGAGAACACAAAGTGGTGATTCAGCAACCAATGGAGTGTGAAGTGAAGGAGAATCTGCAAGCCCTAAATTCACGTGTTTCAAAAGGTATTTCTCGAGTTCTTAAAATTTCTATCTTGGCTTCCGCATCTCATACCAGTTCTAGTGCATCTGTCGAGTCTGCAAGTTTTATTCAACGAAAGTCTAAGTATAATGCCCTATTGCAAGTTCCAGCTGGTGTGATAGTAGAAGAGGGAATTTATGACTACATAGATTGCAAGATTGAAGACCTAGGGTCTCTAGCTATACACTCCCAGTTAGGTTTATTTTGTGGAAAGGATAAGAAGATCAAACCGGAGTATAATATTTTGGAAAAGAAGAAGCTCCACAATGTTGTTTACTTCTTGGAGGATTTCACAAAGGATCATATAAGGATCATTCTGAGCAGAGTCCATGGTGACAAGATGTACCTGGAAAGAACACATGATATTACGCCGCAGGCAATTCATGCAGTCACCGGTTTCTACAACACAAGGGAAGTGCTAGCCCTAAGGACGGTAAGCAAAACTGAAATGTCCAATCTCACCGGTTCAATGAGCGACTCACGAGGCATGACAGTCAATTCTATCAAGGATGATCTGGTTAAGTATGCCTGCATGGTGATAGGCTACCGGACATTCTCTGCTAGCAGAATTAACACTGTATCTGCTGCAGTGGTAAATGTCGCTTATCGGATGATAAAGGACGATGCATCATTTGACCTTTGCACCGGTATGCAGAGACAACTCCTGTTGAATCTGAAGTCGATCAAACAAGATAATGCACAAAGGTTCAAGTTTGGACAACTACTGGTTGGGTTGTTCTTCTATTTCCAAGGCTACTTTCCAGGAGTAGGAGATGTCCAGTGGTCTGTTGACCAACCGGTGACCAAGCAAATCAAGGAAAGCATTCAAGCAATTGGAACCGGTTACCCTGATGTTCTAAATAAGTATTTTGATGAGTTCAGACAGAAAATGAGCCAAAGAATGAGGATATCAGGTGACATCGTCAAGAAATATGAAGATGATATATGTTTCACCATCCAAGCGGATAAATGCATAATGGAGGTTGTTGAGCCTAGACAGGAAGAAGTGGAGCCAATGGGCTATGAGGTGATGTACGATATGCTAGAAGGGTATGCCTCTACCCTTATTGCCTCACCTCTTGATCCTAAGGTAAAGAGGACCAGAACCTATCTGAAAAGGGTTACACCGGTCGAGGAACCCTCTGCAAAGAAAGGAAAAGAACCTGCAGTGAAGAAGGAAAAGGCAGTGCCTGCAGCATCAGCACCGATTACTACTACAACTCCAAAAGTGACCAAGCGGTCACCAGCCAAGAAGAAACCGGAAGCAGCATCGGCTAAAGTCTTCGAAAGGAAAAGGAAGACAAAAAGCAATACATCAGACTCAGAGGAAACTGTGTCTGAGGAGCAACCCAAGAAGGCGAGACAGGCAAGAAAGAAGACAAAGAATGAACCAACATCATCTACACCGGTAAATATTGATATCTCCTCCTATAAACCTTTGACACATTGTCAAAGAACAATAAAGAATATTAGGAGAAAATTGCTACATGATTTAATTGAGTATTTTGATGACTTTAATGATGATGAAAAGGAAGTGGTTGAAAAGGAAATAATTCAATATTTATGTGTTAATGACCGATCACCTTCAAAAATTAGATCTAAAACACCGAATTCTTTGTATAAGTCCTTAGACAATAAATGGCGCATTGTCATAGAGTAGGAACAGGAAATGAGAGAAAGTTTTTGCTGAACATTTTCCTAATGTATCAAATTCAGAATTGTTCGATGTAATGAACAAATACAAAGGTCTTTTCTTCATGAGAAAAAGAAGACTCCTGTTACTAGAAGGGAACGCTAAGGAAGTACTCAAGGATACACACACTCGTGCTCTACAAGCTCTGAAGATGCATCGAGTGGCTGAAGCCAACCGACAAGCTGAGAAAGAACCGATTATAACAAAACCGAATGAAGCATTTGATGATGAAGGAAACCCGGTTGATGAACCGGTTGACACTATTGATGTTGATGCCCTGGACGTAGAAGATATTACTCAGGAAACACCATCTGAGACAACAGGATGAGCAACAGGCTGAACGGGTTGATAAGCAAGCTGAGGATAGACAGGAAGCGGCAAATGAACAGGCCGAGAAGAAGAAAAAGGATGAAGAAGAGCAGAAGAAAAAGGACGAAGAAGAGAAGAAGAAGAAGAAAGATGAAGAGGAGAAGAAGAAAAAGGATGAAGAAGAGAAAAAGAAAAAGGACGAAGAAGAGAAGAAGAAGAAGAAGAAGAAGAAAGATGAAGAGAAGAAGAAGAAGAAGGATGAAGAAGAGAAAAGAAGCAAGAAGATGAAAAGAAAAAGAAAGAAGAGGAAGACAAGGAAGAGGAGAAGAGGAAGGAAGCAGAGAAAAGGAAGAAGGAAGAGGAGGACAAAGAAGCGGAGAAGAAAAAAGCAGAAGAGGAAAGCGGAGAAGAGGAGAGAAGCGGAGAAGAAGAAAGCGGAAGAGGATAAGGCAGGAGAAGTGGAAAAGAGCACCCAGATGGAGACTCTGAAGGCAACCGGGAGTCAAGCCAAACCAGCTGATCTCACCAATCCTATCGATCTCCAGTCTACAAGTGAAACAAAGCTAGCAGAGCATCAAGGTTGCTCAAGAGTGCCTTGAAATTATTTGAAGGAAGGAGCAGGATGTAATTCAAGCAGTTGTGGACACTCTTACCGGCTTGATACTTGATACCTGATACAAATCTTCCCAACACCGATTCATCACTAGCCAAACTTAAGCTCCTATGCATAGTAGTGGATGATCAGGTGCAGAGCCTAGAAGAGGCAACAGAGGCAAATGTCAAGAAGGAGCATCAAAAAGCTCTTAACATAGCTCTGGTGAAGAAGTTGAATGAGCTCCAGTCTGAAGTGAAGAAAGAACAAAAGGATATAAGGGACGCTCTAGATGAGAGAAATCTGCTACTCAGCAAGATCTACCAACCCCATCTGTTCTATGATGATGTGCTATCTCAGAAGCAAAAGCTTCAAACAAACTTGCAATCCTACATGAGCACATTCAAGCCCCCTTATGATTCCTTTACAACTTATGGGCAAGCCGTTCACCAGTTTCACATCCAGTCAGCAAAAATGGAGCAAGAGATCAACACCCGGTCTAGAGATTTGCAGGAGCTACAATTGGTTCTACTCCCACGATTGCAAATTCTTCAGAAGTGCTATCTGAACTTGGATGTCTTAACAGTTACATAGGAGATTAGCACAATTGATGCCATGGAAGAACAAGTCTCCCAGATGCAAACAGGAAAAGAAGTAGCCACCTCCCTACTTGAGTCCTGGTCTTTGTCGATGAAACAATTCTTGTAGGACTTTAAATGTGTTTTTGACAAGTATTATTCCTTATTGTCATAAACTTTTATTATTTTAATATCAAATGAAAATAGGGTTGTTCAGCTGTACTTTGTCATTGTTGGCAAAGGGGGAGAAGAATTCTATTTGGGAGAAGTATCTGGTAATCAAAATTTTGATATATGCTAATGGCATGATTTTGTTGTAAAACACTTAGATGTCAAAATTTTATTTTCCTAAGCGTTGCCATCAATGCCAAAGGGGGAGATTGTTGGCATTTTTTATGTTTATGTTGTGATTGTCATTGATGGACACACACTCGCATTGAGATCGCCTTTATATGTATGAGTTAGAACACAACCGGTATTTGTTCCAACCTGTATGTTGTATTATAGTCTTTAGACTATTGGTGTTTTGCAGAATGTGTTTCCCGGTCTGAAGCGGCATGTTGACCCCAAGCGGTTCGTGGATCCCAAGCTATACGAGGGATTAAAGCGGCATAACATATTTTTACCAGTCTTCATTTTTGTCAAACCGACAACCGGCATTTTATATGAACCGGTAATACTCTGCGATGAGTTACCAACTGGCATTTTGTGATGAATTACCATCCACTAATTGTTTGACAGTATCGACACCTAAACAGTGTTTTTTGTGTCATGGTACCAAGTATGTCCAGGTTCATTGAACCTAGGAAATTGTTATGTAATCCTATTGGACCGAGATGAAATCAGATTCCTTTATAAGGACATCATGTCTAGGGTTTTAGGTTGTTGATGTGGTTGTAGCAAAAGTTTATGTTGTTGCTAGGGTTTAAGGTGGTTGAGGAGTTGGAGAGAATATGAATGTGTAGAAGACTAAAGTACTGTTGGAGTGCATTAGGAACGAGCTATTAAGGATCTAACCAAGCAGTTTGTACTACTAGCTAGATCAAACACTTGTTGATTACTCACATCTTTGACAAGTCTGTAGCCCTTAATCGAGTAGGCCCAAAAGCCTTTTGTAAATCCTCTAACAAGGTGGTTTACATCTATGGATCTAAAATCTTCTAGCAAGGTAGTCTTTAATCAGACTTATCTCCTAACAAAGATTGAGATTCCTAATAGGATCTGTTCTGGTAAAGAACATTGTAAGACCTTAACCGGTCTGACCTTAACCGGTCTAGTTCCTATTCTACAGATAGTTACTTGTGAGTTCCATCTCACTGTGGTTTTTCCCATTTGGGTTTCCACGTCAAAATCTCGTGTTATGGTGTTTTTGCTTCTGTGGGTGAATGCATTATTAGCTCTTTGGTTTGCATGTGTGTTAACCGATTTGTCTGCTAAACTGTTTTTCTGGTTTACTATTAGTCTTGCAAAGTGTTTAAGTGTAGAGATTTTTGGCATACTAATTCACCCTCCCCCTCCCCTCTTCTCCTCCTCCCCCTCCCTCTTAGTATTCATCACTTTCTATGGTGGATTTTTTTCCCAAAAGGGTTTCTCCATGTAAATCTAGTGTTTCGCGTGCAATGATTTTATTGTTCTTGTTTTGATTCTATAATCACTTTGATAAGAGTTAATCTTAGTTTCAGGTTTGTAATAATATTCGTTTAAAGTTCTATTGCAAGCTTTCTTCAACTTGTTTTACAACATTTGGTATTAGAGGTAACAATTCTCTTGAAGGAGGGACAACTTTCTTTGTAGGTTTTGAATGTTTTTTGGCTATAGTGGGAGCTTTTGTTTTGTTGGTTTTTTTAACAGAGTTGAGAAGTTTAATGACACTAGTTACGAGATGTGAAAGCTAAAAGTTCAGAATCTCTGAACTTTGACATTTACTAATTATTGTACAATTTGAGTAATCATTGTATAAATTATCCTTGTAAGTTGATCAAATTTAAAATACAAACTGCAAAGGGATTTGAGATTCAAATATTGTCTAGTTGGAAGAAATCAATGAAGGGTTATAAGCTAGCTATAGTATTATAATAGTTGGAGTTTCCATTTCATGGATTGAATATACTAAAAATTGTTTAATATTATGAATAAAGGTATAAATGATAGTATCTCATCTAATATAATATTTCTATATTCAAATTATGCAAAAAGGTCATATCACCTTGTAAATCGTGCTAAACTTGCAATTGTTGATTGACTTTAAAATTAGATATAAATGATTTTTTATTCCATCTTATAGAACAGACTAGTTATAATGAATATGTAATTCTATCAAACTTTATAATTGATATCGAATTGTACCATTCCAATATAAATGTAATATTTATGTGATTTCGCCATTTACTAGTTAATATACAATTTGAATAATCATTATATAAACCATTTTTCTAATTTTATCAAATTTAAAATACAAATTAGCAAAGAGTTGGAATTCAACCATTATCTAGTTGGGAGAAATTAATGAAGGGTTGTATTCTAACTATTGTATTATAATAGTTGGACTTTATATTTGATAGATTGAATATATTAAAAATTGTATGATAGATTGATTATATTAAAAATGTTTAATATTATGAATAAAGGTATAAATGATAGTATCCCATCTAATCTAATATTTCCAATTCAAAATATGCAAAAAGGCCTTATCACCTTGGAAAAAATGGTGAACTATATATTTAAATCATTCTATTAAGTTATACAGTATTTATGTGAATACCTATGAATTATGATTTTGTTAATAAATTTATTTAAGATGTCTTGAAGTATGGTGTAGTTATATTAATTAATTGACAAATTAAGGGCAAGTAATGACTAGTTAATTAAAAATAAATGCATCCTATGTAATTTAATTTTGCGGTTAAAAAATTATTTAATTATTTATTATCATTTTTTCTTAAGATGTTAACTAAAATAAAACTTCATATACTGATTATGGTGAGAAAAATTGTAAATAGTTGTTTTATTACGTTTATGCAAACCATCCAAAATGTATCTATTTGTTAATAATGAATACACTAAGACCAAATTTAAATATAAGCATATCTTTAACAATAGAAAGCAAATTTGCATAAAAATATTCATTCTTCCTCAAACTCTTATTCAATTACCTTACACATACCATAAAACTACAAAAACTCAAAAAGAAAATATGATACACCATAGCCACAAACACCAAGAAAACACACACGAGAATCTACGTTACTAAATACTAAGGTGCAATTTAACTATAAGCATACATTTAATAACAAAATATAAAATTGCATACAAATAACAAATAACAATTATTCGTCAATAGATGAAAAAAGATGGTTTTGTTGTTTTCTTGCAAAGGATCCATGATGAGGCCTAGTCTAGTCCCCATAACCAAAATCCCCGAATGAAGTACCAATGGAACACGTTGAATTAATTTAATGTTTGTAACTTCACCTAAACTTGTGGGATCACCACATTCATGTCATATTGAGTTTTTGCAAGCCATGTAAAAGCTGAAGTAATTCCATACTCTGTTATAGATTCTTCAAGCAACATAACATACTCTAAAAATGAAAAAATAATGCTCCTTCCAATTATGGTGAAAGCCAAATTTAAATGATGAAAAAAAGTTAAAGCTTCATGTGAGTTGAGAAAATAAGTTGCTTGACCCAAACACTAATCCTATGCATAAACTAAATATGTATACCTAAAACATGAAGTTGTTTAGTGGAAAGAAAGTATCTAGATTGGAAAATATGGTAAAACTATTATGAATTGCACAAGACAAACAATTATAGATCCACAAAATGCCAAATAACTAAAAAATGTAGGACATGAAATTCAAGCCGAATATTGAATATCTCTAGCAATGTGTATGTTCCTAAACTAGTATTATACTTAAAATCACCAAAAAAAAAATATCATTTATCAAGTGATGATGATAGGAGAAATACCAAGTGAAGTTATGGTCCCACCATCATATTCAATACCAAATGTCAAACATATATATAAGCGCAAAAAACAATCAATATCATATATTTGTGTCAAATACTTGAACCTAAGCAACACAATTAATTCTATATAATTTAGCATTTGATCATAAGATCAATCTTGCACAATTGTATGTATGGGAATAAGGAGATGATGACAACAAACATGTAAACCTAAAGCAAATGATGTCATTACCTCTCTATTTTTTTAATCATCAAGTGGGCTTCAACATTTAGTATGGTCCTAATTAATTTGTATATCAAGTGTTGGAGTTCATTTCTCAATACTCTGGCTCCCAAACATTACCTACAATCAAGCATAAATAGTTTATTGCATGCTTACTTAAAATGTCTAAGGTACGTCTTATGTAACTCCATCAATTCAATTTTCATGTTATGTGAATATACAACATTAAAACACGAGTGTAATCAATACTTTTGAAAATCTAAAAATTAGACATTCTAGTTTGAAAGTAATTACTTCTTACAACAAATATTTCATATATGTAAACTTGTGCAAAAAAATTCAAACTATCATGATTAGATATGCATACAATAACTATCATGCTATAAATATGGTTTACCTCAATAGAATCCTTGAAATTGTTTCTACCAATGTACATACCTACTTATGACTTCAAAACTTAAAAAAATATTACTAATCATGAGAGGAAAATTATAAGTGGATATAAACTATGCATGGCCCACTAATTACTTTGTAAAGATAAATTAATACCAAATGTTGGACTCTACTTCTAGCTAATGAATTTCTCTAGCTAATATCTTACATAGCATTATGTTATCAATGGAGAGTAAAAACAATAATATTGATATGGAAAATGAGGAAAGTGGCAAAGACACATTACACATTAGAAGTCCAATGTCGATGTGCAATGCTAAAGATGTGTTAAAATAAGATTATGATTGTGTACCAACTCAATGAAAACAAACACATGGATTCGTCATAAATTGAGTAAGAAGAAATCTATATAATTGAGGACATTAAAGTCAAGGTTGAAGAAGCTACAAATGCACAATGTCACCTACTAAAAGATAAATTCTAATTCAATACTATAGGCTACATGAAGGCAACAACACAAGTGATTTTGATAATATGTATAGTAGTATAGTTAAATTCTTTCTTAAAAAGTGTACAATGTTGTCCTTCATAGCAATGCATGTGATTATTTAAACAATTGCCATACTCTCAATAATGTAATTTGTACAAAAAAAATTATATAGACTTCTCATTGAAAAATAAATGAACGTAAATTCTTCATTGTAGAGCAGAGGTATTCAAATGGTTTATACTATTCAATGATCTATACATTTGTGAGGATCTATGTTACATCATTATATTATATTATTCATGTAGAACACATTAATGTATAGTAATATTCACAGATCAACTTTGTTGGTAAACATCATGACTAAAAGACAAAGAACTCTTTCATTGCAACCAAGCTTAACTTGAATACAAAGCAAACAATAAAACTAAATGGATAATCCATATTTTTCATCTTTTAACACGAATAAAATTCACAACATTAGCACGTGGCTATAACTATGCTAAACACAGAGGAGCTAAAATGAGAAAGAAAATAACACAATGCACTGCACCACCCCCAAAAGACAGACGATAGTGGCAAAATGTTTAAACAAATAACAATTCCAAGATGTTTATATTAATTGAAACTTGTACATGATAGTACAAAATATTTTATAAAATGCTTATCTTCTATAATAACATTGTCAATACCTCACTTAAATCTTTGATACCTTTTTATTTGTTGATATAAAATAAAAGTAATGAACTTTGTCTCACTTTATCTTTCTTCTTGAATTGTTAGGGTTTCTTAATTTAATGTGTAATGATGTCTTCTCATTGATAAAGTGTTGATTTTATACATTCGTTGATAAAGACGACAATTTCTATCACAATACAATGAAAGCAAATGTTGAAGTTGATCATTTCTCTATTATGCTAGAACAATTTCTTTGACACTATCGACAAGTTACAAAGCCTACATTAGGATTTAATAGATTCAAATGAAAACCTAAAATAACTTCATCACCTTCTAAAGATTCTTAAAATATGTCATACTCTAAAAATGATAAGCGTTCTTTCAAACCACAATGAAAATCAAATCCAAATGAAAACTTCTTCTAAAATAAAAGAATAAATCTATCATTCTAAAGTACCAACCTTATGCACAAACTAAAACCAACATCTAAAAATTATGCCCAAAACATGAAGCTATTTAGTAGAGAAACTATCCAAATTAAAAAAGATGATAAAACTAATTATAAATTGCACAAGTAGAATGTTTATAGAGCCACACAACATTGCCAAAGAACTCAAAATGTAGAACATGACATTTAAGTTGAATACTTAATATTTCATAGAATATATTTATTCCTAAACTAATATATTCTTTTAAAAAACATCAAAAATATCATACATAAAAGTAATGACGATAAGGAAAATATTGAATTAAATCATTATGCCAACACTACCAGATCTAAAGCATCTACATGAACTCAAAAAAACATGCAACGTTCATGTATTCATGTCAAATATTTGAAGCTAAATAGCATAATTTATTTATTTTATCAGATTTCCACAATCCATTGGTTTGTCCCTTAATTACTTCTATCATCAGGATGTAATAGAATGTATGGAGATTTAAAATAGTGAAACTTTCCTACGTTCAATTACATCCTACTACTCATGATACTCAATGATCAGGATGTAAGAGAGTGCAACGAGATGTAAAATAGTGAAACCTGATACTCAATGATCAAAATGGAATAGTGCAAGAGGATGTAAAATAGTGAAACCTCCCTGCATTCTATTACAACCTGATACTTGATGATCGGGATCTAATAGAATACAAAAAGATGTAAAATAGTGAAACCCCCCTCATTCTATTACAACCTAATATTGGATGATCCAAAACATTGATAATTAAAAATAAAAGATGCGATTACATGCAGAAGGTAATTTAGAGAAAAACAGAATTAATTCCACATGATTTACCACAAGATCTTAGAATGAATCTTGTACCCCTGTAACTACTATAGCAGGGAGAAGGGAAAATAATGTTGGTATCTGTCTTCTGAAAGATGCGCTTGGCTTCATTGATCTCCTGCACGAATTCTCTGAGAAATGCCCTTCCCATCTCCGCCAATTTGATCTTCACCTGGTTTATACTAGCGATTTGCCCTTCCTGAAGGCCTTGCACCCCTGTAACTATACTAGGGGCATGGAAAGATTCTGTCTCCCGATAGATGCGCTCCAGTTCAACGCTCGCTCGTTCGAAATTTCCGAAACATGCTCTTTCCTGCTTCAACAATTCGATTCTCCTCTGGGCCAAGTCGTCGTAATGAGAGCTCCCATGGCTGGTTTTCATCTGCTCTGTTATAGCCTTGAGGCTATTACTAAGGCCTTTGAGTTCCTTCAGATAGCCTTTAAAAGTGTTGAGCGCCTCTAATCGCCTCGCAGAAGCGGCGTCACCCACTTCTCTGCCGCTAGCTTCCTCTTCCCTGGGAACCGCCATGGAAGGACTTCGTGGTTGAGTTAGATCTATCTTTTTGACTGGCCGGAAGGCCGAATCAAGTGACTAAACGCTAGAAACCCTAGAAACCCTACCAACCCTTGAAACCCTAGGAACAGTGAGCGAGGGAAGAAGAGGGTTAGCAGAACAAGTACGGAATGACCATGCCCATTGTTTTCTTCTTACTCTCCATGAACAGAAGAGGTTAAAAACATCAAAATATCTATGAGTTTTCTTCTGTCTCCATGGACGGAAGAGGAAAAAAACCATCAAAGTTTAGAAGTGGTAAAAAACCATCAAAATGGTTATGGTTTTCTTTTCAGTCTCCATAGACAGAAGAGGAAAAAATCATCACAATATCCATTGTTTTCTTCTTGGATTCCATGGACAGAAGAGGTTAAAAACCATCAGAATACTCATCGTGTTATTCTTTTTCGCCATGAACAGAAAGGTAAAATTCAATCACAGGTATATTTCACCCTCTATTATATTTAAGCAAAAACAATAAAAACGGAAATAAGATGTCAGAATAATTTTATCAATGAATTTTAATTTATGTGTAGTAAAATTATTTCCCTGACATCATTTTATTTATAGAAGTGATATATAAGGGTCTGGTCTTTCATGAAGGTTATGAAAGAGGTGTTTGGAAAGTAATGCTAGTTCAAAATTTAAATAATCAATATTTAATGAAGATAAAAAGAAAGTTGAGTAAAATGTAAAATGTAATCTACTTTTTATGTTTGCTTCTTGCGTTAGGTCTTTGTAGACTAAGTGGTTTTAATTCTATTCATAATGTGTTTAGTGAGTTGAATTCTATATACTTTGCATATTCTTTTTGTTAGTATTAATTATGTTTTTCTTTAAAAAATGAAATCAACATAAAAATGTTGATTCAATGAGATTTTTTTCCCGCTCAAACCATCCGCTTATAAAATGAAGAATAAATCTCATCGATGATGGCATCTAAATACCTTTACCCATTGCAAAGTCATTTTTTGAAATCAAAATAATTCAAGAAGTCTTCAATTGAACATATAATAGTAATCACTTGAGTATAAAGTATCAAGATGCTAATTTCTCTTTTGTGTATATAAAATTATAATTTAAAATAAATAAGAAATTAAATTTAAATTTGAGTCAAAAATTACTTCATTGTGTCACTTTTCACTCATGGACCATTTGTTATGCATTTTCTTTATGTCAACTCATTGGATACATCTTATTTGGATTAGTATGTTGATGTGACACTTCCACTTAAACTTCACTTAAATTGATAACTAAGAAAATTGCATAAATACGTAAAAATTTGAGTAAGTTGCATCTGTTTGGTATGGTGACTGAGATTAACGAAGAACTTATTGCTGAGGTGACGGAAATGTCTACGGAGGGGATTAAGTTTTATAGAGATAGAAAAATCTCTGATGTTGTTGTGAAGAGATTTCCCAAGAAGGAGAAGGAACGTGAACGCCTGGTGAAAGCCAGTAAGACCCATTTTGAGCCAAAGCAGATTAAAGCCATATGGCAGGGGCTTCTGAAGGTGATTATGGAGTTCTTCACTCTAGACAATAGGTTCACTAAAATTTACGGGTATCACTTTGTGTTCCTTAACCATTTCTGTCATAATGAGAAAATGTCATTCCCGTTTTATTTGTTGTCTTCTTTGAATGCAAGTATTGCCAATTTCAAGGAAAACCCCCATGTTAATCATGTTTTACACCAAGGTTTAATTGCTCTGATTTTTTAGCATTTGAAAGCTAGGGCTTCTGAAAACCCCAGTAAGCCATCCCTTGTTTCTGCTAAAAATATTGATGTTAGTGAGGATTCGGAGTCGGAAGGATGGGACACTGATAGTGATGATGGGGATTATGCCCCTCATTCTAGCAAAAAGGCCAAAACTGGGGTGAAGATGGTTGTTGCAAGTGCGAGTAAGGGTTCACCTGGTGCTAGTGGGGAAGGCTCAAGTAAACGCATAAATCTTGAAAAGACACTTTGAAGGTTCCTGATAGCACTGATGACCAGGATTCCATGGACCAAATCAAAATGTTGAGGTGTCATCTTCCTCTCATGGCTCGGAGCAGAATTTTCAGGATTCGGAGGATTTTTCCTCTCGAGATTTTCATCCTAAACAGGAGATACCTTTTGATGTGCTTAATGTCACCAAAAACAATTCATTGGAGGTTTTCCGTCTTTTCAAATGGGTATTCTATGAAATCAAAAACATTAATCTTAAGTAGTGGTCTTTATCTTCCAAGATGGAAGTAATCCAGGCTAATGCTAAAGATTTGTTGCATAGCATTGTGAGAGCTCACCCTATCGATGTTGGTAAAGAGATTATTGAGGGTACTTCGACTGGTGTTTTGTTGACTGAAAGTGAAAAACAGGTGATGACATATTGTTTGGCCAAGAATATGGAAGCTACTCAATGTGTTAAGGAGATATCTGACAAAAAAATTGTGGATGTGGAGGCCAGAATTGCAAAGTGTGAGACTACCCTTAAGGGAATAATGGAAACTAGTCAGAACATTGTGAAGTCTCCTGCAGACACTATGTCCACCATGGTCAACAAGCTAGAGAAAGCTCACATGGACAAGGTTGTTGTGGACTTGGATAAGGAGATGCTTGTTGGTGCTGATGATTCGGGTCCTCCAAAAAAGTGTACTCATGCCAGTATGAAGAAGAAAGCCATTGAACTACCTCAGGACATTCTGGACTTGAAGAATGTCACCAAGAAGATGCACCACCTTAGTGTTGATGTTGAGGAGAACCTTAAAATTTTGGGTTAATCTTTTGTTGTTGCTAGTTTTGTGTTGTAATTTTACTGGCATTTTGTTGTTTTTGTGGGCTGAGCGGTCATGTGTTTGCTTTTGTTGTCTCTTAGTCATGTTTGGTCATTTTTGTTGTAATTTTGTTATGATTGGACTCTATTTGATCTATCTTTTGTAATCCAATATAAAGGGTTTTGGGGTCCCTTCAAAACCTATTTTTCCCATAATCAAAAACTTTTTACGAAGTTTTGTTTGTCTTCATAAGGAATTAGGGTTTCGGGGAGTCTTCATAGAACATGGAACATGAATGTCATCTCCAATGCTTGAATATTGACTTTACTTATGTTCTAATGCTTGAAAGAAGACTGAATATTTTCTCACTTGAATTTGAATCAATGCTTGTTGGAATTGATTGATCAGATGATTGTTAGTTAGGAGTGGATGTCAAAATGATAGGGGTAGACCTCCTTTTATAGATGCTTGGTCGAAAAACAATTTAATTTTCTGTCATGAGCTAACATAGGATCCAAGTTCTCATGCATTTTAAGTTATCGTTGAGAGGCCTCAAAATGGGCCTTGATTGGGAGAACCAAAGTGAGGGCATTCTGGTCCCTGAGGAAGGGACTTAGAATTTTGGGGGAGAGAGTGTATATGATGAAAATATTGACTTTGGTGCATGGTGTGAACAAAATCAGGGCTCCAATCAGGCCTTGGGAGATGAACACCAAGGTGAGGACCCAAATGAGGACAAAATTGTAAGGGAGTACAATTTAGGATGCTACAGAGGTTATTTGATTTTTTTTTGGAGATTTCTTCATGAGGTTTTCCTAATGTTTTTAGAAAAAGTTTTTCAGGATGTTATTTGAATATTTTTGGTCTTTTTTTAGGACATTTGCTTCTTTTAAAAAAAAAAATTAGGACATTTTGCTATGTTATTTAATTTTTTCTAGACATTTTGTGATTTTTTTGGATTTTTTCAAAACATTTAGACTATGTACATTTGTCATCCTCTGATCTTTCAATGAGCGAGATTCCATCAATTGATCACGATAAAAGAGTTGCCCCCAATTTGTGAAATTATACATAGTGGCCAAGCAAACATATATACAAGATTAGTTTGTGCTAAGAAAAGACAATAAACAATGACCAGTTTTAGGCCAGAAAGGATAAAGGGGTGTGATGGAAATATGGATGGAAAATCTATCGCAAATGTGAATAGGATTTAGATAGAGTGATGATAGATGGTGGAGCAGTGACTTTCTACACATGGTGCCTGTTTACCAAGTTTTCACCACGGTACTTACCCAATGCGCCTAATTGATAGGTTTTCACTAGTGGGTGAATGATTTCTCTTTACTATTTTTGTTTTTTCAAGATCCATATTGAATATTTTTTTTGTTCTTTTTTTAGGATCATATTCAAATTTTTTGTTCTTTTTTTCAGGATCATGTTCCCTCAAGTGTAATACTTGCAGAGGTACATGTTATTTACAAGTTCAGATAGTGGTTCCCCCTTTGAAGTTGCTAGCTAATATGCCCTATATTTGTAAGTTGTAGTAACTACATAAGGACCTAGCCAATTACGCTCAAATTTGCCTGGCTTCTCCCTTTCTTGTTGATTCTTTGGATTCATCTTGAGGACCAAGTCTCCGAATTCAAAGTGTCTACCCTTGACTTTCTTGTTATATTTCCTTCGAAGATGATTTTGATATGCTTGTAGATGGACTAGGGTAGTTTGGTGTCACTCATCGAATGTTTCAAGTTCATGTAGCATGGATACTCTATATTCTTCTTTATTGATGATATGTCACAAGGAGACTCTCAATGAGGGGATATCAACCTCAATGGGAAGGATAGCTTTGATACTGTTGGTTAACAAATTGTTGTTTTCTTCAAAATACGACAATATTGACCCTTAGCCCAAGCATGAGAAAAAACTGTTAACAATAGTTGGAGAAGTTGCCATTATTTCTGCAGCTTTCCTCTAAATTTGTGAGGTACAACTCCCTCTTATGATATAATTTAAGGTTTTAAGGGTGTGATGTTAACCAAAAAGAAAGAAAGACAAACTTCACAAATTTTATAAATAAAAGAAAGATGATATTATTCCTGCATGATCTTCACAACAAAGTATGAAGAGAAACTCTCATTAAATTAAAAGTATAAATTACCTACCAGCATCCATACAAATACCGCTACCAGTATATGATCATCACATAAAAAAGAATCTAGTAACAGCAATATGAACAATATCCATCTCAAATTATACGTGAGACAGGAAACTACTCTTCATCATAACACAAAGTTTATGACCAAAGAACAAATATTTCAGCATTCAATGAATCATTCAGATTTAGATAAAAGAGAATAAATTGAAACTCTTGTTGCAATAGCACAATGTCTGCTCCAAATAGAATTCAATCAAAACTTTTCTAATTCTACAATGTTACTGCTAATTGAAAAACTTGAAAGCTTCTAAAAATCAGAACCCTTTCAACTGGTTCTTCATCCCTTAAATAGTTAAGCATCTAACTAATTAAAAATAACAGCTTCTTGAGGACAACCGACTAAAGAGAGTTTTAAAATATAACTTAAAATAGAGAAGGGTCCACCAGGACCAATAGTTTATGAGAAAGAAACTTAAAAATTAAATAGACTAACTATAGAACAACTAAAGAACCTCCATGTCTTTGTTTGCCTCTTCATCTTCCAGTTCTACCATATCATTTGTTGCCTCTTGGTCTTTAGTTGTTGTATCAGTTACACTGCCCTAGGATAGTTGTGCCACTTGTGGATAACTCTTTTCCTATACACCTTGAAGTTGGAAATAATTAGTGATATCTCTTTTGTTGTAGGTTCAGTTGTGTCTTTGACTCTAATCTTCCACTTGGCAACCCTTTGGTTAGCTTCATCAATCTTCCCTGGAACATCTTCGACTTCTTTGCTATTATAATTCTACACCATGATTGTGTCCTTTAGGCATTCCATAGAGTTAGGACCAACATTAGTTGCAGAAAGACTATCCTCCACCTTCTATTGAAATGTTCTTTTTACCACTTCTCCCCCTAACAATTCCTTTCCATCATCTCCAAATATATTTATGCCAATTGTGGAGAAGTAGTTTTTCAAGTCTCGTTGGAGATTTATGTTCTAAATAGCAAAGATTGTGAGATGAGATTGTAATCAAAATTTTTGGTTCTATTTTCCAATTCTTTTGTGACATGATGCTTCCAATTTAACATCTCTATCCAAACAGTGATGTTATTCGTATTAGGAATCTTGATGATATGTTCTGATGTCAGAATGTTAGGGGTAAACTTGGCTATTTATTGCATATCCATTAGAACATCGGATATCCTACCAGTTTCTCTTTTTGACCTTATAGCTCAAATCAGTGCACAGTGATCATTTCTTTAAGAGTATCATAATTCCTTAATTCATGCTCTATAAAAGATACCCCTTTCAAGATTACTAGACTGGCTCAATCATCAACCACTTTGGCAATGGCATGTGATCTTTTAAAAAATTATAACTTATCTGAATTGATAAGTTTTGTGATAGATACTCTTGAAGATGAGCTAGTTGCAAAACTTTCAGCAGACCAAGCAGATTGAATAAAGGAAGTGAGGGCATCTACATACTATGTAAGCTCTTAATTCTTCCTTTCTAGAGCTTTGGTTCTTTTGGATAAAACAACAACAAAAATCTTGGCATGATAAGTATCACCTTTAGTTGTTGAGGGACCCATGTCAATTTTGCTTATGTTGAACTCTCCTTCTGTGATTTCCTGCTCACTCTTGTCCATGCTAGGATCAACAATCTCTAACACATGATGTTTTGTTTGTGGGTCTACAATCATCTTGGCCATTCGCCTTTCCTTCTTAAGTTTGGGTGTTTCTCCCAACAAATATGTCACTATATCGACCCTAATCTCAATGATCGGTGAATATTGCTTCTTTTTATTTTCAATCGCCTTCTTGAGCCATGGGTTGGATGAAGTATTTGTTTAACTTTTGATTGTCAAAGTATTAGTAGTAACATCAGATGGCAACATGGAAATATTTGATACTAGTGTTTGTGGATTCACATCATCAATTAGAGAAACCAGAGGGATTTTCTCTACTAATTGATTAAGGAAATGAGTATCCTCTTCACTAGGACTTATCTGTAAGGATGTTCTCCTCTTTTTTGATGGCATAAAGGAACTTGCTTCACAAATAGATTATAATTTTTTATTCTTCTCGGGGGGTCATTATCTCCACTAGATTGTGAATCTATTTGAGATACTCCAGTTTCTAATGTCATTTTTCTCGTTGCTCCTTGATAAGTCTAAACATTAGTATTAGCTTCCTTGGGTGTTCCCTTATGTGATGAGGAACCAAAATGAGTTTTGACCTTATGATTTAACCAAACATGTGATATGTTCAGAACTTGAGAAGTTTTGGCCTTGACATCTGTCTCTTCTTCATTTTCTGACCATTGGAAAGGAGGTAAAACAACATTTTGATATGAGTTATATATCCTATTTGAGCCATCATCTGCAACATTTTTAGAAACTAAAGGAATGACATTGAAATCTATCATCTAGCTCAAATTCAATCACATGAAATTTCTCTTGAAGACTTATTTTTCATTGACACAGACTAAGTTACTGGTTCATGTTCAGGCACCGGTTCAGGTTCGAAGAACCCAGTACGTTGGTATGACAAAATTTTGAAAAGGGGTTTGGGTTCGTCAGTACAAAAACATGTAATTTTTTTTTATATTGATATTTTTGAAGCCTATAAGCATGAATGAAAATTTGCATGTCACATAGCATCATATAAAAAAATAAACAAACATAAGCTTGTAATCATAGCATCATGATGATACCATAATAGCATCATATACATCAAGTTTAATATTAAAATGACAAAATATTCAAGTATCATTATTTCAACTTTCAACAATATAAATTTTAATCATCAAATGGATCATCCAATTCATCCTCCTCCTCCTCCTCCTCCTCCTCCTCCTCCTCATTGACATTGACATTAGATGAGCCAATGCCACTTGCACTTGCACTATAAGTTTGCTCGATTTCCAAGTCATCAAGTGTCAATGCAAGGAGTTGAGAAGCAGGAGCATCCAAATCAATATGCTCTGGCTCTATATCCCACATCTTCGTTTCCCCTTGTGTGTAGTCATGTTGTTTGTGTGAAATAAGACATAGGTTAGAATGCACATATACTAAATTCTCAACTCTTTTTGATAGCAGCCTATTGTGCTTTACTGAGTGGATGACAGTGTTAGAGTATTCAGTTCTTTACTTGATTAATTAAACAATATTTATTTAATTATTTAAGTTCCCTTTATCTCTTTTAAACTTAAGCTATCTTTAGGTGCCTAATAATTAATTCTTTTATTAATTATTATGTGCAAGCCTAAGTTTTCCTTTTTAGGGTTTCATGACCTATTAGAGGTTTATTCTTTTCATTGTATTGTAAGGATTATCACATTACACTTTTTTGTGAATATTGAGCTCTCATGCTTTTGAGCATATTTTCTGTGTATTTGTTTTATCTGTTATTTGCTTCCTTGCTTCTCCTTGTAACAGGTTATTCAGCTTGCAAAGATGATTTGGGCTCCTATGGTGTTTTGTTTCTCAACTCTCACAGACAAAGTATGTGCTCCAATTTCTTTATGAAGCAGATGAACTAGCAACCTATGAAGACAAAGTAAATAATTAAAGTTATACATTAATAAAAAAAAAATTACTAGCAACCTATGAAGACAAAGAAAACTATAAATAAACTAAAACTTGTAAATTTAAAATTTTAATTAATTAAACTTACTTGTGATAAAACTTTTATAGCAAGGGATTGTAGGTATTGGAAGCATGTGCCATGGAAGTACCACCAGCTATGAGTATCCTTCTTGTATCTATGACAAAGTGCATCAACACTTAGACCATTACCATTTGTGAATTCTATGAACTCATTTGTAACAACATCTCGCAAATCATCATCAGGATATAGTTTAAGAAATATTGCCTTGTACCCATCAGATACTTCTAGATCTCTCCATGGTGGAATCCTTCCTATTTTATCAAGAAACTGATTGCTATAGTACTTAGGTGTCAAGGCATAGGCAAGAAGATGCAAAGGAGTGGTCATCTTATTCCACCTTTCTACAATAATTGCTTCCAGTTCTTTGAAGAATTTCTCCTGGGGGTCATTCTCTTTTTCATTTATAGTGACCTTTATTTTTTCAAGCATTGAGTCAATGCCATCATAAATCTCACCTATGCAAGGCCTATCCATGTCTGTATAGCAAATCATGCTCATGATGGCCTCAATGATACTTAGGAGATATGTAACAAGATCCCACCATTTCTCATTCAATATTCTCTCCCTAATTTTTTCCGCCCTCTTAGTGCTACTCTGCTTCCATACAGTCTAATTGGTGTTGATCACCATATTGCATAGTGCCACCCTAACTTTCACAAGTTGTCTTAAGATGATTGTGTTTGATGCAAAACGGGTCTCAGCAACCTATAACACAAATTAATGCCAAATGATTAAAAAATAAAGCCAAACTTCAAAGAAGAATACACAATATAGCTTACACAATGATATTATGAACATTGAAAATTTAAAAAATCAGAAAATATAAAATTAAATTACTATTTCACTTACCTTGAATAGCTCCAAATTCTAATAGGTTCTAAAAATCCCTTGAGACATGTGGTGGTTTGTGACGAACATTTGGATGTCCTCAGCCTCTGCATACACATCTCTGATCCATTTTATTTTTTGCCCAATCCTTTGTAGCATAAGATTGAGTGAATGTACCACACAAGGTGTCCAAAAGATGTGATCATAGTGTTGTTCAACCAACAAACCAATAGCTCTACAAATTTTCGCATTGTCCATTATGACTTGGACAACATTGCGGGGTCCCACTGACTCAATGGCAGAGATGAGAATTTCTGCAATAAATTGGCCATCTTTTATTTGGCCCTCACAATCCACAGCTTTCAAAAACATTGGCCCTTTAGGGGACACCGCTATGACTGTGATCAAGGGACAGTTTTTAGCATCTTTCCACCCATCTAAAACAATTCTTACACCTGTCTCAACCCATGAATCCCTTATTGGTTTCAATGCATCTTCAACTCTCTTCGCCTCTTTCTCCAATAATGTTCCACGTACCTTCTCATGATTGGGGCCCTTATACCCTCTTGGAGCCTCATTAGCACTTTTTATCATTTTCTTCCAATATGGGGAGCGAACAACATTGAAAGACAACCCATTTGCATAAATGCACCTTACTATATCTTCATCAGCATTGTCTCTACTCTCATTTTGGAATGCGGTTTCTAAAGGTTCCTTTGTTCTTTTACGTGTCAAGGGTGGTTCACTTTGAGGTTCATTTATGGCAAAGAAGGGGTGGTATTCTACTACAATATTGGGATTAGAAGGGGTTTGCATTCCCCTTGTTTTCTTTGATGTGGTTTGGTTCAATCTATGGGCTTCTCTCTCTTTTTCCGCCTCATGCTCCCTAATATATTTCATCACTATCTCATCTGGTATAGATTTACCATCTTTTCCAGGGCATTTTTTTATGCCTCTTCCTTTTCTTCCACACAAATGGCCTGCCGCCCAATAATATGAACTATTACGTTCAATACCACATCCTTGGCATCTCCAACAGAATCCCCCACCTCCTGGAAGTTGTTTTATAATGTCAACATACTTCCATAAGGGAGAATTTGGATCATTTCTTTGTTTTGCAATTATTTGTTCATTACCAATGGAGGAATATGTAGATGCCATTCTAGTTCCTATGGCAAGAAATAATATAAACATATTCAAAAACCAAAACTAAACAATGAAAAAAAATTCAATTTTCATGTTTGACAACTTGTGAAACAAAAATAGTTGGAAAAAAATGTTAAAAAACCTACCTCTTGCAACCAATGGAAGCTTGAAAATGTAGGCAAACGATGTTGCAACACTTGTTGAAGCTTCAAAAATTAGTCTTCAACTCCTCTTTGATCTTGGAAGCCAAATTTTGTTCACCCTTTCTTCAACCTACTCTCATAAAACTTTTGATTGCAACACAAATGAGGTGAAATGAGTGAATATAATGTTTTAGAAGTCACTTTTAGGGTATAAGTTTCACTTTTTAGAAGGCGGAATTAAAAAAAAAATTAAAATTTGCATATATTTTTCTTTTTTGGGCCGCCCGGGTTCGACCTGGGTCCGCCTGGGTTCGACTGGGTTCGACCAAGTTCGAACTACCTCTGGGTTTTTCAAACCCATTTCGAACCAGACCCAAACCAGGAACCCGTTCAAACCAGGACCAGTACCAGGGGGGTCCAAGGGCGAACCCAGTAACTTAGGACACAGACTTCCAAAAATCTTCTAACTTTGGCACATGAACATACTAAGTGGCCCCATAGAAATTTTATCGAACATAGCCCTTTCTATCAAAATGAGCTCTCATGGGCAGAGAGCGAAAACCAAACTCAGCTAGCAACTTGTCTAAAAATTTAGCAGACTCATTGTTTTTACATGAAAAATGAGACAAACTCATAGGAAAAGAGTATCCTTTCTTCCTCATTTGAACATTTATTATGTTCATAAATGTCATTTAGCGGAAAATTTCTAGGAAGAAAAGATAATCGGAGGCATACCTAGGTAATTTCGAAGGTGCCTTTTCGTAACCTCTAATTCTACAATATGAGAAGCTCCTGAACCGAATATAGAAGTTGCCATAACTTTGAATTAGGGTTATAGCTTTATCTGAAATCCTCTTCTCAGGGTTTCCCTCAATATCTCTTATGAGTGTCATAAAAAAAGCGTCATAGATGCAAGAAAATTTTTTCATGCCTTCCTCTTTTTGTAATTGGGGAAAATAAATATACACCAAAGCACCATCTGGAAAATTACCCACTTGTCTCAAACCTGGCCAAGACATTTTACCAATAGCTAGTACATAGAAAAACATAGAGTATAAGTGAAATCATTTTCTATCATTGAATATTGTAAGTTTCTCATGGAGTGAATGACTAATCAAACTGATTTATATCATCATAGATTGAGAAAAAATTGGCACATCCACTCTTCAAATTACTCTGTCCCAAGTCTACTAACCACATGAGACAACAAAATAATAATATTTGTAATATTGTCTAAACAATTTTGTTTTTATCCTAGAGGATAATTTGGACTTATCGAGTCGAGGGGTTTTCAACCAACCTTGAGCAATAGTATCAAGACACCAATTTATTAGGCTTTGGAAGAATTCCCACCCCAACTAAAGAGACAAATTCACTTCACCTTCTCTTTCGAAAATGTGTAGCGCAAGAGCAACATTATCTGTGTCAATTTTAGCTATTAAAGCTTGATTTATGTTTCAAATTTCATGAGAGTCGAGATGAGAGTGTTGCACACAAGTGAAGACCAATTCCAAACATGCAACAATAGATGGGTAGCCTCTAGCTTGAGACAAGGTAGATTCTATAGCTTTCTGCATAATGGGAGACCTTTCTAGGCTATGCAATGTCCTACGGATTTCATGCATTACAAACAAACCTATTTATGTATCTTTAATATGGTCCAACTTTTTTCTCGATTGGCTGAGAGATTTTGGGTGCCATAGAGACCAAAGGGAGAAAAGCTAAGGTTTCTAGTAAAGGATTAAAACTCAAATTGGGATAAAATAGAAGAAGATTATATGAATACCATATTCTCATGAATGCCAAATTAACAAACTCCCTTTATCTTTTCAGTGGAAACAAGGAAAGCTAAAAATTTCAATGAATTTGGAACAAGAAAAGCCTTTTGTCTCAAACCTAATTTTCATGTCTTCACTTCATTGCTCCTTCAAATTCACCAAAAGTTTCGAATATAAATTATTAGAACAAAGGTGACAAACATATGTGCGCCTAGAGCAATTAATTCTTTCATTCTGGTGATTATCGTACTACTTCGATATTTGAAATAGAACCTTTAATTAATGTTTCATCTATTGCCCATTACAAAAAGGTGTCGTGTTGACATCACCATACAAGTTATCGATCATGAGGTTGCTGTCATTAGAGAATCGGGCCATCATGCTCTTTAGGATACATGGAACAATAGAACTTGTGTGTTAAAAAATCCTTAAGGTGTGATCGGTCGATATGAGACTGATAACTTAATGATGAACGAATAGTACCAAATTGGTACTGAGAGGGGGGGGGGGTGAATCAGTACAAGCAAAAACATAGCCTTAAACCAGTTTGTCAACTAACACTTATGCACTGACAGACAAACAGCAGCACCAATCCTTCAACAGAGTTCAACCAGCAAAACCCAGTATAATTGAGACAAGCAAAGACCGGTTGACACTTATCTTCTCATATAATCTAACTCTTCATTCCCATTTCACCCTAATGCATGAACAAGCAATCTACCATCAAAAGATGTACATATTACAGCAAGATCAACATGCATCACCACTTAATCAGAAAACAATCATAACATCACATGAAGAAAGCATCACACATGACACACATATTTTTCATGTGGAAACCCAACTAGGAAAAACCACGGTGGGGATGAATACCCACAAGCTATTTTTGAACTCTTTAGAAGTCTGCTCTGTTAGAAGCCTTGTCCGGTTAAAGACAGATACAATAGGTTCTATTAGGAACCAATCCTGTTAGGGATCACTCGGTTAAGGGATGGCTACAATACTCGGTTAAGGGTTAAACCCTGTTAAGGGTACCTTGTTAGAGGATTTCAAGAACTCAATAGCTAAAGGATATCAATGACTTAGTAGCTTCGAGTTACCCTATCACAAGCTATTTTTGAACTCTTTAGAAGTCTGCTCTGTTAGAAGCCTTGTCCAGTTAAAGACAGATACAATAGGTTCTATTAGGAACCAATCCTGTTAGGGATCACTCGGTTAAGGGATGGCTACAATACTCGGTTAAGGGTTAAACCTTGTTAAGGGTACCTTGTTAGAGGATTTCAAGAACTCAATAGCTAAAGGATATCAATGACTTAGTAGCTTCGAGTTACCCTGTTAAAGGATTTTCAACAAGCCGGTTAAGGCTACCCTGTTAGGGGATTTCACAACTATTGAAGTGGTTAAAGATCAACAGGTATATCAATGACCTGATAATAGCACTCAATGCCAATGCAGATCCGCTTAAGCTCCTCTTCACCTTCTGCACTTACACTCTATAGATATGACTTCTCTCCTCTGGTCTAGCAAGAATCACGTATCTCTTCTCTTAGATACACACACACAACTTTTGCCAACAACCTTTGAAAGAATCACAACATCGACCTTATAGGACAACAGATAGGTCGGTAGCATAAACCCTAAACCTATTAGGTTAAGGAATTCAAATTGTTCAATCCTGACCGTTGATCATACTATATTGAATGCAATAGTCTTGATCCAATCTCAAGACATTCTCCATTGTTCATTTTCCACCGATTTCATGGCAGCTGATAACCCATCACATGTTATCATTGTTTACAGACTTCGCACATTCCCGAGGTAGATAGGAACACTCTTCTTTATGCAAGGTCCTTCACGCACACAAGGCTTACGTGGCAACACTATCTATTCTTTTTTATCATGCTAACTTCATCACGTAAAGATCACCGATTGAGTCACACAGGCTTGAGGTACTCCAACCGGAAATCCTGAAGTGGAAACTACCTACCAACCGGTAGTCATACAATGCTTCCATGTGTCGATTCCCATGACTGCATGCCAGTTCACCTTGACATGTGAGTTCGCCTTGAATAAATATACTGCTTTACTTTGCCATATATATCAGTTCTCACATATGTCGATTCTCTCTTCATATCACATATTGACATCAATGACAACATACAATATCATTATGTCCTCATACCGGTTCACATAATGCCAACAGAGACTCGTGAGGGACCCACTGACACAACACTATCAGGGATCAAAGATCAGGTGGAAAAATACTTGATGACTATAAAGACTATTGAGTCACACTTCCATTGAATGATGATAGACCGATAAAGGAAGGGTTGGGACCCTTCAGACATAATGAGACTTGACATCTAAACTAAGGTTGATCAGCCGATCGAGTATTTTAAAAACTAAAGAATGTGAAACATGGAAAGAAT
This sequence comes from Cryptomeria japonica, assembly GCF_030272615.1. Taxonomy (NCBI): domain Eukaryota; kingdom Viridiplantae; phylum Streptophyta; class Pinopsida; order Cupressales; family Cupressaceae; genus Cryptomeria; species Cryptomeria japonica. The sequence continues at coordinate 458,119,894 of NC_081410.1, read as the reverse complement.
AAAGAGAGGTTTAATGACTCTAAGGAATTATTCTAATTTATAAAGAATGATGGGTAACAAGTACCATAGACTAGGGAATAAGGGGTAGCGCCTATGGGAGTGTGGATGCTTATTTGATATTTCCATAAGGTGGGATTAAGTTGTACATTTCATTTGTGGCCAACGTCATTGATAGTATTTTTGAGAATTTTTATGATGGTTTTGTTATATTCCTCAACTTGGCCATTACTCTGCAGGTAGTAAGGAGAGGAAAAGTGGTGTTGGATATGAAACTTCTCATAGAGTTCCCTATCATCTTGGTTTTTGAACAGACGACCATTATTGGTGACAATGGCTAAAGGGAATCCATATCAACATATGATGTAATTTAGGATGAACTTGGAAATCTGTGTGCTGGCAATATAGGTCATGGGAAAGGCGTTAATCCATTTGGTGAAGTATTATGTGGTAGTAATAATGAATTTATGACCATTGGTAGAGGTAGAGTGAATCTTACTTATGAGTTTGAATCCCCATTGAGAAAAGGGCCAAGGAGATATGATAGGTCAAAGTTCTTGAGCTGGTGCATGAATGAGATCTCCATGAATTTGACATTTTACAACACTTCTTTGTAAAATTGTTAGCCTCTTGTTCCATGGTATGTCAGTAGTATCCTACTCTTGTGAGTTTCTTTGCAAGACTTAAACCATTGAAGTGGCCCCCATAAATACCATTGCGAACCTCTTGTAAAGAAGTTTGTGCTTCTTCAGAATCAAGACACCTAAAGAGGATTTGGTCTAAAGAGTGACGGTAGTGGGTGTCATCAATGATAACGTATATATTGGCTTGATGGATAAAGGAGTGACATTGATTTTTTGATAGGTTGGGAGGTAGTTGTATATGTCCTAGTACCAAGGGGAATTGGGAGTAACAAATTCACACATGAGTTTAGATTGTGGAATCTCAAAGGCAGGAATCAATAGTTATTCCACTATGAATTGGCATTTAGCAATATTTTATGGGATATCAAGCATGGATGTGATAGTGGTCATGACATATGTTGGTTTGTATTGTAGTTGTGGTACCTTACTAAATATAATTATAACAAACCTGGTTTTGTAGAAATCAACCAACTTCTTATAAGGGATAACTTTTTCATCTTTAGTCTCATATTCATCATTTGCTTGCCAAATGACCAATTGAGAATCACCATGTACTTGAAGATTCTTGATATCCCATTGCATTGCAATTCTTAGCCCTATGACTCAGGCTTCATATTCTACAATGTTGTTTTTACACTCAAATGTGATTTTATATGATTTAGGGATTATGTACCCCTATGGAGTTAGAAATAAAATACCTGCCCCCGATCCATGTTGTGTGGTTGATCCATCAAAGTATAGTTGTCATTCAACAATAAGTGTGATATTGAATATGGACTCATCTAAAAAATAAAATAGCAATGGGTGATCATCTTGTATGGGAGCTTTGACCAGTTCATTTGCTATTGCTTGTCCTTTTATAGCCTTGCGATCTACATACTATAGACACCTAAGTTTGATAAATTTAATTAATTTAATTTAGCTATCCTAAATTCTCTTAAATTAAATAATTATGCATTATTTAATTAATTAGTGTTCCCTCCTTCTAGCTAATTAATTTTGTTAATTATGCTATAGTCTAATCCTTTAATTAATTAATTCACAATAATACATCAATTAATTAATTAAATTTGATCCCTTCTTCTATTAAATAAATCAAATGCAGAGTTTGACTATTTAATTCATTTTTTTCCTTTCCTCTAAATATCCTTTATTTGTTCTGATTGATTAAAAAATAGGTTTTAAGGACCCGAAACCTTTACATCATAGAAAGAGAAAGAGCAGCAAAAGGATTAAAATTTTGCATACATAACGACTGGCCAGAAGACCAGCGAACAGAAAGAATAGCAAAGCAACAAAACAACAACACAACAAAGAAACTAGGGAGATGCTACTCAGCAATTTTCTTTAGCAGGTCCTCTGCCTTTATCACCAACTCATCATAGGTAGCCCCAACAACTTTTAGCTCTTCCAGATCCTTGTTCATTTTCTTTTCCTTCGTCATGCCTCTGGTGCAGGTTCTGGGACCTTAAGCTTCCCCTGTACCTTCAGCGTCCAGGTCAATTTCCTGGATTTCCTTGTCTTCATCAAGCTTACTGATGAGGGTATGAGTATTATTGGCTGAGATTTTCAGAATACTAAGGCTTTGCTCCACGATATTCTTAAGGCACTCCTCAATTTTTCCCACTTTAGTGATAGTATCCGAGAGTGTTTTTTCACTAGTTTCCGCAAGGCTTTTTCTGTCCAGCATCTCCTTTTCAATCTTCTCAAACCTGGGGTTGAAAGCATCTCTGATGTCTTCCGCTTTAGCAATAGTGTTTTTCAAATCCTCAATATAGTCAGCCATTGTATTCCCCTCCCCTATATTAATGGTCTCCAAAATCAGGACTATGTTGCATAGTTTTTAATACTCATCCATAGCTTTCTTGTAACCATCAATGAGCCATTCCATAGTTTTCATAAAACCATGCAAGCCCTCAGGAGGAGGGCCATAGGGGGGAGTCGCTTTTCCAGGGGTTACTTGTTCATCTTTAGGGGTATGGAGGGCAGAGATAGTGTCAGCAACCCTGAGAGTCTCTAAATATCCTTTATGGAATTAATTAAATTAATTAATTCTTTTTCTCCACATGCCTCCTAATTTTAATCCTCATCTAACTCTTCCTCTAACTTAACCCATTAACTAACCTTGGGTTTTAGTCATTCTTTTATTTATTCCCGCTGCTTTCCCACCCCATATGTGTGTATTCCTAAATATCCTAATATTTGGAAATGAATCATTTTATTCTTTCCAACCTCCTTTCCCACCCCATATGTGTGTATTTATAAATATCCTAATATTTGGAAATGAATCCTTTTATTCTTTCCAACCTCCTTTCCACTCCATATGTGTGTATTCCTAAATATCCTAAGTCATGCAAACATCATGGAACTAATTATTTAAATTAATCTTATTTCCTCACATGTCTCCTAACGTTAACCCTCATCTAATTCTTCCTCTAACTTAACTCATTAATTAACCTTGGGTTTTAGTCATCCTTTTATTATTTCTTCCAACTTCTTTCCCACTCCATATGTATGCGCATTCCCAAAATATCTCAAATTTCCTAAAATTTGGGGAAAATGTTGTTGAATTTGGGGAAGTTTCCTAAAATTTGGAAAAATATCCCAAATTTCTTCAAACATGGGAATATCATGGTTTTGTAATCTCTTTTAGAATAGAACCTTCCAATTTGGGTGTCTCATTCCCAAATGGACATGTGTCCTCAAGGACACATGCCATTCCTTTGACATGTGTTATTCTCATGCCTCTCCATCTCTCGTTCAATCCTATTTAAACCCACCATTTTCCTTCACAATTCATCCACTTTCACATTCTCATACCGCTATAATACCATTTGAGATATCCACTTCATTTTTATACTCTCATAATGCAAAAATGCTCACTCATCATTTTGCATAATCACATCCATTTAGCATAGCATTTTGTATAACATCTTGCTTAGTTTTTATCTTTACATTCACTATCATGGAGCACAATCGAGTATCTACCATATAGCAAGCACACATCAAATCGAAGGAGGAATATGGAGTTTGCACTTTAATTTTTGTTTTAGTTTTTATTCCTTATTAGCGTCCTATTCTTGAGTGTGGTTGAAATATGTGTCTGTTAATTGTTTAGTTTATCTTTTCAATAGTTTACATTCACATTTTTCTACACACATTTCTAGCATGCCCAGTGGGACCCACTTCACAGGTCCATCTCATGTTTTTTATTGTTTTAGTGTGTTATATTGTAGATTTTTGACACTTGCAGGCAAAAATGTGAGAATACAGGTGGATTTCCGCCTCGGCAAGAGTCTTTTTCATCTCAATTTCAATTTCTAAAAGTAGTGGGATTGCTTTGCAAAGAGGCAGAAATGCTCTATGTTTTTATTTTCTATCATTTTCTCAAATTTAAATTTTCTTAGCTTGTCACTAACTTGCTAATGTTTGTTGTTTGATTGGGCTTTGCTAACGTTTGTGCAACTACATCACTTGTCAAAGACCCTAAATCTCAAAACTCTAATTTGTTTGTTGCCAAGAAAAAATTTGGGTTAAAATGAATCATGTGTTTTCTTGTAGTTAGAAAACACTTCAATTTCATAAGGGATTGAACCTTTGTCTTTCATGTTTGGCATGCTTGTGCATGTAGAGTGGTCCTACCATTAACACACACTATCCTCTCCCCTGGTTCGTGTGGTCCTGGATGCAAGAGAAAAGTTTTAACAACACTCGACTTTTATTTTTTAGGTACAAGGGCCTACCTCCTGAGTAGCCAATAAGGTTGGGTGAGAGGGAATGACAAAAGCGGTACTCTTTCGGTCCACTATATGAATATTTGTGATTTTGGTGAAAGCCATAATCAACTAGTACCATAGTGGTATACCAATGGTTTTTTCTCAATATCTACATGCAAATGCCTTCGTGGTCTTGACGAAAGTCAAAGTCCCTTGGCACTTTTGTGGTAGATGCATAAAAACCTATGTTCTACAGGTTGGGATATCTCTTAAATAAGCAAGCCACCGCATGTATAACCACTAGATTTACCCCAAAAGTACCTCTACTATGCCAAATTGTTATTAGTTGCCAAAAACCTTCTACATGTTGACTCGGGCGTTGTGACATGCGCATGTTGAAGATACCCCTCATGTACCCTTCAATTTGAGATGGAAAATTTCTCGAGATCTTAGGATATTTAGAAATTTGAAGCTTGGCATGTGCGATAAGTGTGTATCATGGAGTGGAGCCAATGCAAACAAGCTTCTATCTATCCTATTGAATGTGGTATTCTGGGCTAGGGGATTCAACAAGCATTGTATCTTAACCAACCTAGGAAGTGCGTGATTGCTTTTAATTTTTCATACTCGTGTGTTTGTCATGTTTGGTGTCAAAAGAATCTTTGTCAAAAAATCAATTCAAAATATTAAACATCCCATGTCACTAGGCCCTAGTTTGGTCTTCTCCAAAGAATTGTTCTCTCATTCTAGTGGGTTATGTTGTCAAAATTACCTAAGTTAGGTGTCAAATCAATTTATCTTGGTTATCATTGCAAACCTTATGTCGTTATTATCGTCTACTAGGGTTTTGACTTGTATGGTCACTTTTATCATCTCAGTTTCTAGTCATCACCTTTGTTATCATCATCTCAATTCTTGCATCGTCACTATTGTCCATCATCATCTCTCATATCCTAATTTGCATCATCATTGCCTTCTTCCTATGTCACTAATTAAACATCAAACCTCCAAAATTGAACATCCAACTTCATCCTCCTTCTGACCTACTCAAAGTTGGTTCCCATCGTATTATGAGTTTTAGTTTTTCATCATTTTTCATATTTCATCTCTCGAACTCATCAACTTACCATCATGTCACAATTTAATTATGATGAGTTTGATCGTCCTTCATTTTCTTCCATTGTATCCCATTTTGATGATGATGAGGGAATGGTTGATCAAGACAAATATGAAATTGAAAATCTTGATGCCCTCATCCTTAGCAAGCTTGCACCAAGTGTCAGATACCCAAATCTAATTGTTCATCCTAGCTATTCTACCATTCCTCTATGCACATCCACTCATAATCCTTATCACACCTTTGATAAAGGATATCTATCATGTCATCTTCCCGCAGCTCCCTCATATATCACCTCCACATATCCCTCATATGCAAGATCCATACCTCCATCTTCTCCAATGGTCCTATCTCAACCCCCATATTTTCCTCACCATACTACCACTTACATCCATAATCCAAATCCACCATCTCACTATCCCCAAATTCATTACATAATTCATAATCCTAATCCCTCATCCTATCTCATTCCTCCATCTAATCTTAATCCCCCATCCTATCTCACTCCTCCATCCAATCCTAATCCTCCATCTTATCTCTCTCCTTCATCCAATCCTAATCCACCATCATACCTCGATCCTCCATCTAATCTTGATCCACCATCCTACCTCAATCTCCATGCAATCCTAATCCTACATCTTACCTCTCTCCTTCATCCAATCCTAATCATCCATCCTACCTCACTCCTCCATCCAATCCCAATCGTCCATCCTATCTCACTCCCCTATCTAATACTAATCCTTCATCTAATCTCAATCCACCATCTTCCATCCCATCATACAAAAAAATACCTTCATCCACCTCATTCTATCTAAATCCACCACCACCCATTTCATCCTACACAACTCTCCACCATCCATTTCATCCTACCACAACCCTCCACCATCCACTTCATCCTACCTTAGTCCACCACCATCTACTTCATCCTATTGCAATCCTCTCCACCATCCACTTCATCCTACTACAATCCTCCACCATCCACTTCATCCTACCTTAGTCTGCCTTCATCCACCACATCCGGCCTCATTCTACCACCATCCACTTCATCTTACCGCAATCCTCCACCATCAACTTTATCCTACCTTAGTCCACCTTCGTCCACCCCTCAATCCACCAACTTCACTTCCAACTCCCACACCTATAATTCTTATCCCACCTCCTACCACCATCAAAAACCTCCCATCCATTGAGATTGTCCAACCACAAACCCTATCACCTACTCCTACCATCATCCAAACCCAATCCAATGACCCTTCCATATTTATATCCACCTCATCTACCATATTTGATGAACCTCTCACCCTTCCATCTAATCCATCTATCCCAGCCGAAAAACCTCTCGACTTTCCATCTCCCTCGTCTATCCCAATTGAAGAACCTCTCATCCTCCCATCCAGTCCATCCACCCAAGTCATTAAACCTTCCATCTGAAGAGTCTACCCACTCAACCCTCATCACACCATCCATACCTACCCCCTCATGCTAAGATCTTGTTCCATAGCATGTTGAAAGAATTATTGATCCAAATCAAGATCCTACCAGTCCATCTACTCTGCTAAAAATCCCTTATTATCCCTTCATCCAAATCAATATCATCCTATCCCATATACTCCACCTCTTGACCCTCCATTTCCTCCTATATAAACCATCCCACCACCATCACTCTATCCCCTTAGTTTTCTTACATTCATCCATGGTAGTTCACTCGCAGTAGAAGAACATCTCATATACACCACCCATTCTCCTCCATCTGATAAAGGACTTGCATCTTGTTACCTAGAGAACAAGTATCCCATTATGGATAAAATGTTCAAAAAAATGAACTATCAAGGTAAAGGCTTAGGCCTACATGAGAAAGTTACTTTGGATCCCATTCATGTCAAAGCCCATCCAGTATCTCATGGTCTTGGTTACATATCCCAAGGCACTGTATCCAAAAATGCTGGTACAACTAATGCAAAATCCAAGTATGCTTCCAAACACACCATCGCATCTTCCCATCGTTCCCCCTCCTCCATCATATAAAGCCAAAACAACCATCCATATCCCTCCTTTGTCCTTTAAATCTATTTTGGGTCCCTACATCCCAAAATCCACCTTCATATATCCCCCACATGCTAAATCCATTTTGGGTCCTTATATCCCAAAATCCCATCCTCCATCTTTTCCTACTTGACCCTCCATACATAGATCCCATATCCCCATCACCCATCATAAACCTTCTTTTCCTTTCATTCCTAATCAGGATCAACAAAGGCACATATCTCACATTCCATGCAACATCCTACCACATCACTTCATCCATATTTCCTCCATCTCCTACACCTTTGCACACTGCTTCCAACACTACTAGTAGCAATTTGGATGCCAAATCACAAATGCATAAATCTAAACATCCACAACAAGATAAATATGACCATGTCCACTTCAAAAGACATGCTCCAACAAAGAAAAATCTGATAGAAAAATGTAATGAATTCCAAAAGCCACAAAGGCCCACTAAAGCAAAAACAAGAAAAAAGTGGATCCCAAAGAAAAAAGAAGTAATGCATACAAAAGAAGAATCTCCAAGGGCATCCAAAGTTCCTATTCCACAAGCTAAGCATCCCTACCATCCATCTCCTAAATCTATTTTGGGTCCCTATGTCCCAAGACTACCTATCATAATTCCTCCATCCTATCTACATGCTACATTCATCTCCCCTTCACTCATCCCACATCCCCCACAACATGTGTCAATGTTGGTCCTGACAACATCCTCCCATCACACTTAGTATCCCTCATTTGAACACTTGCCACTACCATATCCCCTACACCACATACATTCCCCATCAAAACCATCTAATCCAAGCCTTTTCATAGTTCACTGTTTCCTAGTAAAGTTGTACCAACATTCAATGATCACTCCAAATGGGCTCCTAATATCTTGATATGGAAATTTATGCTTGAGTCCTCCATCCCTCTATCCCAAATCCATTTATCCTCATCCATCTCCATTTATAAATTTCTGAAAATTCCAAAAAAAATTTAAAAAAATTTGAAAAAGAAAAAAATTAAAAAAGAAGAAAAAAAAATGAAACCAAAAAAAAAGTAAAGAGAATAATTCATCCAATGGTGAAAACTTGGAAAAGGAGCACCTTGGACAAGTATCTTGATGAAAACCTGGCAAATAGGCATCATGTGTAGTTCCCCTCATCCTTTTTCTCTCCACACTTGGGGGCAATTTCTTCTAGCCATCCATCCATCACCTCCTCCATCTCATTTGCTTATCATACGCATTGTATCCTATCTAGTTCACTTCCTCCATCTCATTTGCCTACCATACTCATTGTATCCTATCTAGTTCACTTCCTCCATCTTCTAGATCTTGATAAAAAGAAAAGGCCACCATGTATATATGCTTTGGAGACCTCTTGGCCTTCATTCCCCCATCACATTGTTCCTTCATTCACCTTCCTATTCACCCATCCTTCCTCCCTTCCATGTCATCCTTTCCCATACCTTCATAGTCCTTATCCACCCATCACCCTATCTTTCATCCACTTTCCTCAACTTCCTATTCTCCTGATAGTCATTGTATCCATACATCTATCGATCCTTGTCTCTCGGTTCCTCCATCCCTTCGTCCTTCATCCTTTCCTATCTTCCATCCACTTCCCTCAACTTCCCATCCTTCTGTCATTCATCTTATCATATCCATCCATTCACCAATCCTTAACTCCCAATTCCTCCACTCCTTCATCCATAATTGGTTCCTCTCCTAATCCTCATCTACCTATGTCCCTTCCTCCTTCATCCTTTCATCTCCCAGTCACATCCACAATGCTTCCATCTCAGAATCCTTTTCATCCTTTCCTCCCTCCTCTCATATCATTCCATTGCCTCTTACATCCCATGTCATTGGTATATAGCTCTAGGCTACCCCTCCAATTCCATTCATCCAATCAATCCATTTGTTCCTCGCAATCTACCATTGCATATAAATCCTATCCATCTTGTTTAGCTATTCAAGGTTGAATGCTAATCAAATCATCCAATCGCATCCTCGATCTTGTTCTCGACCTTACTGCAAGCTTTTATCACAAGCCAATTATCATCATTGGGATGCATCCTTCCCAATCATTGTGTTGTTCCAAGATATATTGTTCTCACATCAGCAACACCCCATCAATCATCAATTTATCATGGCTTTTCATCTTGACTGGGGCAACATCATGCCCATCCCAAGGTCTTCCTGCATCATCCATAGCTCTTGTACATCATGTATATAGGTGTCACTATACATATTATGTGCATAAATCCTATCCTTCGAGATCATATCCTATCAATTGGTTCATCAACAATAATCTTTGAGCATCTTTGTCATCGTGATCATATTAGATCCCTTTTGTCTGTACATCACTCATCAATCTTTTGTCATGGTATTGTTTCTTGATATATCATTCTTACATCAACAACACCCATCATTAGTCTACGAGGATGTATCCTTCCTCGAGTTAGACACCATCAATCCTCATCCAATCAATCACCCTTTGACAAAAGATATTTGAGACACTCGTGTTGGCTTTGATTCTTTTTATCTTTGTTTATCTTTTTAAGCTCCTCGAGTCCTATTTCCTCTTGGTTGGCATGATGTTTTATATCATGGTATGTTGGGAATAATAGGGCTCAGGATGTGATCTTGTTGCTTTTGATTTTTTCTTGGCATGTCTTTTGATGTGTCCCATGTTGTTCCCTCATGAGGTCTTGGTTATCTCAAGTTACGTTGGGGCATATCTCTTTGCTTGTGGCTATTCTAGCATCATTTCCCGCAAAGTTCTTTGTAATTCTATGTGTTGTTAGACTAACCTTTTTTTATTTGTTTTTGTTAATTCAATCCATGCATTGGTTGTGAAAATCACCTTGGTTCCTCATACCCTGTGATGAGCTCAAATAATGGCTCAATTTTGTCTTTGTTTTTTACACTTTTACTATGTTTTGAAAAGGGTCTAGATACTATCTAAGTCCTAAAACTCTGTTAAAATTATAATCCTATTATGTTTTTATGAACTTGACAAAATGGCATGAAGTTACCTTTACACATTCTTTTTGGTCGAAATTGTGATGAAGTGGCCATGCTATGTGATTTATCCATATTAATCTTGCATGTAGTTAGATAAATGTTATTTTGATATGAAATAGATATACCTTTGTTTTGTACATGCTAATGACATGATGTAGGAGTTAATGGAGAACAAGAAAAGGTCAAAGGTTCACAATGTGGGAGTTCATGCTAGTTATCTAGTTGAAGACAAAGTCTTAGCAAGATAAGTATTGAAGGAGTCAACAGTTGGTTACCTATTACTCGAAGAGTGTAATTATGAAACTTCGGTATTCATGTTTGTAGGGGAATAAATCTAGGAGGGATATTTATGCTAGATTTCCTCTATAGCTGAAACAACTTGACTATTTTTTAATCAAAGTGTAACTCCCTGATGTAATAAATGGCATCCTCCTAATTTTTTGGGAGTGGATTTGTCCATAGTTAGAGTCAGTTAAGAGTTTTTTTGTTATAAATAAGTTCAGATATCCCTTCTCAGGGACAATGAACATCAAATGTTGTAATTTTTCAGTCTTTAGTTTTCTCACAGAGCAGCTTTAGTTTATAGAAAATATGATGATGTAATAAGTTCTTTCAAATCAATAATATAGTATTTCAATTGCAGCACTGAGTTGAGTTTTGTGAAGACTCGCTAAGGGGGCCCACTTAGTGAGAATTCCACCTCTTTGTATTTAGCAATTATTTTTCTCCAGTATTTAGTTGTTGTCCTAGTGGTTGACTATTTTAAATTTGTGTTCGACCTTAGAGAGTGTTAAAATTGATAAAGTACGCTGATTTTTTGGATCTAAGAAGAAAAATACAGCCAATTTTGTCTCTCAAAATTTCAAGAAAAAAGCCAAGGACCGTGGTGGGAACGCACACAATCCAACCAACTTTTTTCAAAATTTTCAGGGATGATAGAGATTGTGATTTTAATGCGGAATTTGAAAAAACAACCGATTTGGAGATGTCTAGATCGGTCAAAATTGCAGTCAAAGGTAAAAAATGAAAAGATCTTAAATTAGGGTTTTATGATTTAACCACTAAATTTTCAGAATAAAGAGATAGATTTGAATTGCAATTTTGAAATAGAAATCAGATCTGAAATAAGCAATTAAAATTTTACACCTTACAAGCTTAATTTTCTCAAAATGAAAAATTAGGGTTTTTTGCAATTAACTTCTAAAATTTGCAAATAGATCAAACTTGAAAATGAAAATTTGAAATTAAAATTGCAATTAATCAAATCTAAGAATGAGAAATCATAATTAATGTGTAAGACGTTAGGTTCACCAAAATGTAAAGTGGAAAATTGGATCCTGGTGACTCCCCACCTAGGAGAGAGAAAGGAAGCCACTAAGACGATTTTCACTTGGAGGAGGACTTTACATTCAAAAAAGGGGTGGAATCCACTAGATCCAAATCCAAGGGAAAAAAGGATGTGAATTCTAAGTGGATTGTAAGTGTTTGAAGTGTGATTTACCCTCTTTTGTAAATGAGAAAGTTGACTTGTTGACTATGAGATAGCTTTCAATGAAAATTTTTGTTATAATTTTTGAGGATAAGAGTTGTTTGGCAATAGAAATCTTGTAATGTTAGATGTGCTGGTTAATAGCTACCCGATGGACTATTATTTGTGCATCCTATTTTTTGTAGTGGTAATTAGTGGATATAGTGGGCTTTGTGATGTATTTGGGTTTGTTGTTTGCCGATATTACGAACAATGTATTATCTTACTTTGCTTATCAATACAATCAAAAACTTATTACCGACCAAAAGAAATAAAAATAAAGGTTCTATAATGCATAGAGGAATGGGAAATACTAAAATGAGTGTCAGGAGAGTGTGAATTGGACACCCTAATCAAGGGTGTACAATTTATGAAGCTACAATTATTTATTTAATTATTTTTATCTTAATTTTTTTGTTAATTAAATAAATATTTTAATTTATCCAATTAATTCACTAACCTCTTCTTTCTAGTTTATTATTTATTTAGATCCCATGCATCTTTCCTAAATTAAATAAAAAATTATATTTATTTAATTTATCTAGCCCTTTCCTGTATTAATTAAATAAATACTTTTATTTAATTAATTAATTCACTTACCTTTTTCCTCTTTTAATCCTATCCCTTTCAAACTTGTTCACATGGACCATAATCTAAATTTGTAGTCATGTGACAAGTGTTAACACACCTCTTAATCTCCTCCCTCCATCTTTATCTAACATAAAATCGTATTGATTCTCTTTCATCTATGTGATCCTGACCATTCATCTTCCCACCTATTAATCTAAGCCCTCCATTTTTAGGATGATATCTATAAAGCAGGCTTCCTCCTCTCATTTTTCATATATCATGTCTTGAGCATACTTACATTGCCAAAATCACTTCAACAATACATCATCACAACCACATCCATTGTTCCTTCAGCTCCTTTGCAAGTGCATACAAATATAAGAGCATCCATCACCAAATACAAGATCATGGAGGATAAGAGTGTAGACATCTAAAATTAATTAAAAATATAAGCCTTTACACATAATTAATTTAATTTAATTTAATTGTGTTGATCCCCTTCCTCTTAAGGTTAGTTAAATTCAATTTAATTAATCTTATCACTATAGTCCTATAATCAATTTATTAAAATCAATCATCCCCATTCTTCTAAAGTCACCTTCATCATTTTATTTCTTCTAACCTCCACCAGTTTATTAATTTTAATTAATTAATCTAACTATATGATTCCTACAAATCACTTTCTCTAATCTTCATCTAGCCTAATTAATTCTTTCTTAATCATGCTTCTAATTATCTCTCAATTTGATATTCCTCCACTCATTATCTCTCCTCATGTCACATCCTCCTAAATTTCCCACTTTCACTCTAACCCCTCATTAAGTCATCTAATTTGTCCTTCTAATCACTTGCACATTCAACTCTTTGCCATAAATGGCTCTCCTATCTCATCCTCCAACCTTAAATGCTACCCACTTTGGTCCTTTCAAGGAAATTCAAATTCTTTGAATCTCCCCATACCCCCTCTTCCAAAGGAATTTTTAATCCCTTTTCTCATTTAGTCTTCCCACACAATCTTCTATTTTTGAATGTTTAATTCCTCTGCCCTTCCCCCAAGAAATTTTTTATTCCTTTTCTCTTCCTAATGTACTTGGGGAACTCTTCCCCATGTACCTTGTGAGATGTGGAAACAATAAATTCCTTTATGGCATATCTCTTAGATCCCACACCTTATCATCTCAATCCTCTCCCACTCTTTCTTTCCATCCTAGCTCTCCATCTCAAAATCAATATTGGCCCTCCATTTTGGCCTCCTCCAATCTATAAATTAGAGTCTCCTTCTGTTACAAATCATCCACTTCCATCATATTCTTATGATGTCCATTTGATCCCCTAATCCACTCTTATGTTGTCCATTTTAGATCCAAAATCATCCATGGCACCCTCATAATGCCAAAATATTACCATAGGCAATCAATATCATCCATATTCATCATCAAATCCAATCCAATCTTGTTGTGTAGTGGAGAGCAATCTGCAATCCTTCATCCAAGGTGCAAATCAAGTGGAACAATAAGGGCGCCTCTACTTGATCAAGCTCAATTAGAGGAAGTGGCAAGGAATTTATGTATAGTGGTTTTATTTATGCATATTTGAATGTTTTGAATGCTTTTTATGGTTTATGAAACTAACCATTATCTTGAATTTTCAGCCATCTTCATGGAGAACAATGGAGACAAGCCTCTCTTGCATCTGAACATATAGCTTTGCTTATTTTATGTTGTTTGCATGCATTTGTAGATCTCTATTAATATTGTGTTGAATTAGTCTATAGATCTAGGTTGGCGGTTGGCTTGGTTAGGGTTTATAGATAGGATTCAAATTCAACATAAATAAAATAAAGAGAATGATTGATGACATCATCAGTTAAGACTACTTCATGATTAGAGGTAGCATACCCTCAAGCAAGGACCACTTGAGGTAGTGTAATCCTCTTATAGTTATCTTTATTAAATTAACATGAGTTTGGATTGTTCATTAATTTCATAAATTAGTTTTTGTAAGTGTTCTTCTTTAGTTAGATGCATATAATCTATTAATAATGTTAGTAGCCTAGATTTGGAGTTAAAGTTGCAACACAACCGCAATATTGTACTACATACAACCACTATTGAGTTACTTGCTAGTTACCTTTAGAAACTTCTATGCATATAGGTTTATATTCCAACATTTCTTATGTTTAGTCAAATTTTGAATTTAATTAACAATTTAACTTTCCCTTTATGCAATTGATAGGTGGCTTAGGGAGTCCTTAGTTACATTGTTGGAAGTATGAGCTTGTATTGTTGTCATCCATGTCAAACTTGGATATGTGGATGGATTTTCATATGGATATGCTCTTGGTTGTTGCAGTTATGGTTTGGGTTACAAATTGAATTTATTACTTTTGTTGTTGGTTGTGGCATTTCAATTCGGATGGTTATCTTAGCTCTTTGGTAGTAAGTTTCTCTATCAGATTGGTTTAAAAAGTCCTCAGCGGCCTCCAAATATTTTGTAGATTGTGTTGTGGTTTTTTGGACATGATTTTATGGCTCGTGTAGTATTCTCAGTGTACCTCTTTGGTGGTTTCTTTTCTTTGCAAAGGGAACCTTGTTGTTTCATGTTCAAAATATTCAATTGTGTTATGTTTCAATGTGTCCAATTGATTTATCTTGATTGGATCATATTCCTTTGGTCCAGATATGCATTAGAGAATGTATTAATAAGTTTTTATGGGTTTCACCATGGCATGTGGAGATCCACATGATGTATTTCATATCGGAATATGTTTTTTGGCCAATTGATTGCAATGTCTACATGTTATATTTGGTAATGTCTTTGGAGAATATACTAGAATATACAAATCATTGGATTTATCTTGGAAGGATGTATTGTGATGTGTTTTGGTGTCATGTTTCTCCTAGAATGGACCGCTTTGAGTATTTTTGGTTCGGAGGGGTTATTTTGTGTAATAATGCTTATTCTATTTTTGGTTCACCTTTATTTAGGTTTCGAATGATCTATCACATATTTAAGGAGTGTGAATGTATGAGTTAATAATATGTTGTATGGAATGTGTGTGAATTGATAAGAAGAGTGTGTGAATGATGTGCAAGAAGATTTGAGATTGCAAAATTCAAAGCTTTGAAGGTGATATATTCAGTAAGACAGTGTGTTGTGATAGTGGTGGTTATTAGAGGTGTTCGTCATGATATTGGTTGCTTGATCTATTTGTTCACTTAGGACAATTTTTCATGTTCAAGAGATCTTTCTCAGTTTCAATTCTACTATTTCCTTTGTTGTTAATTGACAGTGATTCCTTTGACAACTACTTATATATTGCCCTAAAGTAGTGAGCCTCAATTTACCAAGTCCTTGTATCTTGCCTTAAGGCAGCATGCCTTAGCCTTGCAAGTACATCAGATGTTGTTGCTCCTTGGTAGTGAACCAAAAGTTTTGTAACCATTTATATTCTTATAGTGAGTTAGATTCTCACTGTGGTTTTTCCCTGTTTGGGTTTTCCAAGTAAATATGGTGTTCATGTGTTGATGGTTGATGCTCATGTGTTGATGATTGACTTGTTACTACTACGTTGGTGATATTTATAATTAATTTATTTTTAAATATCAAATTGATTCACCACCCCTCTCATTCCTTTCATGTGTTCAACAATTGGTATCAGGGCATTGGTTTCTCTTTGTTGCTCCTTGGTAGTGAACCAAAAGTTTTGTAACCATTTATATTCTTATAGTGAGTTAGATTCTCACTGTGGTTTTTCCCTGTTTGGGTTTTCCAAGTAAATATGGTGTTCATGTGTTGATGGTTGATGCTCATGTGTTGATGATTGACTTGTTACTACTACGTTGGTGATATTTATAATTAATTTATTTTTAAATATCAAATTGATTCACCACCCCTCTCATTCCTTTCATGTGTTCAACAATTGGTATCAGGGCATTGGTTTCTCTTTGAAAAGCTTAACCACTTGAGGTGTATCCGAAATGGCACAAGAAATTTATCTTAAGAAACCAATGTTTGATGAATCAATTTTTCCTCGTTGGAAGGACAAAATGGAGTATTACTTGGAGACTTTGTAGAATGGAATTTGGGAGATTATCCAGATTGGTTAAACACCTCCTCTAAATGGACCTACAATTGCATATGAACTTAAGGCTTAGGAAACAAATGCGAAAGCTAGAACAATACTTAACAATAGTCTAAGTGATGTTGTATTAAGCAAACTTAAAGGATTGAAAGAAGCTAAAGAGATCTGAAATAAGTTATTTATGCATATGAAGGTAATACCAAGACAAAGCAAGCTAAGTTGATGAACCTAAGATATAAGTATGAATGTTTGAGAATGACAAATGATGAAAGTGTTGATAACTATATATATGGAGTGAATGACATTGTTGAGGCTATCCAAGCTCTTGGTGGAACCTTAGAAGGTGATGTTATAAAAAAGATCTTGTTTACACTAACTAAACACTATAAACCAAAGAATTGTGCGATTAAAGAATGTCATGATCTGAATAACTACTCGATTGATCAACTCATCAAAACATTATCTACTTTTGAAATTGGAGAGATGGATGATATAAAAACCTACCAAACATAAGTTGCATTTAATATTTCAAAGGTATTATAAGATGAACTAGAAATAAGTGAAAACCTAGATGAGATTGAAACAAACTTTGCAAGAAGATTGAAGAGAGGAATTGAAAAGTACAAAAGTAAGTTACCCTTGAAATGTTTTAATTGTGGTAGAATTGGTCATTACTCTTCAAAATGTATGTGTCAGGAAGATTACAAAAAATCTGATGATGATGAAAAGAAAAGTAGATATAGAAGACATGATTTTAAGAAAAGGAGAGATGATAGAGATAAAGGGAAAATGAGTTTATGTTCTATGGAGACAAATTCATCTGAGGATGAACATAGTGAGTACTTGAATGAATATTATTTGTTTTTGGCTATAGGAGAGAAGAAGCAAGATAGGTCTAGAAGACAAGAATATGTTGGTGCAGTCATGGTTAAGAGGGATCTCAAGGAGATCAATTTGGACTGTGCAACAGGAGTAAAACACAATGGAAACAAGACAAGATGATGGGGGCAATTCAAAACTGATTGAATTATATCATGAAAACTAATAACAATCTATCGGCAATATGCAGGCTACAAGATTCGGCTCACTAGCCTGAATAGATACATGCTCAATTATAGTATCGATCAACTCCAGACCTCTTAATCTGAAGATAGATCTTCTATGTTCCAAAAACTGATTTCTACATGTTTAATTACATTGATTTATATGATCAAGAGGGATCTGTGTCAGCCCAAGAAGAATCAAATGCCTATGAACAAAATGAAACATATAAAACCACCAGGTCGGCCTCCACCAATGAAAATCCTCCAAAACATACAAAGGATGAAGTGCGGACCAAAGGGAAGGTCATCCACATGCCAAGAAATGTTGGAAACAATGAATTGAATCTCTGCAAGCTACAGAAAGGATCCGCAAGATTCGCCAATAGCAAAATAGGTCCAAGCGGTTCTGGTGTTCTAAGCTAGAAAACAGTCTCAAATTTCATAATCGATAACTTGTTGGAAAAAGGTCCAAATGCCCCATAGACATAGGATAAGGAAGATAATCATGTCCATAAGAAAAATCCAACTTTGCAAGATCTGGTGAGCAAATGCAAGAAAATGTAGAAAGAAATGTTGAAACTGCAAAACAGGAAACAAACTAAAAAGAAATATTTTTGGTTGATGCAAGATTGCCAAGAACCAGGGATGCTCCTACATCAAAAACATAAAGATAGCAGTAGAAAAGACTACATTTCATGCTAAGGTTTAACTAAGAATGTGGATCATTGATTTTGGATATTCAAATCACATGACCAGAGATAAAGATAAAATCATTTTTCTTAAGAAGTATGATGGTAGATCAATAAAATTTGTAGTAGAGGAAGATGCACCTATTTGTGGAATAGGGAGTATGATTGACAGTAAGCATAAAACTGATGAGTTTTATTATGTTGAAGGTCTGAAACATAGTTTGTTGAGTATTAGGTAGATGTGCAATAAAGATTATGAAGTTTTATTTAGTAAGAAGAAATGTGTGATTAGAAAAAGGAAAAACTAGAATAACGGTAGCAGAAGGTATTAGAACAAATTAAAATGTTTATTTCATAAAGGACAAGAGTGGAAGTAGATATTTTTTGACATAGAGCAATGAATTTGGTTATGGCATAAAAGTATCAGACATGTTAACTTTGATAACATGATAAAAATCAATAATTCTAAAGCAATGAGAGATTTGTCAAAGATTATCAAGCCTACAGATGCTATATGCAGGGAATGTCAATTAGGAAAGCAAACAAATAGAAGTTTCAAGAACAAGGATTATTCCACTTCAAGACCATTGGAGATGGTCCATATAGAGATTTGCGGGCATATAAGGACAAAAGGACTTAATGGAGAAAGATATTTCATGTTACTTATTGATGATTAATCTAGGATGGCATGGGTTACATTCTTGAGAGAAAAATATGAAGCTTTTGAAAGATTTAAAGTATTAAATCCATGATAGAGAATCAAGTTGATGCAAAAATCAAGTGTTTAAGATTTGATATAGGTGGAGAATTTACTTCAAATGAATTTGACAATTTTTGTGGTAAATATGGTATTAGAAGACACTTTTCTACTCCAAGAACCCCTCAACAAAATGGTTTGTTAGAAAGGAAGAATAAAACTATTATTGAGATGGGTAGAACTATGATGAACGATTCTAACTTGGCTAATGTATATTGGAAAGAAGTTGTGCATTTTGTTGTTTATAATCTTAACAGGGTACAAATAAGATTAAATCATACTAAGACACCCTATGAATTGTGGAATGGAAGACACCCTACTATAAAGTATTTTAGAATATTTGGGAGTAAGTGTTATATCAAAAGAAATGAAAATGATCTTGGAAAGATTGATACTAGAGAATATGAAGGAATATTTTTGGGATATACTACAAATAGCAATGCCTACCAATGTTGCAATAAGAGATTAAACAATATATTGGAGAGCACAATTGTGAAAGTATGTGAAACATGGGATCAAACTATCATATAGGAGACTGAATTTAAGATCATTCCTATTGTAGCAGAAATAAAGATATATCTGCAAGACAACAATGAGAAAGAAATAGATGAAATTGAATAGGAAGAAGAGCCAGAGCAAGTGATTAAGACCCCAGCAAAATATGTGCAAAAGAATCATTCAAAAGATCATATAATTGGAGACAAAAACAAATGAGTTCAGACAAAAACAAAGGATTTCAGACAAGAAGAATTATTATAGAAGTAAATGACCAAGAAAACTACTATTTATTTTCACTATTGGAAACTAAATTATATGTATAAAGCAAAGAAGAAAGTTGGTTAAAAGCAATGGAAGAAGAATTGACTCAGGTATAGAAGAATCAGACTTGGGAGCTAGTACCTAAACTAGTGGATAGAAATGTGATAGGAACTACGTGGGTATTCAAGAACAAGCTGAATGAACAAGGACAAGTTACAAGGAACAAAGAAAGATTGGTATGTAAAGGCTATTCACATGTTGAAGAGGAAAATTTTGCTCCAATAGCTAGGATGAAATCTATAAGAATGTTTCTTGCCTTTTTTGCTTATAAGAATTTCAACGTATATCAAATGGATGTTAAGTCAACATTTCTAAATAGAGAATTGGAATAAGAGGTATACATTGAGCAACTAGATGGATTCAAACTATCAGAAGATCCAAATATGGTTCGTAGGCTAAAGAAGACATTGTATGGACTCAAACAAACACCTAAAGCATGGTATGATAGATTGGATAGATATTTATTTTACCAAAACTTTAGAAAAGCTACTACAAACATCAATCTTTATTTCAAGATTCAAGGTATCAAGTTGTTTATTGTGGTTGTTTATGTTGATGATATTATATTTGTAGGAAGAAATGGTTTATGCAAAGAATTTGCAGAAGAGATGTAGAATAAATTTGAAATGTCAATGACTAGCAAAGATGTTACATCTTTGGATGTTGATCAGGAGAAGTAAATATTTATGGTTGGGGGATTGTTATATCTAACTACATCTAGATCAGATATTATGTAGGCTATTTCTTTAGTTGCAAGATTTCAGGCTAATTTGAAGGAATCACATGAACAAGCAGTGAAGAGGATTTTCAGATACTAGAAAGGGGCTCATGATTTTGTTATTTGGTATAAGAAGGATGGAGATTTCATGTTGAAAACATATACATATGTTGATTGGGTCAAAAGCATTGATGAAAAAAAATTACTAGTGGTGGTTCATTCTTTTTGGGAGATAGATTGGTTTCATGGTTAAGTAAGAAACATGACTCAGTGTCATTATATACAACAAAATTAGAATACATTATGATAATATCTTGTTGTACTCAATTTATGTGGATGAAAAAGGCTCTTAAAGATATCAGAGTGGTGTATGATGAAGCTATTCCTATTATATGTGATAATACTAGTGCTATAAATATTTCCAAGAATTCGGTAATGCATTCAATAACAAAAAAAATCTCAATTCATTATCATTTTTCAAGGGAGAAGGTTGCAAAGAAGGAAGTCGGATTGGAGTATATCTCTACAAAAGAATAGGTAGTAGATATTTTCACTAAGGTATTGGAAAAAGATACTTTTGAGTATCTCAAACAAAAACTAGGGGTTATTGCCCCTCCTTTCTCTAACTAGATGCATTACAGTGGTGCATCTTTCTAGGGGTAGATTCAATGCTTATTATTTATCTCCTGGATTGATGTTGTTACTGATCTCAGGGAGAGTAGTGGTGTGTGTTGATCAACATGTCCTGGATCACCCTTTTTCTTTGATGCCTAAGAGGGAGAGAGAGTTATTGTGAGATTTATGAAAGTATCACTCAAATGTTTTAAGTGTTTCCATCAATGACAATGGGGGAGATTCTTGGAAGTATGATCTTGTATGGTTATCATTGATGTCAAACTTGGATATTCAAATGGATTCTAGTCTAGATATGCTCTTGGTTGTTGCAGTTATGGTTTGGGTTGCAGGTTGATTTTGGTACTTTTGGTTTTGGTTGTGGTATTATGATTTAGATGGTCATCTCTTCTCTCTGACAGTGTGACTATCAAACTAGTTTGAAAATTCTTTGATGACCTCTTGATATGTTGTAGATTTTGTTGTGGTTTCGTGGATATTATTTTATGTCTTGTGTAGTATTCTCGGTGTGCTTCTCTGGTAGTTTCTTTGCTTTACAAAGGAAACCTTATTGTTTCATGTTCAAAATATTCGATTGCATTATGTTTTAGTATGTCTGATTGAATTATCTTGATTAGATCATGTTCCTTTCATCTTTATATGCATTAGAGAGTGTATTAAGAAGTTGTTGTGGGTATCACTATAGAATGTGGAGATCCCTATGAGGTATTTCATATTAAAAGTTGTTCTTTAGCGAGCTAATAGTTATGTCTACAAGTTACATTGGGTGACATCTTTGGAGAATGTACTAGCATGCACGAATCATTGGATTCATCTTGGAAGGATGTATTGTGATGTGTTGTGGTCCCATTTTTCTCCTAGAGTGGACCACTTTGAGTAATTTTGGTCCAAATGGCTTATTTTGTGTGATAAATCTTGTTGGGACCTCAAAAAATTTGACAAATTTTGAGGGCCCAAGTTGAAAGTTTTGCCTATGACACTCAAAAAGTACCCCTATTGAATCAATTCAAGTAGCTCACTTTGAGAGCCTATATTTTTGCACCCATAGATTGTCATGAAAAACCATTTTTTGTAATAATTCAAGCCTTGAGTAAAATGCCTTCCCTTATATGTATTAATGAGGTACCCACAAAAATGGGCAAAAATAGAAAATTAAAATTTTTCCTAAAAGGCCTCAAAGTCTTTCACCTCGGATAGCCTTTCATGGGTTTCAAAATGCAGTGCAAGGTAGTGGGCTAGGATTTCATCTCCACCAACCCGCACCAAGTTTCATGTAGGCAATGAGGATACCATGTGGGATAGCGAGGAGGGAGAGGGAATATCTTATCCCTCTACCCCACACGATTCATAGGGTGTGCTTAAGGAAGGTGCAGGCTGGTGGGGAAAGCAGGTTTAGTATTCCCTTGCCACCCCGCAAGGTAAAGAGGAGTCTGCTAAAGGTGGCACGAGGGCAACAAAGAAAGGAGGAGATGTACCCCCAGCACCTGGCATGGACCTAGAGGAGTGAGTTGGCTATGGACCCTGCAATTCCCTACTTGTACTCAAAGTGTTGAATTGATCCAATATGATTGTGTGAAATCTTTGTACGATATTCAAGCAAAATTTTAAGGCAATCAAAGTGCATCTCAAGCGAATGAAGAGGAAAAATCATATCGGCATGATAATAAAAGCCAACAGGATGAAAATCATGTCTTGCTGAAAGGCCATGTCACGAAGAACAACAATTTTGGAGAGACACCTTCTATGTCTCATCGAAATGCAAATATTGGTAAGACACCAAAAATCTGCCATGGACACAGGAGGTCTCACCAAAAGCCAAAGTCACACTGAAAAGGGATTTTTGATGAGACACCTCCCATGTCTCACTGAAACATGAATGTCAGTATGACAACAAAGGGACTTGCAAAAGCCAAAGGAGATCTCACCGAAAGCCACAGTCTCACCAAAAATTGACTTATCGGGGAGACATGTTTCTCGTCTTACCAAAATGTCAATTTCAGTATGATGGTGAAATTATGGTAAGAGAAAAGGGGGTCTCACCAAAAGGACATGTCACACCGAAATATTGGAGGCATCTATGAATGGGCACAGGCTTGCGGGAGAGAAGAGGTCTTTGCAATCCCGCCACCTCGTAGCTTGAGGAGGAGCACACAAAGGGCCTTGTGAGATAGAAAGGCATGCAAGGAGGAGAAGGTAGACACACCCTACCACCTTGGAAGGTGAAATGAAGTAAGAAATCACTGTGGGAAAGGCAATGTAAAATGCAACCCAAGGGAAATAAATTCCCCGTCACCCTACACACTCTCCAAGGCACGCAGAGCATAGCTACGAAGCAAAAATAAGTACCAGAAAACAAAAATTAGGGTGAATTTTAATGTGAAGGAACCCTATGACTATCATGTGAAGAATATTTTAGGGTCTACATTGATCATCAATTACACTTGCACTAACAATGATGAATATTGTGGGATGCCCACACATAGATGATGCAGCAAAGATGTGAATCGTAATGTTTAGTCATGCTTTCATAGCTATTACGCTACAACGAGGCTAAAAAATGGAGTGCAGAATATGAAGATGTTTTACCAAAAGGTAATAGAAATAAATTCTCGCATGGCCATAGTTAACACGTAGTCACTCAGTCAAAACTGAGAAAGATCCAAAAAGTGATAGGACAATTGCAATCAGCTTAAGGAGGATTTTCTTTTTTTTTATATCAAAGAGAAAATGCAGGCCATAGTCAAGTGCCACAAATAGAATTTTTTAGTCAAAGGGAAAAATGTTGAGTGTGACAAGTCTTTTGTCACATCAAATGTGTGAGTGTTGGAACTTTTTTCTAGATTTTTCCAAGTGTCTTATGCAAGTTCAAAGATGTAGAACAGGGGCAGACTAGAGGAGAAAAGTGCAAATTTGAAATTTTGAAAGTCAACAAAGAAAAAGAAATGTGTCATCTTTTGTAATCCTTTAGGGTTTTATTCTTTGTGTACTTATTCTTCTTTTCTTCTCATTCAAGAGGATTTGGATGTAATTTTGAAAAAATTTCTGGAAGCAAGGCTTCCATGTAAAGTCCAGAAATTAGTGTAAGTTAGATTTCTATTTTTCAACTTGTAGTCATTTTACCGTTTTCAAATAGTTTCTAATTAGAATGAAAGTAAGTTTTAGTGCCTTATTGCATCTGTCTCTAGCATACATGAATATTGTTTTATGAAATGAACGATCAAGGATCTTTTGTTTTGTCCTAGCAACTCTTGGTGTTTGTCTTATTTTTTGCTTCTCTTCAAGGAAGAGATTAAATTGCTTTCAATAAGACAAAGAAATAGTGTTATGTGCATGCAGGATATTCAAGAATGGTTGCAATGAAACTATAATGGAGGGTGTAAAGGTAATGCATTAATGTTGAGAACTCACTGGTTATATTTAACTCTATTTGGGTTAATGTCTACATGGTTAAGGGTCTTGCACCCAGTTCTTAGAATCAAATAATCTTATAAGATGCCATTTCTTTTCTATTGTAGGAGTTAGTATTAGGTGTTAGTTTAGTGTAGAAGTCATTCCCAAGTGCTGAGTGAGAGTTGCAAATCCATGATTATAGACAAATCCAAAGTTCATACACTTTCCTTGGCATATTCATATTGGGATATCTCCTGCAATTTGTAATGCCATGAGTGTTGGAAGTTGTAAGTGATTTAGGCATTACTCATGTACACCCTCCTTGGTCTTGCAGAGCCAAAAGTGTAGGAGATTTCAGTCTTTGTTCATTGGTCAAATTCAACCCTAAACTTGTTGATAAGAAAGTGGCTAAATCTTTAGGGTTTGGGGACATGTTGATTTAGGAACCAACAATTCTTATTCTTTTTTTGGCCAACCCTCAATTAGGTTTCTAATGATCTATCTCATATTTAAGGAGTGCAAATATATGAGTTAAGAGTATGCTGTATGGAGTTTGTGTGAATTGATGAGAAGATTATATAAATGATGTTCAAACAAATTAGAGACTACAAAGTTTAGAGCTTTGAAGGTTATATACTCAGTAATACAACGTGTTGTGATAGTAGTGGTTATCAGAGGTGTTTTCCATGATATTGGTCACTTGATCCTTGTTGTTCAAGGATAATTTCATGTTCATGAGATCCTTTTTAGTTTAAATTATAATATTCCTTTCATTATTGTATAACAATGTGTCCTTCAACAACAACTTATATCTTTCCCTAAAGCAGTGAGCCTTGATTGAGCAAGTCCTTGTATCTTTCCCTAAGGTAGAGTGCCTTAGACTTGCAAGTCCATCATGTGTTGTTGCTCCTTGGTAGTGAACCTAAAAATTTGTAATTGTTTATATTCATATTGTGAGTTAGATTCTCACCCTTATTTTTCCTTGTTTGGGTTTTCCACGTAAATCCGGTGTTCATATGTTGATGGTTGATGTTCATATGTTGATGATTGACTTGTTACTGCTATGTTAGTTGGTGATATTTATACTTAATTTGTTTTGAATTTTTAGGTTGATTCACCCACCTCTCAATCTTGTCGCGCATTCAACATGCATATATAGTGCCAACATCATCCAAGTAGATACGTCCCTAGTTGATAATTAAATGATTCTCTATAAGACAATAGGTTACTTAATTTGGGATCTATTGGTCCATTAAGCGTATGTATTGCATTGTCTACATCAATTTATTGCATATAGTAGAGACCATTCATTTTTTACATTGTTGTCAGGGGTGGTGTTCAGGTTTAGGATTCCTAAGTTTATGTTTGTTTGCTTTCTATTTTATTTGTCATTTTATTTCATTAAACTAGATGTTTTATTTTCATCATTAGGAATAGTAGATTTTGAGATCAATTTCAAACTATTCACTAATAAGTGAAAGATGGTAGCTCATAACCTCCAAATTTTCATTGTATGTGGTGGTAGAGGAATGCTTTAAGAGGGTTCCTTCCCTCTACATATAGTTTAGATGACATATTGGCTACAATAAAAGGGCCTAAAGATCTATCAAACAAAACAAGGGAGCCAAAAGTTATATTCAATACAATGAGAGAATCAACATCTTTGGACGAAACTTAAACATGAAGTATTGACAAAAATATAAGAAGGAAAATAAGAAACACTTGCAATAATGGTTGATGAGGAAGTAGAGAACCTCTTAAACCAATTACATTTGAATTCCCTACATCTAACTAAGAAAAAGTTGCTTCTCTCAAGAACATACCTCCATCTACTCTACCTAACTTCTAAGACTTGATAACAAAAGACCATGATACTTTTAGGTTTGAGTCTGATGTCATGTGTCATTGCCATGATTACACTAGTAATGCCTATAGACTACAACTATTCCCAACAACCTTGAAGGATGCTACTTTGAGATGGTTTATAGGGCTAGGCAGAATCAATATTACAAGCTAGGACACAATCAAAAAGAAATTTCTGCAGAAGTATCGAGATTACTATAGAACTAAGACATTAGGATGTCCCAAAAAAAGGATGAACCTCTTGAGGATTATTACATTATTATTGAATAAGTCTACATAGAACAAACTCTCTCTTGAATCCATCAAGATAATATTTCTAAGAAGAGTAAATGAGGAATGCATGGATGCACTAAATTTGATGGGGGAAGGTGATATATCCCAAGTATCATTTTATGACAAATGAAAGCTTGCCAAGAACTATTTTAGGTCAAATTTGAGGAAGAATAAAATCTCTAGAATATTGCCTATTGAAAAGACATATAATGGTGTCTTTACAGGTGCTCAATAATATTCTCTCCAACATGAAGGATGATATTATCATTCATCTTGCCAAACAATTGGATACCCTACATATAAAAAACAAACAAGAGGAAGATGAAGTAGCTCTCATAGAGTGCTTCCCCCCATTGTAGACAAAACAATGTCAATTATAATTGTAAGAAGATTACTACTATATCTAAAGAATAGAAGACTTGTCTAGAGTTCCATGTCTTGGAAGATGAAGAAGAGTAACTTTTCTACATTGCTCAACAAAAGTCATGGCCCCTAGACCATGTCTCTAGACCCCCTATGGTGCAGGAAACCTAACGATCCAAGCATGGAATTTTTGTTTTCTTTCAAGTTTTGTGTGTTGTCTTTGTGATGTAATAATGGACCAACAATTTGGGACTTAGTGGAGCCATGGTTGAGTTGTCCAAGTTTTGGTTTGATTCATTTGTGTTTCGGATGTTGTTAGCCTGAGAAGTGAGATTACTAGGTAGATCATAGGAGTAGTACTCCAGATGATTATTATCATGTAATAAGGGTCAATTGTTTTGTGTTTAGGTCTTCTATAGTGTTTGAGGACCTTCAGGAGTCTTGAAAAGCATTAGAATGCAAAATTGCATCTTAGGAGTCAAAAGATGTAAAAAGTTGTTGAGCAACATTTTGCATTTTTTGCAAAAGTTGCATTTTTGGTAGATGGCGTTGAAAAGTTGGTTGAACCAACTGAACCAATAGCATAAAATCCAAAATTTACTTCATTGTATGGGTTGGACATTTGGGGAATGCAAGAACAAGTTTTTGGTTGTTGAAGCAATCTCGTCTTTCACCGTTTTTGATAGTTTTCTCTCATTTTCATTGCTTGGTACGGTCCAGTACAGACTTGGTGGTACAATATCATTGTAGGGAATGAGTTTTCATTTATTTTACTTTCCAATAAGCTATATTTTTAGGATTTATTGTCTATAGTTGTAGAGATTTAATCCATTCTTTGCAACTAGGTGTAAAACCCTTGCAAGTAGGGTTTAAGAGGAAAAAATGGCTCTAACCTAAGCATTCATTGATGGCACCTATTGAAATAAAGAGGAATGCTAGGTTAGGGTCTTTACATAGGTTTATGATAGTTTTTTTTCTTTTGCAGGTCCTTGTGGAGGAGAGACAATGAAGCCCTAGGCTCATCGCTGGGAGTAGGTGAGTTAGGACAACAGAAGAAGTGTGTTTTAAGAGCACTAGAGGAGTAGAACAAGGAAAAGTGTCATATGGTTGGAAATACCTTAGTATTACTTGAATAATCCCTAATTTTTTTAAGCAGGGGTTTTGATTGGTGAAGAGTTTCAAAACCTTCTTTCCAAGTCACTTGGTGAGGCCTAAACCCTCAAAAATAGTGCAGTATTGGAAACCCTACTTGTACAGATAACCCAGATGCAAATTTTCATTATTGTCTGTAACTTTGAAAAGGGTACTCAAATTCATAATTTATTTCTAGCCTTTTTGGGGAAGTTTGAAAACTAAGCCCCTAAAACCACCAAGGGAGGGCTAGTTTAATTAGGCCTATTTGAGCCCTATAGAGATCTAGAAGGGTTAGGAAACCATAAAAATGGGTTTGGAGGTGCTTAAATCCTCAAAATACTTCAAAGACATTTTTTAGATGCATTTTGAGTACATTGTAAGTGGTTGGGTGTTGTGATCCTTGCAGGAGTGGTTGGAGCCTTGAGTGGTGCGTGTGTGTGATTGAGGTGGCAACCTCAATAAGAGGAGTTGATTGTCCAAAGCCATTGGCTATACCTTGGAGGTAATCCAAAGTAGTTTAGACCTTGGAGGTCTCATTAGGAAAAACCCCTACTAAGTGCCATTGGAAGGGCTTGAGTAGTTGAAGGGTTAAGGAGGACAAGTCAATCCAGAAGGTGAGTTGGATTAAGCTCCAAGACTCTCTGCATCACCCTATCTTATAAAGTTTCATTCCCTAGAGTCAATTCCAATGCTAAAAACTATAATTACCAACCTTGGAATTCAATTCCTAACCAACCATGGCAAGGTAGTTCATCAACCAAATTGGATACCATAGAAAGGGACATGACCACAACAATCTCAATATCAGTTTACCAATTATAATCAATGGAAAACCCCTCCAAATCCATAATAAAAACCATGGAGAGAAAACTAATATTGGATACAACCCATATGTCTCACTCGTAGAAACAACAAACTTTGACTAAGCGGCCTACACTCATGCCCAATACATTGCCTCAGGAGCAAACTATTATGGCAAATCAGAATAGACTTTCTCCCCATAATTTCTTACCCAACTTGCACCCAATTCTAATAGCAAGGTTGTCTGACAAGGTTATTCTAATGAGGCCACACACAATTCAACCTATGTGATTGAAATCAGTGATGTTCACCTCTATTGGGGAAAGACTCTTGCTAGTCCTACATCTCCTCGAATCTTAGACACATCTAATGTCGAACTAGTAGTATATGTCACTAATAATACATAGCTTGTACATGCCCAGTCACATGTTGAAATAAAAAACAAGGAACCCCCCTTTTCGAAGAGATTATTTATCCAAAAATACCATTTGTAACCTAAATTTGACCTTAAAGGAAAGTTGAATAATGTTTGTGTCAAGATTCCCCTCATCTAAGTTATGAAAGATGTACCAATTTATACCAAGACCATTAGGGAACTATGTCTTAAATGTCTAGTGAGAAAGAAGAAAGATCCTTAGACTATCAATGTCATAGAGCAACTAGCTAATATCATGTCGAGTACCCTAGTAGTCCCTAAATACTCATACCCTAGTAGCCTTGTTGTAGTTGTGTATATCAATGGCACCCTTATCAAGAACACTCTAATTGATCTTGGATTAGCCATAAATTTCATGACCAATGAGACAATGAATACTCTAAAACTACTAAACATAAGGCCAACACCAACTATCTTGAAACTAGTGGATAGATCTACTATCAAACTACAAGTGATTGAAGTCTTGGTGGCCACTTTGGATTCATTGGCATGCCCTATTGAATTTGTGGTTTTGCAACCCAAAGCTAATTAGACTATCCATGTCATAGGGAAATTATCCAATACCATGTTGGGTACCTTGGTAGTCCCTAAATACTCAAAACCTGGTAGCCCTATTGTAGATGTGCATATCAATGACACCCATATCAATAATACTTTGATAGATTCTTAAATTCTCCATGTCTGTAATGGTGAAAAATTAGGGTTTCCACCATTAGATGTATGAAAACCACTATTTTTTGCTTGGGTTGACCATTACATTCAAAAGAGGGAGAATCCAATAGATTCAGTAAAAAATCAGTGAAGATTAAGACTAAATATTGATTGGATTGATTTGGGGGTTTCCTCTTTTGTGAGTTGAAATGTTGAAAAATGAAGGTAAATATGCAGAAACAGTGAGATATAGTTGTCAAATTTTCACACGCACCTGGATTTGACTAGGATATGTAGATTTGGATCTAATCCACATAAAATATCCAAAAATGTCGGGACCGGTGTGCTTGTCACCCTAGTCCTCCTACTTTTTTTGCACGCCAAAGAGGGTTGATTCATCTTTGCAAATAGTGCCTATTCTGAAGAGTACAACTTCGTACTTGTTTCCTGCACATAAAAAGAAAGGGAAATAGGTTGGGACTAAAGGATTGCCTTAGGTCAAAACCCTATTTTGGAATTAACCATGAAATTGAGATAAAGATAATTGATATTGTTGTAATGGAGGATTCTCCTTTTGAAGGAGATGTTGAATAATGACTAAAAATCAAATGATATACATCCTTGTGGAGTTGTTTTGTCTCCATTTATAATTAGGGCTTGATGAAGTCTTCAACAAAATAGAATGGAAGATGTCTACTTTAATGCTTGATTCTTGACTTTATTGCTGCTCCAAGGCTTGAAGGAAGACTGGTTAACAATCAAGTTTCTCTTGAATGCTTGATTTCTTGATCTCATGTGATTGTTGGATGCTTGATAGATGTGTTAGATGTAAAATGAAAGGGAAAATCCTCCTTTTATACTTTCTCATCGAATAAATTTTTAATTTCTTGACATGACCCAACATAGAGTAAGAAATCTCGCTCAGATTTGAAATAGGACCAAGGGGTCAAATGGGGCCCAATTCAGGGGGGACTAGAGCATGGCGCCTTGGTACTACCCCTTTTTAGGGCTAGGATAAGATGCCATGTGCATAGGAAAAGTCAATAATGATGTAATTCATGAGGGTTATGAGCATAATCAGGTCCTAGTTAGGCCAAGGGGCACAAATGCCAAGGCAGGGATCTAGTGCGATCAAAATTGTACAAGGATACAATTTTCAGATGCTACATTTAGCCCTCACTTTAGCGGGAGTATGAAGTCAATAATACTCTCAATAAAGTACAAAGGATACACATTGAAAAAATTTCACTAAGTTACCAAGAAGGCAAGATACACCAAGCCCCCAGTGGACTTTAGAATCTCACAACTTCAATAATAAGATAAAAGGGACTTTAGGTTCTCTTACTATGAGTCATGAAAAAAAAAAAAAAACCCAAATTATGAAACAAAAGACTAAGTTTGCTAAGTAAATTAAGTAACAAGATATGCAAGAGAGAAAATCATTGAACGAAGTGTATACCCCCATGTTAAAGTGATTGCATATGCCTCATCGAGAGCAATTTATTTAAGGTAGGATACACCCCAAGAAGGCAATCACATTATCACAATAATAAGCCTTTAAGAGAGGACAAATCAAAGGATACCTTATCCCCCAAAGAAAGAAAAACCACCACGGAAGAAGGGCACATGTGTCTTTTGAGTCAACATGGGAGAGACCAAAAGAGATCTCAACACTTTGCATCATCCTCAAGTAGATAACACTAGGGACAACAAATAGAAGAATTGAGAGACAAATAGAAGAAGATCACAAACAAGCAAGATATATATATATATATATATATATATATATAAGAGAGAGAGAGAGAGAGAGAGAGAGAGAGAGAGTCTATGGTGCTAATAAAGCTAATAAAGAACATCATCCACCCCCCAATATTTCTCATCATTATTTCAAGAAGGTAGAAAATAAGCAAGAGGAGGTACATCAAGTACAATTGATTGAGGTATCACAAGTTCCAAACAAGGACCATGCTCTAATGATGAGTCACTTTGTCTTTTACTTGGAGCTAGGATTAATGCTTTTGAAAATTGTTTAGATAAATCATTCTCAACATCAACATATTCATATTCATCATCTAAAATATTAGGATCAACATTTTCAACATTAACTTCATTCTCGCCTATTTCTTCATCAAGATTAACAAGAATAGGATCTCTAATTGGAATAGAACTTTGTAAAGTGGAAAATTGGGAACCTTAGCCAAATTTGCCACTTGGAGGGAAGTTGTGAACTTAACTAAGGTTTAATTTTCACTTGGGGGACTTTACATTCAAAAGAGGAGAATGAATATACTAGATCCAATCCTAGAGGATGCAAGGATTGAATACTAAGCAGATAGGAATGAAATTAACCCTCTTTAGTAAGTTGATTGATTGAATTAAGACAAAGTGCTAAAAATGAAGACAAAGTATGCGAAAACAGTAAGCTATAAATTCATGATTTAGTCATGCACCTGGATCTAAGAAGTTTGAGATGATTCAGAGTTACTCTATGAAATCCAACAAAAGTTGCAGGGACCCCGTGTCCGCATAGAGGTGCCCTTCTATCGGTCCTCCAAAATTTTTGCGTGCCGAAAAGGGTTTTTTCTGTCTCTATGAATAAATGTTTCCTACACACAGAAAGAAAGGGAAATGTGTTGGGAATGGGGGTTTATCTTCAGATCAAACCCTGATTTTGGAATTAACCAAGTGGTTGAAATAATGTAAATAAAATGACTAAAAGTAGAAATCCTCCTCAATGAGGGGATGTTGAACTGAATGAAATTGAAATGCTTATACCTCCTTGTGAAGTTTTTCTTGCCTCCACATGGAATTAGGGTTTCATGAAGTAGAATGTTGATCTCCTCTTCAATGCTTGAAATATTGTCTCTATTGTTACTCCAAAGCTTGAAGAAAGACTGAAAATGCTCAATTTCTCTTGAATGCTTGAATTTTTGATCTCTTGAGTGCTCGGATGCTTGATTGAATTTTGTTAGATTTAATAGGATGTGATAGGATTGATAGGATGTCAAATGAGAGGGGAAATCCCTCTTATATACTTTCTAGTGGGTTTAATTGACTGATTTTCTGACTTAGGCTGACATAGGGTGGATTTTCCCGCTCTGATTTGACATGAGCACAAGGGAGGGACCCTAAAATGGGTCCCAAATAGGGGGTCCCAGGGTGCCATGCTCTGGTCCTGCCCTATGTTAGGGTAGGATCAAGGTGCACGCAGAGTGTAGGGCTGAATTACAATATATTTTTTATGTGCATGAGAATATTCAAGTCTCCAATAAGGCCAAGGGGCGCAAACACTAAGGCGAAGACCCAAATGTAGTCGAAAATTGCAAGGGGTGCAATTCTAGGATGTTACATTTATCCCCCACTTTAGCTAGAGTATGAGATTACACTAATACTATCGGTAAAGTACAAGGAATTTAGATAGAAAGACTTTCACCACATCAAGGAGGCAAGATTCACCAAGCCCCCAGTGGACTTTAGGATCTTATGACTTCAATGATAAGGTAAAAGGGAAGATCATGAGAGAGAGAGAACCATGAATACAACTAGTAAGGTTCTCTTACTATGAGTCATGAAAAGAAGCACCAAAAATTACAAAGCAAAGACAAAGTATGCTAAGTAACTTTAAGTATCAAAAGAGAGAATCATGAGCAGATTGTATGCCCCCACGTTAAAGCAATTGTGTACGCCTTATCAGGAGCAATTTCTTTAAGGTAGGATACACCCAAAGAAGAGAAGCATGTTATCATAATAATTTAGCCCCCAAGAGAGGATAAACCAAAGGATAATTAACACAAAACACAAAGCACGAGGTGGTTTCACCTAACTTTGGAGTCAGTATGCTCTTTATGATAACTCATGTATATCATGTATATGTATATGCATAGAATCGTCCTCATCCCCCAAAGAGAGGAAAGCACCATGGAAGAAGGGAACACATGTGTGTTTTGAGTCAACATGGGAGAGACCAAATGAGATCTCAATGCTTCGCATCATCCTCAAGTAGACAACACTAGGGACAACAAATAGAAGAATAGGGAGAACAAATGGAAGAATGTCACAAACAAGCAAGAAAGGAGAGAGAGAGAGACAGAGAGAGACAGAGAGACAAAGTCTATAGTGCTAATGGAGCTAATCAAGCACATCGTCCTCCCCCCAATATTGCTGATCATTATTTCAAGAAGGTGGACAACATGCAAGAGGAGCCACATCGAGCATAGTAGATGGAGCTATCACAAGTTCCAAACAAGGACCATGCTCTAAAGACAAGTTACTTTGTTCATTACTAGGAACTAGGATCAATGCCATTGAAAATTTTGCAGATAAGTCATTGTCAACGTCAACATATTCATATTCATCATCATAAATATTAGGCTCAATATTTTCATCATTAAGAATATTTTCACCTATTTCTTCATCAAGCTTAATAAGAATATGAGCTCTAATAGGAATAGAACTTGAACCATCATTTGTCTTAATTATTTTGCATCTTGGAGAATTAGGTTGAACATCATGTTTAGGAGAAAATAGAAACATGTCAATAGTTGTTTTTTTGGGAGAAGAAATGGTTTGGAAACCAACCTCATGAGCTCTAGCATGATGTCTTCATTAGCGTTCTCTCGCACAATAGTTTCATCTAGTCTTGGCTGAAGGTTTAGGAGGGTTAGGATCATTAAGTATAGGCTTCATCTCTTCTTTTAAGGAAGGATGAGTGGTTTGAGGTCTTTTAGGTTGGACAATGGGAGTGTTTAGTCATTTCTCTTTATAAGATGAAGGAGGAGGAACCACACCATATAAAGGAGGAATAGGAAGTGTAGGAAGGAGACTAGCTCCATCATGAGGAGGGATAGGTTTAACCTTAGGAGGGATATTTTGTTTGTTAGGAGGAAGATTTTTTCTACCTTTGGGAGGAAGAGGAGACTCATCTATAGGACAAGGAATATATTTTTTTTTAGGAAGAGGGATATCTCTTTTCTTGGGTGAAAGGATACTCTTCTCTTTAGGAGAAGGAATAGATGCTTCTCCGGGAAGAAGATTATTTATTTCCTTAGGAGGAAGAACAATCTTATCCTCAAGAAGGGGTATATGATCATCAAGAGGAATGCTAACTGTTGGAATTCTAGGTTGACTCAAGGAAAAAAATCATTTCATTTTTCCAGTTTTGATATGATCTAAAGAAAGCATCGCTTCTAGGTTTGAGAGGCTTGAATTGGTCGGACCAAAAATAATCAAGTCAAACATCTCCACGCCTCATTGTAGGTTGAAATAGGCCATGATTAACAGTTATGATTTTATCATTATGAGGAAATTTCAAACACTTGTGAATAGTAGAAGTGATTGCTTTCATGGAAGAGAGCCAAGGATGTCCCAAGTTCACATGAAATTGATCAAATCTAGGAATGATAGAAAGTTTAACATCTAAGCATTTAGTTCCAACATCAATAGGAAGTGTTATAGAACCATTAGCAGGACAAGAAAAGCCATCAAAAAATTTAACTATAACATCAATATCATCGTATATCACTTGATGCAATTGTAAAGTATAAAGAAATTATGCAGTTATCACATTAATCATGCAAGAAGGATCAATAAGGACTCCTCTAGCATGTATACCTTTGATTTTTTCACTTATGTATAATGGGCCATCAGGTGCCTTAATGGTCTCACTAGGATCAAATGTTATGCACAAATCCTTAGGAGGTTCTTTTTTATCTACAAGGTTCACCACTTTATTAGATTCAAGGCCAACATCATTGGGAGAGGAAGCAAGATGATCAGTCTCAATCACATTAGTGGAATGGGATGGTAAAGAATCAATGAAAATTTGAAGGTTTTGATTAGGCGGAGCTATGAATTTGCTTCCTTTATCATTCACACCTACCACATATATGATATTGTTATCAATCAATTCTTGAATCTTACTTCTTAATGAAAAACACTTCTCAGTATCATGACTAGGTTGACGATGATATTGACAAAATGATTTAGCATCAAAGTAAGGGGAAATTGTTTTAGATGGATCAATTGGTTTGATTTGGGGAAGTTTTAACACATTATTTTGTATTAATTAAGACATAATGCTATGCAAATATTCATTAAAAGGAGTAAACTCTTTTTCTCTTTTAAAGAATTTAGACAAAGGAGGCACACTTGTAGCACCTACGAATTGACTATTGTTGTTGTTGGTGGTGGTGTCATTGAATTTGATGAATCCTTTGTTTGGTTTTAACTTCACAAACAGTTGTTGAGCACTATCACCCTTATCACTCAGAGCCATGGAAGGAGATGATTGTTCCAATTAACTCACTATTAGTTGATAATTATGAAGTACTGCACACAACTGCGGAAAGGAAGTAAACTTAGTTAAAATAAGTTTATCCCTAATATATTTTTGTAAATTAGTAATGAAAATATTTTGAATGTCTTGATCAGGCATAGAAAAAGAAATATGAGAATACAAATGCTTATATCTACCAATAAAACCAGTCAATTTTTCTTTAACACCTTGTTTACAGTGCATTAAATCAGTCAAAGTAACTTTAGGACCAATGTTATTGTGAAATTGTTGAATAAAAGCATTAGCTAGTTGTTGAAAAGAAGTAATAGAATAAGGAGGCAAAGAACAATACCATTGTAAATCTCTATCCCTTAATGTTCTAGTAAACAATTTTGCTAACAACCTTTGATCATGAGCAAAGTCATTACACAAAGTTTGGAATGTTTTAACATGAGTTAAGGGATCACCTTTTCCATTATAAAGTTCCAATTTAGGGACTTCTACATGTTTAGGAGGGATGACTCTAACAATGTCATGAGATAATGGGCTTGTGACATCAAATGTGGGCACATTATACTCGGATTGATTCATAGAAGTTATTTGTTGTTGTAAGGAAGATACTGTTTGGGCAAGGCTATTGATTGTAGCTTTGGTAGAAGGATTGAAATTAGACATGTTGTATTAAGAGGGAGGAGTAACATTGTCGAATGAAGGAAGAGGTTGAGAATAACGAGGTGGAACACTATGATAAGTGGGTAATGGAGAAAATTGGGTAGCATATGGAAGACTTATGGGAGGAATGAAAGAATTGTGATTGAAGGAGTTGCCCCCTTGACTAACATTTATAGGTGGTGAATGTGATTGGGTAACAAGAGGAACACTCATGGTAGGAGGAATGAAAGAAAAGGTATTGCCCCCATGACTCACATTTGTAGGTATGACATTTTGGGTAGAAGTAGCCATGATGTTTGATGTGAAGGTAGGAACACTAGTAATGGAAGTTGTCAAAGGAATAGAATGATTAACTTGACTAGGAGGTTGTGTATAACCTAGGTTTTCAACACAACTCTTCATAGGCATGATATTAGAATCAACAATATGAGCAATGCCACACAAGATATCAATGCCATGTTTATCACTTTGAATCATTTTTTTTAATCCTTCAATTAATGAGAGAGATTCACTTTCTGGGTACTATTGACTCATCCATTGTTGAAGATTATCAAATTAATTGTCCATCTTCGTCAATTGGTCAATGAATACTCTAGTTAGTGATTCCTCCTCATTGTGAGAATTATCAAGAGGATAAATAGGAATATCTGAAGGATGGGAAGAAGAAGAACTATCCTCATTGAAAAAGATAGCTAAATAAGGCTCCATTTCCTTGGTAATTAAACCTTGGGCAGCCTTAATTCTACTTCTTCTAATGGGGATACTATAGGTAGGACTAATAGTAGTAAAACTCATGCACTGGGGAAAAGAAATTAGAAAGAATTCTTCTTGGAATTAAAAATTTAAAATTAGGGCTTGAAAATGACCTCTTAATTTTTAAAGGAGAGAAAATCAAAATTAAAATTAGGGTTGTCCAAATTTAACCTCTTAAAATTTTGAGATTTTGAAATGAAGAAATCAATTTAATTTTAAAAATTAGGGTATGTGTAGTGAACCACTTAATTTTAAAATTTAAATTGAAAATGGAAATGTTGAAATTCATATTTGTTTTTGACCTTAGGGTGACCTAAAATCAATTAAATTTCACAAATATTTGGAATTGTGCAGTAAAATACAGTCAAAACAAGCTCCTAAAATTTGAGCAAAAAAGGTTGAGACCAAGTAGGTAGCGACTTGGTCTGAACACACGGTCCGACCAACTTTTTTCCAATTTTTTGGCGAAACAAGATATTGTAATTTTTATGCAAGTTCCAGAAGGATATGGAAATTGGAGATGTTGAGATGTACAAAATTAAGCCTTGAAGGTCGAAATAGGACACACTTAGGATGAAAGGACAACAAAAATGGCACACTTGAGGGGTGACTTTTATGATGTTTATAAGAAAGACAAGAGGCTTTAGATTTAATTGAATCAATTAAATGCTTAAAGGGAAATTTGAATTTGCATAAGATTAATTTAATTTTAAAAATTAGGGTCTATTGCATAAACTACTTAATTTTTTGAAAAAAAATAAATTTGAAAATTTGAAAGTTGGAAGGAGGGAAAATGAATTTTTAAAGTAAAGCCAAGACTCAAGTCTAAAAATGAATTCAAGATCCACACAATCCACAATGTCAATTTTAAAATTAAAAATTAGAGTTTTGTGATTTAACCACTTAATTTTTAAATTTTTTGAAAATTGAAAGTGTAAATGAAGATTTGAATTGCAAAATTGAAAAGTTATTAGATCTGAAACAATTTATCCAATTTAGACACCAACATGTTTCTGCATCGGTAAATCCTACAAGATACAAATCTATGATTAAAGGTCTGCTTTATTTGACTCAGACTAGGCCTAACATTGTGAATGTTGTTTGTATTGTTTCAAGATTTTAGAGTGATCCTAGAAAAAATCATGAGAGTGCGGTGAAAAGGATTTTTAGATACTTGCAAGGTACATCAGAATATAGTTTGTGGTACCCTAAGGATGATAACTTTACTTTATGTGCATATACAGATGTTGATTGGGCTGGAGATGTTGATGACCAGAAAAGTACTTACGGTGGAGCTTTCTTTCTTGGAAAGAAGTTGGTCTCATGGATCAACAAGAAATAATCATGTACTTCTTTATCTACTGTTGAAGTTGAGTATGTCGCTGCTACTACTAACTGTACACAGGTTTTATGGATGAAGAAAATGTTGAAGGATATAAAGGTTGATTGTAATGCACCGGTAGTTATTCACTGTGATAACTCTGTTGCTATTGATATATCAAAGAATCCAGTATTTCATTCTAAGACAAAGCACATATCTATCAAGTACAACTTTTTGAAGGAAAAGGTGGAAACAAATGGAGGTAGACTAGTTTATGTGAACACTAAAGAGCAAATTGCAGATATTTTCACTAAACCTTTGCCCAAGAAATCATTTGAGTACCTAAGAGATAGATTGGAAGTTTCTGCCCCTCTGGTAGAGACTTGATTGATGTGTTTTGGCATCAGTCTGACATGCATTATCATAGATACTATTCATTCTGACATTGATGTGGGGATGCTACTACTCAGGGGGAGTATTTAGCTTTGAGATTCAATGGTTTATGTTTTTGCTTTGATATTTTTGTCAAATCTATGGCATTGATGTCAAAGGGGGAGTGATATTGATGTGAAAAAGGAAATGTAAAGGAGATAGATATTGATAGGGAGGGATTTAGAGCTTTACAGAGATATCATTCATAGGGGGAGTTTGGTCTTTGTTTCGAAACCTCGTTGCTATATCTTTTAGCAGGAGATTGTTGTTTGTCTTCCATTGGGGGAGACTTGTTTGGCATTTCATGGTACTTAGATTTTTTTCACATATAGTGTTTCCATCAATGCCAAAGGGGGAGATTGTTGGCCATTTGGTGGAATTGATTATGTGTTGCATTGATGTTTTTTCATTGATGCCAACACTAGTTGTTTGGATGCTTTACCGTCCCCCTTATGGTCCTGGTAGGTTGAGTGGTTTCTCATTGATTTGGATCCAACATGATCTGGTAGGCTCCAATATGATTTGGTTATGGAATTGGCTTGTTCATGATACTCATGCTCATATTTAGTAAGTTGGTTTTGGTCTGGTGATTGAATGCTATCCTGTTTGCTTGTAAGCCTGGTTTTTGGTTCTAGCAAGGGTTTCACTGATAGAGATTTTGATGATATTTGATGAATTGCATAAATGGTGTTGGTGCAACTTCTGGTGGAGTTTCAAGATGTTGTTGGTGATCATGTTTGAGACTTGGTGGATGGAGATCATTGCTTTAGCGTGTGGACCTATACTGGATCCTGGTTGATCCAGGTTATGGATTGGCTTTAATGTAACGTGTGGATTGGACCTCTCGATGTGTTTCTGAGATAT
Source organism: Cryptomeria japonica (assembly GCF_030272615.1). Classification (NCBI taxonomy): domain Eukaryota; kingdom Viridiplantae; phylum Streptophyta; class Pinopsida; order Cupressales; family Cupressaceae; genus Cryptomeria; species Cryptomeria japonica. The sequence continues at coordinate 458,079,290 of NC_081410.1, read as the reverse complement.
CTTATGTGTTGGATATTATTTGTTTGGTCTAAGGTCAACATGGTTTATAATTATGTAATTGGTTTATTGCCTGGTGGCCGACCTGATTGTTTATGGTCAAGGGTTTGTATATATAGATGTAAGATCTCATTGTAGATCATCGTGGTTATTGGACATGGATATGTAATGTGTGAATAATTTAATATCATTTAGGAAAAGGATTTGGTCTATCAATGGAGATAAAATTGGCTTTACATAAGAGGATTTAGTCCTCTGGCATTGAGCTTAACCAGAACTGTACTCAGGCATAAGAGATGCTATCTTTTACAGTTCAACACTTCTCCAAATTGTAGTCTAGATTTCTATGTAGTCAGTGAGACTCCTTTTGTGATGAGCAGTGCGCTCTAGGTTGTTGACCTTCCTCCAAGTGTAGGCCCCTCAATTGTAATTCACATACTTACTACAAAAGTATTATCTGACTGTGGGTAGGTTTCCCACCCTGGTTTTTCCCTTTACTGGGTTTTCCACGTATATATCTTTGTGTCAGGTGGATGGTATTTATTTTGTGATTATTGTTTATGCTTAATTAGTTTAACTGCTATTCCAATATTAATGTTTTGGGTTCAGGTATTAAAGTTTTAATTGCTAATGGTTTTGGTAATCTGTGATGACTGATTCACCCCGCCCCCCCTCAGTTGTCTTCTAGTTATTTGAATTATCTAACAGACCATGTATCTATGTAGGGGCGCCCTCCTATCGGTCCTCTAAACTTTCCACATGCCAAAAAGGGTTTTTCCATCTCTGCGAATAAAGCTTAATTCCAGAAGTACAGTTGCACACCTATTTCCTGCAAATAGTAAGAAAGGGAAATGTGTTGGGAATAGGGGTTTGTCTTCAAATCAAACCCTGATTTTGGAATTAACCAAGTGGTTGAAATAATGTAAATAAAATGATTGAAAGTAGAAATCCTCCTCTTTGAGGGGATGTTGAACTGAATGAAATTGAAATGCTTATACCTCCTTGTGAAGTTTTGCTTGCCTCCACATGGAATTAGGGTTTCATGAAGTAGAATATTGATCTCCTCTTCAATGCTTGAAATCTTGTCTATATTGCTACTCCAAAGCTTGAAGAAAGATTGAAAACTCCCAATTGCTCTTGAGTGCTTGAATGCTTGATTTAATTTTGTTAGATTCTATAGGATGTGATAAGATTGATAGGAAGTCAAATGAGAGGGGAAATCCCTCTTATATACTTGTCAGTGGGTTTAATTGACTGAATTTTTGACTCAGGCCAACATAGGGGTATTTTCCCTCTTTGATTTGAGATGAGCACAAGGGAGGGACCCAAAAATGGATCCCAAATAGGGGGTCCTAAGGCACCACACCCTAGTCTTGCCCTATTTTGGGGTAGGATCAAGGTACAGGTAGAGTGTATGGTTGGATTGCAATGTATTTTTGATGTGCATGAGCATATTCAAGTCTCCAATCAGGTCGAGGGGTGAAAACACTAAGGAAAAGACACAAATGTAGTCAAAAATTGCAAGGGGTATAATTTTAGGACATTACAAACTTGAACTGTCATTTTTCTTAATCATTTTGCATATTAGAGAATTAGGTTGAGCTTCTTGGTTAAGAGAAGGTTGAGAAAATGGTATTATGTCAAGATTTGGTGTCATTGGGGAAGAAGTATTTTAAAAATCAAGTTCATGAGCTCTAGCACAATGTCTCTGTCTGTGTTCTCTTTCACAATGGTTTTGTTTAGTTTTAGTTGAAGGTTGCAAAGGTTTGGGTTCTTCAAGTATATACTTATTTTCTTGAACTTTAAGGAAGGATGCATAGGAGAAGGTCTTTTAGGTTGAACAATAGGATATGATAGGTGCTTCCCTTTGTAAGACATAGGAGGTGGAACCACACCATATAAAGGAGGAATAGAAGGTGTAGGAAGGAGACCAGGTCCATCATGAGGAGGAGGAATAGGTCTATCTCTAGAAGGAATAATATGTTTATCCTTAGAAGGAGGAATTGGTTGACACATGGGATGAAGAGATTTTGTATACCTGGGAGGATGAATAGACTCATCCTTAAGAGAAGGAATGGAATCTTCCTTAGGAGAAATAATATCTCTTTTCTGAGGAAGGATAGACTTATCCATAAGAAGAGGCATATGATCATTAGTTGGAGGAAGAGTAATTGTTGGATTTATAGGTTTACTCAAAGATAAGATCATCTCATTCTTCCATTTCTGATATAATTGAAAAAGAGAATCACTTCTAGGTTTAAGAGGCTAGAATTGCTCAGACCAAAAGTAATCAAGACAAACATCTCTTTGCCTAACTGTGGGTTGGTACATGCTATGATTAACATTTATGATCTTGTTATCAAGAAGGAATTTCAAGCATTTATAAATAGTATAGGGGATTGATTTCATGGAGGAGAGCCAAGGATGTCCCAACTTCACACAAAATTGTTACTATGTAGGAATTATAGAAAAGTTAACATCTTAAGCTTTAGTACCCACCTCAATGAGAAGAGAAATAGAACCAATGGCAGGACAAGAGAAACCATTAAACATTTTAATCATCACATATATTTCTAATATATCACTTGATGCAAATGTAAGGTATAAAGAAATTATTATGTTATCACATTAACCATACAAGCTAAATCAATGAGCACCCCTCGAGAGGGTATGCCTTTGATTCTCACTGTTACCTATAATGGGCCATTGGGTGCTTCAATAGTCCCACTTGTATCAAATGTGATGCATAAGTCATTAGTAGATTCATTTTTATTAATAAGGTTCACCACATTATTAGACTCAAGGCTAAGATCATTGGGAGAGAAGGCAAGACGATCAATCTCAATCACATTATTGGAATGGGAAGGTAAAGGATCAATGAAAAATTGAAGATTTTGATTAGGAGGAGCTATGGATTTGTTTCCTTTATCATTCATATCATCCACATATATGGTATTGTTATCAATCATGTCTTTAATCTTACTTCTCAAGGGATAACACTTTTCAATGTCATGACTGGGTTGACAATAATATTGGCAAAAAGCTTTGGAATCAAAGGCAGGTGACAAAGGCTTAGTTGTATCAATTAGTTTAATAGGGGGAAGTTTCAAAACATTACTTTGTAACAATTGCAACATAATACTATGCAAAGATTCATTAAGAGGAGTGAAATCTTTTCTAAAGTATTTGGACAAAGGAGACACACCTATTGTTGCGGCGGCTACTTGAGTGTTGTTGTTGTCATTGAACTTGATGAATCCCTTATTCGGTTTGAACTTCACAAAATTTTGTTGAGCACTTTAAATTTTATCATTCAAATCCATTGAATATTTTTGTTCCAATTGACTCACGGTAAGGTGATCATTGTGAAGTATTGCGCACAACTGGGTAAAGGAAGTAAACTCATAAAAGAGAAGTTTATCCCTAATATATTTTTGCAAATTAGAAATGAAAATTCCTTGAATCTCTTAATCAAGCACAAGAAAATAAATTTGAGAATACAAATTCTTATATCTACCAATAAAATCGGTCACTTTTCCTTTAACACCTTGCTTGCAATGCATCAAATCAGTTAAAGTAAGCTTAGGACCAATATTATTGTGAACTTGTTGAATGAAATCATTAGTAAATTGTTGAAAAGAAGTAATAGAATAAGGAGGCAAAGAACAATATCATTGCAAAAATTTATCCCTTAGTGTTCTAGTAAACAATTTAGCCTACAATCTTTGTTCATGAGCAAAGTCACTACACAAAGTTTGAAATGTTTTAACATGAATAAGGGGATCACCTTTTCCATTATAAAGCTCCAATTGAGGGACTTCCACGTGTTTAGGAGGGATATCTTAGACAATGTCATTGGATAATGGGCTCGCTACATCAAATGTGTGCACATTATACTTAGATTGGTTCATAGAAGCTATTTGTTGTTGCAAAGAAGATACTATTTGGGCTAGATTATTGATGGTAGTTTCAGTGGAAGGATTGAATTGGACATGTTGGATTGAGAAGGAGGGGTAACATTGTTGGATGAAGAAAGGGGTTGAGAATAAGAAGGGACATTATTATATGAAGTTGGGGGTTGAGAATAAGGAGGTGGAACACTATAGGTAGGTATTGGAGATGATTGGGTAGTAAATGGGAGACTCATAGGAGGAGGTATGAAGGAATTATGATTAGAGGAGTTGCCTCCTTGACTAAAATTTGTAAGCGTAAAATTTTATGTAGAAGTAGCAATGACATTGGATGTAAAAGTGGGAGCACTAGCCATAGGGTAGTCAAAGGAATGGAATGATTAACTTGACTAGGAGGTTGTCTATAACCAAGGACTTCAACACAACTCTTCATAGGCATAATATTAGTATCAACAATATGGGGAATACCACGCAACACATCAACACCAAGTTTATCACTCTGAACCATTCTTTTTAATCCTTCAATCAATGTTAAAGCCTCACTTTTTGGGTATTGTTGAAGATTTTCAAACTGATTGTCAATCTTCTCCAATTGGTGAATGGAAACCCTAGTTAGTGATTCATCTACATCATGAAAATTGTGTAAAGAATGAGGATAAATGACATCTTGTTTGGAATTGCTAGAACTACCAATATCCTAATGGAACAAGTTATCCAAATTAGGCTCCATCTCCTCAGTAATTAAACCTTGGGAAGCCTTAATTCTACAACTTCTTCTCACGGGAATATTATAGGTTGGACTAATAGTAGTAAAACTCATGCACTAAGGGAGGGAAATTGAAAATTTTGAAATTTGATTTTAAATTTGAAAATTACAAAATAATTGAATAATGCAAACTTTTAGAAAAAATGATTATTCAATTAAATAAGCAAATTGATTGAAAAGATAAAGAATAATTGCGAAAAGATTAAATTTAAAAATTAGGGCTTTGTAAAAAGAACCTCTTAATCTTAAAATTTAAATTTGAATCATCCATAAGAAATTTAAATTTAAAATCAGGGCCTTGTGAAAAGAACCTCTTAATTTAAAATTTAAAATTTAAAATTAGATTTAAGGTTGAAATTGAAATAATCTATCTAAAATTGGGCAATCCACAAGGTTAATTTAGATTTAAAAATTAGGGTTCATTTAATTAACCATTTAATTTTAAAATTTTAAATTTTAAATTTGATCTAAGATTGCAATTTTGAATTTGAGGCAGCTTTAAAATGATAATTTCAAAATTTAAACAAACCCACAAGCTCACTTTTTAAAATTTTAAAAATTATGGTTTTTGAAATTAACCACTTAATTTTAAATTTTGAATTGAAAATTAAACTTGTAAGAGAAAATTTGAACTTTGTAAATTGAAAGACACTCAGATCTGAAATAATTAATCCAAATTAAGAAATTCACAACTTCAATTTTGAATTTGAAAATTAGGGTTTTAGTGAAATTAACCTCTAAATTTTTAAAATTGTAAGGAAATCAAACTTGTAAATGAGAACTTGAAATATTAATTTGCATACACACTCAGATTTGAGAAAACAAATCAGAAGTAAAGGTGTAAAGAGTCAGGTTCACCAAAATGTAATGGTGAAAAATTAGGGTTTCCACCATTAGATGTATGAAAACCACCAATTGTTGCTTGGGTTGACCATTACATTCAAAAGAGGGAGAATCCAATAGATTTAGTAAAAAATCAGCAAAGATTAAGACTGAATATTGGCTGGATTGATTTGGGGGTTTCCTCTTTTGTGAGTTGAAATGCTAAATTAAGATAAAATACTGAAAAATGAAGGTAAATATGCAAAAACAGTGAGCTACAGTCATCAATTTTTTGCACGCACCTCAATCTGAGCAAAATATGCAGATTCAGATCTGATCCTTGGAAGAGCTCCAAAAATGTTAGGACTGGTGTGCTTGTCATCTTGGACCTCCTACTTTTTTCCATGCCAAAGAGGGTTGATTTGTCTCTACAAATAGAGCCTATTATGAAGAGTATAGATTTGTACCTATTTCCTACACACAAAAAGAAAGGGAAATGGGTTGGGAATAGGGGCTTGCCTTAGGTCAAACCCTTATTTTAAAATTAACCATGAAATTGAGATAAAGATAATTGAGATTGCTATAATGGAAGGTTCTCCTTTTGAGGGAGATGTTGAATAATGACTGAAAATCAAATGATATACCTCCTTGTGAAGTTTTATTTATCTTCAAACGAAATTAGCGATTGATGAAGTCTTCAACAAAATAGAATGGAAGATGTCTACTTCAATGCTTGATTCTTGACTTTATTTTTGCTCCAATGCTTGAAGGAAGATCGATTAATGCTTAATTGCTCTTGAATTCTTGATTGCTTGATCTCATGTGATTGTCGAATGCTTGATAGATGTGTTAGATGTCAATTAGAGGGGAAATCCTCCTTTTATACTTTCTCAACAGATAAATTGCTAATTTCCCAACATGAGCTGACACAAAGCAAGAAATCTCGCTCAAATTTGAAATAGGACCAAGGGGTTAGATGGGGCCCAATTTAGGGGGGATAAGGGGGGGACGCCTTGGTCCTACCCCTTTTTAGGGCTAGGATAAGATGCCATGTGCATAGGAAAATTCAAGAATGATGCAATTCATGAGGGGTATGATCATAATTAGGTCCCAATTAGGCCAAGGGGCACAAACACTAAGGTAGGGACCCAATGTGGTTAAAATTGTACAAGGGCGCAATTTTAGGATGTTGCAATGTCATAAGACAGTTGATTGATATCATGTTGGGTACCCTGGTAGTCCCTAAATAATTAGACATTGGTAGCCTTGTTGTAGATGCACATATCAATGACTCCCTTATCAAGAAGACTCTAATTGATCTTGGTGCAACCATAAATTTTATGACCAAGGAGACAATGAATACTCTACAACTTCTAAACATAGGGCCAACACCAACTATCTTGTACTTAGTAGAGAGATCCACTATCAAATTAGAAGGAGTGATTTAAGACTTGGTGATCACTCTGGATTCATGGGATACCTTGTTGAATTTATTGTTTTGTAGCCCAAAGCCAATTTAGGGGGTTATCCATTAATCCTAAGGTGACCATGGTTGACTATTGCAAAATCTTTTATTGGCTACATATATGCCAACATGATCATTTCCAATGAAAATGTGACCATGAAATTATTCTTTTATCCTCAAACTCAACCTCATGCTGGTATAGAACAAACTATATGGCCTTATCTAGAGGACGAGCATCAATATTCCCTCCAAATTCTCATGGCAATAGAAAGGAGCCCCATGATAGACATTCAATATAAAGATGAAATTATTTCTCATATTGTTCAAAATTCTTATGGTCTAGACCAACAATAAGAGGAATTCCTATTTTGCCTAACCTACCCACTTCATAGCCTCTTGTCCACTAAAGATGCATCTACATCAGGTGTGTTTTATGATATCTTGCCACATAATTACAACCTCAATATATTTGGTCTAGATATTTCTTCTATCATGACAACAACCAACCCTATAGGAGTGTCTTTGTGTAAGACACTCAAAATTAACAATGAACTAACTACATCTCAGTGCTCCAACCTGCTATAGATTTTGTAAGCTCACAATTTTACATTTGAATTAGAATATCATGACATGAAGGGCATTGATCCCAACTTGTTCATGCATAGAATATACATCAATGAGAGTTGTAAGATAATGATATATCCACAAAAGATGATGAACCAAATACTTAAGGATATGATTAAGACTAAACCACACAAAATTTAAGATGCAAGGTTCATATATCCTATTTCAAATAGTGAATTTGTATCCCCCCTGGTTATTGTACCAAAAAAATGAGGCAAATGGAGATCATGTGTAGACTACAACAACCAAGAAGGATCATTTTCCATTGCCTTTCATTGATCAAGTTTTAGATTCACTGGCTAGCAAAAAGTACTTCTCCTTCTTGGATGGGTTTAGTGGCTACAATCAAATCAAGATAGACCTTAAGGATCAAGACAAAACTACCTTCACATGCCCATGGGATACAAATGCCTATTCAATATTTTCTTTTGGATTATGCAACACCCCAACTATCTTCCAGAGAGTTGTCTTAAGCAACTTTTCAAATTTTGCCCATGATACAATGAAAATTTGCATGGATGATTTTACTAGCTTTGGAAACTCTTATGAGGAGACATTGACAAATTTAGAAAAGGTACTCAAAATGTGCCAAGACAATAGCCTTTCCCTTAGTCATGAGAAATTCTTTATGATGATGGAATACTGTGTTATCCTTAGTTAATTTATCTCAATCAATGGAATTCAAGTTGAACCTGCCAAGATTGAGATCATTTTAGTACTTCTAGTACCATAAAATCAAAGAGATGTAAGAAGCTTTCTTCGACATGAAGGCTACTACAAGAAATTCATAAATTACTTTAGTAAGGTTGTTGCAGCTCTCTTTACATTGATAACAAAGGAAGTGAAATTTGAATATACTGCAAGTTGTCAACAATCCTTTGAAGAATTAAAGATAGCCCTCTCACAAGCACTAGTACTAAGAAGGCCTGATTGAACTCTCCCTTTCCACATACACACAAATTCTTATGACTTTGAAGTTGGAGAAATGTTGGGGCAAAAGGAAAATAATTTAGAATATAAAATTTAGTATATTAGTAATAACTTGCAAGGGGCTAAGCTTAACTATAGCATCACTAAAAAGGAAATGATACCTATCATTTATGCAATAAAAATTTAGGCATTATATCACTAGTTACTTTGTCTTTGTTCACATTGATTATGAAACAATACACTATCTCATGAATAAACTAGTGTTAAGTGGTAAACTTATCAAATGATTGTTCTTGTTACAAGAGTGTGATATCACTATTGTTGACAAGCCTGGAAGGGCTAATGTGGTATTAGACTTTCTCTCAAGGTTAACAACTTCAATAAAAACAAGAAAAACCCTAATTATATTGAATAAAAACCATTATATAAAATAATTAGACTACTATTCCTATATTATTATTATTATATCATGTTCACATGAAATAAACCAGTAAAACCCTAATTATATAGCCCATATCATCCATTTGTACCAAAAACTTTATTTTCACAATTTGAAGAAAATGAGTGGAACCCACCCAATTGGTTTGGGGCAATGAGTGGGGAGTGGATTTCTACACGTTTCAAGTCATGGTTGTATTCAATGGGGATTTTTGCACCATGTAACCATATTAAGAAGGCAAACTCGCTAGTATTGTAGGATTTCCAACTTTTGATAGAGTCAAGTGGTAGAGGACATATATAAGGTAAACATGCATACATATAACCATATTAAAGAGCTCAACCCAATTTACATTTTTTATGTGCACTTCTATTTTTCTCTTAAGATTGGCCTAAATTTATATGTATGCCAAACTATGGTCCAATAAATTAGTGAGACATGCCGAGCCCATGTTTTGACTCATTTTGTGGTCTTTTATCAAACTTTTAGTAGACTAAAATACGTTTAAACATGTAGCATAATAAACTTGATACTTTCCATCACTAGGGTTGATTATGAGCACTATTGTAGCATCATAAATTGTAAGTGGTAAAATTCATACCTCATTCTTGTGCCCCTACTTTAGTGTGTCCCATCCTAGATCTCCCACATCCCTGTTTTCTGCCATTTTACTCCAAATCATATGTCACCCTATTGTATGGCTAAGTGGACCCCATCCTACAATAATTCCCTCTTGCTTGTTTACCCTATTTTGGGAGGACAAGGTCGCTTGGGGTACCCCTATTTAGACCAAGGTACCCTCGGCACCATGGTCCCCCTTTAATAGGAATTGATTTAAATAGGACAAGGCACTTTCCCTCCTTGATGAGTTTTGGTCCCCATGGCTTAGTGTAATCATTGGAGGTTTGCCTAATCGATAATTTACCCAGGGAATCCTATATAAATACATACTATCAATTCATTTTTAATCTAAAGACCTAGAGAAGCATTCATTAAGCATTCACCATCAAGCATTTTCAAGCATTCAAGGCAACATTTCATCCCACCATACTCTTCAAGCATCAATGGAGAAAATCACATCAAATTTCATGTAAGCATATGTTTGTGTTTGATTCTCCTATGTGTTGTCATGTTATTGCATAAATACTTATGATCAAATCTAAGGAGCACTGCATTGTCAACTTCAATCAATCATTGTAGAATCTAAGGTGTTATAACACAACATTTACTTCAGTATTTCAATTACAAAATCAGTTCAACTTAAGGTTAATTCCTAAACCAGTGTTTGACCTATGGCAAACCCTCATTAGGTTAAACCCCCCATAAACAACCTTATTCATTTCTTTTTGTATGCAGGGAATTACCTCAGGAGCTATGAGATAATAATCTAGCATAGTAGACAATAGCAATCAGACTCAACTTTTGAAGGTGCAAAAATTGGAGGACTAGGACGACTGAATCCCCTTGGTCTTGAGAATTTTTTATGATGTTCTAACAATGGATTTTGTGCATTATCTTGATTTTGAAAATGCCCATTCTGTCTTCCCCCAATATTTAGAGGACCAAAGTGACTGGAATCTTCCATCATAGGTTATGATCTATTTTCCCTCCTTATAACTAGGTTTACAACTTTGCATGATATCTTAAATATTTTATTACTGTTAATTTATGTTCATTTCTCATTGTTTATCCTAGATCTAGCATTGCAATTCAACCCTATTTTAAATTCAGTTTCAACTATAACAAGGGAAGGATTAACCTAATATGAATTCAGTCCTTTTAAGATTGGATCAATTGAACTTCCTTTCCTTAATGTAAGGTTGGTCCCAAGTGAACTTAGTGGCTTTATTATCCATTAAAGCGTTGAAGCCCTAATTCCACCACCCTACAACTATAATATGTTTGTTAAATGAATGATGATATGATATATAACTACTTACATTTTGTGTGAAATGTGATGGATTTGTGTAATTGGTATCATATGAAATGTTCTTACGTACTAACAAGACATGCAACATTCAAACTAGACTTCCTAAAATAGTTATTGTAGCCAAATAGAGAATATTTGTAGGGCTAAATGTAGTTTGAACAAGTCAACACTAATTTATTTATCCAAAAGCACTAAAAGAAGTCCTACTATTTGAAGACCTCTTTAACATGATTATCTACCTTAAATATTGTTATTTAATATTTTATTGTATCATTCCAATATGCGTATTTATGTTTTGAAATTGGTTATGTTATGCAGTCCTGTTAGGACTCTATAGTTGTTTATGTTTTCTTGGTTCAAGCAAAATAAATTATATACAATACACTTTGCCATAAAATCATGGGATAAGCTTTATAATAATGCCATTGTTCATAATAACTTGTTCAAAGACAAAGAGATAGTCATTATTACAACTATTGTTCATACAAGAACCTTTCAAAACTTTGAGATATGAAATATAGTAATGCTATGGTGTACATAAGAATCTTCTTAAAATAAGGTTATGTCTATCTTTAAGAGTCTTCAAGTTTGTACTTCATAATAATATCATTCTAAATTAGGAATTTCATTTTGGAATGTAATAAGTAATGATAATGAATCTACACTTTCTTCTTATAGAAAATATTTTGTAACAACTATAGTTTTTTATAGAATAAGCATAAGATAGTGGGAGATCTTGACTAGACTTGGTCCATGCATAACATTTCAACCATATACCATAATAGTGATCAATAAGAATGCATATCAAAAACCTTCTTAATAACCTAGTAAATTTGAGTCCTTCAATCATTTCAAACAACTTTTTAAAAATGCTTATTAGGAAAGGTAGAATGAATGCCCATAGTCTATATATTGTAGCAAATAGTCACAATTTTTTCAACTCCTTTCAATTTCATCCATACAAGCCATGCTTATAAGATGGCTAAAAATGATCAGTAAACTCTCATGATAAAATCTCTAAATTTTCACACTTTAAAGTGCATTTAAAATGTTTGGCTTTAAAGCCATCATGCAAAATATCCAAGATACAAGTTTCATAAATTCATAATGGGAGTTTGTTGATATAGGCTTGGATAAAAGAATACACAAGTTAATTGAAGTCTTGTATAATCAACTTGGCATCGCATTCAACCTCAACTTATATGTCATTAAGCTTGACATTATATCAAAGTGGATTTAATTCTTGACCTTTATTTCATATATTCATCAGTTGAATTAAAGATTATCCATCATTATTATCCATCTATCATTATTATCCATCTATACATGTACATTTATATGTATATATATTTTCATATACATACATATACACATATGTATATTCTCATATACATAGATATACACATGTATTTTTATACACAATAATACACACACATATACATGTGTAGATAAATATTAGAATAATACACATACATATACACGTGTAGATGAATATTAGAATATTGTCAATATAAATATATAGATAATTTAATTTTTGTCAAGAAGAAAATGAACTTTGACATAGGATAAACTAAACATTGCTAAGGTTTAGGTTAATATACTAGGGCCAACATAGGTCACTGACATTTACTAGAACGACACAAGATGAAACAAGCCTTACATGACCACAAAACAACTTGAATTACAAGTGACATCACCCAAATAACTGTTGGAATCCAAGAACATGAAGGGGGGGCAGGGGTGAATCAGTGTTATACTGGTTAGAGTAATTTTATAACAAATCCACTTATTAACCGGTATGCATAAAAGAAAGTAACAGTGAGTAATATCAATGCAACCACATAAATCAATGCCATAACACAAATATTTATATGTGGAAAACCTCAAAGAGGAAAAACCATGGTGGGATTGGTGACCCACAACACCTATCCACTGGCCAAATGAAAAAATATTACAAGAGGGGTATGCACATGCAGGAAGGCACACTGCCTATAGCATCTTGCTCATCACAAAAGGAGCCTCACTAACTACAGATCCAAATACTCGATTACAAACAAAAACTTAACTCAGAATGTGCATCTGCTATGTTGGATGAGTTCCAGTTAAAGAACTGATTGTATCGGTTATACTATAACCTCCCATACTAGTATCTTAGATCACTTCCCAATCCTCTAGACCAATAATCAAGACCGATTGTAGATCTTTACATTCACATTCTATCGATTAAGATAGCATCACAAAACCTTTCACATCACTTATCTCCCATATATCCACACTATTAAGAAATGACCTAACCCAAACTGACTTATATACCCATTTACATGAATAAACACAAATGCCTTATTTCGGCTTACAAACATATCACAAAAGATAAGACACATGTCGACCCAGATAAAATATAAATATAAAACAATGTGACTGTTGCCCCCTCCATGCTTCTCAGATCAATCTCCTATGTCAGCCTTAGAATACCGGTTCCAAGTTTGTCGGTTCTTTGAATGTCAGCTACCTTGATTTCCAGATCTCCCATGTAGTGTGTTGCCATCAATGACAACACCTATAACCCATATGAGTGTCAATTGCCAACAATATCCCCCTTTGGCATTGATGGCAACACTCATGTGAAAAATGAATCGCTGAAGTTCTATATCAATTCCTATCCAAAAACTGATCTCAAAAGATTACTCCCCCTGATCTATACATTACTTCTTATGTCCCTAGACATTTTTCACATCCACCTCTCCCCCTTTGATAACATTGCCAAAGACCGGGGCAAAAAGAATAAGAAATGAAATTCTGTACAAACCAAAGTGTGATTACTGGATCTAGACACACTTGAAAATATCCGAATAAGCACCCTTCAAAAATGCCAAATAAGTATCCCAGCTGGATTTTAAAGTTCCCAAAATACATACAAACCCATTCAGAATGTAAGTGTGTAGTTCTTCCTCTATTAGGGTTGCCTGTGTGGGCTAACTCATTTGTTCCATACATTCTTGCTTATGAAGTAACAAAGTATTTAGCCGGGGACTTACCAAACCTCTCAACTCTTTGGCCCACTAGATTAACTTGTCTTTTTCCTTCTCCAAAGCTGAAATTTCAGACTCTATAAGCAAAATCTGACCATTAACCGTGTTGGTCAATGATTCAGTACCATCAAAACTGACTACAAGTTGTTCAAACTTGTCCTTATCCTCCTTAACCTTTTTATCTAGGTTTTCTATTTGTTTTGTTGTGTTAGAGCAAGACCAGTATATTCGACTGCATTGATGAAGAGCCTCATCAATCCTTGTTGTAGATACCTAAAAATGGTCAACGCTTGTCGAGTCATGCTTTAACATTTGCGCATTGCCTCATTTTAGGTTTTTGCATCGCATTAACATTTCTCCTATGATTCGTACTTGGTTTTTATCATTTGCAAGCATCGAGTCATTCTTCTACATTCTTCATTCATCTCGCCTTCGAATTGGGTCTTGTCGACAACAATCTTCAGTCATGATTTTGGTCGATCTTTGTCCTTGTCAATCTTGTCATATTGCGATCGATTCATCATCGATCCTTGTCCTTTTCAATCATGTCAATTTGGTCAATTTGTCATTGATTTTTGTCAACCAACCTCAATCAAATCATTTATCAACACTGGTCATTTATCAATTCAAAATCATGATCGATATCAATTATCTTCAATCAAGGCCTAATTGTCATTCTCGCATTTCTAATTCATCTTCTAGGGTTTCGTGATTTAATCATTTAACCTTGTTTGTCATTTCTTCCTTTAGGATTAATAAATTACTTATCCTAAGTCTTCTCATTACAATTAAATGTTCATTTAATTGGCTAATTATTCCTCTTTGTGAATTAATTAATAAATGACAAATTATTAATTAATTTACCTAATTTTCATCAATTTCTTAATTTCTAAATTCTTAATTCTTTAATTTCCTAATTTTCTAATTCCTAATTTCAATTTCCTCCTATTTCTCTCCTAAATTCATGGAAATGACATGTCAATTTGTCATAAATTTGTCATAATTAACAATCAATCAATTTTGACATAGAAGTTGTCATAATTTGTCATAAATTATCAATCAACAAATTTTGCATAGAAAGTGCATAATTTGTCATAATTTGTCATAATTGACATAATTGATTTGCAATTTCCATTTGAATTGAATCATGCTAATCTTTTCATCTCTCCAATTCTTCTATAAATTGGATGATCTTCATCAATCAAAGCTAATTGGTAATCAGACTATCGAATTTCTAGTACTCTTGATCAATAATCTTGTCTACTTGCTTTCAATTATGTGTGTGCACTTGTAGGTGAGATCCACAATCCAACCATTTGAAGAGGAAAGAAGAACAATGGAGCCGCATGAAGGAGCATTCAAGTCTGCATCTGGTTTGCACAATCATTAGTTTTGTATGCTTTGTTTTCATGTCTCTATTGAATGTTGTTTAGGATAGATCATTGCAATGTTGTGTTTCCGTGATTGAGCTAATGATTAGTATTTTGACTTGTTTGTGATGATTTCCTATTTCCTAATGTACATTAATTGGTGAACCCGACGTGAACACTAACCATCTAACCTCTTTACTGTGATTTTGAGTGCTTTCAAGTTGATTTGCAGGCCAAAAAACCCAAAAACAGGGTCGTGCAGGGTGTTCTGGGGACTTCTGTGCCTGTGTGAAGCAACTTGTGCCTGTGTTGAAGACATTTTGTGCTTATGTCAGACATTCTACGCTTGTTTCATGCATTCTGCGCTTGTGTCATGGGTTCTACGCCTGTGTAAAGTCCAGAACAGGGGTAAAAATGCAGTGTTTTACTTGAAATTTGTTTAGTTTTTGCATTCTCTTTTCTGTGCTTTGGATTTTGGTACTAATTATCTGTGCAAAATCTTGGCATACGCATGGCAAAGACAATAAATCAAACTACTAACACACTTTGTGCAGGATCGATAGTCAAAGAATAAGCGTATCAAACTCCTAACTTGGGTTTTTGCAGGTTACCTTGGAGAAACAATCAAATTTTGTGTTTGCATTTAATTTTTAGGCACCTAGTGATTTCTAAATAGGTTGGAATGAACATTTGTTTTCTTTGATTGTTGAGTGTGACATTGGAGTAGGAGAGTATGCTCTCATCCTTCTTAGGGTGATCAGAAATCTAGATCTTTGATACCATGCTCGTGTCTTTGATTTTGTGTCTCCTTTAGAGGGCCTGCCTTCCCGACCACTTTTCTTTTGCAAGCAAGTGATAATCGTGAGAAGGGAATGACCCAAAGTGAGTACGGCTAGAATACCTTGGCATTCTAACTCACTATAAACAAATACCTGATGGGCGAAAGCTTTGAAGGAAGGGTTACGTGGGAATTGTAGTTACTTGGGAAGTGATGACCCTTGGACTCTTTCTCATATCAACATCTAAGTAGGGCCTCAAGGTCTAAATCGTGCTTGCACGACTACATTTGTTTGGTATCTTGGTGGGCTTAATGTCTCAATCACGCTTGTGTGACATCAAGGAGTAACACTTAACAGAAATCCTTACTAAACACCTTGTTTTTAGAGGCCAAAAACCCTTCTAGTTGCTTGAGAAGGACAAGTTCGGATACTTGGAAGAGATACTAAGTTCACCATGGGGAGATTTCCATGGGGACTGATGCTTGGCTTCCCTGAGAAGTGAGTGCCGTGGAGGGGAGCCCGTGGGGTCAAGCATCTATGTATTCTCCTTGAATCCCATAACGAGTCTACCAATTAAGTACCTAATGTCCTTGCTTACCATAAGAAATGTGGAAATGAGCATGATTGTCTTGAGTCTATGTTAAAACATCTTGTCTTCTTTGCTTGTCAAAAGTTAAATTGCATCTCATTTCAAAAACAAGGCAAATTGATCCAACATAAGATTAAACACAAGAGACATTCATCCAACAAAAGTTCAACAAAATTCAAAAACACCTCCAAATATGGTTGTCAAACATAGTTCAAAATTTTGTCTCAACATGCATGCCACTTACATTTAAGTTCATCCTAAGTTGCATTTTGCAAAGTTCATTGTCAAGTACCAAGGTTAGGTTTGACCTAAGTCATACTCCTTTGCATATCAATAAGAGTCATCCACTTGCATATGTCCTCTTGCATTAAAGTCATACCATTGTCATACATTTATATTTGCATACCCTAAATCTCTTCATTAAGCTTAGGTCATCATCATATCATATTAAGATCACTTGCATATTAATTGTCCCTTAGCATATAGTGTCAAAACTAGGCTTTGTCATCCTCGAGTAATCCAAATCTTTGATAAACCCTAAGTCATTGTTAAGAAGTCTAGACCTTATCAAACCTTTTCTCTTTTTGTCATTATTGTCATTTGGTCAAACCTAGCTTAGTATCCAAGCATATAAGGGAGACATTTTCATCTTGTCCTTTTGTCACTTGGTCCTTTTGTCCTTTGAGGTCTAGACATCATTTCAATTTCCTAAGGGTCTCTTTTAGATTTGCATTCAAAAGTTTGTCAAAATCTTCAAAAACAACCAAAAACATAGATTGCATTCCTGCCATAGATTGCATTTTCATCTATTTAGTTTGCATTTAGTTGCATATCATATATTATCCTCAAAAATTTCCAAAAATATAACATTGCATAGTGACATGTCTATTGAAACAAGGTTCCAAGCACCAATGATGCAACAAAGTTTGACATATCAACCGACAATGCAATCGCAATTCTATCCAACCCAACAACAAGGCAATATTGATCAAACTTTTTATGATGAAATAAGTCTCCAAATACAAAATTTAGAGGAGAGGCTAGCTCAAGAAAATGAGATATTGGAACAAAGAGTGAAAAACATTCAGAAGAATAGATCACAAACATCCAAAATGTTTCGAAAATTTCCAGGTCAAAATCCAAATATTGAGCCAATTGATGTAAGATCTCTTATTGAACGATTAGACATACCAACTCTCCTCTCGCAAATAGAGATGATGAAACAATTTCAAGAAAAGAGACAACAACATTATGTGTCTTCGCAACAAGAACAAGGAGGTGTTTACTATCAATCAGATTTTCAACCATCACAACCAATGGTCCAACATTTTCAACCAACGCAACCAATGGGCCAATTTCAACAATATGTCCAACCAATTATACAATGTCAACAAATGGTTCAACCAATGGTGGAATATCAACAAGTTCAACCAACATATCAATGTCAACAACCCCC
Organism: Cryptomeria japonica; assembly: GCF_030272615.1. Classification (NCBI taxonomy): domain Eukaryota; kingdom Viridiplantae; phylum Streptophyta; class Pinopsida; order Cupressales; family Cupressaceae; genus Cryptomeria; species Cryptomeria japonica. The sequence continues at coordinate 458,061,183 of NC_081410.1, read as the reverse complement.
ACCAAACATTCAAAAACAAAGGTTGCAGCCTACACCAACTCAAGTTTCAAACATGTCAGAACAATTGAACCAAGTCCAATATCAAAATATGACATCAAACCAAAAACAAGTTCAAATTCCAGATACAACCATGTCAAAACCTCGAAAGAAAGGTGGCTTTATTGCAAGGCTCTTAAGGAACCTACCAAGTGAGTTCTTTGAAGAAGATCAAAATAATACACTTATGTCTAGCAATGCCTCATCTCCCCATAAACAAATTAACTCTCCAGTGGCATCTATCCCTACACCTTTAGAAGTTTCACAAGAACCTTCCATATTGTCCTCATCAAACAATGCACCCAAGGATGCAATTATCCAAGAGCTATCCATAATTGATTGCCAAGATAATCCAATTCATGATGCATATCCTTGTCATGTTTCAGAAATACAAGACCCAATGCCACCATCCACTTTATTGCCATTACCTATTTTAGAGGACCCCATTCAAAGTTCCTCTTCCTCATGTTCAAGCACTGATTCCTTGCCAAAATCCATCACAAATGTTCAAAGTGCATTTCCTTCATGCCAAAACATTGATTCCTTGTCAGAATCCTCCATGCATATCCAAAGTCCAACCTCATGTCAAGAGGATAATTTAGAGCATGAAGAAACATGTCTTGAAATAGATGAAGATCAAGATCTTGAAACTTTATCATCCCATCCAATTGTTGACCAGGACCGCATGTTCCCAGACACTCACGATGATTCCCCTATTCTTCTCCATCCTATCCAAAGTCCTATTGACACTCCATTCCCTGAGCAAGATCAAGATATCCCAGTCCATCCAATCCCAAACGATCCCCTTCCATTTCATGAAAAAAATGTCCTTTCAAATCCCATTGACATTCCACTTCCTAAGAAAGATCAAGATATCCCTTCCATCCTTTCCGATGATCCCATTGAAAGTCCAGAGCAAAGCACCTTTAAAGAGGATTCCAATGATCTTCCTCCTTGTCAAGATCAAATTATTCCTTCAGATCCTCCACAAGATCCTTTTGTTCCTCCATCTCCTTGTCTTAATGCTCCATATACACTCCAAGATATCACTTCTTTTGATGATCCCATTATTTCTCCCATTCCATCTCTTGAAGAGCCTGTCATTGAACCATGTCCACTACACAATCCTAGTCCCCCTCATGATCCTAATACCCCTCATGATTCTAACGTGTCAGTGTAAGATGTTCATGAACCCTTGATATGCATAATGGGTTCTTCCACTTTGGTGCAATCTGATCCACTTCAAGATCTCATTATTTCTCTCATATCATATCCACCTCAAAATGGGCTCGCATCTTCCTGCCAAAGCAAAGAGTATCCTATTAGTCAAAATATTGATAAAGGCAAAGGGGTAGACCTTCACAAGCAAGAACCCCTTCATATCAAAGAGTATACTAATGGTCATGGCTATAGAGATCACACTCAAGGCATTGGTATCCCTTCAAAGTCAAAATCCAAATGTCCACCTTCCCCATCATCGCTTCCATCCATTCTAGGTCCCTATATCCCTCCATCTCCTATGCAACATCAGCAAAGGCACACATCTTGGAGAACCTTCCATCCATCCCACATGCCTCCATATCATTCCCATCCACACCAACATTCATTCCCTCTTCCAAGCAATTTGGATGCCAAGTATAAGCATCATAAGTCTAGCAATCCACATGTATTCAAGGATCAACATGTCCAATATAATCGACATGTCAAAACAAAGAACAATATGATCTATAAAGAAAAAGAAATATCCAAAAGGCCACAAAGGCCCACTGAGCAAAATAAAGAAAAGTCAAAATATATATGGGTTCTTAAATCCCTTGTGCAAGCAATGCACTCCAAGGAACCACAAAAGCATGAAAAATCAAAAACCATGTGGATCCCTAAGCGGCTCTTTGAAGCACAAAAGTCTAAAGAAACATCCAACTTGGCATCCAAAATTGCTATTCCTCCATCCAAACTTTCCAAGTCTATTCCTCCATCACCTTCTTCATCCATTTTGGGCCCTTATGTCCCAAAATCCATAGTCGTTCCTTCGTCAAAATCTCAATATCCAAAATACATTTGTCCTCCATCAGTCCATCACCCATCAAGGTGTGTGCCAATGTTGATCTTGCCTTCATTTCCATCTAGTGAAGCCCAATTTTTCCCATACCCCATCCATTATCCAATGCATATTTTCCATCCTTCGATACCTTTGATCCAATCCTTTGCATAAATCCTTGCCTTAGTTTCATCTCATTTTCCATGTCCTTATCCTACCAACGTCTTTGAGCATACTTTTAACGGTCATGGTCTATTTTTTTTTTTTTTCAAAGCTACTATCCAAAAAAAAAAAAGATGCTTGAGTCCTTCTTCCATCCCCTATCATGTGTCCATCTTCTATTGAAAAAGTCAAAATACCAAAAAAAAAAAGTAAAGCAAAAATAATTCGTCCACTGGTGAAAACCTAGCAAACAGGCGCCTTGGGCAAGTACCATGATGAAAACCTGGCAAACAGGCGTCATGCGTAATCTATGAACTTCTTGCACACCACACTTGGGGGCAGATCTCTTCCTTCATATCCTATTGCCCTTCATTATCTTATCATACCATGTCATTACCTTCCATTATCCTATTGTCCCTCATGTCCAGTTTCCCCTTCCACCTTTGATCTTGACAAGGCTGAGGATCTTCATGAGCATCATGTATCTTGTTTGCAGCTTTTAGTCTATCATAGCTTTTGGTCATTTATCCATTTGCTTATTATAACCTTTCATCCATATTCCCTAGCTTATTGCAACTTTCTGCCACTATCCCTTAGCCTATCTCGACCTTCAGTCTATGTCCCTTATCCATTATTGCCTTCCCTTTTCTTCTTCTTGCTTATCCTATCCATATCTTATCACTATCCATACACTCTTTTTAATGCCTTGATCTTGATCTGACATAAGGATGCAAAATTTAAACATGGTTTCAAAAACCTCTTGACATGTCCCTCATGCCATGTTCTTGCTTTACATTGTCATATCCAGTCTCTCGTCCCATCATGCAATAGCCCTTGAAAATTACATCCATATTGTCTCCATAATAAAAGGCCTTTGTCTTCCCTCTATCCACCATCATTTCAGCAAGCCTATTTATTCACTTGTCATATTCCTTGCCTTGCTAGACACTGGGGGCAAATCTTTTAAAATCAAATAATGTCTTGAAATAAATCCATAAAAATTAAAAAATGTCCTGAAATAAAATCATAAAAATTGGAAAATGTCCTGAAATAATCCAAAAAAAAAAATTGAAAAATGTCCTGAAATAATCCAAAAAAATTAAAAAATGTCCTGAAATAAAACAAAAAAAATCAAATAAAGTCCTGAAAAAATGAACACAAAAAAATTGTAAAACTCGAAAAGCAAAACAAAAACAAAAAAAAACATTTTGCAATAAAGTATTCCCTTTATGCATCGGCAGATAGCTAAGCATTCCTCCAACAACTCGCAATCAAACACTGTGCTTTAATAAAATCATGCGTTCACAGATGAACTTTTTCAATCAAACCAGACATTCAAACTGATCACAATTGTCATATCAATCGAATATCGGCATCAAAATCATTTGTCCTTGTCCCTACTATCATGGGTCTTATACAGGGTGTGGTATACTCAAAACTAGACTGTGTCCTATCTTAGACGGGGTACTGCATTCCCTGAAACCAGACAGCATGGTAGTCCTATCAGCACTTTCAACTTTTGACAATGAAGATCAAGATGTTTGTCTGATTTGCTTGAATTTGTGCATCTTATCTTTTTACTGATTTATCTTTGATTTCGATCATGTTCCTATGTTGCTTGATGATGTCACTGAGTGATTTAGAGTGATCGGGATGGCTCATGGTCTCTTTCTTTTTTGATTGTGATTGTCATTTGTCTATGATGTGTCTGTCTTTTGCAAAAAGGGTTGCATTTCAGCTCTGGCCTTCAATTCCATGATGCTACGCATCCATTTTGCTACATAAAAATAAAGGTTCTCACCTACAAAGTGCATTACTGAAAGCAAATTTTTCTTCATCTCTAATTGTCCTCTGTCTCATTTCTTCTTACTAACATCTCTTCCATCAGTTTGGATAGTCAGTTCGGTCTAGTGCTCCGATCTCCACACATATGTTGCATCCTGCATACATTGGTTAGTACATTTGCATTACATCGAGCATTACATCAAGCATTTTATCCATTTCATATTATAAATGCATCGAAAACACATAAAAAAATACATCCATACATACATAAACAAGTGTATACGTCATCCATACATGAAAATCAACCATAAGTCATTACATCCCATCACATTGATGCATATCATATCACATATCATAATAATATCGGAGTACAAAATTGGACTGTCTGTCCTAAGTATAGCCCGCAGGCTGACTACATAATATCAAACTGCATAATGTCCGCTGTCTGTCCTAAGGAGTACGTGCCTCTGTCACTGGGTGCTCCCTCTGTCCTCCTCATCTCTGCCATGTCTCGTAGATGATGTCCCTCCTGGTCCTGGCTGTGGTGGTCTCATAGGTCCACTTACCCCCATGCTACTCAATGACCTCAGAGAGTGTGACCTGCTCTCTGTCCTCGATCGTGCCCGATATGAAGGTGCTCTCTGCTTTGGTGGAACCACACCCTCGTATAGTGTCCTCCAATACAGTCTCCCCTCTCTGGTCTCTACCAGCATCTGTGCCATCTCCCGTGCACTGGCATCCCTAATCGACCCAATGAACTCAGTGACTCTCTGTCCCTCTTGCTGTGCCTGCGCTATTGCTGTATCTCATTCTATCCTCAAGCTGGCATTTTGTCTCTCCAATGTTGCAATATAATCCTGCTGACTCGCTATGGTAGCCCTGCACATCTCCATCTCCTCTATCCTAGCTGTCTCCAACTCTATGGGAATATCCTGCAATGTCTCCTGATCAGCTGAGTCTGGCTCATCATCCTTTTGTTCCTTATCCTCCATATCACCATAATAATATTGTATGTTACTCAAAATACCATCCTTTGTGACCTGATCAATCAATTCAGCAAAAGAAAGAGGAGCAATAACCTTTACACTTTTATCAGATTCAAGAGAAATATCTAAATCTAACTCCTTCTTACTAGTGGTGGGAGCAGACTCCTTGGCCATTTTACTATTCTCAGTAGGCTTCCTCTCCTTCAAAAATTTCTTCTGAGTTGTCGAAGGAGTGACTATGTATTTTTGCAGTTTCCCTTCCTCGGGCTTCTTCCTCTAAATCCTCATATAGATCTTAGGAATCTTCGAGATTTCTTCCTTAGTCTTAGAACCAGATTCAATAGGAGCAATAAATGTTTCTAGTTTCTTCCACTTAGATAAACCCTTATCGGTTCCTACTGCCAGAGAAGCCTAAACAACTGTCAAAGGAGATTTCTCTGCCAAACCAATGATTTGTTTGATTTTAGAGGACATCTTCTGACAACTTGTCCACCCTTCTTGACTTTCCCTTCCCTTTTCTTCTTGTTGAAACCAATCTTCACCTCAGATTCCTTCTGCTTAGCAATTCCAAATATTTTCTCCTTCTCATCAACCGAAGCATCCATAAGCATCTTGGCATAAAGGTCCAAGATTTGTGCATCAACCTTATAGCCCATCTCAATAACCTGGATAGTCCTAGGTTACACTACCTCCATCAAAGTTTCATCCTTTTTCACCATGAAGCATATGTCAGTGGAGTATTTATCAACAATATGCTTAGGGATCCTTTCCCTCTTCTTCATAGCTTTTTGAAATGCCTTGAAATAAACCCACAAAATGAAGTCTTTGTCTTGTCCCAAGTTTCTCAATGCATCCTTGATCTATTTACCTACCGGTATATCAAAGGCCCATTGCCTCTTACCAGATCCCGGTATCTCATTCAGAAAGAAAAGAATCAAAACAGACAATGAGATTTCCATACCAGAATGTACCTTTCTAATCTCCCTTAATCTTTCCCAAATTATAAATCAAGTCATCACACATCCACTGACAAAGATCATATTTCTCATTTTCTTTCACCATCTTGTGTGCATAGAAAATATAGGAACTAGAAACAGAGTTCAACCAGTTTGATTGAGTTACCTTGTATCCAATTACCATGCTTGCAAATTGAACAATTTTATCTCTGATAGTGTTAATCCACATCAATTGGTTATCAGAGGTTGCATCGGTTAGCTTGTTCACCTCATTGTTCGGAATCTTCCTCCTACCCAGTGTCTATCCGACCTGGGGTAAGCCGGTGATAGCATGAATCACCTCGACGATTTTATAGGGTTGGTCAAGCCACACAAACTTGCCATGGACTCGGCTCAACACATACCGGATCATCTCATCCTCAAACTCGGGCATCTCTAAAATGTCGGTGAAACCCTATTCCTTCATAATTTGAAATTTCAATTTAACCAATCCATCCTTGTTCAGCAAAGTAGACAAAAACATTGATTTAATCTCTCATAAACCCAAATCCTCTAGAGTGCAATGAATATATGCTCTCTCATCTTCCACATAAAGAACTCCATCAGGAACCCTAGAAAATGCGTCGATAGAGTCGTCGACCTTTGCAATTTGAGGGCATTGTTTGAATTCTAAACATGGACAATCCTTAATATCCACCACAACAGGGACAACCACATCTACTGGAGTGGGTAGATCTAGAAGCCATTTTGATTTAAAAAAGAGAGCGTGAAAATAGGAAAAATACCTCACAACCAAAGCCAGTGAAAACCTTTGATAAATCTGCACAGAGAATACTGGAAATTGCAAGAAATGCTTTTAATCATCTCGATCACCTTAAATTTGCTTTGAGTGCTCTATGATCATAAATGAAGCAACTTATCCCTTTTTATCTGTGAAACCCTAATTTCTCATTGATATTAATGCATGTCAACATATGATACCAGATACAAAATCCATTATCTCAGCACTAGTGAATCTCCAGACTATCTTCACCAAGATCTGAAACAAGCTTTCAGACCTCTACCGGGGGCAATGCAGGATCTATCATTAATTTGCCTCCCCCTAAGGCTAAGGCCTTAGTTATTAGATAAGTTTCCTACCAGTGCAGGAACATTCTGCTTTGTCGGTTGAGAAACCAGAGAATTTACCTCTACTGAATGATCTTCAAACTTCCTAATCCATTGTTTAACATGATCCTTCCGGATCTCATCAACCTTTTTCTTTCCTTTCTCATTTGATGTGTCATTCCCTTCTGGTGTATTCTTGCTTCTGCAATATTTGGTAATATGTGTTAGTGTAGGTTTTTAATTTTTCTTATGTTAGGGGGTATTTATTTTTCCTACACATATATTATTTAAGCTTGCTTAGGTTAATAAAAGTGGTTTATACGAGGACAAATGGTGAAATACTTCAGCTAAATGTGTAACTCTTCACCTCACATGGGTAGTTGAGTTACACACCCTCTTTTGGCTTGTTGTGCCACCTCTCATAACCACTATTTTGTCATTTCCTAAGTGGGTTATGGGGTAGTTGGGTTTCACACCCTCTTTTGGCCTTATGTGCCAACTTTCTCAACTCCTTTTTTGTCTTCATGTAAGGAGGTTATGCCACATGTTTTGGCATTTACCAAGAAGGTAAAACCTCCCACTTTTTATGGGGAATAGGAGTTAATGCACCCCTTGGATGTATATGCTTATATTTTTCTATATAATAAGCACTATACTCTCACCTTCACTAGTCAAGTTAGTGGAGTCATAGCTCGGTGAGAGTCTTCTCTAAATTCTCTTCTTTGTCTCTATTTCTCTCTCATATCAAAATTATCTTCATTCGGCTATTTTGATCTTTGATCATCTGTTGTGTGAGGAGTTGCATGTGATCTACGACCGACATCAGATCTTGGCTCGGTTCTCGCTTCTCGCAGAATCTCACATGGTATCAGAGCTTATTGTCTGGTATAGCTCATTATTTTATTTATTTATTTGAGGGATTTGAGACTTTTATATAGCTAATATTTTCCTTAAAAACTAAGTATGCTCTTCTCCTGCATTCTCGTGTGATCTGGAGAATCATAACAGTTTAAAGGAAAATAGCTTCTAGTTAAATCTGGTTTACATGTATGTGTTCTTGTAAGATCTGGGTGATTGCAGCTTTGTGGTAATATTGGAAACTTAATAAGAATTTCCAGAGTATCCATAAGGCTTGACAAAGTCAAAAGTGACTTTTACTTCACCAAAATCAGAGTTTGGAGGACACAGTAAAAAATCAGAGTAAATTTTTTTTACTGGAACTATTTTCATTTCAACTTTAGTATTCCAACTTTTGTTCTCTTTCACAAAAAATGATTTCTGGGTTTTCTTTCCAACATTGAAATACTTTTAGATTTCGGATGGTATTTTTAGAAAATTAATAAATTTTGCAGAAATTGAGCTTGAATAGGGCCTAAGCCATTTTTCTATCAGGGAAATTCAGCAACATTTCTTAAAAGTTGTACAACTTTTGCCTCGACTGTCAGATTTTTGCAAACAAATACTTGACGAAAAGCTGGAAATGAGCACTCTCCATTATTACAGGTCTAATTGAAATTTTTTGTCTTTTTCTATCAGATATTAAAGGTTGTATCAGCTGCATCTTTTTCTCTTCAACTAGTCATATCTTTCTCCTCACAACTCTATTTTTCAAAAACTAATAGTTGTTGGAAAGGTATTGAGATAAATTAAGCAGTTATAAGGCTAATTTGTTTCAGATCTTATCTCAAATTATTTGTATTTAAAATCTCTATTGGTTTCTTAAAAGAATTGTAATCTGATAAAAAGCCTTGTAAATGCACTAATTATAAAGTGCCAACCTTGTAATATTTAGGGGGGTGATTTCTGAGACTAGTGAAAAGGGGGGTGTCTCTTGTGCCTTCTTTCTTGCACTTTTCCTAATTCTTTGCAATCTTTTTTTCTACTATCATGGATGCATCTATAGTTCCACTTTTAACACCATATAAGTGTTTTGAATGGAAATCTAAGATGATAATAAATCTGAAAAGACATGGATATCATCGTGTTACTATGGGATTTGAAATTGAACCTCAAGATGCTGCAGAAAAGATTAAATGGTTTAATAAATGTGATGAAGCTTTTGGTACTCTATGTATGTCAGTCTCTCCAGACCTTCTTTTTCACATTGAATCTACCACTACACCAAATGCAGTGTGGACCACTTTGGAAAACCTCTTTGGTAAGCAGGATGAGCTAAGAGGTCATTAGTTAGAGAATGAACTCATAGGGTTGAATCCAACCAATTTTGATACTATACAAGACTTCTTCACTAAACTTAAGTCTATAAGATTGCAGTTGAAATGGTGTGGAACTAAGAAAGATGATAAGCAACTGATCTTGAGTATTCTTTCTAAGCTTGGTCCTAACTATTCAGTGTTTGTTTCTACATTCTATGCTACAAAATGTGCCCTAGGTACCACATTCAAAATGCCTTCTCTAGATGAATTTGCTGCAAAAATCACTAGGGAGAAAGACAAATTGGTTCAAATGGGTACAATAAAACCCTCTAAGTCACATGCCTTAGTTGTAAATCAAGGCACAAAAGAACAAAAAGGGTCTAGTAAGCAAGATAAGAAACAAAAAAACCAAAGAGAGAAGAAAAAAAATAAGAAATCTGCTACTTCAAAAGCAGATAATCAGACCTCTTCATCAAGAGGTGAACAACCTAAGAAGGAGAAGGTCAAGTGTTCTTATTGTAAGAGGCCTGGTCATGATGAACATAAGTTTTTAAAGAAACAAATTGATCACCTTTCAAATCTTCTTGAAAAGAGTAATATCAAGGTGCCTGATTCAGTCAAACAGAGTTCATCAGAAGGATCTTCTAAGGATACATATAAGAGTAAAGGGAAAGGAAAGGGTAAGGCCCTAGTTGTTGTTGCTTCACAACCCAATTCTTGGATAATTGACTTGGGTGCTTCGCACCACATGGCTTCTTCAAAAGATGATTTCACCTCTTTAGAGCCACGTTCTATGCCTTCCATACTAATGGGTGATGACACTCCTGTTGAAGTGCATGGGAGAGGGTTTGTTGATGTGGGCGAAGGAACATTTAAGGATGTCCTTTGTGTTCCATCTTTATCAACTAATCTCCTATCTATTTATCAGATCACTCACACTGGTTCTAACAAGCAAGTTGAGTTCACACCAGATACAGTGGTAATCAGTGAAATGCATAATGGGTCTACTATTGTTGTGGGAAAAGTAGATCATCAATCTAGATTATATCAGTTTTCTCACTTTGTTCCTAACTCTCCTTCGATAGTTTTACTCACTCATGCAGATGAGATTAGTTGTTTGTGGCATCAACGATTTGGCCACTTGAACTATCGTTACTTGCAACAACTCAATAAACAGGACATGGTTTCAGGGTTGCCTTCTATTCGATTTCCTGATGGAGTTTGCCAAGGATGTATTCTTGGTAAGCATCTTGAGGAGAAGTATGATAAAGGCAAAACATGGAGAGCTCCACAACTATTGGAGTTGGTACATAGTGACTTGGCAGGACCATTTCCACAACCATCTTTCAGCAGGGCTAGATATGTCTTAACATTTATTGATGACTTTTCCAGATCTACATGGGTTTACTTTCTCAAACAAAAGTCTGAGGTATTTGAGAATTTTCTAGATTTCAAAGCTTTTGCAGAGAAACAATCTGGGAAGTTCATCAAGATTCTACATACAGATAATGGGGGTGAATATGTTAATAATCAGTTTGAACAATTTTGTGCTTCAGAAGGTATCAACATGCAGCACACAGTTCCATACAACCCTCAACAGAATGGTGTCACAGAATGGAATAATAGGTTCTTGAAGGAGATGGCAAATTGTATGATTCACTCCAAGTCTTTGGCACCTTAGTATTGGGCAGAGGCCATCAATTGTGCATGTTACATCCAGAACTGAGTTCCTCATAAAGCTCTGAAGGGGGTAACTCCTTTTCAAGCTTGGGCCAGTCAGAAACCTACAGTTAAGCATTTCAGAGTGTTTGGTTCTCTTGCATGGGCCCACATTCCAGCAAACAAACGCAAGGCTATGGATCTACAGAGCAAGCCTTGCATATTTGTTGGGTATCTAGATGATGTCAAAGGGTATAGACTTCTCCATCCCTCTACACATGAGTTGTTCATTGAGAGGAGTGTTCATTTTGAGGAGAGTTCTTCTATTTCTTCTCATACCACTTCTCCATCCACTATCACATTCGAGACATTGCATGATGATGACAATTCTTCTGAGGATCTTAATCCTCCTAATCCTAATGAGGAGTCTTCTTCCTCCACTTCAGATGGTGACAGTGATGGTGAGGATTCACATTCTTCTCATAGTCATCCTTCAGAGGTTGATGATTCTCCCCCAGACTCTCCAGCTTCAGTGCCTCTTTGGGCTCGACAAACTTTTGAGTCAGCAGGAGATTGGCTTGGTGATCCATTAGATACTAGAAGAACTAGGTCACAATTTCAACAAGCTCCACATCTCTTCATTGCTTCAGCTTCTAATCCATAGTCTTTTCGAGAAGCTACAAGTGTTCCTGGATGGGATGTTGCAATGCAAGAAGAGTTTAATTCCTTGGAAAGGAATCACACATGGGATTTAGTTCCTCTTCCTAAGGGAAGGAAACTTGTTCAATGCAAGTGGATATATTGAACAAAATTTGCAGCAGATGGTGTTGGGTCTCAAATCAATAGATTGGATAGGTTCTAAGGAAACGCCAACTCCTATGATCAAACCCTCCAATTGACTTGGCCAACCTATAGAGTGAACCTATTTAGTTACTAACTCTCTCACTTTAGGCTTTGCAAGACCTGGGTGGGTATACCTACTCACTAGTTGTTCCTTCAACTAATGCTTTTTATAGCAGATTCAGTGTCTTGATCTGGCTTCCTCCTATCTCAGAATGGCATAAGTTCCCAGGATGGAGATATAGCAGATGAGTTCAAGATTGTTGTTGTAGAAGTTATTTGATCTTGGTGCTTAGAATTTTATATGTATACACTATTGCTAACTTACTCTATATTTCCTACTCAACTACTCCTATTATTGTTTGTTCAGTTGTGAATTTTATAAACTATAATGAGGGTTGTACTTAATGATCAGTGCCTTTTATGTTTTGGGCTACAGAGTCAATTACTTCTTTAGGGACTTAATATATGTTGTATGAGACAATGATTAAACCTATCCCTTATAGGTCTGTCAATTGTTATTTCCTTATGAGTTCAGTTAATCACTTGTATTATTAAATTGCTTGTGTGTATTTAACCCAAACCTTATGAGACCACACAAGAAAGAATTATCAGGAATGATTACAATCCACAGATAAATCTTTTAATTCAATTTGAAATAACACAAAGTGCGTACTTTACTGAAAGAATATAAACAATCTTATCTACTATGATAATATCACACACAAATGCCACAAAGAAGAATACTTTGCAAATTTGGAACAGGAACAAAGATCTGATCTCGTATTGATTCTTCAATCTTTGATTACAATTGATTAGCCCAAAGCCATATTTTTATGTGGCAGTATTTCTAATTGTTTCTTTCATACAAAAATCCTTTGCTTTATATATGTAAACGAAGGGTCATGGCAAGAGTCGTGTCCTTTTGTTTATACATTAATTAGGAAGACGGTTTGTTAACTAACCTAAACACAAGAAGACTAAACATTCCCATGTGTTCGATATATTTGTCATCTTTGTAAAGCTTGATAGTGTCAACCAATTTCTTCATTTCAAACTCTTGTAGATTGTATCCCGACAGGATGTAATTCGCCAATGCTGTCGAGTCTTCTTTCTTTTGCAGTTCCTGAAATGATTGCTCTTTAATATTTACCAATTCTGTCTTCCATTGATCCAAGGTAATCAATATACCTTTGCTATAAAAAGAGGGTACCCTAGGGGTATTCCCTTCATCCAAAGTCTGTATTTCCTTTTCCAACATACTCCCAAATTCTTCATGGGGTCCTGTGAAAGTATCAATCTCTGCCTGCTCCTCTGGTGTGACATCAGTGATCCTTTTGACTCTGGATGCAATCTGCTTATGCTGGTCAAAAGCCTTTATAGTTCTAGTATATGTAAACCAATATTTTTCCGCAGCAGGCATCATTTATTTAAACCTGTGATCAATTATGTCATTGACCACCTTATACATCTTCTGCTTCATATCTTCAACCTATTTGGTAGCCTTTTCTGCTTTGTATTTCCAGTACAAGGCATTTGAGACATCATCCAAGCTTTGACCTATGGGATATGTAGCATATTCACTTATGGGAGTTCCTGTCTCATGTTGCAGTATCCTTGTTTGTAACCTCTGGTTTTCATCTTTAGTCTTTTCATATAAACCCTTAGAAGTAATATTTTCCCTGACCAAAAACTCTGTCTAATCCACATTTAGCCTGGATACATCCAAATTCAATTTTGTTGTGACCCTAGGGTCAGTCTTTCCTACCTGATGGACCATAAGGTGTCCAAAGGTTTCTTTTGCATCCATAATAATTGGCCTTTTCCCTTTTGGATACAGTGCCCATTGCAAAAGAGCTTTTTGATCAGGGTCATATCCTGAACTTGTAAACAATTTATCTACTTCTTGGGGTAGTACCTGTTGGTTTGGGTCTTGCTTCTTTAGGAATATATCAAACATAAGTGCTGAATTCATGTCCCAACCTGAAAAGATGATAACACTAGCCTCTTTTAGCATCTTCCTCCCTTTTTCAGGGGTCATATCCTTCATGAGAGTATCTATCTCATCCTGCAGCCTTTTCATCTGCTCTTCTTCTAATTTCCCAGCCATAATTCTTCTCACATGAGCCTCTTTGTACTGGTATAAGAATGAAAGGAATTCTTTTGAGGAAGTGAATCCTTCTTTTGCAACAAAATCTTCATGTTCTGTCATCCTTATATCAATCACTTCCCTAATATTGAATTCACCAGTCTCCATATCTACTTCTACCTCAAAGCCAGGGGGATATTCTTCTCTAGGGGAGTCAGCAGGGATGCTACTAGCAGTTGATTTTGGTGACATGTGAGCCAATGGCTCACTATCTCTTCCAGTTTTGATAAAATGGAGAAACTGTGGGGACACTCTATGCATAATTTCTGCCTCATGCTAAAGCAGTTTTTTAGCTACCTCCAAAGGATCTTGGAGATCTCCAAGTAAGTTTCCATCCACTTTCCCCCTCACTCTCGTCCATTTGAAAGCTTCCCAAGTCATCTCAAATCTTTCTCTCAAGGCCTTGGCTTCCTCCCTTTTGAGATTCCTGATTAAATCATCTGGCATTTGAGCCACATGTATTCCAGCCCGTAGTTTCTGAGATGTCCTTGCAGCTTTCACATATCCCTCAGGATCAAAGTTCTCTCTAGGATTACGCAGAGTCATGCCATAATAATCTAACTTATTCTAAAGTAAATGATAACTTTTGGAACTTTTAACAATAAAATCAGAAAACACTAGTAACCCTGGCACAATAGATTGTTTACCAAAATCTATGAGATGCTTGGCACCAACAGCAGACAATTGTCTTACAATCTCCAGACTAGCCACCCTGTTTGGCATTGTAATTGGGAGCATGTATGGCTTCCCTTCATACCCAAATATTCTGATTTCTGTATGATTAGGGTGGCATTACCAATCACCCCAGTTATGATCAATCTAAGACTATGGAGAGAAATCTTTCGGCCTAAGGAATCTTTTGATCTCAGGGGACAAAGTATAGTCTCTATGTTGTCCGAGGGCTGCACTGAGTGGTTTTACAAAGCATTCCTGGAAGTGCCAATATTGGTTGTTTGTAAATCTTTGGTCCCATGCAGAGACCCACAACTAGACTGGTTTCTTCAAACCACTTTTATCATAAGCTCTGATGCTAAAATCATCTGACCAGAAATTGGACTTTTGTCCACAATAAAGAATAACATGCAACAGCAAAGAATACAAGGAGAAATGAATATTTACAAGGTCTCCTTTTAACTTTTCCAGCCCATGATTTAAGGCTTCTGCAACATAGGTGGCATAATCAAATGGCCTAGGGTCTTTTGATTGCAAGTCAGCACATAGAACCATAACCCCAATATCCATGAGAGGATGAGCCTCTAAGCCTAAGACTTGGGCTGCAACATAATATGTATACTTGAAGTAAGGATGGAATTGGTTGACATCAAAGGGCACCTTGTCAGTTTTACTGAAAGGAATTATGGATCCTCCGACCTTTGGCCGGTGAATGGGTAATCTCCATTTCCTATAGATGTCCTCTAAATTGAAAAACTCTTGTGATAATTTTTGCATGTCAATCTTCTCCTCTACATCCCAGTCTAAATCAAACACCATATCAATTGTCTGTTTGTTGATTGCCACCATAGGATTTCCTCGGTAATCATATATGGTCTTGGTTTCTGGATTATAGGAATCTGCTAGGGCTTTCATTAATTCAACATCCACAAATACATTCGGCACTACCAGTTTCCCTAAGTTTCTCTTCCACAAGTTACTTATGGGCTCAAGAGCCTCCGTTCTCTTGTAACCAAATAAAAACAACTCATGTCCTCTGATCTCAATCCATATGTCTCCTAGATGTTCAAATCTGTCTTCTAACCCTTCCTCTTCATTTTTGATTTTCTTGGACCTTACACTAGAAGTTGGACATTGATCCAACAAATCCTGAACTAAAGTTCTATCTTCTTTCTTTTGTCATTTAGGTTTTTCCTCAAGGTTTAATTCTTTTCCTTTCCTACTCTTTTTAGAAGAAGATGAGGGTTCCATAACTTCAATGAATTCGGGATATCACACTTACTTGGAAAACTATTAAACTCTTCTATCTATTTGAACTATTCCTTTTGAGCCTCAGCTAGCTCCCTGCAACTTTCTGGATCTTGGCAATTATCTGGTTCTCATGAAAATTCAATCAATTTAGCTGTAATTTTGTGAGCAACTTGTATCGGACACAATAGTTAATGTCTCTGTGCTTGCAACGGTCACTCAAGTGTTCGAACTTAATTGTAGATGTGACACCTTCAATTCAAGCTTTTAATTTCTTCACGGGAACCAATGTTCAGCTGAAGTGACTACGAATTATCTTTTCATCGAAACCCTTGTCTTTGGTGGATTTCTTTAATCTTTCATCGAAAGTTATTCTTCATCGACACAACTTACTTTATGTTCTTTTGGGATCAATGAAAGCTTTGTATCAGCAAAAAACCACTTTTTCATTGATATACTATCTGCTTGTTAGAAAATCCTTCCTCTCAGTGAAAAATACATGTCGTTAAGCTATCCTAGGTCCTAATCGATATTAGATTTTCATCGATAAGACCATAACTTTGGCCGATGACTTAAGTGCTTCCTCGATGTATCATTTCCATCAAAAAACACTATCAATGAGAATATATTTGTTTTCTTCGATATCATTTCATCAATAAATGGTCCTTTTCGAAAAACCATCTTTTAGTTTCCCTGAAACCATCCTTTCTTTGATGAGACCTTTGTCGATGAATTTTTCATGACTTTCATCGAAATTGTATTTCGATGAGTTTTATGCTTCGATGAAACTTTATGCTAGCCTGTCGAAGTCCTCTTTTCATCGATATACTTTCCCTATCGATGAGACTTCTATTTCGATAAAGTATCTGATGGTCCCACCGAAGCCTTCCCTTCTTCAATGCCTTTCCTTTATTGATGAAAACCTTCTATTTTTTATCGACATATTGCTATCGATAGGATTTGCCTTTCGATGGACATTTTTAGGTTTCACCAGTAGCTTAATCTCCTTGACATCACCTTTTGTTTACTTTCTACTTTTCAATGAAATTGGAGCATCGATGAGTCATTTCTTTCATCTACTGAAAGGGATATTTCACCGAAGTCATCTTAGTGCTTTACACTTTATGTTTCATTTTGATGAAACTATCCTTTCGGCAAGACTCTTGTTGAGGTGTTCGATGTAATATGTTGGCCGATGATCTTTTAGTATTGATGAAACATTTTAAGCTTCATAGATATTTTTCATATGACCCTTCTAAGGGGAAAAATATAAACAGTCTCCTAATTCTGCACCAACTTTTTACACCTTTAGGAAGATTTTAAAATTTTAAATCTATTGTTCAACAGTGGCTCTGACTAAGGATGGAGGTATACTGCGTAATGCCTTCAAGAATTCAGAATCTCTGGTTCCTTAGAATGGAAAGAAAAATAAATACATGGTATTTTACAAGTATATTGTACATGCAGGTTTTAACCCCTCCCCTTTTTTTTAGGAAAAGAAAGTCTTCAGGTATTGTCCATGCACGGGCAACTCCTAACTTTCTCCTGTTGTACTCTGAAGGAAATATGCATCCTCTCCAGCTTTATTTGTTATAACAAAAGGTCCAAGCCACAAAGCTTCAAACTTTCCATGCTTTCCTCTATCCTGATTTCTTGCATCCCACATCAAGACCAATCCCCTACTTCAAACTTTCTGTGTGAAGCCCTTTTGTCATGTAGTGTCTTCATCTGATTTTGGACTCTCACATTTTGTCTCTAAGCTTTAGCCCTTACTTCTTCAAGTTCAATCAATTGTACTAATATTTCTTGTAGTGGATCCTCTAGTTCAATTCTCTCCCGAGTGATAAACCTCTGTACAGGCAATAAGTTATCTAAAGGCAAGCTAGCCCTAGTTCCATAAACCAATTCAAATGGTGCCTTTCCTGTGGACTTCTTCACAGTTATTCTATCCACCCATAGTGCTAGAGTTAATTTGGAATCCCAAGCTTTCTTATTATTTCCTAGCAGTTTCTTAATAATTTTCAGGATATTTTTGTTGCTTGATTCTGCCTGTCCATTCCCTTGAGGATGGTAAGGAGATGAATGTGATATCTGAATGCCATACTCTTTGTAGAACTCATTGAATTCCTCTGATCTAAAACACATTCCATTATCAGTTATGATCTTTGTAGGGACACCAAATCTGGAAATAATATTATCCATTAGAAACTATATTACCACTTTGCTAGTGGCTTGCCTAGTAGGTACAGCTTCCACCCATTTAGTCAAATAATCAGTAGCAACAAGTATCCATTTATGTCCTCCACTTGACTTATCTAAGATTTCACCTATGAAGTCTATCCCCCATTGTTGAAATGGTTGTTCTACTTGTATGGATATTAAGGGCAATGCCCCCTAATACTTCAACTTTCCAAAGAATTTTTGACATGGCTCACACTTCCTGACATATGCATGTGCATCATTGAAAACAGTTGGCCAGAAATATCCACTCCTCAATATTTTGTGGGCAGTAGTTTTAGCAGAGAAATGACCTCCACACATTCCACCATGCATTTCATGTAATACTTTTTCTGCTTGGTTTTTGTCCAAACATAAGAGTAATACTCCATCCTGGTTCTTCCAATACAAATCTCCATTGACTATCACATATTTGACAGTCTTTAACTTGAGGGTCCTTTTTTGAGCATCTGTCATATGATCTGGACATTTCATGTATTTGAGATAATACACAATATCTGTGTACCAGGATGTGTGTTCAATGCTGAATTAAGCTTCTTCCCATTCAACTCTATTTACTTGGGCTTCATCAGCGTCTATTCCTGTCATGAGCTTAGCCAATCCTTGCCCCTTTATGACCTGTGATATCTTGATTTCTATATTGAATTCCTGCACTTGGCTGATCCATTTGCATCTCTTCCTAGTGACCTCAGTCTGTCTGAAGATATCTTTCACTGCTACATTGGGAACATATGCTATAACTTTAGCCCCTACTAAGTATGGTCTGAACTACTTTACTGATTTAACTAGGGCATAAGCTTGCTTTTCATTCAACTCAAATTTTATTTCTGAGGGGCTTAAAGACTTGCTGAAATATGCAATAGGTTGCTCATATCCCTCTTGATTCTTTTGCAGCAATACTGTAGCTATTGTGTGATAGGAGGCGAATGAGAATATTATAAAAGGCTTGCTAAAGTCTGGAGAGATCAATACTGGTGCTTCTAAAATTGCTCTTTTGATTGCTATAAAAGAGTCTATTGCTTCTGCAGTCCAATCTATCTGGGCTCCTTTCTTTAACATCCTTACTATGGGTTTTATTATGTCTGCAAAGTTTAGGATAAACCTTCTCACAAAATTTATTTGTCCCAAGAATGATTGGATGGCTTTGATGGTTCTGGGAATAGGAACCTCATTGATAGCTGCCACTCTTTTAGGGTCAATTTTTACCCCTTCCCTGGATACTATGTGTCCAAGTAACTTTCCCTCTTCAACACCAAAGTGACATTTTTTAGGATTCAAGGAAATCCCATACTCTAAGGCTTTCTTGAATACCTTTTCAAGATGATCACAATGATCCTCAGCTTTCTTTGAGTATGCAGTTAGGTCATCTTGGTATACTACCATGATTATATTAATCAACTCTGCAAAGGCAACATCCATTGCTCTCTGAAATGTAGCACCAGCATTAGTCAATCCGAATGGCATTCGTGCATAGACATAAGTACCCATGGAGTTGTAAAGGTTGTTTTATATTTTTCGGCCTCTTTGACTTTCACCTGATTATAACTTGAAAACCCATCCATCATAGACAATAACTCACATCCCGTCACCTTCTGCAACATGTTATCCATATTTGGCAATGGATAATTATCTTTTAGGGATGATATATTTAGGTTTCTAAAGTCCACACACAATCTAATGTCCCCATTCTTCTTTCTGACCAGCACCAAGTTAGAGACCCATGTGGAATATTTGCAG
This sequence comes from Cryptomeria japonica, assembly GCF_030272615.1. NCBI lineage: Eukaryota > Viridiplantae > Streptophyta > Pinopsida > Cupressales > Cupressaceae > Cryptomeria > Cryptomeria japonica. The sequence goes on along the minus strand of NC_081410.1, from coordinate 458,041,414 downwards.
GGTTCAATAATTCCTGCATCCTTCATTTTTATGATCTCTTCCCTCATTTTTGGTAACAAGGTTGGATTAATAGGTCTCTGCTTTTGTCTGAATGGTTTAGCTTCTGGCTTAAGTGGTATCTCATGCTGAAAAAGATCTTCCCTGTAAGCTTTGAGATCTTCATAAGACCATGCAAACACATGTTTATACCTTTTAAGCAACATTATCAGTTGTCACTTCATGGCAGGAGTTAATCTCTTCCCAATGAAAACATCTCTAGGAGCTTCTTCACTTCCTAAATTGACTTGCTCCACATCACTTTCTTTGACAACCAATCCTTTAGTCTCAATCACATCCTGAGTACTGAAAGTCCTTTCCAATGCTACTAGGCCCCTTGGTAATTTGTTTGATTTTAGTTGTATAATTTCTTGTCCAAATAAAGTCTCTTTACCCTCAGTCTTTTCTACAAAATCATTGAAATTTATAGCCTGAGACTAATAGTGATCAACAAACTGTAAAAATTTCAGCAAGTCTACATCATCTTGGAAAACTTGCCAGTTGTATAAGTTGTCAAGAACAGATGGTCTAACTTTTATTTCTACTTCAGATATCCCAGTCAACGTTATATCATTATCCTTCAACGAAATATTGGCCAAAAATTCTGCCATGATGTTCTTTGATCTGTTTATCTAGTTTATTTGAAAAGCATCAAAAAGCTCTATAGTATCCCAGACAGCATTTCTATACTGTTTCAATCTCAAGTGTTTTGAGGCATATTTCTCCTTCACTTGTGAGACTATCAACTCTGAGTCACCAAAGACACTGAGCAATTTAATTCCATGCTTAACTGCTATGTTAAGACCAGTGAGTAAAGCTTCATACTTTGCAATGTTATTTGTGCACTCAAATAACAACTTGGAAGAATATGTAGGTTTCCCCTATGGGTGAAATAAATAGGATTCCAGCCCCACTTACTTCCTTGCTACAAAACCCATCAAAGAAAATTTTCCACACTTGATCATCTTCTTTAGCTAGACACGATTCAATGGGGATCCACTCTTCAACTTTAGGTTTTGTCAATTGCACTTGGAAATTGTCCATATCAGTTTGCAAAAAGCATATTTGATTTGCTGATTCTTCCATGTCTTCTATGATATATGTGGATCGGGGTTCTCTATCAATTTTTACCTCCTCTCCATTGATTGGAATTGTAGCATATGATAAATCCAACTGCACATATCCACCAATCATGTTCAACCATTGCCTAGATAGCAACATTCCATAGTTTGGAGGAACATCCACCACTGTAATATCTATTTTGTATGATGCTGCTGGACAAGCTGCCAACTTGAATTCTACATCCTTCATGACACCAACCACTGGGACCGACCTGTTGTCCATGGAATAACACTTCCCAAAGGTAGTATCAACTTCCAATCCAAACTCTTTCATCACTCCAACAGGAATAACATTTATGGCTGCTCCTGAGTCGATCATACAATTCTTTATTTTCTTATTGTTTACCACCAAAGTGAGATAAAATGGATCTACCTGTGTTGGGTTTCAGTTATAGTGGACCCTAAATATATAACTAGGGCCACTTGTTCATTATTGTCACCTTTTGGAACCTCTTGTTTTTGTTCATTTACCTTTTCTTCTTGGATACCTGAAATCATCTCCAGAGTCTTTTCTCTGTATTCAGGAAACTTCATTATTTCCATCAATGGAACAAAAACCTTTAATTGTGTTAATGCATTTGAAATATCAAATGAAATAGAGGGTTGTGCTAAAGGAATTTTTGTTATTTCTTCCTTTTGAACACCAAGACCCTTTTTATTATTCTTTGGTACAACTTCTTTAGTCTTAGCTATTTTATTTGTTTGCTTAAGTGTCTCATCAGTTTCTTTTATAAAAAGACTAGTAGGTTTACCTTACTCTAGATTCACCATTCTATTTCTCAAATTGTAAGTCCTTTTTGCTTGTGCAACAATAGAAGCTGTAATTTTTCCTTTTTCTTCTTCAGTGGGGATTTTGAGATTAACACCTTCACCTATGTTGGTAATTACAGGCAACACAAAGCACTGATCAATGTTCATGGAATTTGATCCTCCTTCCTCTGCAAAGGATATCATATTAATAGTCAGGTCACCCATATGCTCCTCATAGTCATTCTCTTCCTCCTACAATCCTCTTGCTACAACACACAAAGAAGGAGCATGTGGCATATTGCAGGCATAACACCACATGTCATCATCTTGAGCGTAGTTTACTGTCCTTTTCAAAGGATCTGGGACTTGTTGGTTATCTTTATGGTTTCTGTCTATTGGTTTCCCATCCTTTCATGTAGTGTTATAGGGCATGTCATGCAACCTGGGCCTTTCAGGATGATAGTATTGTTGCTTCTCTATTTTGTTTACCCTCATAGATAGATCTTTTAGAGAATTCAAAACTTTGTCAAGCTTATCCTCATCCTTGTTAGCTTTGGGTGCTTTAGGATTGTACAACCTTGCATCTTCTCTTTTTCCCGCTTTACCAACGGCCTTCCTATTATTTTCTATAACAATGGCAGCTTTCATAACATCCCAGAGGTCTCTAGGATTTCTAGTTCTCAACTCATAGTTTGTTTTACTATCATAAGCATTGATGTAATATAGAATGCTTACCTCAGGTACTGGCTTCATCCTATTGGGAATTTTGTTTAAAACCCTGTTAAATCTTTTGTTAAAATCTACCACTAATTCATTTTGCTCCTTCTTGATGCTAATGATCTCATGTAATGCAAATTCAGGGCTATTATGTCTCCATACTATTCAAGGAATAAGTTTTTGAACTCTGCAAGACTTCTAATGGATGCATTAGGCAATGCTCTAAACCAGTCTCTTGCATCTTCTGTTAATGACTGCATAAATAACCCGATCTTAACATCTTCATGTGGAAAACCAAAATCCTCTATTACTGCATCAAAAGCCTTACAATGAGCTTCCCCTGTAACTGCATTACTTCCAGTAAACCTTGGTATTGCAGTCCTAATTTCATTTGGGATAGGATATGGGTATACCATCATTCCTGAGAAATCAAACTGCCTCATTCATTCTATATTCATTAGCCCATGTCCCCCATGGGGATTTCCAAAGTTTTGGTTCATGTTGTTATATAAGGGCATTTGATTTTGATAAGGAAAAGGGTATTGGTTATGGTATTGGTATTGAAATTGATCAGGGGGTGGACATTGATTATAAAATTTACCTTGAGGTGGAAACTGGTTATGAGTAGCAAAGTTATTATGTAAATTTTGTTAGACTGGTGGTGCACTTGCATGCACACGATCATTCCTTCTGTTACTGAACAAGGGGTTCACATAAGCCTTAAAATCATTACTCTTTGTTTTACTCACTCCCTGATCTGTTCGAGCATATTTTTCTCTGTAATTGTTTACATCTTGATTAAAGTCATCCTCACCAACATTTATGCCTAATTTAGCACGTAACTCCAAACATTCCTGAGTCCTTCCAGAATCTCTCATTTCAGCAGCTACCTCCATCATCTTTTTAGTTAAATTTGCAAATCTATTTGCAGGATCTGCCATACTTGATCCCGATGAAGTTGATGTGTTCTATCTGGATGGTGCTTCATGATATTCAAAACCAGGGGGAATTTGATGTTTGCCCTTTTGGGCTCTATATGCTGCAACCAAATCCTCATTCACTGGGCTTGAAGTAGTTGCTTTATCTTGCTCTCTTAAGGGTGAATGTTGGTTGTTTTCATACTTATACTGATTGCACCTTTCTCTCATGAATTCATTCATGGATTCTTTTTTGTTTTTATTCTTTAGTTGAGAGAAATCTAACTGGGACAAAGGCTGTCCTTTTGTGACTGATCTCCTTCCGTCCATAGATATTCCTCTCCCTCTTTTCTTAATTCAGAGCCGCCACCTCTCTCCTTGAGAGGAAAGTTTTTTGTTTTTTTTGTATGGGTTCTTCCACAGCAGAGTCTTTTATTTCAATTATTCCCCAGCAGAGTCGCCAATCTATTGGGTCTCAAATCAACAGATTGGATAGGTTCTAAGGAAATGCCAACTCCTATGGTCAAACCCTCCAATTGACTTGGCCAACTTATAGAATGAACCTATTTGGTTACTAACTCTCTCACTTTAGGCTCTGCAGGACCTAGGCGGGTATACCTACTCACTAGTTGTTTCTTCAACCAATGCTTTTTATAGCAAATTTAGTGTCTTAATCTGATATCTCCTAGTCTCAGAATGGCATAAGTTTCTTAAACAGATTGATTTCAAATGTGTGTATTGATCTATGTGTCTTACAAAAGTATATATATTACACTTTGGCTAAATTACCTACTATACCTACTCTACTAATCCTAATGCTTAAAATTAAAGGGTAACTGGTATGGTTAAAGGGTTTGTTTACAAATGATCAATGCCTTTCCTCTTATTTGGGCTACAGAGTCTTATATTTCGTCAGGACTTATTGTGTAAATTTATGAGACAGTTTTTAAACCCACCCCCTCTTGGCGAGTCTGTCAATTACTGTTTCTTATGAGCTCTTCTTCAATGTCTATATTGTAAACCGCTTGAATGAATTTAACCCTAATTTTAAGAGACCATCCAAGGAAGAAATACATGGAACAATTACAATTCACAAGTAAATCTTTTTTTATCCAAATCTACAATATGAAAAACAAAATTTCACTGGAAGAACACAAATAACCTTATCTCCTTCAGATAATATCACAAGCAACTGCCTTCTAAAAATATGTTAACTCTCAACACATATGAGAAAGAAAATGCAACTGGTTATTTTTGATAAAAAGTTTAAAAGTACAAAATTGCCTCCACCTCTTGTCTCTCTATTCTCCCCCTCTTTACATTTTACATTACACATATATATGTGGTTGAATGGTTTTCATACCCCTTTGGGTGAAAAGACACCCCCCTTTTAAATAAAAATAATTCCAAATTCCAAAATTGCCTTAGTTTATGTAATTAATTGTCACTTTACAAGTTGTTTAGGCATATTAGAGGTATTTTAAGGCTATTTTATGGGTATATAATGGATAAATGGTCTTTAAATGATGTAAATACCCCCTTTGGTGCTTCACAATCCATTTTTTATGCCCATTATTGTGTTTATGTTATGGTTTCATATTGTGCAACAAATATAAAACATATTACTTGTACCTATTCAATATATATATATATATAGAATTTTTCTCATTTCTTGTCTTGGAATCTGGAATTCTAAAAATTGCAAAATTTAGGGTTCCAACAGATGGGTCGGTTGATAAGTATAAGACTCGCTTGGTAGCAAAAGGCTTTTCCCAAGTTCCAGGGATTGATTACTCTAAGACTTTTGCTCCAGTTGCTAAGATGAATTCCATCCAGCTTGTCCTTGTTATTGCTGCAACCCATCGTTGGGAAGTTCATCAGATGGATGTCAAGAGTGCATTTCTTCATGGCGACCTTCAGGAGGAAATCTACATGGAGTAGCCACAAGGGTTTGTTTAAGATCCTTCACTTGTGTGTCAACTTCGAAAGTCTCTCTATGGCCTCAAACAAGCTCCTCAAGCTTGGTATGCCAAGATGGACTCCTTCCTTCTAACAGTTGGTTTTACTCGATGCCATTTTGATCCGAACGTCTACATTCTGCACCAGGATGATACTCTCACATTTCTAGTTCTCTATGTTGATGACTTGTTGATCACAGGGAGTCACTCATCCACCATCAAGGTAGTGAAAACTTCTCTACATAATAGATTTCTGATGTCAGACTTGGGTCTTCTACATTACTTCTTGGGAATTGAGATTACCCAATCTTCTTCAGGCATCTTCCTTGGACAACCCAAGTATGCACTCGATATGCTCTCTAGATTTCGCATGGCTGATTGTAAGCCTACACCTACTCCTTTTTTATCTGGGGTCAAACTTGAGGCTAAGTGCTCTTCACCCTTGGTTGATAGCACTTTATATCGACAAATTGTTGGGAGCCTCATCTACTTGACTCATACGAGACTTGACATTTCATATGCGGTGCGCATGGTCTCTAGATTCATGCAGGAGCCACATGAGTTGCATTGGAAAGCAGCTAAGCAGATTCTCCACTACATTAAGGGTACTCACAATTATGGAATTCAGTATGCAGCATGCATGGATATTGACTTGGTGGGATATACGGATTCAAATTAGGTAGGTGATTCTCAAGATCGCAAATCCACTTCAGGGTATTGCTTCTCACTTGGTTTTGGTCCAGTTTGTTGGTCGAGTAAGAAGTAGTCTGCAATTTCTCTTTCATCAACAAAGGCTGAGTATCGAGGGGCAGTTAATGCCACCACTGAGGCTATTTGGCTTCAGAATATTCTCACTGAGTTTGGTATTCTGGTTAGGAAGCCTACTATCATCTTTTGTGATAATCAAAGTGCTATACAGATCTCAATAAATCCAGTTCATCACCAGAGGACGAAACACATTGAGATACATATGCACTATATTTGGGAGCTCATTCAGGAAGGCATCATTGATCTTAAGTATTGTTCTACAACGGAGCAAATTGCGGACATCTTCACCAAACCCTTCATCGAAAGCAAGTTCCTTCATTTGCGATCTTTGCTTGGGATATGACAGGTGTCTACTTCAAGAGGGACTTCTTAGTCCTCCTTTCTTTCTCTCCTTATTTAGGGGGGGGCTATTCCTCTTATGGGGGGCTTCTTCTTTTGGGGGGGCTATCAATGTACATGGGTACCTAACATGGTGGCATTTGCTGGGACCCATACTTTCACCCACCTAAGCTATGCTTAAGGGGGGGTGTTAGTGTAGGTTTTTTATTTTTCTTATGTTAGGGGGTATTTATTTTTCCTACACATATATTATTTAAGCTTGCTTAGGTTAATGGGAGTGGTTTATATGAGGACACGTGGTGAAATACTTCAACTACATGTGTAACTCTCCACCTCACATGGGTAGTTGAGTTACACACCCTCTTTTGGCTTCTTGTGCCACCTTTCATAACCACTATTTTGTCATTTCCTAAGTGGGTTATGGGGTAGTTGGGTTTCACACCCTCTTTTGGCCTTATGTGCCAACTTTCTCAACTCCTTTTTTGTCTTCATGTAAGGAGGTTATGCCACATGTTTTGGCATTTACCAAGAAGGTAAAACCTCCCACTTTTTATGGGGAATAGGAGTTAATGCACCCTTTGGATGTATATGCTTATATTTTTCTATATAATAAGCACTATACTCTCACCTTCACTAGTCAAGTTAGTGGAGTGATAGCTTAGTGAGAGTCTTCTCCAAATTATCTTCTTTGTCTCTATTTCTCTCTCATATCGAAATTATCTTCATTTAGCTATTTTGATCTTTGATCATCTATTGCATGAGGAGTTGCATGTGATCTATGACCGACATCAGATCTTGGCTCTGTTCTCGCTTCTCACAGAATCTCACAATATGTCCTATTTTATTGCATGCATATCAAGTAACATTGTTCTTCTGAATTGCCTTGTTGAGTCCTTGACCATTCTTCAACCTACATTGATTAGCCATATCTCCAAACTTTCCACATGCATGACATCTTACATTCATTCTACAATCAATTGTCCTATGACCATACTTATCACACTTTGAACACTAACCGGGAACAACATTATTATTCTGATTTTCTTTATTTCTGCATTGACTTGCTCTATGACCAAACTTATTACAAACAAAGCATGTAACATTAAATTTATGTGCATTGGGTTGCCTTACCAATGATTTCTAATTCTGGTTGTCTGGTGGATTCCCCTAATTTGGAGTATCAGAGCTTTCTTCATGCTCAAATCCAAGACATCTAGTGTCTCTAGTGTCTCTTTTATCCTTCAATAATTCATCAAGCCTTGCAGAATTGACACTGAACTTTTCTTTGTATTCATTTGCAGCATCCAGATCACTTCTTAGGATTCACATCATTCTTTCTAACTCTTGCTCATTGTTCTGTAATTGCACCAACTCAGTTCTCGACACATCATTCTCATGTGCTAACCTAATGCATTCCCCAGATTTGTCTTTCAATGACATAGCAATATTTTCCTCATTCTTCTTCCGATCTTCAATCTCCTTGGACATCCTCGTAGTCATGACTTGCATTTCATTCTTCATGACACCATTCTCCTAACTCAACTTCTGACATAATTCCTTAAGGGCATTCTTCTCTTCATCATCTAGATTTTGTAAAAGTTCCTTCCTTTTAGCTTGAGTATATGATAACCTCTCCTGTAGGGTAAGAATGAATTCCTTTACAAAATTCAACTCATCTTGCAGCTTCAAGTTCTTCAACCTTTCAGCATCATAGTCCTCAAGTGCTACTTCAAGTTCCTTTCGTAGACTCATCTGCATGGATTCCGGATTCAGGATCTTCCTCAAGTTGTTAGACTTATTCAGAGGCACAAGGCTTTGATACCAATTGTTGGAATCCAAGAACACTGAGAGGGGGGTGAATCAATGTTATGCCGGTTAGAGTAATTTCAGCCTTATTAACAACTCCACTTACTAACCGGTATGCATAAAAGAAAGTAATAATAAGTAATATCAATGCAACCACATAAATCAACACCATGACATAGATATTTATACATGGAAAACCTCAAAGAGGAAAAATCATAGTGGGATTGGTGACCCACAATATCTATCCAAAGGCCAAATGAATAAATATTACAAGAGGGGCATGCACATGTAGGAAGAGACACTGCCTAGAGCACACTGCTCATCACAAAAGAAGCCTCAATGACTACAAATCCAAATACTGGATTACAAACAAAAACTAAACTCAGAGGATGAGTATTGGTTAAAGCACTGATTGTACCGGTTATATTGTAACCTCCCTTACCGGTATCTTAGATTGCTTCCCAATCCTCTAGACCAATAATCAAGACCGATTGCAAATCTTTACATTCGCATTCTATCAATCAAGATAACATCACAAAACCTTTCGCATCACTTATCTCCCATAAATCCAAACCATTACAAAATGACCTAACCCAAACTGACTTATATACCCATTTACACGAATAAACACAAATGCCTTATGTCAGCTTACAAACATATCACAAAAGATAAGACACATGTCAACCCAGATAAAATATAAACACATGTCGGAGCACAAAGGATCCCATCTCATATCATTTTAGAACATTGTTATTATAGGCATATCATTTCTAGCATTCTAGTATATGCATTGTTATCATGTATTGTATCTTAGATCTAGCTTAATTTGATCATTTTCTAGCATTATTGTTTAATCATATAGCATAATCAATCTCCCATCTAGTTTAATTGCATCATCATCTAGCTTAATCATGCATATCATTATCCTAATTAGCTTCTTGGATCAATCTAGTTTAATCATGCATTCATCTAGCTTGCACATCATATCCTTTTAAATCCCCCATCTTGGTGTAGTCAAGTCACTGGGATTGCTCATCTAGATCTGAGAGAAAATCCACACTCCCATCTCTTAGGAGGTGATAGGTCACTTTGTCATGGTATATATTTCATTTGATTTGAATTTTATAACCATGCTTGTAACGATCTATTGAGTGTTTGTGTCACAGTTGTAGGTACACTACTTCACACACACGATAGTTGTTGTTACAATCTCAGAAAAGTGAGCTACAATCTTGTGCTTCAGCATGAAAGGGTCTGAAAATAGTCCACAATCATGTTGATGAAAGAAAAATAACTCCCAAATAATGAAGAGAGAAGGAGAATATATAGGATACAAGCTCCTAAAGATAGAGAGTTGAAGATGGCATGTAAAAACCTCTCCTAATTTGAAAATTTGCATGAGAAAAAAACCTTGGGTGGATTTGCCCAAAATGACATAAAAAACTCATACGAAATAGTGCCAAAAATAGCTTCCACTGCTAAAAATAGCTCTCTGACTCAACCTATATGGAAATAACAGTCCTTGTCTAATATAGAACTGCTACAATTGCTAATAATAGCCACTGAACAAGAACCCCTTTCTCTGAAAATTGCATGGACCCCTAAGCTACCAAATATAGCCAAAAAAGAAAAACATCTCCCCCTGAAAACTGCATGTGGCACTGATGCCAAATATAGCTAGAAAAAGCATCCCACTTCGAAAATATGCATGAAGAGATCTCAAGGCCGAATTTGGCTAAAAATCATTCATAAAAGTATGCATAATTGATCCCAACTAAAGGAGGAGTGTTTGTAAGTTGTCTTCAACTGATAGCACATGCATATAGAGTGTCTAACTGTAGTAAAACTGCCACAAACCCCTCTAAAAGCCTCTCTTTTGCATGATTTGAACAAAAACAATGAATCTTATGACTCACTCCTTCTTTATGCATAATATATTTTTTTACCACTTTGCCTTATTAAATGATTTTATTTTAACAATTATTAAAAATAATTAAATTGTTTTAATAATGTTAAGTAGCATTATTAATAAAGGCATGCAAAGTGATTACTATTTTAAATAATTCAATATAACAATATTAAAGACAATTAACAAAATTATTTTAATAATGTTATACTAATTTATTTATTGTATGAAAGGAATTAAGGTCATTTAAATTACATATTTTTCTCCAACCCCTTTCATGTATAACATACATCTTCTTGGCTTCAAAAGTCAAGACCCCGGGTAAAATATCATGAAGCGAAAAAAAAAAAGGTCAAATGCTCGAATTAGGGTTTTCACTAAGCAAAAAAGACCTAAAAGAATTTTATTCTTTCACCTTTTTATCTTTTAGGAGAAGCTCGTTGCTGAAGGCAGCCATGCATGAACTCGTTCTTGAGTTTGAACAGGAGCTTGAGGTTTTGTGCATGAAATTTTGGCTTCTTCAACACACGGTATTTGCTTGCTTCTCTTCTTCATTTGTTGTTGTTCTTCTTCTGAAAGAGATTTTCGTAGGATATACATGCATGTATTAGGGTTTTGATCACATGTCTCTTGTATATGATAACTGCCATTATTTTCCATGCATTATCTAAAGACCGATCCTTGATTTTCCTATTCATGAATTATTTTCATGGTGGCTATCTCTAAGGGTTTGTAATGACTTGTTCGTGTGACCACATTATGTGTGAATGTTTCATATTCTTTGTGCCATTACAAACAAGGGTATGTTGCCTTTTACAACTTTGATGAAGATGTTTTGTTCATGAATGTATACTTCTACTCTTTGATACAGGTTGTGGCTATTATTACCTCATCACTGTCTTATGATGCATTTACTCCTTGAAAGTCATCTTAAACACTCATTTATGATTGTCCTTTAGTGCTTATTGATGGCTATGTGCCTTACCTCTATCCATGTACGGTTGGAAGTTCTCATTTAATGGAACCATACCTAAAACCTACCATGTCTATGATTTGCCTCATTAACCACCTTAAGCTCTACAATTATTATCTTTGAACCTTATATATGCCCTTAAGACTATATAGTACACGACAATCTCTTTTGACTATGATTTGATGATGTTGTTCATGAACGAACTATGATGCATGTTTGTACTATTCATTTCTTTGATCTAGGCTTTGAAGGATGCTATTCTAATCTAGGTCTTAAATCTGGTCCCTGCTTTGTGCCCTTTATGGTCTCTAAATGTTTCTATAAGAAGTTTTACTATCTTGGAATAGTCATCTTAGCTATGTGAAACTAAACCATACTATTGTAGTTGTTCCTTTGATGCTTGAGTCACTGTATTCTCATGGTACTATTCTATATGCTTGTGACTGTTTCCTTTCATTTACAAACTGTCGATCTCTAATGTCTTTATGAAGGCTGCAAATTTCAGTATGATATATCATTGAAGATTGGATATGTATCATTTAGAAACCCTGCTCTTTGATATGTGCTAATGGCTTTTCATGTTCATATCTGGGACTGTGATCATGGTGTCTTTAGATCGATTTTATATCCTTACACTTGTGCATTGATACAAGATTATATATGAGTTGTGGTTGTGACTGTATTCATCGTTCTTGATGCTCTCTATATTCATAGAACTTAGCTTTCCCTTTGAAGGCTCACTCAAGACATTATGACTATCATGCCTATGGTTATTGTATTGATCTTTGTCCTCTTATTTCAAATTGCTACAAATATCTTCATGGCTTACAATATTGTTTGTAGTGTTCCTTTGATATCATAAAGTCTTGTAGATTAACAAGGATGATTCTTTATAGATATGATCTCTCTGCTCTAAAAACAGTCATAATCTTTATGATGATGGAATTACCCAATGCAAAACCTTTTGTACATTCCACCTCTATCAAATTTGTTGTTATAGTGTATGACTATATATTCCTTAATGGATGCATCCTATTATGATTACCTTGATGGTGCTTATTGAGGCTCCTGAATAGGCCTTATTGATTTAGAATTTGTCTTCATGATTATACACTACTCTCAGACATACTTGACTATCACTGTACGACTATCTGTAAATGAAAATTTCATTATCCTTTCCATATATTGTTATCTGCCTTTTGTATATAACTATGTCTCTTGATAAGGATGCTCTTCATGATATTGATATCATTGTCCTTTATGTGTATTAATGACTGTCTTACTTAGTGGCTATCTTCATTTCTCTTTCTCAAATACATACATGCTCAATGTCTTTTATTGTTTTGTTCTTGTTCTTTGTATTCACTGCCCTATAAGGTATTCTTGTATTGTAAAATGACTGCAATATTCACTGTATTTGGTACTAATGATGCTCACTATATACTTTTCCCATGGTGATTTTGACTTTAGGTTCTAACCTTTGTCAAACATTATTGTGACTACAAAATCTTCCAATGCATCAATAGTTTTGACAATCATTTGCACTAAGACTACCATCCCTTTGTGGGATTTCTATATTTACCAATGTGATTAGCTTATTCCTTGGCTTGAAAATCACTACTTACACTGTTATCTACTGATGATCTGAGACGATGACCCTTGTTATTTGCTTATCATTTTTTGTCTCAGGGTTGCACAACAATTACTACTCTCTTTTAGGTTTGCAATGTTGAATGTGACTGATATTTATAGGCTTTGTCTTGATGCAGTGATTCAATGAATAAAACTATTAAAATTTCAACATTATTACTCAATATGAGTAATATAGATCATTTCTTTCTTGATTTGTGCTTTGTGATCAAACTTTATTCTTGGATGAATTGTATTATGATCTGATCCATCTTTGTCTTTTTTGTAATTGCCACTGCCTTAGGACTGATTAGGTCTTTTGGATTATTTTGAATGTTGTATATTGTCTTTGTGTACTGTGTACTGCTTTGTGTTTTGTAAATCCATTTTTGGCTACTGTTGAAGATATAGACTTCTCTATCACATTCAACATTACTCGGACTATTCTTATTCACTACAGGTTGATCCTTCCATCTTTTAATAGTGTTTGCTTCTTCTTTTATCTCTTGAGACAATCATCATGTATTGACTGCTTTATCTATCAAAAACCATTGTCTTTGATTGGAACTTATAATCTTACATACTTGATTGTGAAAAAAGGGCAGTCCCAGTAGTTTTGATAACTACTCATTACTCTTAATGTTCACTTCTTCTCACAAATGATTGTGGCAATGGTTACTTCATGACTGCAAATGTGTCTTTGATTTCTCTGAGATGTACTTTTATTGGACTTGTATAGATTGTTGTAACCCTTTGTGTAACTGTGACAACCATTAATGTCTTGTTCTTGCTCTTTGTATATAACTATGTCTCTTGATCTCTGAGACTATGTTTTGAGTCTCATTGTCATTAATGACTATGCTTGACTGCACTTTTTAGATCTTGCTATTCATAGTTACTTCTTATATATAGTACCAACACCAAACATGAATACATCTGTAGTGTCATAAAATTGCGCCTCCTGCAACTTTAACCACATTTGAGGTCCTCACCTTGGCGACAACACCCTCCTTTCTGACCAAGACCTCTTTCTGCATGTTCACCCCATTGACCCCTTCTTGTTTGAGCCTTGAGATAGCCTCAAGACCCTATCCTGACCCCAAGATAGGGTAGGATAGGGGCGTGGTTCCCCTATCCCCCTAGGATAGGGGCATGGTGCCCCCGTCCCACCCTCTTAAGGTGGCCCCAAGATAGGTCCCCCTGACCCCATCTGCACTTTGGGATCCCAAATCTCCCTGATGTCGGCCTTTTGTGAGATGAATTAATCTTTTGAGGCATGTATAAAAGGGAGTTGGTTTTCTCATTTGAAGGGGAGGCAAAATTCAAGCGAAGGGATGATAAGTAAGCATAGGCGAAAATATACGTGATCAAGCATTCAAGAATTCAAGTCTTCTTCATTCATCCATTACAAAAATATTACAACATTCATTTGCAAGCATGTGTGTGATAGGGTTTTGTCATGTTACATGCCATTTCATGCAACACTTGTGATTACATTCAAGAAGCAAAGCAATCATCATCAACAAGTTACGGATCTACAAGGTATACATTTCCATTGTTTACATTCAAGCATTTGCAATTAATTTCTTTCAAGGTTGATTCCTCGACCGGGGTTTGACTAAGGCAAACCCCTATCCACAACCCTTCTCCTGCACAACTATAATTGTAGGTTTGGGCTTCATTTGCAAAGACAGAAGAACCCTTTTCATTTTGCAGATTTTATGGAGGACCATGTACATTGTCGCCATGGTCTCGACGACTTTTCTCTAAATTTGCAGGGTAGATCCGTATCAGTCTAATTAGCTCAGATCCAAAGTTATAACGAAATCCCGAACCTGTAGCTCCTCATTTCACTCAATCTCTCTCTTTGTTCCACATAGTCAACAAGTCAACTTTCCTATTTACAAAAGGGGGTGAAACACACTTCAACCCTTGCAATCCACTTGGCATTCACATCCTCGCCTCCCTTGGATTTGGATCTAGTAGATTCAACCCCTCTTTTGAATATAAAGTTCCTCCAAGTGAAAATCATCCTAGTGACTTCCTTTCTCTCTCCTGGGTGGGGAGTCACTAGGGTCCAATTTTCCACTTTACAACATCATAGTCATTGGGATTTCTCTTAATGCTTTGAATACTATCTATTGTTGATACACTGATTTGTGATCATTAATATTGATGGCTTTTGGACTACTACCTTTCACTAGGACTTTTTATTGCTCAAAGGTTATGACTATCATATCATAGGATACTATGATAATATTCTTTGATACTTTAGAATTCATGTTACCCATTTGATGAATCTTTAATGCCATTGTGTATGATTTCCATGATAGGGTAAGTCCTTCTTCATAAAAGTTGTAACTCATCTTCATATATTTTTTCTGATCTCTGCTAAGGACCTTTATCTGCTCATCGCCAAATATTGGGCGTACTATTATTGTGTTTGCACATGAATCTCATGCATCATCAATGTCATTGTATATGCTTTGTCTAGGGATATCACTGTCTTCTAAATGAGCACTTGCTATGGGTGTTAGTGCTGCTTTCAATTTTTTATTTTTTTTTAAATGAGAAAAATCATAACCTGTGAGCTTTTATGAATTTCCAGCTTTTGCATTCATCTATACTTTGGTTATTGTTCTAAGGAAGACTGCAACTGTCTCCTAGTACCTTATGAGATTAGATCTTTGTGAATTTCATCATCTCTGGCTTCTTTTGATAAGAGAACTTTGTTCCTAATTACCTCTGTCATTTTTTATAAGGTTTGAGTATAGACATACATTGTTCATGGAGGAGTTAGTATTAGGTTTGTATTGATAATGAGCTTTGGTTACCTTGAGGTGATCGCTGTTGCTATTCTCTTCATACTTCTCATTGTCTACTTTTTCTTATCCTTAAGTTCGTTTGAGATGGCATTAGAATATCCTTTTAGTCTACTCACTATTCTCAAATGGTTGCATGGACGTCTTCTTGAGCTGCTAAGATTATTGTGGGACTGATTGGTGATTGTCCTATTTGCTGCTCCATACCCTAATAATGGATGTCTTCTATCACTCTATTTTATTTACTATGCTCTTTATACTGTCTTTTATAAGACCGTGGATGCATTCTCATGTGATCCATCTTCATCATTGGTGATTTTGGGCTGCTCTTATAGCTGTCATAGTGCTTTAATCGGGTTACTTGCAACATCACTATATTTGCTCTCAAGAATCATACCTATTATGTCTTTTCAAATCTGCATTAATAAATGATATATATAATTTTGATCTAGTTGATACAAAGGCTTTTGATATAGTCCTTTCTTGCATTTATGCCTTTGAGGCCTTGGAGGATGACTTTATTACCTCTTTGATGCTATCAAAACATCTATTGAATATTTCTTGCATCTTTAATAACTGTCATATGAGTTTGCCTTAATGAGGACCATATTTGCACCTACTAGTACACCCACTGTCACCTGATGATTTGATCCCATTATGTGTCAATGTGTGTGCTAATAGCTGTAGGTTCTTGTTCTTTGATGGCTCATATAATGTTTGATATCCTCTATCTAATTGTTCTGACATCACTACTCAGTATGCTGAGCTCTACCCTTGTGGGAGCCCATTTTAACCCACATACTTGATATTCATGAAATGAAAACCTGTTTCTGCACATTAAACAAACAAGTTAGATAAAACATGATACTTTCTACTATCTCATGGCACCTTCTTTTTGCACTGACTCTTTGCCTTTGATTCTGATATGCTGAATCTGGCTCACTGATAGCTTTAGGCATATGTTTTGATATCCTTATGTAGATGAGCTATATTTCCATTGAGTTTGGGTATGGGAGTGTGATAATCCTCATTTCTCTAACATAAATATCAACTCTCTTGCAGGTACTCTTGGAATGTGAGTGAAAGAAGCTGGAATGGATGAGTAGTTGTGGCTCGACAACTCTCTCAAGTTCGGACTCATCATTCCAGGCAATAACGGGTTACCCTATTCTCATACCCTTTTCTTCTTTTGTTGTATAGCTTATTTTCATAATGGTATGAAAATATTTTTTTACAGTTTCAGTTAGCTATTCCCACAACTTGTGTGGGACACCTTAACATTTCTTGTAATGAAAAAGCTATTTTTATGCAATCTTTTAATGTTATTTTCTTGAAATACTTGCATATGTGAAATGAACAACTTTTAAAACATGATGTGCGAAATGAAGAAACTTTTTGATTTTTTTTTTTGTGTACCTTTCTTCAAATGCAATGTGTAAGGCTTGTAATAGGCCACCAAATTTAGTTGTAGCAAAATTTGGTAAGAACAACACTTTCCTATTCACTTGTTTGTATTTGTCTCTCTAGCGATGCTCTCCCTCTCTTCCTGGAGGGCAAGGTGATATGTCTAGCATCCATTTGAGAACCACAATTGTAGTTAGCCCATGATAATTAATCATGATAAAAAATAATACTAATCATGTGTTATTAATCACTAAGGATAAATATTTCATTCACATAAGCTCATTTAAAATCCAACATCTGATGCAAACCACATCTATACATAAATTCACCACAAAATTACTATGCAAGTAAAAAGAATCAACAATGTCATAAGGAGGGATGCAATAAATTCATTGGTTTTTTTTATTCATTCATTATTGAGTTGGTTTTTACACCACCTTTTGATTGCCTCATCTATGGTTCAATCTAACACACTTGAGTAGGGCATTTTTTTATGTTTATGCACTTTATTGCTTGCCACAATCTTGGACATATTTAAGTTTCAAAGCATACACGTTTATCTCAAATGCAACTTGGCTATCCATGGAAGTGGAAACACAAAAATGGGGGTTTGACTTATGCAAGCCCCTATATAGTTACAACCATTTTTTCCTTTCTTTGTATCTACATAGTTTCAGATTCAGAATTTCACATCAATTGGAAGGTATAGGAAGATTGAGACAATTGAGACAAAGACTGACATATAAATTTTAGGAGAAAATGCCTGGACTATGGCACCTAGAGCCCTAATACTACATGTTTGAGATAGATTTTGAAGGAATAGGAGTTCTGAGCATTCTAGTACTAGATGTGGGCAATTTTTTTGTAGTTAGACACCCTCTAGACTAGGGTACCTAGCTCATTGGTCCAACAATTTTAGGCTCTATTTATTGTCACAAGTGCAGTCTATATCCTTGTTTCATTTATGTAAGTATCTGTAGCTCTCTATCTATTTATCAGCCTATTTTATAAGTTTATGTGACTATTTATGCACTCTTCTAGACCTAATTAGCTCACATCTAAATTAACCATTCATTCTTATGCAACAAAGGAATAGAACCTAGGTTGTTTGACTCTTTTATTAGAGTTAGTCAAACATAACACCCTTGGCTTGTTTGTATTCCCAATGTTTTATGGAAGACAATTTGGTTTTGGCAAAGTTACTAGCTAGATTTGTCCATATCTTTTCCATATCAAACATTTTGGTGAACCTAACATCTTTTGCATTCCTTTTAATTATAAAAACAATAATTAAAATATCTAATCTTATCCAGTATTTATGTCTTTCATGGTGTTTTCTTAGCTGCTTAAGTTTTTTGAATGCTTTATTTAATTAGATTACATCATTTACATTATTTAGAACAAGTTTTTCATTTCTTAGATTAGAAAACTAAAACCAACCCTTATCTTGAAAAAAAAAAGTTATCTAATCATGTTGGATCTTTTTTCACAAGATTTTCATGTGTTTAATGAGCCATTTATTAGTGATGATTTTGATGTGTTATATGAAGCCCTTGATGGTTTCATCTCTATGGAATCATCCTCTATGTCTCCTAAACTAACCCTTTATCAAAGGTTAATCAACATGGTACATGCTATTGGTTATAAGAAGGAATCTAAGAAGCCTAAGATTGGTGCACGCTCTTTTATCCTAACATTCCTCAACCTCATAAAAAATTAGTGATTGTCATTAAAGGTGGTAAGAATCTAGCTTTACCAAATAATTATTTCTTAAAATCGACAAAACAAGTCACTTAAAGAAACAAGATGAAATGATAGGTGTCACGACAACCTAGTTATAATACAATTGCTCACATGTATAACACAATAAATAATAAGAAAACTAATCCTATGCAATGTTTTCATGCTTCTCAACCCATGCTTCATTTTACACCTCGTCTTACTCAACACTTTTGAAAGGATTATGATCTTGTTGAGCAACTTCATGCTACTATTAATTCAAACTTCGCCTACATACCATGATATACTCCAAGAGGAATAAGAGGAGATAATTGTGTAGACACCTAAAAATGTCTCATTGATCATGTACTAATTATTCTTCTATTTGATTATATAATTCTTTAATTAAGTTAATTAAGTTAATTAATCATATTCTTCTAATTTCATATTTCCTCATAATCTTACTACTAATTATTCCATTTCCTATTCTATCATCATTTAATCATTTTCTAAATATTAATTAAATATTTGTTATTTAATTAATTCTTTTTAATTCCCCAATTTAAATAATCTTTATTATTTAAATAATTCTATTCTCAATTTCTATCTCTAATCATCCAATCATTAACCCTTTTCTAAATATTAATTAAATATTTATTATTTAATTAATTATGATTTAATCCTTTAAATTAAATATTCTTTATTATTTAATTAAGTTCCATTTCTAGAATAATTAAATCGTTTCTTTAAATTATTTAATTAACTAATTAATTCTTCCATTTCCAAATCCCCAAATTCTAATTTTATTTAATTTCATATTCTTCTAACTTCTTCCAAATTCAAATGTATGTGCATGATTTCAAAAACCAAATTGAAAATCAAAGTAAAGTTCTATATATATTCAAATGAAAAATTGAATTAAATAAATTCAATTATTTGAATAAATTTCACGCAAAGATTAAATTGAAAATATAAGTTAAAGTGCAAGCACATGCTAAATTAATTAATTCAATCAATTAATTAATTAATTTAATTTTCTCTCCAATCTCTATTTCCATCTTTTAGTTAGCTTTTTCTAAATAAAGCTTTCTTGGTTATCTTCTTTATTTCTTCCAATCATTCTTTTTCTTCTTTTAGTTAGCTTTTTCTCAATCGGTTGACTCAATTAATCTATTCAATCTATTCCATTTCACCTCCAAGTCAGCA
Organism: Cryptomeria japonica; assembly: GCF_030272615.1. Classification (NCBI taxonomy): domain Eukaryota; kingdom Viridiplantae; phylum Streptophyta; class Pinopsida; order Cupressales; family Cupressaceae; genus Cryptomeria; species Cryptomeria japonica. The sequence goes on along the minus strand of NC_081410.1, from coordinate 458,021,343 downwards.
GTTCAACTATCAATCAACATGTGAGCTCACTTGAGTTCCACCTCTTGATCATTCTGGTTCCACCTTTTCAATCAATCTCATCCAAAAATCTATAAATTGAGCATTCAATCCTCACAATTCCTCTAGATCATGAACTTTGAATCTTTGTGTCATTTGCAGGTTGCTGAGAGCCATCATACCACAGAGAGAAGAAGAACAATGGAAGCCATGATGCACAATAGGGAGTTTCATATTGTTTAATTTAATTTCATTTTGCATCTATTTCATTGGTTTTATGTTTGAATTGCTTAGATAGTTAAGGAATTCATGATTATCCTTATCTCCTATTTAGCAATGGTGTATTTGAGCATAGCACATTTTGGTGAACCCTATTTTGGTTGTTATTGTGTTATTTCATTGTTAGTTTGTTGGAATTCTTTCATTAGATAGGGATTCATGATTTCCCTTTGCTCCTAATTGAATACTTTTTAAGATGAATTTTGTAGTCTACAAATTATTCCACCTTTAATAAGACCGAATGATGTAGCAACCTTGTTAGAGTGTATGCATGCAACAAAGTTAGCTATTATGTTTTCACAACATGAGTTACCACCTTTGGAAGCTCAAAATTAATATGATCCCCTCATGATCATTGTGATCATTAATGAAAATTTAATAAGATGTACCTTAGTTGATAATGGATCTAGTCTTAATGTTTGTAGCATAAACCCATTGCATCAAATCAATGTGGATACCTCTCTTATTCAATTGAATTCTCTCTCTATTTGTAGCTTTGATAATGTTGGTCAACAATCATTAGGTACAATCAGATTGCCTATTAAGGTAGGTCCCATGATTCTATCCACACCTATCCATGTCATGCCCAATACTCTCTTGTATAACCTTCTTATAGGTAGGCCACATATATATGCTATGCAAACAATCCCTTCTACTCTTTATCGTATTCTCAAATTCATTTATAACAACAAGATGTACACATTAGAAGCTAATAAGAACTTACAAAGTTGTTTACAAATGGAAGTAGGATCTAAATCTCCTTTAAATTCTATAATTCCTTCCTCAACCAAAATGGATACACCATCTCCTATTGATGGTACTCTTTCACTTTAGGAGGTACTCTTAAAGGATGATTGGGGCTCACTAGATTTTACACCTTCCTATGTTGGGGAATATAAAGTTGCTCAATTAGAATTAGAGGCTAAAAAAGAAGAGGGGGTGACATCCACGAAGGTTTCAAATTCTTCTAAGCAACCTATGATCAATTTTATGTTGATCAAAGATTTTCATTATTTTTGAATAATCTTAGATTTCTTTTGTTTCTCGTTATTTTGTTCCAAAATTTGTGCAATACAACATGCTTTATAATACTAAATATTTACATGAATTTTACATAATATATTTATTATTATTATTTTATCATGATTACATGATTTCATCAGTAGTCTTCCTTGTTCTTTAATTCCTTGAATCCTATGAAAACAATGAATGACCTATAGAGACTTATCACCATGCATAAATAGATTGATACAAGATGTCATTCTATCCACTCCACATGGCTTTCCATCTTAAGGATATTGATCCAAACACATACTTATGATATTTCAAATAAAAATAATTTTCTATCTTTGTGAATGTCGTATTTCTTATACAACTAACCAAATTAATATAAATTGCACCTACTTTCTAGCTATAAGATGGAATTTGATAATTACATATTTTCTTATATTCCGTAAGTCCTTATGGAAACACATATCAAAGGACAAAGTTACATTTTAACATCTTGCAAGGTCCATTACTTTATGTATATTACAGTGCTTTATTATCCTTCAATTTATTAATATTTTCTTTACATGACGATTGTAAGTGCTACATATTTTTAGATGTACAATCATTTTAGGATGTTGTTTACCATTTATTTCTTGTGCTTATTTTTGGGAAATTTAGTAATACATGTACATAATGATAATTGACACAATAGTTTATAAAATATTTTAATTGTTGTATCTTTTATCCATCTTTGTATACAAACGTTAATACATAATTAGACCTCACCATACCCATATAATCACATACTATAATAAGTTCATATTATCCACACATTTCAAGTACACCTATCCATTCATCTAATGTAATATAGTCATTATATACCTAAATTCATCCAATTTCCTCATACGCTTATTTCATGACCTATTAGCAAGAAGACTTTCTACAAAATTAGGATTTTGTGGAGCACAATTAGGGATACCAGAACTTAAGTATCCAAGCAAAAAGCAAATTAATTTCAAGAAATATAAGCAAAAGGAAATTGTCCTACCAACATTTGACAAGAACTTCGCAACAACGTGACCTTGCTTTAATAAAAAGTTAATCATAAAGCTTATGTATAATTAGAAATCTTGATTATAAAAAATCTAAGAATTCTATTTTATTATCTAATTAAATAATACAATTTAACTAATGCATACTCTCAAAAAAATAAAAAAAATTACAATTAAATAAGATCCAATTCTATTTTTAATATTATCCTTTGCTTGATTTTAGTTTTACTTCTATGCTACAAAATAAAGAATGTGCTTTTCTTTAATTTACCTACTCTTTATTCACAATCAAACCTTGCACACAACAAATAAAGAATATTATTATAACTATTTCTTTATCCAATTATATATAGAATAGTTATTCATTAAAAAAAACACAATTATCAAGTCAACCATAATTTGATTAGTCTAATATATAATAAATAAATAAATATAGAATTGAGTAAATCTAATTATTATTATTTATTCCAATCATCAATTCTAAAAAGTTAAAATATTTAGCATATTAGATCACTAAATTATACTAAAGTGTCACCATGATGAAGATAAAAAGTACTATCTAAGGTAGGAACTTAAACATATTTTGGAGAAGGATTGGTTCAAGAATCGATTGGAAGCAAATAGTATTCACATTGGAAAAAACCACTCTAGATAAAAAAGGGTTAAAATCATATTAGTCTAAATTTGCAAATCAATTTTATTTATGAGATAATTTTTTTATTTTTTATAATAGGTATCTATTAAAGGTTATTTTTCAAATGTCAAAATATTTTATTTTAGAAGTGTATAACATTGATTAGATATATGTTTGACTATAATTTTATTTAATTTTTAAATTTATTTTTGTCTAGAATCTTTTCTTTTATATGATACAATCTTTTAAGATAGCAAAGTTCCACAATTCATGAAAATGTTGCTCAATTTTTTTGGATTTGATGTAGAGTCTTCCTAAAATTTTAATTGTATTTTATAACATGAGGAAAAAATGATCTTAGAATCATTGAATTTGAATTCTAATGTAATCTATAGAGAAAAAGACAAAATTAAGGCTAGATACCATAAAATTGAAAATTTACTAAATATTTAATGTGTTCAACTAATTGGACAACAACTCTTTGATTAACACTAAACATATTTAATGCACACCCTTCTTTATAAATATATATAGATAGCAATTGTAAGTAAAAATTTCTTAGACCTGCTACATTACCAATGTTTAGTGCTAACCAAAGGGTCATAGTTCAATTGGCCGAGTACAATTGGTGAGGGTGATGACACGTTTCTTAATTAAGTCATTTTCAAAGATTTTAAACCCCTTGAGTTGCAATAAATAAAAGATGAGGCTAGGAACATGCTTGTTGGAGGGAAAAATACTCATTTGAAAACATGACCATAGCATATGCGCTACAAAAAACATGAGCATAACATATATGCTACAGAATTATGAGCATAGCATATATGCTACGAAATTATGAACATAGCATATATGCTCTTTAAGATGACTGAAAACAACCTCGAAAACAACCCTCGTTAACAACCCCTATTAACACATCAAAGCACAATTACTAGAATGATTGAAAATATACATTTTTTAAATAACTTATAAATTAATAAATAAATAAAACAATGTTTAACAAATCCTATGATTTCTTCTAAAATCTATCAACAATCCATTGAACCTATAAATCTAATTGCTAGATTTAATTTTAATTTTTAATTTTTAATTTAACATAAGCAAGGACGTCAGACTTAGGGAATCATCATTTTGTTGGATTGCATGTGTAACATATTAAATTAGGGTAAAAGAAAAGAAAACATTAAAATATAGTTAACCTCGTGAAGAAAGCTATAATATTCTTAAAATATACGAGAAGAAAAAGTTGGCTTGGAAACAGTGTGCGCTTAGTCCACCCACCTAATACCACTTTCACCTAATCTCAAATATACTGTTTCTTTTTTGACTGCCATTGGAAAAAATTCCTGCTTGCGTGGCAGAACAGGTGATGTGTCATTGGAATTCCCGACACCCGGATGATGACGTGGAGCTCTGCATTCAGGTTTCCATTAAAAACATAGCGAATAATAAAATTTTTGTCGACAACAGCTACCGAATTTCAAGGGAGGAAGAGGAACAAGAAACATATCTTCTCCCGTCCATTCTTTCGTTCATTCATTCGTTCATCCTGCAACAGAAGGGCGTCAATTGACGGAATAATTAGGAACCATTCTGCCCAGGTTCGATTCCTGGAGCATCTATGGTGTAGAGCAGTAGGGCTTTTCGAACGTGGGTCGCGCGTTCGAGCTTGTTTGGTCAATGAGCTTCGGCGGGCGAGAAAGAGGAAGAGAGTAATATGAACGGTACCTGTGAGAGGGGTGCGAACGGAGTTTGCAGCAAGGGCATGAACATTAATTGCGGGAGTAGTGGTGGGTCAGAGATTCGAACCAGTAGCGGCAAACGAAATACGGTCATAAGCCTGCAATGGAACTCGAAGCAGAGGCTTCTGCCCGTGGGGTTGTTTGCAAGTGTAGGGCAGGTGAGCGTGGGGGTTCCGCCTTCGAGTCCCGCCGATGACAGGCAGATTCGAAGGATGGTCTCGGCCGCGGCACCGATGGCGAAGGGAGTGCCCGAGGCGACGCCACCGGATGTGGCCTTGGGCAGCCGCTATCTTACCGCCTCGGCCTCGGAATTTGGGTTCAAGACCATGATTTCTCAGCCTGAGATTGTGGGCCTGGAGGAGGAGTCTAGTAATGAGAAGAAGAAGAAGGAGGTGGTTGTGGTTAAGAGTGGGAAATGGGGTTTAAAGGTGCGGGTTGGGAATGCTGCTCTGAAGCGGCTGCTGAGCGGGGCCATTGCCGGTGCTGTTTCGAGGACGGCTGTGGCACCGTTGGAGACAATAAGGACGCATTTGATGGTGGGTAGCAGCGGGAATTCCATGACCGAGGTGTTTCACCACATTATGCAGAATGAGGGTTGGCAGGGTTTGTTTAGAGGGAACGGCGTCAATGTCATCCGAGTCGCCCCCAGCAAAGCTATTGAGGTAAGTATCAGCTTTTTCTGCATGTGTGGGACTGAAATTTTAATTTTTTTGTTTTTGAGCGCTTGGGGGGTAGCTGGTAAGTTTTGTTTCTTTCTTTATGGCAACTTGTGTAAAATGAATGAATTATCATGAGGCGTGATAGGGGAAAACAATTGCTGAAGGTTTTATAAATTAGGTCGCAAGCAAGCTAAGTAGGTTTGATTATGGTGATAATTCCATGGTTAATTGCTTTGAACCAGAATAATCCTGGATGGACAAGCCTTAAGGAATGCATCTTGTATATCCAATGAGTTCCAAATAGACCATAGATGCTTATGAGAGATGGGGTTCATTGAACTATTGGTTACAATGTAGTTTGACTTGAAACTACACAGCTGAACACCCCAAAAATAATCATATAATTTGAGACACTGCAGAAACGCCGCTTATATAAAAAAGATTAGAATTTATGTTTGGTTATGTGCTTAGAATTTTGTCACTGAGACTTTAGGCTTCCTACTTGTGATATATGGGTTAGATTGTACCCTCTCTTACTAGAGTGAGGTTGAACCTCGGCAGGACTCTTACGAACGTACCTCATTTTCAATACTTTATCCTTGCAGTGTGGGGATTTGATCCTGGTTACTTATTTTAACAATTCACTCCTTTACTATTACACCACAGGCATTAAGACTGAACCCGGCTTTATTGTGTCGCTAGGGTATTGAGCTATCTAATTGCAATGCTCGTGCTAGATTGTGGGCTGCCATACTTCAGAGCGGGGTTGAACTTGGGTTAGAGTCTTAGATACGTACCATTGTAGTCTCTATTCAATACTCTACATATCACTTGCCTTGCAGTGTGCGAGTTTGAATCTATGGAAAACGAGTTTAGGGAAGAAAGTGCAAAGCAAGGTTTTAATTTTGGGCCACCTCTCGTGGCCGTCTTCTAGTTAATGGACTCCTTTACCATTACGTTATTGGCAATGAGACCTGTAGGACATTTTACTGTGGTGCGGTGGGGGGTTGGAGCAGGAATGAGAGTGGACGATATAATTGTTGTGTAGGGTGGATTCTGCAGATTGCTTCACTAGAGTGGAGTTGAACACACTTACAAATTCATTTCATTTATAATATTGTGCATATCAGTTAATGATTTGATTTGACATGCCTTACATTGGGAGAAATTTAAGTTTGTCAGTCTAACAACATAGCCATTTATCATTACACAACCAGCACTAAGGCTGTATGTTGCCTTGCTGTTGTGTCGGTGTGCGGTGTTGGTGTCTGACTGTAAGTCACTTTGCTGTGGTGTTAATATGCATTGTGGGATTGACACTGTAGGCCACCTAGCTGCAGCTTCAAGGCAAGATTGTGGGATGCATTGCTGGTTAGCTGGTTCGAACACCTACAAATATATCTCATTTTGAAATCTCCACACATGTGCTGCTTTGTATTTTGGGAATTTGTATTTAATTACTTTTATTAGAGAATATATCCCTTTCCAGCTACGCCATTGGCACTGAGACTTTAGTCCACCTTCTTACGGTGCCGTGGAGGTTTCAAATAGGAATGAGACTCTAAACTACCTAACCATAGTGCTGGGCAAGACTGTGGGCTGACTTACTAGAGAATGGGGTTGAACCTGGGCCAGACCTAGGGATGCACCTCATTCTATATTCCACATATCAGTCACCTTGCAGTGTGGGTATTTGGACTTTGATACTTTCTTTAACAAAGTACCTCATTACCATTAGGCCATCAATACTAAGAGTGGAGGTTAGGGTTAGTGAAGTTTGTGTCTTTGGCAGTTTGTGGTGTGCTCTTGAGACTGTAGGCCATTTTATTGTGTTGAGGTAAGACTGTGAACTGCATGAGAATGCATTTCATTTTCAATCCTCCACGTTTCAGCTGCTTTTCAATCTGAATTTAAATATTGTTGCCATCAGCAAAGAGACTGCAGGCCACCTTACTATCTCAATGTGGATGTGGAGCAGGAACAAGACTGTGATCACTTAATTGTGGAGTTGTTGCTTGACCGTTGCCTACTTCACTGGAGATTGGGACTGGACCTGGGTAGGAGGAGACTTATGAATGAATGTACCTAATATTCAATGCTCTATCTATGGATTATCCTGCAGCCTGGCAAATTGAAGACTTTAACAATGCACCTACCATTTCACAATCGGTTCTGGCAGTTTATGGAGCCTTATTGTAGTGCAGTGCTGGGCTGAGACTGTATGGTGCCTGATTGCAGTGTCAAGGTGAGAATGTGGGCTGACTTGCCAGAGAGTGGGTTTGAGCTATGCTATAAGCATAGAAATTAGTAATCTACTCAATATTTCAATACATTATGTGTCATTTGCTTTTCAGGGTGAGGTGAGACTGTACACTGCCTGATTGTGGTATTGGGATGAGACTGTGTTTTGCCTTTCCAGAGGGTGGGGATGAACTTAGGCTTGAGACTTACAAATATACTTGTATGAAATCCTCCACATATTGGTCACCTTGAAGTGCGCAAATTTGAACCTTTCATTAATGATGCACACTTCAACCATTATATCACAATTTACCAGACAATCGTGAGATCAAATTTGGGCATTGGATCTTTTCAAGTTTTTGCCCTATGTTGCCGGGTCCTCCTATTTTGACCAGGTACCTGTGTGGGTTTGACCCTGGATATGCCCAGGGTACTGCCTCAGTGTACCCCGAAGGACCCCTGCATAATTTTTGTTCACAATCCTGAAGATCTTAGTTTCAAGACTCTATAAAGCCTAGGGTTTCTCAATTAAAGCTTCCAATTATAAGATAAATCTTTATCTCTGGTTATTCGCTCACTTCTATCTGAGAAATAGAAAAAATTCAATCTCTGTTTTTGTACATAACTTATTACAGAAACCACTTCCAGCCTTGTTAACTTAGCTATCCTTTGTTTGGGAACATAATAATGGATTAAAAGCTACCACTTTCTTGGCCTTATGGCTGGACACCAGCAATGGCCTTTTTGTCAAATAACTGTATAGATGATAAATGCAAATATGAAATAGTACAGTGAGGTAATATGAAGTCCATTAGAAAGGATAAGAGAGCTCATGATTCTCCTAATCAAGCAAACGCACATGACCATGTTTTTAGTAATTGTGGATAGCAGGTATACTTTGATGCTTTGCCTTTTGATGAAGAAGAATATGAAGACTATTAAATATTGATTGTGATTTTGTATTTTCCCATACCTTTACCGAAGGGAAAAAGAGATTTGCAGTACTGGGTTCCTGTACCTGTACGCTCACATCTACCCGAACGGGTAGCTTAGTTTTTGCCACTATTAAATGGTAATTTTCAATGTTCGTTCCTTTTCAATGATTTTGATTTTCTTGTCCAGTAATTTTCTCCAAGTTGAGATAATCAACTTGCTGTAGTAACTCCTCTGTTAATCAGGCATTTTTAAGGTTTCCGTTTCTCCATTTTTAATATGTTAATTTTGATTAGAATTTTTTTTATAAATGAACCTCATTATCTTTACATTCTTTTGGGCAATAGTGAGGTTAGAATTATTCGGTTTTTCTAGATTTGTATTTCCCAATGTCTCTAATTTGCCCGTTTCATTGGAACCAATTTTCATATCCATAAATATTCCCTGAATTAACATGACATAATCCCATGGGAACAAAATGGAGTAAATTTTCCATAATATTAGTAATTTTTAGGTTCCCAGTTTTACCATTCTCATTTATTGATATTCCTTTAGTTTCTAGTTTTTGAAAAGAGTTCTGCCTGATTGATGTATACTATTCAATTGCAGTTCTGTCAATCATTTTATTTATTCTCATTTTAGGAAATTTTTTAAAGAACCATACATTTTTAAAATTCTATTGTTCCAGAAATCTGGGTGAATCTCATCTATAAGATGAATCATTTTTTCTATTTTTTAACTTTCTCAATATTTTGTATTTTGTATACAAAAATTTGGCAAGTTCTCAATAAAATCAAATTGCTTTGGAATCTATTAGCAAATAGTAGGTTCTAAATTTTGCTCTTGAAGCCTCGCTTCATGCTGTAGGAAATTCATATGGTTTTATCCTGGAGGAAATTTACTGGATTAATTTTCCCCTAAATTTAATGTTGCTTATGGTTTCTACTTTCTTGTATACCATTTATATTTTCTTTCTTTGAATTCTGATTTTGCAGATCCGCTTGGGCTTGTCGATATATCCAGTTCCTGGCCATTACTGTAATTAGTTTTTTTTCTTTTTTTTTTTCGGTGTTTTTGAGTGGGAATTAGGAAAGTTTCTGAGTAATTGTTTCAGAATCTGATTGTATGTATTGATTATTCTCTTTTGGTTATTAGGATTCCTGAATTCAAAGCTCTGCTGAGGAGAAGTTCTCTCAACAGGAAGGTACAAAATGGTCACCAAAGCCGAAGGCTTTATTGGTGATCAAGCATTACACTTATTTCATCAGGAATCACCCTAGGCCTGCGGATGGTAGAAGCCCAATAGTCTCCTTTACATCTACCTAATTTCAAAGTGAATAGAGATTGTGATAGTATCCTGGAGAAGTGAATTAGGATGGTGGTACTATCCTGTAGGAGTGATGGAAATGTTTCATCATTATGCAAAGTAGGATTACTAAATATGTCTGGGGGTTCCTAGTAATTTGGATAATCCTTGGAACACAAAATGTTGATGGAAGTACGAATATTGTTCCCCTTATGTCTTTCCAAATTTGCTGTGAAGAATATCAAATATTACTCTGTTTGAAACAGATCATTGATGTTTAAGGCAGTTAGGATTTTGTTTGCCATAGGAATGCGGTAATAAAGAAAACATTATGGAATGTGATCTATAACGTTGATGTAAACATATCATACATAGAAGCAAAAGTTATTTCTCGGGAATAAATCAGAAAACATAAAGAAAGAATTTTTCAGTTAATCAGGAAAAATATGGGTTAGGGTTAGAAAAAATCAGAAAAAACTGCCATAGAAAATAAAACAAACAAACAAAGAGGCCTAAAACTATAAATTTTAAAATTTAAACCAAAAGATTGCATTTAAATTGTAGTTTTCCAAAAAATCTTCATTTTTTCCAATAAAATCACCAAAAATTGCCAAGAAAGGTCAAAATTTGGGTTGAATGATTAAATAAAGAAATCACGATTCTTTAAAATATAAAATCATCAGAGGTGAGTGGCAGTTAATTGGGGTAAAATGAGTGAATTTTGTACCTATGATATCATATACAGTTTTCTCCAGTTTTTTTCAATCTAGTGGACTGTAAAAATCTTGTGTACACTTTAAAAAACGTGTTCAATTATCCCCTTCATATTCAATGCCCATTAATGTCCCATGCTAATCAGGGTTGGCAGCAGAAACCAGGCCAGCTACCTTAATAATCCTGCATCCTGGATATCATTTAAAGCATTATACTGCTCAAGTGTTATAAATGGAAGTAGCATACAAGTATATATATTAATTTGATAAGTTGTATAAGCTCATCAATAACTGGTGAGCAGGCTGCCCTTCCTCAAGGCTTTACAACATTTATCATGGTGTATATTTTACTTCTGATGAGATGTGAAGCAACTCATTGTAATCCCTTGGATCTCAGTTTCAGTGAAATCCAACTTCTGGGGGTATGGAGGGCATATTTTAACAGAAAAACATTAACATTGCAGGAGATTATATATATTTTTTTATAATTGTCACCTTGAAAAATCTAATCTTTTACTTTCTAGAATAAGAATATTTGACCAATCGTTGCTCTTTTAAGATTAGTGGCTATTTTAAGCTTACTCCAGAAAACGTTACAAGTATCCACTTGGCACTGAAAGAAGTTATGTTTATGGTTTCTACTTTCTGATTCTGCCTGTCTGCAATTTTGTGTGCTTTGCAAGTTTGTTTGCCTTGTTCTTTCTGGATTGGTGTTCATCAATGTGTGCTTCATAATGGAGGTCAAATGTTTATAACTAAAATTATAGAGGGTTAAGGTTGTACACCTTGTTGAACAATATATAAGTTAAATGGAAAAATGAGTTCTTTTTGGAATCTTTGCATAAGGGAGATCTGATATGCCAGTCTTGTATGGTTGGCACCCAAAAAAATACCTTTATTTTAATCATATGTGAATGGCATCTTCCTTCACATTTTTATTAAGTGGATATAACGTCTGTTGATGCACTGCACTGGATGAATTTTTTTCCACTAAAATTATACTTTACAAGTAGTTTCCTTCTGCTTGAACTTACTGCTCTCTATTATGGAAGGTGTACTGAAGGGAAGACCGTGCATTGCATTTTGTTTACTAAAGCTGCTTTTATTCTTTAGCTTAAAGGGATTATAAATTGTAATTATACAGCTTCCGTTCTAGAGAGGCCATACTTTTATTTGAAGTATTTAATTTTTTCTACATATTTTAGCTATATAAAACAGGCATGATACCTTTCTTTGTTCGACTTATTCTCACTGTCAGACTTATACTTTAAGGTGCTATGTTGGTTTTACAGCTTTTTGCATATGATACAGTGAAGAAATTCCTGACCCCCAAACCAGAGGAGCCCCCACGTATTCCTTTTGCTATCTCACCTGTTGCTGGTGCAACTGCAGGAGTGTGCTCTACAGTATGCACATATCCTCTTGAGCTGTTGAAAACTCGAATGACTATACAGGTATAGTTTTTGATTAGCAACATAATTCTTTCATAACCTTTGTTTGTTGGCATATGCCATGCAAATATGGCTTCAAGGTTTCAGTAACTAGTTATTTATGATTATTATTGTGAGTTTATTTCTGCACTTTGGAAATGAAGATGTGATTTCCTTCCCTCTATAGTAATTTTCTTTATTTTGGATTGCAGAGAGGTGTATATGATAATCTTCTAGATGCATTCATGAAAATCATTCGGGAGGAAGGTCCCGCTGAACTATATAGGGGTCTTACACCAAGTGTGATAGGAGTTGTGCCATATGCTGCAGCAAACTATTTTGCCTATGAAACACTAAGAAAATTATATAGGAAGGTTACTAAGAAGCAGCAAGTAGGGAACCTAGCAACTCTTTTTATTGGTTCTGCAGCAGGGGCTATTGCAAGTAGTGCTACATTCCCTCTGGAAGTTGCCAGAAAACAAATGCAAGTAGGAGCCCTTAGTGGAAGACAGGTTTATGATAATTTGTTCCATGCGTTATCTAGTATATTAGAAAAAGAAGGCGTAGGTGGTCTATACAAGGGTTTAGGCCCGAGCTGCATGAAGCTGGTTCCTGCTGCAGGTATTTCTTTCATGTGTTACGAGGCCTGCAAAAGGTTACTTATTGAAGATGATAGCTGAAACGTGATTTATTAGCTGGGATGTGAAGCTTCTTACCTGTTTTCAGCTGTAGCTGCATGGAATAAAATTGGCATCAGTACAATTGCAACAGCAACATACTGGTTTCATATATGAGTTTGCACAAGTAATTCAGACTTTCCCAATGAAGCTGCACTGCCAGTTAAATTGATCAGGAGTTAATATTCTTTATCAGCGATTTGGCCTTTGCCTGGGAAGCTTATGTGTTTGCAATAAGCTAACACACAAGTGCTGGAGGAATTCCTGGAAGTTAAGTGGCTGGGAAATTTTAATTCTTTTCAATATGGTTCTTAGGTAGGTAGTACTTGCCGAGTTTTGTCAAAACTATTATATTTTATATTGTAGACGAGTTTTGTTGTCTCACATACAAGCAAGAATCATTCTGTAGCTGGGCATGCAAAAACTGGGGAATTGAACTTCTTGACAAGTTTATTGACCTCTGGCTTACAGAACAACTCCTGGATTTGATATATCATTTTTAGGAACTTGCTTAGTGTTACTGTTCACCATAGAAATAATTCTCCTCTTTGTAGACAAGGAGTCAGTCTTTTTTTCTTTACAACTTTGAGAATCATCTCTGAGGTATTAAAATAACTTCCTTTCAGTTATGTCATTTTTTGAGGTTAGACATGAGAGAAGTAGGGTCAGGAGCGAAACTGTTTTCATTGTTAAGAAAAAGGAAAGAAAATTTCCTCAGAACCATATTCATAATAACGATGGTCATGGTAATAAACCATTTATATAATAAATGACTTGAACAATCATTTTGAAATATCCTGCTCACCTTATGGGTGTGAGTTGCCCTTCACTATTTGTATAAGAGGACAAAGATCAAATAAAATTCTTGGTTGGACATTAATATTTAATGCTCTAATTATATTTGCCTTGCGGGCACATTATTCAAAGATATAGTTCATCGAATTTGATTTGTTCAGAGTATTATCTTTTATCCTTACTGACTTGGGATATACAATGCAGTTTGCAGGTATAGCTTAGGTAGTATATTTGGAATAGTTTGATGGAAAATGCCATCTTAAATAAAAAATGGTCCACTAGTTCCTTATGGCACTTATTGAATTGCAACATTGTAGCTAAGATATTAACTGGACATTTTAATTTTTATGGAAGGGATTGCACCACTGAACTCAGATATTCAAAAGAAATTTATTTTGTTGGTAAATCATAGGTAAGTGCCTGATATAATTATCATTCAACAATTACGACTGTTAGTTGTTTTAAACTAACATCCATTCTAATTTGATATAAATCTAATTTCCACTTCTACAGTGACTGTAAGCAGCTTAGATGTTTATGACCATGAATATCGTAAGAAATATTATGACTCTGCAATAGATGGAACAAGAAGTGTTTGTAAGGTGAGTGATTAAATGGTCATATCTGAGGTGCATTTGAAGAAATGTGGGCATCAATTTGACATAGTTGCCATTTGTCTTCTGGCTATATTTGACAAGTATTTTGAAGTGCAATTCATGGCAATCTCTATACTTAGAACTAATGTCGCTTTTGGAGAATAATTTTGTTTTCAAATAAGTGTTCGTTAACGGTTAGAAGAATGGGAGACTGAACAAGACGAGACCGTGAAAGCTTTGTATCAGCTTGACCTGAAGCTTGGGATGAGTTGAGGAGTTGGTATGTCTCCTAAGGCTTGATGCTGATCCGCCTCCATTGATTGCAGGCTGCATGCCTTGACCTTGCTAAGTTGGCTGTGCTACTAACTGTAAAGCTGGTTTGTATTTGTTTGTGTGGCACTTACCGTTGTATGATAGTTTTAAACCATATGGGCAAGGTCAACTTCATGTCCATATTCAACTGCTGTCACTCATCAGTTTGAAGATATTGATGGCGACATGGAATATCACTCCCAAATAAAGATAGTGACTGGGCACTTATCCTATGTTTCAGCACGAGCTTGATCCCAGGCCTCTTGCTTAATAGGATAAGTAGATTTAAATAATAAACATGGAAATGCAGACAAATATATGACCACAAATAAACACAGATAATTTGAGTTGTTATTTTGAGGTTATAGAATTATTGGTGTTCTATAGCGTTGACACGTTGAAGTTGATAGGTGCACTGGGTCGGGTTAAAGTGGTCTGCATAAAACATAAGATGTTTACAGGAGTAATTTATGGAAGTTAAATATAATTTCCTTGTAAAGTAAAACTAATTTACCAGACCTTCATAGAAATAAAGCAAAATCTTTTAAAAATAAACAATAAAAAGACAATTGATAATGACATGTGATATGTGACTCCTTGGATACATAAGTAAGCTAAAAGCTTGATGATGTATTCTTGAGGATTCAATGTAACATTATCCATAGATTATTTATCTGTTTCAAAGTAAGTCCAAAGAACAGAAATGGATATTAACATTAAAATTATAAATATTTTGACAGAGATTAAAGCTAAGTGATATAATCTAATAAAATGTATGTGTTGAAATTTTATAAAATCGTAATGTGTATGAATTGATAAATTATATTTAATTGTATCATTATACTTTTGTTTTTATATTTTAATTTAAATGTGTTAATTCTGGGATTTTGACATTCTAAAAGAAGATTAGACAGTTCAAAACAAATTAAAACATTAATTTCAAACATATTTGAAAAATATTAAATAATCATAATAAACCAAAACATGTTTTATCAAATTTAAAGGAAATAATTTAAATGTTTTCTTTAAAAGAAGAAATTTACAACAATATTCTAGATCAAATCTAGAGAAGTAGATTAGGCAAAAGGTTCTAGAGCAAGAAGGGGATGATACATGTTCCCATGTACCATTTATGACATTGCCTAGTTAGAGTCTAGTTAAACTCTACAATCCAAAGTCATTGTGTATTTGGTGATGTGATTCTTTCTTAATTGTGTGTTTGGTGATGTGATTCTTTCTTACAATAACCTGGCATCAGATAAAGTAGGCTAAGGAATGAGTATAATGGTCAGGGTAAGGAATGTTTATTAAGGAATGTTTATAATGTTTATTGGATTATATAAGTTTTATGTTGCCCTGCATGGTTTTTGTATATTAAATATTTTGAGGTCTGATGGTTTCAATTTTTTTTTATAAGATTGAGAGAATTAGAAACAACCATCTGATTAATGCTTAATTTAGCATGGACAATTGCTTTCACGACAAAGTATATTTGAAAATTTAAATATAAAAATAATAAATAATTTTTTAATAGAATATTTTACTCTAAAAGATTTGAAAGTTTAAAGAATGGTTAGTATGCATAGTTTGAAAGCGAAGTTAGATAATGAATTTATTGTAGGGATTTGGTTGTCTCTTACTATCCTAAGATGTTTTAATAGGAGACAACACACTTGTTTGTCATTCAAAAAAACACAACAAAGAAAATGTGTACACCATCCCAATTTTACTCCCCCTTCCAATCTTCAAATTTTAATAGTTATTGACCTTGAATACGTTCCTTGCAATCTCATCCCTGTAACCCACTATGTTTCCCTTGGAGATGCTGTTTTCTTGCAGAAGAATTCTTTATAAACAAAGAGGTATACCATCACATCAACAACATTGACAACATTTAAGATTACTTAGATGTTTAAATTCCTTAGTGAACCATAAACTAGATTATCTTCTACTATCTAAGATTTTTTGATAGGAGATTACACACTTTTTTATGTCATTTAAAGAAAATGTTGCCTACACCATTTTAATTTTGCTCCCCTTCCAATCTTCAAAATTTTCTAGTTATTGACCTTGAATACATACCTTGCAATCTCAAATGTTGTGTGCACCTTCCTAATTTCGCTCCCCTTCCAATCTTCAAATTTTTTATAGTTATTGACCTTGAATACATACTTTGCAATCTCATACCTATAACCCACTATGCCTCCCTTGGAGATGCCATTTTCTTGCATAAGAGTTCCTTATAAATAAAGAGGCATCTCATCACATCATCAACATCATTGACAACATTAAATATTACTTAGATGTTTAAATTTCTTAGTGAACCATAAATTAGATCATCTCCTACTATCTAAGATTTGTTGACAGGAGATAACACACTTGTTTGTGTCATTAAAGCAAATGTTGCATGCACCATTATAATTTTGCCCCCTTCCAATCTTCAAATTTTTCTAGTTATTGAAATTGAATACATACATTACAATCTCAAACTTGTAACCCACCATGCCTCCCTTGGAGATGCCATTTTCTTGCATACGAGTTGTTTATAAACAAAGAGGTATCTCATCACCTCATCAACATCATTAACAACATTTAAGATTATTTAGATGTTTAATTTTGTAGTGATGGGTTCATATATAGTGACACATAAATGTATAATAAATGTATTTGGGATAAAATTCTTTGGCCTTTACACGTATTGTAAAATTCATTCAATTCCTTAGAATGTTGCATTTGGGATCTTAGTATTTCACAATTAAGAGGAAAATGATCGTGTTATATCATGTGAATGATAAATCATCATTGTCACATAGAAGAGTCTCTAAAAGGAACACTGTTTTAGTGCAAAAATATAACAATTTTTACTAGGAGCTTTTTTATGTAATGCAATGGACTAAACTTTTATAATTTTTTAAAGAAATGTATCAATGTCCATGTGCTCATATATAGCTAAGTGTTGAGACATGGACCACCTAGGACTTGAACCTAGGTCCTTCCATACGCTGCTGGAGTGCTCTACCACTGAGCTACTGGCCCCTCTTGGACTAGTCCATCGTCGGTCCGGGTGTGGCTTATTTCCAACACCAACACCCCCCTTAAGCCACACCTCTCGTGTGCTTGGGGCTCCTAGCCTGGACTTTGCTTTGATACCATGTTGAGACATGGACTAGCTAGGACTCGAACCTAGGACCTTCCATACACTGTTGGAGTGCTCTACCACTGAGCTACTGGCCCCTCTTGGACCAGTCCATTGTCGGTCCGGGTGTGGCTTATTTCCAACACCAACACTAAGTGCAATGAACAAGGATATATTACTTCTATAGATTTTGAAGGTGGTGATCTTAATTATCTGTGTAAAATAAGTGATGGTTGTTATCAGGATTCAACTACACAGTTTAATCCCGATAGCAATATCATAATTTGACTCGTTGTGGAAAATATCTCCTACTTATCAAGTGTTGGTTGTGTCAAGGAAGTTTATGCAGTGGAGTTTGCAAAGGTAAAATAATTAATTAATTTTTCAATAGGATTATGCAATTTTCTGTGCAACATGATGAATTGTATTAAAATGAGATCCCTATATTTCAAGAGTGTTTAACAAAAAATAAATCACTTTGAAGTAGGTAATCCCACAATAGTAGGTTACACTTTTTGGCCAAATCAAACTTGACATTGAAATCAACATTTTGAATTAAATATTCACTTCCAAACACCTATAGTGACTAAACTGTTAGGAATTTGAAAATGATGCAAACTAGTGATTTGTGAGATTTTGTATGTATTTTCCTATGAAAAATTTGGAATTAAATTGTAAATTTTGTGTGTCTTCTCTGGTAACTATTTTTTAATAGTAAACAACATTTTTAAAAGGTGATGTGTATGATGTCGCACATAACTTTTCTTCTACAAAGGATTTTTTTTTAATTCTTTTGAATTTAGAATGGTAACACTAATATTTAGTGCTTGCATTTGGTTTTGTAACATTTTGTTGAATATTTTTTTTAATTAAGTTTTGAAGTCAAACCAATTATAATCTAGACATAGGTGTATGATATCCAACATTTGTATGTATCAAAATTCTTTTTTTTTGGAACAAGGACATCAATACTTAGTGCATCAATATTTTTTTATTTTTTTCACTAATTTACTATTTTTCCACATGTATAGAATAAAGAAGTTGATGCTTGGTGAAAAACCTATATTTAGTAAAACTTAAAAAATATATTTATAATAAAATCAAAATATATTATACTTGTTGGAAAGCCAATTTCGAGGAATACGATTCTGTAAATTGGTTTGTCAAGTTGATTCCATTTGCAGGTCCAACCTAAGCTTTGAAAGTCAAATTTTTGAGAAAAATTAAAGAGATATGGGAGAGGCATAATCAAGGACCTTTGTTCACAGGGCCTTCTAATGAAGGGTTATGTGTTTGAAGTTATTGGAAAACCTTTGTTCGAAGGTATTACATGTTAGGTAAAAAAAAACAAAAAAACCTTTGAAGGAATGTAATTTCCAAAAATGAAAAAAAGGACCTTTAAATGAAGGTCCCTTGTTATTCCCTTTTTGGCAGTTTCCTTGAAAGGAATAAAAAATAATCTTTGTTCGAAGGTCCCCGTTTTTTCATTTTTGGATATTACCTTTGTTTGAAGGTTTTCACCCTTAAAATGAAGGTCCACCTTCAAACGAAGGTACTTAATGACATACATTAGAATGAAGGAAACTTTGTTCAAAGAAAAATCTTTGAATGAAGGTGTTTTTAACTTATG
The DNA here is from genome assembly GCF_030272615.1 of Cryptomeria japonica. Classification (NCBI taxonomy): domain Eukaryota; kingdom Viridiplantae; phylum Streptophyta; class Pinopsida; order Cupressales; family Cupressaceae; genus Cryptomeria; species Cryptomeria japonica. Next base: position 458,002,221 of record NC_081410.1, on the reverse strand, counting down.
GCCTCCATACGAGTTCAAAATGTTAATTTTTATTTGTCCACATGTTGTAACCCATTATTGTGGGTTCACCTAGCAATTTTGTACTCATCTCACAAAATTAGATTCTATGAATTTCATTACATGTAAGGCAATTGGTTTTTAGTTTTCCCATTAACGTGTAGAGAGAAGGTGACACTTTTTAGGTTCATGATGAATGTAATATACTTGAGTTGAATTTACATTTTGAATTAAGATGCAAAGTAAACATTTTTTGAGATTGAACATAGTTATAAGGATGGAAGTAATATACTTGAGTTGGATTTGCATTTTGAATTAAGATGTAAATTCAACATTTCATGGGATTGAACCAAGAATTTTGGATATATTGGGGAGTTCAATGTACTTTTTTTTAAAGATATTAGAAAGTGGTCTTTGGACCTTGTTCATATATTGAATAATCTTCTTTGAAGAATAATATTTCATTCATATTTATTATCTATTTTTTAATGGAATAAATCCTTTCATATTTTAACTATTTCTTGGTTTTTTTAAAGTGATCTTTTACATTTGGGATGTAAAGTCTCTTATTCATCATTTTTCACTTACATTTTTTACCTATTCTTTATTTGATTATATATGCACTAAAGCCCACAAATATGCACATCATGTGAAGGAAGCTATCCCCCTCAAACCCATAGGCTTCACGCTTTTTGTTATTGTCTATTAGGACTAAATGATTAAAATCAAGGCAGATTGTATTGTATATTCTTTGTGATTATAGTTTTGGCAACTATGGTGGCGACCTCTTCTTTTTTAATAATATGTGATGGGTCTCTATAACTCTCTCCTTCGTATGAAAAAATATTTATTTTGTATCTCGAGGAAAATGTCTTGATGGAAAATGCTACCAAGCTAATATATGGGAAACAATTAGAACATTATTTATGCTAGCTCAAAGTTGACTATACAAAATTGTATCAAGGCTATGAATAGTTAGCAACTAGTTCGTGGAAAAAAAAGAAGAAATCAAGGGTTTGAAGTCAAGATTTCTATAGCAAGGGAGATCTTTATTATTTATATTGAATTCTAAAAAAAGAGAAGAATGGGACAAGCCAAGAAGCAAACTCCTCTTGGTTAATAAATCTTGATCTTCACAAAGTTTGAGAAAGGGGCAAAAATAATTCTTATTCCCCAAAAATTGTTCAATCATGAATTATTTTGAGAATAATACATGACCAAAGAATCATTGAAAGGACATGGAGCCAAACCACAAATGAAAAATATGACAAATTGGTATTAGAATTTTTAATTTTCAACTCCATTCTTCTAAACATACCTCATAGACAATAAAGAAATTGATATACACTCTTACAAAATGTAACAAGCATCTAAGAGTGAAAAATTGAACATAAATTTCTAACGATGGTATTTTAACTTCTTTGATGTACTATCTTTGGAGAATTAATGTATAAGAGAAATGATAAAATCTTTCTACATCTATTTGATTCACATTTATTAGTTTTTCACTTTATACAATGAGAAGAATGGAGAATTAAAAAAGGATTTGAAGGCTAAATAGAAGTAGCAAGAAAGATGTGGTGGAAATTCCTTTAACGCCCTTCAAGTTCTACAAATCTTAGAGGCATTGTTAGAGAAGTTTAACGAGGCTTGAAATTTTTCTATTGGCTATGACTTTGTGAAGCATGTAAAAGAATTAGGAAAAGAGATTGATTCCTATGAAAAGAATATTATTCTCATAATACTTGAAGAACTATAGAAGAAGTATTCATACCTCAAGAAGTAAGTCTCATTGACAAATATTCTACAAAAGATTGAAATGCATGCAACTTTTCTTTTAAGGTACAGTTTTGAAAGGAATAATATGTTATTATTTTTGTTCGAAGAACTCTAATGGTTGAAGTGACTAGTTATTTATCATCATGATCAAAAGATTCATGCGTTGAGACATCTAATTTATTGAGAAATCTCCAATAGCTCAAGGATTCATGTGAATTTTAATTCTCAAGTAACATATTTTAAAGGTTTTTTCAAGATGAACTAGAATCATGTATATGTATAATGGGGTCAACTTTTTGATGCTTGATGGTTTCTTCATAACTCTTGCAAGCCACTCAATTTTTTTAAAATTTAAATTTTAGAATTTACCTCACACAAAGTTGACACAATATTTCCTTTTTTCAATAAATCCTCTACCCACATTACTACCACTTATGCCATATCTTGTATCCCTTTAGTCCAACATATTGAGTTACAACATATGCAAAGTAGGGGCATGTTTTCCTTTGCGACATACTTCTTGGAGATCACATCCTTCCTTTCCATCCACTATCATTAATTCTTTAATTAATCCATCTTCCTATCCATTACAAATAATCCCTTAACTCATTCCTTAATCATATTAATCCAATCAACCATCATATTCAAAATCCATCATACCCAATCCTCTTGTTGTTCTCAAGCTATATAGTTACATCAATAATGCTATCATTATCATCGCATCATCAATCAATCATCAATGTCCAACTTGACCAGGGTCAACATCATGTTTTTCTTTGTATTGTTTATGCACGCTTGCTTTTCTTATGCACTTTTCTTATCATCATGTATTGCATATACACCAATCCTTACAACATACATGTTATAGTGACATCATGCTATTTCATATCATGGTGCCATTGACATATGTTTTCTTGTGACCTTCAATTTCTTATGCATTTGACACATCATCATCTTGTTATTCATACCTTGTTGTATAACGTCATTTCCTATATCAAAAACTAGGTTACATTGTTTCTTATAATATTTTCCTCTTCCCTTCTTTTTTGAGAGCCCACTTGGGCCCCTTTCATCTTGCATAGTATCTAGAAGGAGCACCATCCTATCCTCATTTTCATAAGCTTCATCCTTTTTCTATCTATCTTGTCCCCTCTTTGGTCATTCTATATCTATATATAAATTTTATTTGAAACTATATTGCTTCTTCTAGCCACTTCATCTCAAAGAGGGGAAAATGTAGAAAGTTAAGTTTTTATAAGTCTTAAACTACATTTTCGTAGTCCTAATCTCCTTACACAAATGATTCAATTAATTAAATCTTTCATCAATAACTACCTAAAGTAAATAGAATAAATTAAATATTCTTTTATTCTCTTTTATTCACGTCATAGCCATCTCTCAAAATCAATTCTTTAAATCAATAAATCCACCATTATTCCTCCCTCTCCATCTTATAACTTCCCAGCTAACTCGATCCTATCCATATTGCCTTTTGTTCTCTGTCGTTGACCTTTTTTCCTTTAAACCTACAAATCTCTTAATCTTTATCCCATTTTGCAAGCAATCTTCAGTTCATAACATTGTATTGCTAGAGTGAGGAATAGATACATTCTAATCATTTATGAGTGAATCCGCTTTTTTGTGAACCATGAATCAAATATAGTAATCTTATTTTGATTATTTGATTTCTTTCGTGAGGTTGCATATAGTATAGATTTAAGTTTTTAATGATTTTATTGAAATCTTTTGTTCTGAATCTATATTTAATATTGACAATTGTAGACACCTAAAAGTTGCACAATAAATTAAGTGAATTTTATTCATTTAATCCCTAATTCATCCAATTAATTAAATTAAGATTCAATTAATATCCCTATTCTTCTAATTAGCCTTTTAATCAAATTAAAGATTTGATTAAATCTCCTTCTTCTAGCCCAACTTATTAATTGAACTAAGGTTTGATTAAGTACCCTTAGCCATTTGATTGAATAAATCTTATTTATTTGATTAAAATCCCCTTTTCCCCTTTTGATTAAATTCACATTTAATTGAAAATCCCTTTTGCAAATAAATAAATCATTATTTATTTATGAATAGTTCCCCCACTTGCAAAATCCTACAAATGCAACTTGCATCCCTTTTGGCCAAATCAAACCATTTTAATTTGCTTAAATATCTATTTTCCTTACACACGCAAAATCCTACATCTCCCACTTGCCTCCATAACCATCCTTCTAGAAACCTCCTAATCCCATCCTAATCATGTCTAATATCCTAATCATATCCTTTCCCTAAATTTAAGGGAGTCACTTCTCCACATTTGGAAGAAAGTCTTCAAAATGCATTTAAGACTTTATCTATTTCAACAAGTTAACTTGTTGAGTCTTCCAAATATGTAAGGCTCTTACATAAACCACTGGTGATTTTCCTCTTTGAGCAAGTTAGCCTCCAAAGTCTTCAAAAGGCATTTAATGCCTCTTACAAGCCCACACCCATTAGCCATGATGGTTGTCCCTTTAACCATTTTCCCATGTTGCACAAGAGTTTACCTCTTGGGTAATAGCATGCCTCCCTGGTTAATGACATTATCCAATGATGTCACTCCTTGAGGTTATCCCTAATTGCTTGCTTAACATCCTCTCAAGCCCTCTCAAGGTAACATTTGTCAACTTGGGATTGGATTGAATCTCTCCCATGGATTTATAACTTTCAATCCTAGCCCTTGTTCAGATTACTCAATCTCAACCATCCATTTCTCTATTTTGCCTATAAATAGAACTAATTTATTCAATTCAAGGATCCCAATCTTGTGCATCAAAATTATAGTCTTTTGCAGGTTATCAAAGGAGCTCATTAGTCACCTTCAAGCATCCAAGCCTTCTATCATTAACATCATAGCATTTAGTTTAATTGCATTATGTTTTAGATCGTATCAATTGCATACTTTTTCATATTCATCTAACTTAATTAGCTCATCATAATCTTCAATCTGGAATTAACTTAGCCTCATATCATTTCCACCATCTTGATCATGACTAGCTTTTCATCTTGCATCCTTAGCTTTTATTCATATTATCATCTTATCAATTCACTAGGATCTTAGTTGCATTCATTTTGATCCTAGAATCATCATTTAAATCTCGTTCTCTAGGTTGACATCCAAGAGATCAAGTGCTCTTCCAAGTGAGGGCCACCTTGAATCTTAAGGATCTTTAGGGATAGAGAAGCATGGAATGATTTTGAGAGTTTTTGGTTCACTAACATATTTTTGTGATTACTAACTCCATTGCAATGTTTCATGTGTGTGTTTGAGGTGTTTTCTCGCATTACAACATGATCCCACATTTCTAGCATATGACAATAATATAAATGAATTGAAAGATACTTGAAGAATTACATTTCAAATCAAAGTTAGCATTGGTCAAGTGACTAGACTTGGGGCAATATTGATATAATATATATTATAACATGTCCATTGGTATATCCTCTTTTAAAGCCTTATACACTAAAATATATTGATCTACTAATGAGAGATAATAGGGTACCAATAGTAAGGATTCAATAAAGCAAAGGCAAAATATCTTGAGGTCACTCAAAGATCATCTATAACAAGCTCAGTAGAGTAAAAGTACAAACTTGCATCATATTTTTATAAAGGAAACAACTAGTGTTTTTGATTATTAAAAGTAGCAAAACAAGGATGCTGACCTTGTATACAAACAACCTGTAGGCAACATAAAAGAAAGGCATCAAAACAAGGGTGCTAACCCTGTACAAGATCAAGTCAAACATGCCATTAACAATAGGTTAGAGGACCACTATAAAAGGCCAACAAACCAACGATAATACAATAACAGAAAGCTATGAACCCAACTCAAGAGTGTGGAGAATCATCCACAAATACACACAAAAGAGTTTGGGAGGGGGAAGACTTCCCTTTACGCCTATAAAAAATAACAGTCCAAGCTATACTATTATTAGGAACATCATTGCAAGTAGGATCAAGCAGGGAAATCCCCTCAAAGTGACTGTTAGCACCTGGAGCAGATTGTTGCTGCAAAACAACACCTAGAGCAGACTGTTTCTATAGAACATGAGCAACAAGAGTAAAAACCTCAAGGCTTGAGGAGGCCACACCATAGTAGTAAGAGGTACAACCTCATCCTGAGAGGAGTTGCATCAACATATGAGGAGTCATCAGAATTAGGAGCCTTGACAATCAAGTGACTAGCACTAGCATCTTTCCACCAAGTAGCAAGACCTTTATGACATGAGAGAACAATCCGAAGATAAGTGACTAGTTGAGAAGCATCTACGATAGCGAAAGGGTAGGCCCTCATACTCTAACGATTGAGTCCATGGCTTATCGCAAAGCATAAGAATCACATCCCTAGGGAGAGGCATATCGATGTTAATACCGATTAAAATGTGGGCAAAAGTAGAATGACCCATGAAGAACATGGAATCATCTACTTTCAAGAAGCGGCTGATAGAGTTGCCAATGGCCTCGTAATAAGAATGCTCCCAAAAATGAAGAGTAATATTGGGAAGGTGAACCCACATCGAGTGGTTTCGTAAGAGGGTTGAAATAAGTTTCTAGGGTTTAACAGAGAGGGAGTTAATTACCCAAACCCATATCTTTCTTAGCACTAGGTCAGGATCATCAAATAAAGAAAAATAAAAAATAAAAAAACCCATAACACAAGGGAAAAACTGAATGCTACCTGCAACCAAAGGTTTCCAAGAATCACTCACCCAGCGATGAAGATCTAGAAGGGAAGGGCAAAACCCAAAAAATCTTCACACCAACCCACAACCTTGGTAGAAGGAAACATTCTCCACCACATCTTGGCCACAAACCACAACAAAGGAGGTTTTGGCACAAGGAAGAGGGTGAGATTTTTTCCTTGGGAGGACGAGCTAAAACAGATCTGGCAACATAGGAAAAGCTATGCTTATGAGCATTAGAAAGAGGTCTCAGAGGGATATCAACACCCACATTAGCCCTACTAGCATCACCATCATCAGAGACAATGCTACACCCACCAACAACCAAGGGGGTGTGTGGAGGAAAGGGCAGGGGAGGCATAGACCCAAACCCCAATGAACCTTGATGAAGGGTAGAGGCAACAAAATCGTCATTGGGTGAAACAAAAACAAAAGCTACAGAACAATCTTGGTTTATAGCTTTTGGAGGAGCAATGATTTGAAATGCAACAGTGAGAGCGATAGTTTGAAACACAACAACGAGAGTAGGAGTAATTGTACAAAAAAATCCCTATAAATTGCTCAGGAAACAACTAGTGTTGCTCCAACTTTTAAACTTGAATAAGTAGAAAGTGACATATATATTTTTGAATTTTAAAATTATGTAAGCTAATGAGATTTATATTTTTATTGTATTTCATTTTTATATTTAAAAAAAATAAAATTATTTAAATATATTTTTGATAGACACAATAATTTAGTTGCTATAAAATGCTGAAAAATGAATTTAAATAAGACATCACTCTTTATATAGTAAATTTATTTATTTTTCTTTCAATTCTTTTATGTATATTTATACCTTTAACTTTAGTTCATGGATTTATTTTTTCCCATTTTTTTATAAATATATTTAAAAAAAATCGTAAAATTTGTGTACATTGAAAATATAATTGTTTCCCTCATACATCACCTTTTGCCTTAACTATTTATCCAAAATACATAGAATTATATGCACATCATTTTTCTCTAGTGCATCATAATTTTTAAAAAGTTTTAAAATAAATTTTAGTATTTTTTCTTGACAAGATAATCACCCTTATATTTCGATGTTTATGAGCTACATTTAGTACAAATAATAAATAAAATATAAAAAATAATGAAACTATAAAAAATATTTTTGAAAACTACACTAATAGACCTACAAAAGTGTATTTTTATATTTAAAAAAAAACTGTTATTTATAAGAGTAGGAGTTGTTGAAACATCAAGTTTTTTGAATTTTTTTTTCTTAAAATTGGCCTAAAAATGCAAAATATGTATTTAATGGGCACTTATAGTCAGAAAATTTGTGACCATATCTAACTCAGCTAGATTAAATTTAGCTACACCATATGTTTGCCAAAATTAAATTTTAATTGAAAAATACTTAAATTTACTTGTCGATTAGTTGATGAAAAGTGTGACATAGTTTTATAAATTTATTTAGTTGTCACAATTTTTTAATGTAGATCAACACCAAATGGAGGGATATTTTGAAGTTAGGGGCATGGTCTACTGGAGATTCTAGCCTCTAGACAATCCTCCCTCACGGGAAGAGGAGTTAAAAAGCTCAAACCAAAATTCATTTGACCTTATAAGGTTGTAAGAAGGTTAGACAAACTAGCATATGCATTGGAAATTACAAAGACTAAAAAAATCCATGATTCTTTTCATATCTCATGTATAAAAAACATCTTGTCCAACATATTACACCTTCATCAAATTGTAACTTTGGACAATGATTGATAATTTTTTTGATTCCTACGTAGTTGTACATACGAGGGTGAAAAATTGATAGGGAGAAATATCACATAATATTTGATTTGTTGGAAATACTTTAACGAACCCTAAAATAGCAGGTCTAAAATCCTAGATATTTCACCTTCAAGGTTCATTTATAGATTTAGGAAGTGTAGCATCCTTAAATTGCACCCCTGTACAATTATGACCACATTGGGTCCCTACCTTAGCGTTTGCACCACTAGGCATGGTTGGGACCTGATTCTGCTCATATCACTCAAGAATGACTGCATTTTTGACTTTTGCATCAACTTGACATCTTGTCCTGGCCCTAAATTGGGGTAGGACTAGGGTGCCACACCCCAGTCCTCCCTAATTGGGGCCTCTTTAAAATCCTTTTCCCTATTTCAAAATTGAGCTAGAATTATAGCTCTGTGTTGGCTCATGTCGGGAAATTAACAAGTTTTCCGACATGAAAGTATAAAAGGAGGCTTCCCCTCTCATTTTGGGATCCAACAACAAGGAAACACACATGAAATTCAATTTGACATCAAGCATTCAAGCATTAATTCAAGCATTCAAGCAATTGATCAAGCAATCAGTCTTCCTTCAAGCTTAGGAGCAACAACAAAGTCAAGATTCAAGCATTGAAGTGGACATTCACATCCTATTTTATCAAAGACTTCATGAAACCCTAATTCCATGTGGAGACAAAGAAAACTTCCCAAAGAGGTTTATCATTTGGTTTTCAGTCATTATTCAACATCTCCCTCAAAAGGAGAATCTTCAATAACAACAATTATTCAATTATCTTTTATCTCTATTTCATGGTTAATTCAAAAACTAAGGTTTGACTTAGGCAAGCCCCTATTCCCAACCCATTTCTCTTTCTTTCTATTTGTAGGAAACAAGTGCGGAGCTATGATCTTTAGAATCAGGATTATTTGCAAAGATGAATCAACCCCTTTTGGTGTGCGAAAAGTTCAGAGGACCAAAGCGATGGACATTCTAGTCCTGACATTTTGGAGCTTTTTTAGGGATTGGACCCAAATCTACCTATACTTCTTAGATCTAGGTGTGTGTCTCTGTCTCGCATCTATAGCTCACTATTTATGCAATTTTACCTTCATTTTCAACACTTTTCCTTAATTTCAGTAATTCAACTCACAAAAGAGGGTAAACAAATTCACACCCCTTGAATCCAATTAGTATTCAGTCCTTATCGCTATTGGTTTGTGATCGAGTCTATTGGATCTCACCCCTCTTTTTAATGTAATGGTAAATTAGTGGTTTTCATACATCTAATGGTGGGTTGCATATTCTTTATGAATTTATATTTCAAAAATCATAAATCAATTTGCTTAATTAATTGAACAATAATTTTTTTTACAAAATTTTTGCATTGTTTAATTATTTTAAAATTCAAAATTCAAAATTCAAATTTCCAATTTCCAATTTTCCCTCCTTTGTGCATAAGTTTTACTACTAATAGTCCAACCTATAATATCCCATGAGAAGAAGTTTTAGAATTAAAGGCTTCCCAAGGAAATGGAGCCTAATTTGGATAACTTGTTCCATGAGGATGTTGGTGGTTCTTCCAATCCTACAAATGACCCCGTTTATTCTCATTCTTTCATTAATACTCATGATGTGGATGAATCAATAACTAGGGTTTCTGTTGACCAATTAGAAAAGATTGACAATCAATTTGAAAATCTTCAACAATGGATGAGTCAACAATACTTGGAAAGAGAGACTCTACCATTGATTGTAGGATTAAAAAGAATGGTTCAAAGTGATAAATGTGGTTTTGATGTGCTGTGTGGTATTACTCATATTGTTGATACTAATATTATGTCTATGAAGGGTTGTGCTGAAGTCCTTGGTTATACACAACCTCCTAGTCAAGTTAATCATTCCATTCCTATGACTACTCCTATGGCTAGTGTTCCCACCTTTACATCAAACATCATGGCTACCTCTACACAAAATGTCATACCTACACATGTTAGTCATGGGGAGAAATACTCTAATCATAATTCATTCATCCCTCCTCCTATGAGTCTTCCATTTGTTACCCATTCATCTCCCATACCTACCTATCATAGTGTCCCACCTCCTTTTTCTCAAGCTCCTACTTCATTCAACAATATTATCCCTCCTTCTCAATCCAATATGTCCAATTTCAATCCATCCATCGAAGATACCATCAATAATCTATCTCAAACAATATCTTCCCTACAACAACAAATAGATTCCATGAATCAATCTAAGTATAATGTGCCCACATTTGATGTAGCGAGCCCATTATCCAATGACATTGTTTGTGTTGTCCCTCAATTAGAGCTTTACAATGGAAAAGGTGGTTCCCTAACTCATGTTAAAACATTTCAAACTTTGTGTAGTGACTTTGCTCATGACCAAAGACTTTTGGCTAAATTGTTCACTATAACACTTAGGGATAAAGCTTTGCAATGGTATTGTTCTTTGGCTCCTTATTCTATTACTTCTTTTTAAAAATTGGGTAATGATTTCATTCAATAATTTCACAATAACATTGGTCCTAAGATTACTTTGATTGATTTGATGCATTGTAAGCAAGGTGTTAAAGAAAAAGTGACTCATTTTATTGGTAGATATAAACATCTATATTCACAAATTGCTTATCCTCTGCCTGATCAAGATATTCAAAGAATTTTCATTTCTAATTTGCAAAAAGACATTAGAGATAAACTTCTCTTTTATGAGTTTACTTCCTTTACACAGTTGTGCACAGTACTTCGCAATCACCTTACCATGAGTCAATTGGAACAATCTCCTTCAATGGCTCCGAATGATAAAAGTGAAAGTGCTCAACAAAATTTTGCGAAGTTCAAACCGAATAAGGGATCTATCAAATTCAATGACAACAACACTCAAGTAGCAGCCGCAACAACAGGTGTGCCTCCTTTGTCCAAATACTTTAGAAAACAATTCACTCCTCTTAAGGAATCTTTGCATAGTATTATGCTACAATTATTACAAAGGAATGTGTTGAAGCTTCCCCCTATTAAACCAATTGACACTACTAAGCCTTTGTCACCTGTCTTTGATTCCAAATCTTTTTTCCAATATCATCATCAATGTGGTTATGTCACTAAAAAGTGTTATTCCTTAAGGAGTAAGATTCAAGACTTTATTGATAACGATACCATATCTATGGTTGGTGGGAATGATAAAGGAAATAATCTGTAGGTCCTCCTAATCAAAATCTTCAAATTTTCACCGATCCTTTACCTTTCCATTCCACTAATGTGATTGAGATTGATCGTCTTGCCTTCTCTCCTACTGATTTTGGCCTCTAGTCTAATAATGTGGTGAACCTTATAGATAAACCTTATAGATAAACATAACATCCTAAGGACTTATGCATTACATTTGATCCTAGTGAGACTATTGAAGCACCCGATGGACCATAATTTATCATTGAGAATAAAAAATATACCCTCTTGAGGGGTGCTCATTGATCTAACTTTTATGGTTAATGTTATGGCTGAAGAATTTCTTTATACTTTGCAATTGCCTCAAGTGACATATGATGAAACTGATGTGATAGTTAGAGTTTTTTATGGCTTCTCTTGTCCTTCTCTAGAGACAAACTGTGGTTTTAATATTAAGAGTAGTTGATAAGATTTAATAGCCAATTCAGCTTGCTCCTAATGTCAATCCGAGATCATAGACTGATGAAAGGTATAGTGGCCGTCTGTTCAAGGGATGAAGATAACAAGCCAAGTGGGGATGAGTGTAGCTAGAACACACATAAATAAACCTACAACAAACTAAAATAGAACTAGCGATAGGAACTGTCACTTCCTGGCGACAGGAGCTAAACCCAAACTCTTCAAGGAAACTATTCTAAGAATCTAAAAGAAATAGAGAGCATGGAATTTTAATCTAGAATATAATATTGCAGGAAATAAATAACAAACCACACAAATTTGAATTCACAATTAAATCTTAAGCAAATACGAATTAATGATAATTATTTATAATTACTTAAATTAAAATATATAAGCTAATCAAATAGTTATATGTACAAAATCAAATTAAAATAACAACACGCAGAAAATAAAAACACACATCTAATCTAAAACAAATCACCAGCCATTCTGAGAAGTGGACCCTACCTCCTCAGTATGCCTGGTGAGGGAAATAAATGCTCCTCTATGTTTCTTCGATCATGACTATAATATTATATTCATCCACAAATATTACATAGACTTCATGCAATATTCTGCTACATAAAATTCATGTACAGAAACCCGCGTTATCAGTCTATATTCCTCCCTTTTTTGCATACAAAGTTCTTGTATATATACAATCTCAGGATATAACAAATATTGTCAATATAGACAATTTGTTGAGGTATGCAACCAACAAATAAGAGGCAATGATTTACGTGCAACCACAAATCACATATTAAAAACAAACTTTGTTATACCTACAGATGAAAAAGTATTTTTCTTTGTCTTTACATGGCTGACTATATATTAAAAATGTGTATGTAATTAATAGCAGCCAAAATAGGTAACATCCAGCTGCCAAGCCTTCTCCTCATGTGGCGGATGTCCATAAATCTGAAATGGCTCAAATATAATAGCAAACAGAATACGAAAATAGGCAGTTTTGGTTTCTACCAAATGAGTGTTAAATGAGCCATGACTTCCCTTCCACACAGCTGGCAAGTAATTGATGCAAAAATCAAACAACTACATATGAGTCAATGCATCCACTTAGTTGTTATCATGAACCAATGAAAAATCAATTTTTGTCCAATTTGTGACAAGAAGTTTAGTAAGATTTGCACCCACATATCAGTATACTACAAGCATAAAATAACAATGCTTATTAGTAATAATAATCAATAATTAATTTCTATATTTTACTCTCAAAACTATATTTAATATCACTTATATATTGAATCATAATCAGCTTAAAATGGAAAAGTAGTAAGATATTAAATAGAAATGGAATGTGAGGATGAGTATGGGAGTGCATGAAAGGGCATAAAATATAGCATAAAATGGAGCAGAATTAGCTCTCATCATTTATTGGTTCCATCACACTTCCTATTGAGGTTAGCACTAAGTGATTAGATGTTGTATTTGCTATCATTCTTACATCTGATCAATTTCATGTGAAGTTGGGAAATCCTTGGTTCTCTTCCATGAAAGTTATTGCTTCTACCATTCATAAATGTTTGAAATTTCCTCATGATGATAAAATCATAACTATTGATCATAGCATGTATCAACCAATGATGAGTCATGGAGATGTTTGTCTTGATTATTTTTGGTTCGAACAATTACAACCTCTTCAACGTAGAAGTGATGCTCTCTTTAAATCATATCAAAAATGGAAAAATAAGATGATTTTATCCGTAAGTAAACCTAAAAATCCAACACTTAGTCTTCTTCCCAGTGATGACCATATTCCTTCTCCTAAGGATACTCTCCCTCTTCCTCCTAGGGATACTCTCTCTCTCTTCCTTCTAAGGATAACCATATCATTCCTCCTAAGGATAGAACTATTCCTCCTCCACATGATGGACTTGGTCTCCTTCCTACACCTCCCATTCCTCCTTTATATGGCGTGGTTCTGCCTCCTACATCTTACAAAGGGAAGTGCTCGACGTATCCTATTATTCAACCTAAAAGACCTTCTCCTATACATCCTTCCTTAAAAGAAGAAAAGAAGTCTATGCCTACTAAACCTAAACCTTCACAACCTTCAGCTAAAACTAAACAAAAACATTGTGTGAAAGAACATCGACAAAGATGTCGTGCTAGGGCTCCTGAACCTGCTTCTCAAACAATTTCATCTCTGAAGACACCAAATGTTGACATAATAATATTTTCCCAACTTTCTCCTAACCAAGAGGTTCAACCTAAATCTCCCTAACGTAAAATGATTAAGACAAATGATGGTTCAAGTTCTATTCCTATTAGAGCTCCTCTTGTTAATGTTGATGAAGTAATAGGTTAGAATGTTGTTCATGATGAATATGTTGATGCTAATAATTTAGATGATGAATGTGAATATATTGATGTTGACAATGATTTATCTAAACAATTTTAAAAAGCATTAATCCTAGCACCAAGTAATAGACAAAGCGACTCATCATTAGATCACGGTCCTTGTTTGGAACTTGCGATAGCTCCATCTACTATGCTCAAAGTGGCTCCTCTTGTGTATCGTCCACCTTCCCGAAACAATGATGAGAAATATTGGGAGGCAAATGACTTGCTTGATTAACTTCATTCATGCAATAGACTCTCTCTCTCTCTCTCTCTCTCTCTCTCTCTTGCTTGTTTGTGATATTCTTCTATTTGTCTCGTAACTGTTCTATTTGTTGTCCCTAGTGTTGTCTACTTGAGGACGATGCAAAGTGTTTAGATCTCTTTTGGTCTCTTCCATGTTGACTCAAAAGACACATGTGCCCTTCTTCCATGGTGGTTTTTCTTTTTTTGGGGGATGAGGATAATTCTATGTGAACCAAGGGGAAATCCACATAAGGGCAAATGGTTAGATTCAATCAAAATAAGCATAAAACACATAATCAAATATACCAAATTCCATTATACCTTCATGAAGATGATCTCTTGCTCCTCGAATTAGACCTTTGGTGAAGTGAAGAATGCGCCCCTTCCTCACTTGATTGGATTGGTCCTTAGGTGGATTGTGGATTTCTCTCCACTACACAACAAGAGATTGGATTGAGTGATTGAGTAGGATGAAATGGATTGGCTAAGTGAGGCAAGATTTGGGCATTATGATGGTGCTATCAATGATCTTGGAACTAAAATGGACAACTTGACAATGAATAAGAAGTGGATATGAGATCAAATGCGCAACATAAGAATGCATGGAAAGTGGATGATTTGTGAAGAGATGAGACCCCAATTTATAGATTGGAGGAGGTCCAAATGAAGGGCCAAGATTGATTTGGAATGAAGGGTTATGATTGAAATAAAGTGTGGGAGAGGATTGAGAAGATAAAGTGGGAGAACCAAGGCATTTCTTGTCTTCACACTTCTCAAGATTCATGCGAAAGAGATCCCAAGTACATTGGGAAGAGAAAACAAGAATATAAAATTCCTTGGGAGAAGAGAGGAGGAATTAAAAATTCCAAAATAAGAGGATGTGTGGGAAGACCAAATGAGAAAAGGAATTAAAAATTCCTTGGGAAGAGGATGAGTGGGGAGATTCAAAGAATTTGAATTTATTTGAAAGGATCAAAGAAGGTAGCATTTAAGATTGGAGGATGAGATGGGAAAGCCATTAATGGCAAAGGATTGACTCGTCCCTAATCAAGGTGATTAGGATTGTGAAAATGATTAAGATGATTGATTAGGTGGCTTAATGAGTGATTAGAGTGCGAGTGGGAAAGTTAGGAGGATGTGACATGAGGAGAGAGAATGAGAGGAAGAATTTAAAATTAAGGAATAATGATAATCATGCTTAAGGTGGATTAATTAGGCTAGATAATAGGATTAGAAAGGGTGATTTGTAGGAATCACATGACTTAAGTTAATTAATTAGAATTAGTTAACTAAGAGGAATTTAGAAGAATTGATAATTGAGGTGATTTTAGAAGAATGGGGAATACTTAATTTTGATAAATTAATTATAAGAGCTATAGTGATAAAATTACTTAAATTTGATTTAATTAATTTTAAGAAGAAAGGGACCAACACAATTAAATTAATTAATTATGTGGACAGGCTTAAATTAATTAAATATCATTCTAATTAATTTTAGATGTCTACATTTTGCCCCTCTTTGATATGCGTCATGAAGTGATGTTATATCAAAGAATAATAACACATAGTGGATGGAAAAGATAAGGACTAGTAGCATGATGCCTCAATCATAGGTGAGATGAGGAAGGATGGCAAGGAGGTAGTGGTATGCCCCCTCGAGAGGACATGTAGGTTCTAAGAACATCGATGTGATCCTGAAATGGATTAGAGGATTAAGGATGAAATGATGTAAAAACGATAAGGATGATGAAGGTGGAATGAATGAATTGGAGTCTCCAGCATAAATGGATGAAATGAGATGAATGAATGAAATGAAGTAAGTGGATGGGATTTATTGTTGTGTAGATGTGGAGAGCAAATCTAGTTTTGATTTTGCAATGGACTATCTACACCACTAACTATAGAAGTTAGGATGTTGTGAATATCCAATGAATTGACTAGACTCTTAGACAATAGGTATCTAAACACACACAAGTTCGCAAACACTGATGATGGTGTAGATGCAAGACCGCGGGATCGTAAAAGAGTGTACACCATACCATAAAAACTGTGGCCCATTATACACCAACCAAGACATATCGAGATATAGGATGATCAAGGCAACCCTGAAGAGATATAGTCCTAGTACATAAGATAAAAATCAAAGTGAAAAGATCAATCATGCAAACAACATGCACATGACCAACTGATATCTCTTTCCAAGAGTAGGACATGGATCTTGATAGACTACCGAACATGGGAAGGATACATCCCGATGGACAGGTGATGGATTTGGATAGTCTGCTAGACATGGGAAAGATGCATCCCGATGGGCAAGGTGTGGATAGATTGATGGGAGGAAATAGATAAGCGGGTTGTGCAAGGTTTGTAGATGGGAGGATTGTCGCTTGGATTTGGTAATTAAACTGTTAGGATAACCAGTGAACAACTGAGAGGGGTGGGGTGAATCAGTTGTTAACAGATTATAACTTTCAATCAACTTAATAACCTTTAAACAAATCAAGCACTGGTAAAGCACATATAGATGCCGGTAAACAATATAACTTAAAAATTAAATAAATAATCAATGCAAAGAAACCATACCACATAACACCATGATTTGTACGTGGAAAACCCAGAAAGGGGAAAACCACGGTGGGAAGCCTACCCACAGTCAGATGATACTTCTGTAGAAAGTATGTGTTACAATAAGAGGCCTGCACTTGTAGGAAGGCACACTGCCTAGAGCGTACCATTCATTACAAAAGAGTCTCACTGACTACAAAGAGGCTACAACCATCTCAAGATAAATGGACAACAATCCAATAGAGTGAACTGCCAAAAATAGCATCTACCATGCTTGATTACAGATCCGGTTAAGCGCAACGTCGGAGGAGTAAATCCTCTTTTGAATCCAATTCGATCACCAATGATCGACCAAATCCTCTACCTGAATGATATTACAATATTCGCACATTGCATTCCTTGACCATGACCTTTTCATAACCATGATACTCTATAAAGAGTTTCTACCTCTTATTTATACAAACCCTAAGGCCTAAACCAATTAGGTCAACCATCTAAAAGATATTACAATAAGATCATTACATAATTTTTTATTATAATGATATGCCATGTCGACTTAAGACCAAATCAACAATAAATAATCCATAAATTATCTCAAAACATCCCGGTAACTTGTAGAGTACACGTTAGCATGATACCAGTTCATAACCTAGATATGTACCAGACCTATTCTGGGTCCACTATGCCAAAGCAATGTCTCCAAGCAGTTGAAGCACGATCAAAGAACATCTTCAACATCCTTAAATCCATGTAGAAGTTGCACCAACACCACTTATGCACCATGTCAAGATTCCTTAGTGAAAGCTCTGCCGATAGAGCCTTAAACCAATGCTGGTAAGGGTTTACCAGAATGTATAACAATATCCAATACCAAGCCAATACCAACTGACCAAAACATGCTCATGAAGAACGTATCACATGTAATCAAACATACTTCACTGGTCCAAACATGACAGAAGTGTCCAACAGATAGTCTCTTCTGCCGGTAACACTAGATCTTCTACCGGTAACCAAAACCTGTCTGCCGGTAACTATCCATATCAGCTAGTGTTGACATCAATGACAAACATCAATGCAACACATAATCAATTCATCCATAATGCCAACAATCTCCCCCTTTGGCATTGATGGCAACACTAGATATGAAAAACATCTAAGTACCAAAAAAATGCCAAACAAGTCTCCCCCTGTGGAAGACAACCAAAAATTAGTGTGACTGATATCTCTATAGAGTTTTGAATAAATCTCTCCCCCTAAAGTATACAACTCCTCCTTTATTTTTATTTTTATTTTCACATCAATATCTCTCCCCCTTTGACATCAATGCCAAAAATTTGACAAAAATATCAAAGCAATAATGTAAACCTCTGAAACTCCAAGATGACTACTCCCTCTGAGTAGTAGCACCACTCATCAATGCCAGAATGAATGATGTCTCGGGTAATGCATGTCATATTGATGACAAACTGCATCAATCAAGTCTCTGCCGAAGGAGCAAAAACCCCTAACCTGTCTCTCAAATACTCAAATGATTCCTTAGACAGTGGTTTAGTGAATATATTTGCAATCTATTTTTTAGTGTTCACATAAACCAATTTGACTTCATTTGCTTCTACCTTATCTTTCAGAAAGTTATACTTTATTGAAATATGCTTAGTCTTAAGAGTGAAATATCGGATTCTTAGACATGTCAATAGCTGCAGAGTTATCATAGTAGATAACTACCAGTTCACTACAATTTACCTTGATATCGTTCAACATTTGCTTCATCCAAAAGACTTGAAGGCAATTAGTTGCCACTGCAACATACTCAGTTTTGTAGTAGATAAAGAAATGCATGACTTTTTTTTGCTGATCCATGAAACCAGTTTCTTTCCAAGAAAGAAAGCTCCACCAAAAGTGCTCTTCTTGTCATCAGTATCTCCTGCCCAATCCGAGTCAGTATATGCACATAAAGTGAAATCATCATTTTTAGAATACCATAAATCATATATTGTTGTTCCTTGCAAATACTGGAATATCCTCTTTACTACACATTCATGATTTTCTTGAGGATTACTTTGATATCTTGAAACAATACTTACTACATTCATAATATCAGGTCTAGTTCGAGTTAGATATAACATACCACCAATCATAGACTTATACCTTGTCGAATTTACCGACGTAGAAGTATCCTTGATAGATAGTTTCTCACTTGTCATCATAGGGGTATTTACCGGTTTGGAATTATCCATACCAAACTTCTTCAACAACTCCCTCAGATACTTAGTTTGACAGATAAAAATGCCTTTGTTAGTTTGAGTAATCTACAAACCTAAGAAAAATATCATCTCACTAGTCATGGACATTTCAAATTCATTCTTCATGTTGTTAGCAAATTCCATACACAATTTATCTTCTCCTCCAAAAATGATATCATCAACAAATACTTCAATAATAAAAATATCATTATCAGTGATCTTATAATATAAATTACTATCAACACTTCCTTTAGTAAAACCAAGCTTCAAAAGATATTTATCCAACCTCGCATACCAAGCTCTAGGAGCCTGTTTCAATCCACATAAAGATTTCTTCTATCTGCAAACCATATCTTTATCATCTGTCAGTGAAAATCCATCAGGTTGCTCAATGTAAACTTCTTCCTCAAGCTCACCATTTATGCACATTTAACATCCATTTAATAAACCTTATAGTTTTTAAAAGCTGCATAGGCAAGAAATAGTCTAACAACTTCAATTCTAGCTACAGGTGCAAATGTCTCACCATAATCAATTCTTTCCACTTGAGAATATCCTTTACAAACCAATCTAGCCTTGTTTCTTACAACTTGACCATCCTCATTCAGTTTATTCCTAAAAATCCATTTAGTTCCAACAACATTCTTATTTTTAGGCCGGGGAACTAAAGACCAAGTCTCATTTTTCTCTATCTAATCTAATTCGTCTTCCATAGCTTTTAACCAATGTTTATCCTTACAAGATTCAATAATAGTTGCCGGTTCAACTTGAGAAATAAGACATGCCTCTTCATTTGCCAGTTTTCTTCTTGTCATAACTCCCTTGTTCCTATCTCCAATAATTTGATCTTTAGAATGATTTAATCTTACATACCTTGGTGTCTTCTGAACTTCAAGTTCACTGCTCTGATCATCAGTCATAGTTGAATTTTCTGATTATGTCAGTTTAACTGTTTCAGTTCCCTGTACAGGTTGAGGTATTGCCGGTTCAATTATGATCATTTCCACTACCGGTTTCTTGTCATATGATATAGAATCATTTATGTATTGTTCATCCACTTTCACATTAGCACTTTCCACAATTTTCTGCAATCGTTTGTTATAACATCTATATGCTTTGCTTTGAATTGAATACCTAAGAAAGATCCCTTCATCACATCTAGGATCAAACTTTCCAATTCAATCATCTCTTTTGATATAACATTTACTTCCAAAAATTCTGAAATATTTAATAGTAGGTGTATGTCCAAACCATAGTTCATAAGGGGTCTTACCGGTTTCACCTTTGATGTGAACTCTGTTGAATGTGTAGACTGTTGTACTCACTGCTTCTCTCCAATAGATATGAGGCAATTTGGCATCCATCATCATACATCTTGCTGCATCCAAAATAGTTCTGTTCTTTCTTTCCACTACTCTATTCTACTTTGGAGTCCTAGGTGCAGATAACTGTCTCCTAATTCCATTTGTCTGACAATAACTATTAAATTCATGAGAAGTGAACTCACCACCATGATCTGATCTTAGACATTTGATTTTCAATCCAGTTTTTGTTTCAACCTTTTCTTTAAAGATCTTGAATTTCTCAAAAGCTTTAGACTTCTCCCTTAGAAAAGTCACCCACATCATTCTAAAATAGTCATCAATAATCAACATGAAATACCTATCACCTTGAAAGCTTTTAGTACTTGTTGGACCACATAAGTTAGTGTGAATCAAATCAAGTACATCATTATATTTATCATGTATGCTTTTAAAAGAACTTCTAACTTGCTTTCCCAATTGACATTCCTTACATATCGTATTATGAGGCTTCATAATCTTAGGTATATATCTCTAACTGCCTTAGTTGAACTGATCTTAACAATACAATCAAAATTAACATGACACAACCTCTTATGCCATAGCCACCTCTCATCAATATGAGCAATCAAACATGTCTTATTACTAGTGTTCAAGTGAAAGATATTACTTCTTGTCTGAATACCAGTTGCAATCTCCAAACCAGTCTTGTTAATGATTTTGCATTTTCTATCTTTAAACTGAAGTTGGAAACCCTTATCAATCAATTGAACAACACTCAAAAGATTATGCTTTAAACCTTCTACATAATAGACATTATCAGTATTATGCTTACCATCCAGAGAAATAATACCTCTACCTCTGATCATACATGCTTTGTCATCTCCAAATTTGACTTGACCGCCATTGTATTCTTGCATGGACATAAATTTCCCTTTATCTCCAGTCATATGATGTGATCATCCACTATCAATTACCCATTCATCCTTATCTTCAACTTTTGCTGCTAGGGCCTTTTCTTCATTCTTGATAGCCGGTTCCGGTTCATCTTCTTTCAAAGCATAGAATACCCATTCCTTTCAATTGCCAGATCCACTAGCAGAGTCATCCGTTACCCCTTGTTCATCTACTATGTAGCATTGTTTACTTTTCTTGAATCTATATCTGTTCAGGTTAGGTTTTAAAGATTTCTTAACTCATTCCTCAAACCTTGCATTCCTTTCAGGACATCTAGATGCAAAATGACCAATCTTGTTACATGCAAAACATTTAAAAGGTTCTTTTCATTCATACTTACTTCCAATCGGTCCTTTAGGTACTCTTCTAGAAAATAAGGCTTCAAGTTGCTCAAGTTATTCATCTTCTTTCCTCATGTCTTCCAATTCTTTTTCATATAGGGTTCTCCAATCACTTTTGCCTATAGATGATGATGATGATGCATGAAAAGTAGGTTCAGACTTTACAGCTCCAGAAGATCCAAATTCTTCAAGCTCAAAAGAAGATAATTTCCCAATCAGAATGTCTTTGTTAACTGAAGAGTTTGCCATTGTTCTTAACTCATTAATTGCAGTTGCCTTCATCTTGTAAGCCAGTGGAAGGGCTCTCAAGACTTTGGAAACTATTTCATCTTCACTGAGGAATCCTCCACAACATTGAATTCCCATAACAATCTCATTTACTCTTTCCATAAACACAACAATTCTCTCATTATCTTCCATCTTTAAGTTTTCATATCTTACTCGGTAACCATCAAGTTTAGCAATTTTGACAGTAGGATCACCTTCATTCAGAGTTTACAATTTGTCCCACATAACCTTAGCCGATGATTTATCAGTCAATCCCATGATCTGCTGATCAGTAAGTGCACACAAGAGGGCTTCTCTAGCTCTGCAATCATTTTCAATATTCTTATCCAAGTTTGCAGGAGCATGATTGCTAGATGCTAGATCATAAGGTGTGTATCCTTTCTCAGTGATCTCCCAAATATCCTTTCCAAGACATCAAAGATGAGTCTCCATATGAATTTTCGATATCCCATAATTTGTTCCATCAAGCTTAGGGATTTCTCTTCTGAAAATAGTTGTCGGTGGATTAGAAGTGTTAGCTGCCATAGGATCTACCTCAAGCGGTTAAGCTTCTATAAAAGAGGACCAAATCTCTGATACCATTTGTTAGGATAATCGGTGAACAACTGAGAGGGGGGGGGGGTGAATTAGTTGTTAACAAATTATAACTTTTAATCCACTTAATAACCTTTAAACAAATCAAGTACCAGTAAAGCACATACAGATGCCGATAGGAACAGATATTGGTAAACAACACAACCTAACAATTAACCAGATAATCAATGCAAAGCAACCATACCACATAACACCATGATTTGTACGTGGAAAACCCAGAAAGGGAAAAACCACGGTGGGAAGCCTACCCATAGTCATATGATACTTTTGTAGAAAGTATGTGTTACAATGAGGGGCCTGCACTTGCAGGAAGGCACACTGCCTAGAGCGTACTTCTCATTACAAAAGAGTCTCACTGCCTATAGAGAGGCTACAACCATCTCAAGATAAATGGAAAACAATCCAATAGAGTGAATTGATAGAAATAACATCTAATATGCTTGATTACAGTTCTGGTTAAGCTAAATGACGGAGCACTAAATCCTCTTTTGAATCCAATTCGATCACCAATGATCGACCAACTCCTCTGCCTGAATGATATTACAATATTTGCAAATTAAATTCCTTGACCATGACCTTTTCATAACCATGATACTCTACAAAGAGTTTCTACCTCTTATTTATACAAACCCTAAGGCCTAAACCAATTAGGTCGGCCACCTAAAAGATATTACAATAAGATCATTAAATAATTCCTTATTACAATGATATGCCATGCCGACTTAAGACCAAATCAACAATAAAAAATCCATAAATTATCTTGAAACATCCCAGTAACGTGTAGAGTACACGTTAGCATGATACCGGCCCATAACCTAGATAGATACCAGACCTATTCTGGGTCCACTACGCCAAAGCAATGTCTTCAAGCAGTTGAAGCACGATCAAAGCACATCTTCAACATCCTGAAATCCATGTAGAAGTTGCACTAAAACCACTTATGCATCCTATCAAGAATCCTTAGTGAAAGCTCTGCTAGTAGAGCCTTAAATCAATGCTGGTAAGGGTTTACTAGAATGTATGATAGTATCCAATACCAAGCCAATACCAACTGACCAAAACATGCTCATGAAGCACGTATCACATTTAATCAATCATACTTCATTGGTCTAAACATGCCGGAAGTGTCCAATAGATAGTCTCTTCTGCCTGTAACACTAGATCTTGTATCGGTAACCAAAACCTGTCTACCGGTAACCAAAACTTGTCTACCGGTAACCATCCATATCAATTCATCCATAATGCCAACCTAAACATGTCATAGATGAGTGTTTGGATTACACACAAGTCAATATAAGCTCAAATAGATGGGAAAATCTCAATGCGATGGGGATCATAAATAGATTGGATAATATGGGAGGGAGATTAATGATTGAATAATATGTGAGGGGATCAATGATTGGGTTGGATTTGATGAGATGGGGAATATTATTGAATATGATAGATTGGATTGTGGATATAGGATAAAGGGAGTGGGGCCAATGATAAGGGAAAACCAAGGCTTGGCAAAAGGATGTAATGGAGGAATAGATTGCTTGAATAGGAGATGGAGGGATTAAGTAGATGGATAGTGATAGGATATGTAGGAGTAAAACATGAAAGATGAGTGGAATGGGGAACCAAGAACTATTGTGCAAAGGAGGAAAATGCCCCACTAAAGGCAGTACAATTAAGGATAGACAGATGGTGGATAATGATGTATGAGATGGTAGAATAATGTTCAAGGGATATGGATGGAGAAGGAATTAAGGCTTGCATTTTCCAAAGCATGCATGGATATTATTTTTACTCTATCATGATCAAGATAAAAGGTAGGAATGAAGGATGAATTTGGATAGGATGAGGGATATGAGATGGACAACATGGATAGGATAGTCAAAATCAAAGATATGGAAGGAGGATGGACATAGATAGGATGCAGATAGTGGATAAGGAATATGGAAGATGTGGATGACACGACGACATAGATGAAGCTTGCCCTAAGTGTAGAGTGCAAGAGGATAAGGGGATTACACATGACGCTTATTTACTAAGTTTTTTTTTTTCTCTCTTTTATTATTATTATTATTATTTTGGAATAATTTGAATGGATAAGGATGAGGATAAGTGGATGTGGAAGATAGTGGATGTGTGATAGGATATAGGAGGAACTCAAGCATCTAGTTCCATGGATAGTATCACTTAAATATGTGCTTCATTGAACCAAGATAACTAGAGGTATGTGCATAGATGTTCGTAGAAATAGATAGGGAGATGGAGGAGGATAAGGATTTATGTAAAGGATTGGATTAAAGGGCTAGGATTATGGAAAATAGATGTTGGATAATGGATGGGGTTTTGGAATTGTGGATAAATGGATGGGGATGTTGGGAAGATCAACATTGGCACACACCTTGAAGGGTGGTGGAGTTGTGGAAGATAGGGTTTTGAATTATAAGGAGGATAAAGTATGGATCTTGGGACATGACAACCCAAAATAGATGAAGGGGATGATGAACTTAGGATGGTGGATTTAGGGACATAAGGACCCAAAATGGATTTTGAAGATGGAGGATTGTTAGATGGAAAATTGGAGGACTTATGAGTGGAGAGAGCTTTTGGATTAGCAATTTTGGATGCCAATTTGGATTTTTCTTTGAGATGCATTTCTTCTATGAGTATCTTGGGAATCCACATAGTTTTTGATTTTTTCTTTTTGGGCCTTTGTGGCCTTTTCCAATTTTCTTTCTTTTGGATCATATTTTTCTTTTCTTGAGCAAGTCTTTTTGAGGGGACATGTTGATCCTTTGATTTTTGTATATTTTTGGCTTTATGCATTTTATAATTGGCATCGAAACCACTTCCAATACCAATGGTGCGGGTGCATGAGGATAAATGTCTTGGAGATTTTATGGATGGGATGATTGATGAGCTAAAATAATAACTCTTTTATTTCTATGACTGATAAGTTTTTCTTGTGTTTTAAGTTGCATAATGGGACGATGTAAAGGTTGTAGGATATATTAGAGTTTTGACTGTGTGCATATTGAATGATAACTAAACCCTCTGAACCTTGTATTGTTTTGGTTAAGTATTCCTGTAGCTATGCGAACTACTATGGTAATTTCATGTGTGAATGTATAAATGCTATGATTGATGATAAATGGATATAAATGTGCTTGTATGTGCTAACCTTTGATGTAAGAGTAAATATGTTACTGCAGAAGCGATCAAGCTAAGCCATATGGAGAATCACGCCATGCAAATAGTTAGAGATATTTCAAGGTAGTTGAGAGATATTTCGAGGCGGTTAAGATAGTGAAGAAGATGGTGTTCAAGCGAAGCGACGGAGGAATAGCGAGGCAGTACCAGACCTATTTATGATTGTCTTCAACAAGCAACAATCTAGTAGAAACCGTCATGCTATATTCTTGACTACGTGATAAATGAAGTCCCATGATCTCTGTGGTTGACTTCTTCTTGTTGTTGTAATAAAAAATTTCACCTAGTTTCATGGGCATGGTCTAAGTAGTTGAAAGTTTGTTATAACTTTCTTATAAATAAAGATCTGCACCTCTTCGCAGAGGAGAGACGAAGTTTTTAGAGTTAAGAAGTATTTCTTATTTTATGTATTGTATCAACTTTTGGAGAAAATGAATAAAAACTATGTTATTCCGAGAATATAGAATCATTTTGACATCTGGATATACTCATCCAAGGGGGGGCACTTGGTGAGTACTCCTGTGTAATTGTTAAGTTAAGTTTTCTTTTGCTGCAGTAGATGTTCTGGCATTTGACTATTCCTACAACAACTAGAACCAGATCCCGTGACTGTTCCTGTAGCCAAAGAAGACAGAGTAAAACCTATTTGTTAGCTTTGAAATTAGATAAGAATTATTTATTTAGAGTCATCTGTTATTGTTAAGATTTCCTGTAGCCATTCAGTTGTCATATTTTTGCATGTTTATTTCAATAGATTCAACTATTGCAGTAGGATAGAGTGACTCTTACTGGATCTTAGTGCATAAAAAATGCAAGCCCATTTAAGGTAATACATCCCTGGGTTGACAAGTAAATGAACCTCAGTCATGAAAATGATAGCTACTCCAAATGGATGACCAATCCTTGAATTAAGACTTTAAGTCTAATTATTGTTCTAATTGGCAATGCATACAATGATGGAGGGAGAATGTTGGAAGGAATTCAAAGATGTGTACCTTTGTTTATCTAGATTAGGGAGAATTTGAGGTGATGGAGTGGTGGATGGAGGGATGTAAAGGCCTAAGATGGATGGAAGGGTTGAAGGGTTTAGCATTGGAACATAAGGACCCAAAAGGGGTCTGAAAGATGCGCGATGGAAATGTTTGGATTTAGATGGAGGGATTTTAGATTAAGAAGAGATGGAAGGTATACCAACATCTTGAGCATGAGCTTTATAGCCAAGGACATATGAACTTGTATTTTCTTTTACTTGAAGGGGTTCCAATATGCCTCAGTTCATGGAGGCCTAACCCGTTGCCTTGATAATTCATTTTTTGACATTTTTTTTCTAATAGGATACTTATTATTTTGGAAACAAGATGTGAGTCCATTTTGAGGGGGATGGGATGTAGAAGGGATTGTAAGCTCTTGGAGGAAACCAGAGTGGATGAAGGTGAAAGATCCAAGTTGATAGGTATAGGATTCATGGATAACTTGGATAGGGGTGATGGGATCTTCTGTAAGAGTGGGATCTTGTGGGGGATTAGGATCACGTGGAGAATTGGGATCATGTGTGGATCAGGAGGAATGTTGGGATCATCATATGGATTGGGATTATGACATGCAGATGAAGGAATAATTTGATCTTGACTTGGGATGGGAACCTATGGTAGAGTGGGAGGAATGGTTGGATCTTGAAATGGAAGGGAATAATGTGAGGGAGTGAAGGGTAGAATTGGATTTTGAGATAGAGAGGTATCATGAGATGGAGGGATGATTTGATCTTGAGGTGAAGAGGAATATATGTTAGCATGCTTTGGAACAAGCTCTTGACATGTTTGGGGTTGTGGGGATGGTGTGATGGAGGAGGAGGTGGATTCTTCAACTTGGGTATATGGAGAGATGGTAGTATCATGAAGCTTAGAGTATTGAAGGGTGTCTTGATTTGTTTGGAATGGAGGTGGACGAAGGACTTGGGGAGATTGGGAAACTTTGTTTTGAGGTGAAGATTTTGTCTCCTTTGCTATTATTTCTTGGATGAAATTGTAGACAAAGGACTTGGAGGATGGGGATGGTGTGGATTTTGGTGGATGAGGATTATGCAAAGGTTTAGTGTTAGATGGAGGATTGTGATTATGGATTGGGGGATTGGGATTGAGTCTTGGAGGACTATGGTGTAAAAGATTTGGATGGTGAGTGGATATGATGGAGGTGTTATGAAAAGATGGGGATTGGGATGTGGATGGGAGGAAATATGGAGGTATACATATTGGGCTAGAAGGGTATGTGGATGATGGATAATACGAAGACATGGATGGGGAATAATATGGATTTTCCTTGTCAAAGGTAGGGGAAGAGTAATATATGTGAGTGTTAGGATAACTGGTGAACAACTGAGAGGGGGAGGTGAATCAATTGTTAACAAATTACAACTTTTAATACATAATACAACCTTAAACAAATCAATTACTGGTAAAGCATATACCGATGCCGGTAGGAACAGATAGTGGTAAACAATACAATTTAACAATTAACCAAATAATCAATGCAAAGCAACCATACCACATAACACCATTATTTGTATGTGGAAAACCCAGAAAGGGAAAAACCACGGTGGGAAGCCTACCCACAGTCAGATGATACTTTTGCAAAAAGTATGTGTTACAACGAGGGGCCTGCACTTGCAGAAAGGCACACTCCCTAGAGTGTACTTCTCATTACAAAAGAGTCTCACTGACTATAGAGAGGCTACAACCATCTCAAGATAAATGGACAATAATCCAATAGAGTGAATTGCCACAGATAACATCTACCATGCCTGATTACATTCCCGGTGGGACTCAGTGCTGGAGAGCTAAATCCTCTTCTAAATCCAATTCGATCACCAATGATCGACCAACTCCTCTGCCTAAATGATATTACAATATTCGCACATTACATTACTTGACTATGACCTTTTCAATAATCATCATACACTACAAAGAGTTTCTACCTCTTATTTATACAAACCCTAAGGCCTAAACCAATTAGGTTGACCACCTAAAAGAGATCATTATATAATTAATTATTACAATGATATGCCATGTCGGCTTAAGACCAAAACAAGAATAAGAAATCCATAAATCCTCTCGGAACATCCCAGTGATGTGTAGAGTACATGTTAGCATGATAACAGTCCATAACCTAGATAGGTACCGGACCTATTCTAGGTCCACCACGCCAAAGCAATGTCTTCAACTAGTTGAAGCACAATCAAAGAACATCTTGAACATCCTGAAATCCATGAAGAAGTTGCACCAACACCAATTATGCATCCTGTCATGATTCCTCAATGAAAGATCTGCTGGTAAAGTCTTAAACTAGTGCTGGTAAGGGTTTAACAGAGTGTATGATAGCATCTGATTTCCAAGCCAATACCAACTGACCAAAACATGCTCATGGAGCATATAACACATGAAATAAAACATACTTCACTAATCCAAACATGTCGAAAGTGTCCAACAGATAGTCTCTTCTGTCGGTAACACTAGATCTTCTACAAGTAACAAAAACATGTCTGTCAGTAACCAATCATAACAGCTAGTGTTGACATCAATGACAAAACATCAATGCAACACATAATCAATTCATCCATAATGCCAACAGTCTCCCCCTTTGGCATTGATGACAACACTAGATGTGAAAAACATCTAAGTACCAAGAAGTGCCAAACAAGTTTCCCCCTATGGAAGACAACCAACAATATCCTAAATATCAATAGCTCTCCCCCTGTGAATGATATCTTTGTAAGGTTCTGAATGATTTTTCACATTACTATCACTCCCCCTTTGACATAAATGCCAAAAATCTGACAAAAATATCAAAGCAATGATATAAACCTCTGAATCTCAAAGTTGACTAATGATATAAACCTCTGAATCTCAAAGCTAACTACTCCCCCTAAGTAGTAGCACCACTCATCAGTGCCAGAATGAATAATGTCTCTGATAATGCATGTCGGACTGATGACAAACTTCATCAATCAAGTCTCTACCGGAGGGGCAAAAACCCCTAGTTTGTCTCGCAAATAATCAAATGATTCCTTAGACAGTGGTTTAGTGAATATATCTATAATTTGTTCTTTAGTGTTCACATAAACCAATTTAACTTCCTTTGCTTCTACCTTGTCCTTCAGAAAGTTATACTATTGAAATATGCTTAGTTTTAGAGTGAAATACCGGATTCTTAGACATGTCAATAGCTACAGAGTTATCATAGTAGATAACTACCAGTTCACTACAATTTACCATGATATCCTTCAACATTTGCTTCATCCACAAGACTCGAGTGCAATTAGTTGTTGCTGCAACATACTCAACTTCTGCGGTAGATAAAGAAATGCATGAATATTTTTTGCTGATCCATGAAACCAATTTCTTTCCAAGAAAGAAAGCTCCACCAAAAGTGCTCTTCCTGTCATCAGTATCTCCTGGCCAATTTGAGTCAGTATATGCACATAAAGTGAAATCATCATTTTTAGAATACCGTAAACCATATTCTGTTGTTCCTTGCAAATACCGGAATATCCTCTTTACTGCACATTCATGATTTTCTTTAGGATTACTTTGATATCTTGAAACAATACTTACTGCATTCATAATATTAGGTCTAGTCTGAGTCAGATATAACAGACCACCAATCATAGACTTATACCTTGTCCGATTTACCGCTATAGAAGTATCCTTGATAGATAATTTCTTACTTGTCGCCATAGGAGTACTTACCGATTTGAAATTATCCATACCAAACTTCTTCAACAATTCCCTCAGATACTTAGTTTGACAGATAAAAATGTCTTTGTCAGTTTGAGTAATGTACAAACCTAAGAAAAATTTCATCTCACCAATCATGGACATTTCAAATTCATTCTTCATGTTGTTAGCAAATTCCATGCACAATTTATCTTCTCCTCCAAAAATGATACCATCAACAAATACTTCAATAATCAAAATATCATTATCAGTGATCTTATAATAAAGATTACTATTAACATTGCCTTTAGTAAAACCAAGCTTCAAAAGATATTTATCCAACCTTGCATACCAAGCTCTAGGAGCCTATTTCAAACCATATAAAGCTTTTTTCAATTTGCAAACCATATCTTTATCATCTGTTAGTGAAAATCCATCAGGTTGCTGAATGTATGCTTTTTCCTCAAGCTCACCATTGAAAAATGCACATTTAACATCCATTTGATAAACCTTATAGTTCTTATAAGCTGCATAGGCAAGAAATAGTCTAACAACTTCAATTCTAGCTACATATGCAAATGTCTCACCATAATCAATTCCTTCCATTTTAGAATAACCTTTACAAACCAATCTAGCTTTGTTTCTTACAACTTGACCATCCTCATTTATTTTATTCCTAATAACCCATTTAGTTCCAATAACATTCTTATTTTTAGGCCGGGGAACTAAAGATCAAGTCTAATTTTTCTCTATTTGATCTAATTCATCTTGCATAGCCTTTAACCAATGTTTATCCTTATAGGCTTCAATAACAGTTGCCAGTTCAAATTGAGAAATAAGACACACCTCTTCATTTGCCAGTTTTCTTCTTGTCATAACTCCCTTGTTCCTATCTCCAATAATTTGATCTTTATAATGATTTATCTTACATACCTTGGTGTCTTTTGAACTTTAGGCTCACTGCTCTGATCATCAGTCACAGTTGAATTTTCTAACTATGTTGGTGTAACTGTCTCAGCTTCCTATTCCGGTTGAGGCATTGTCATTTCAATTATGATCATTTCCACTATCGGTTCCCTGTCATATGATATAGAATGATTTATGTACTGTTCATCCACTTTCACATTAGTACTCTCCACAATTTTTTGCAATCTTTTGTTATAACATCTATGTGCTTTGCTCTGAATTGAATAACTAAGAAATATCCCTTCATCACATCTAGGATCAAACTTTCCAATTGAATCATCTCTTTTGATATAACATTTACTTCCAAAAATTTTGAAATATTTAACAGTAGGTGTATGTCCAAACCATAGTTCATAAGGGGTCTTATCGGTTTCACCTTTGATGTGAACTCTGTTGAATGTGTAGACTATTGTACTCACTACTTCTCTCTAGTAGATATGAGACAATTTGGCTTCCATCATCATAGATCTTGCTGCATCCAAAATGGTTCTATTCTTTCTTTCCAATACTCCATTTTGCTGAGGAGTCCTAGGGGCAGATAGATGTCTCCTGATTCCATTTGTCTCACAATAACTATTAAATTAATGAGAAGTGAACTCACCGCCATGATCTGATCTTAGACATTTGATTTTCAAACCAGTTTTCAATTTCAACCTTCGCTTTAAAGATCTTGAATTTCTCAAAAGCTTCAGACTTTTCCCTTAGCAAAGTCACCCACATCATTCTAGAATAGTCATCAATAATCAACATGAAATACCTATCACCTTGAAAGCTTCTAGTCATTGCTGGACCACATAAGTCAATGTGAATCAAATCAAGTGCATCATTAGATTTATCATGTATGCTCTTAAAAGAACTTTTGACTTTCTTACCCAATTGACATTCCTTACATACCGGATTATGAGGCTTCATAATCTTAGGTATATCTCAGACTTCCTTAGTTGAATTGATCTTAACAATACAATCAAAATTAACATGACACAACCTCTTATGCCATAGCCAACTCTCATCAATATGAGCAATTAAACATGTCTTATTACTAGTGTTCAAGTTAAATATATTACTTCCAGTCTAAATACCGGTTGCAATCTCCAAACCAGTCTTGTTAATGATTTTGCATTTTCTATCTTTAAACTAAAGTTGAAAACCCTTATCAACCAATTGACCAACACTCAAAAGATTATGCTTTAAACCTTCTACATAATAGACATTATTAGTATAATGCTTGCGATCCAGAGAAATAATACCTCTACCTTTGATCATACATGCCTTGTCATCTCCAAATTTGACTTGACCGCCATTGTATTTTTGCAGGGACAAAAATTTCCCTTTATCTCCAATCATATGATGTGAGCATCCACTATCAATTACCCATTCATCCTTATCTTCAACTTTTGTTGCCACGACCTTTTCTTCATTTTTGACAGCCAGTTCTGGTTCATCTTCCTTCAAAGCATAGAACACCCATTATTTTCCATTTCCTGATCCACTAGCAGAGTCGTTTGCCGATTCATCTCCAGAGTCATCAGTTACTCCTTCCTTATCTGCTATGTAGCATTGTTTACTTTTCTTGAATCTATATTTGTTCTGGTTGGGCTTAAAAGATTTCTTAACTCTTTCATCAAACCTTGCATTCCTTTCAGGACATCTAGATGCAAAATGACCAATCTTATTACATGCAAAACATTTAAAAGGTGCTTTTCCTTCATACTTACTTCCAGTTGGTCCTTTAGGTACTCTTCTAGCAAATAAGGCTTCAAGTTGCTCAAGTTCTTCATCTTCTTTTCTCATGTCTTCCAACTCATTTGCATATAGGGCTTTCCAATCACTTTTGCCAGTAGATGTTGATGATGATGCATGAAAAGAAGGTTCAGACTTTACAGCTCCAGAAGATCCAAAATCTTCAAGCTCAAAAACAGATAATTTCCCAATCAGAATGTCTCTATTAATTGAAGTGTTTGCCACTGTGCTTAACTCATTAATTGTAGTTGCCTTCATCTTGTAAGCCGGTGGAAGGGCTCTCAAGACTTTGGAAACTATTTCATCTTCACTTAGAAATCCTCCACAATATTGAATTATCATAACAATCTCATTTACTCTTTCCATAAACACAACCATTCTTTCATTATCTTCCATTTTCAAGTTTTCATATCTTACCCGGTAACCATCAAGTTTAGCAATTTTGATAGTAGGATCACCTTCATTCAAAGATTTCAATTTGTCCCACATAACCTTAGCCGATGATTTATTAGTTAATCCCATGATCTGCTGATTAGTAAGTGCACACAAGAGGACTTCTCTAGCTCTGCAATCATTTTCAATATTCTTATCCAAGTCTGCAGGAGCAGGATTGCCAGATGTCAGATCATAAGGCATGTATCCCTTCTCAGTGATCTCCCAAATATCCTTTCCAAGACATCTAAGATGAGTTTCCATTCGAATTTTCCATATCCCATAGTTTGTTCCATCAAGCTTAGGGATTTCTCTTCTGAAAATAGTTGCCGGTGGATTAGAGGTGTTAGTTACCATAGGATCTACCTCAAGTGGTTAAGCTTCTGCAAAAGAGGACCAAAGCTCTGATACCAATTCTTAGCATAGCCAGTGAACAACTGAGAGTGGGGGGGTGAATCAATTGTTAACAGATTATAACTTTTAATCCACAATACAACCTTAAACAAATCAAGTACCAGTAAAGCACTTACAGATGCCTGTAGGAACAAATACCGGTAAACAATACAATTTAACAATTAACCAGATAATCAATGCAAAGCAATCATACCACATAACACCATGATTTTTATGTGGAAAAACCGGGAAGGGAAAAACCACGGTGGGAAGCCTACCCACAGTCAAATGATACTTCTGCAGAAAGTATGTGTTACAATGAGGGGCCTGCACTTGCAGGAAGGCACACTGCCTAGAGCGTACTGCTCATTACAAAAGAGTTTCATTGACTACAGAGAGGCTACAACCATCTCAAGATAAATGGACAACAATCCAATAGAGTGAATTGCTAGAGATAGCATCTACCATGCCTGATTACAGTCCCGGTTAAGCTCTGTGTCGGAGGACTAAATCCTCTTTTGAATCCAATTCGATCATCAATGATCGACCAACTCCTCTGCCTGAATGATATTACAATATTCACACATTACATTCCTTGACCATGACCTTTTCAATAACCATCATACACTACAAAGAGTTTCTACCTCATATTTATACAAACCCTAAGGCCTAAACCAATTAGGTCGGCCACCTAAAAGAGAGCATTACATAATTCCTTATTACAATGATATGCCATGTAGGCTTAAGACCAAAACAATAATAACAAATCCATAAATCCTCTCAAAACATCCTGATAACGTGTAGAGTACACGTTAGCATGATACCAGTCCATAACCTAGATAGGTACCAGACCTATTCTGGGTCCACCACGTCAAAGCAATGTCTTCAAGCAGTTTAAGCATGATCAAAGAACATCTTCAACATCTTGAAATACATGAAGAAGCTGCACCAACACCAATTATGCATCCTGTCACGATTCCTCAATGAAATCTCTACCGGTAAAGCCTTAAACCAGTGCCGGTAAGGGTTTACCAGAGTGTATGATAGCATCCGATTGCCAAGCCGATACCAATTGACCAAAACATGCTCATGGAGCATATAAAACTTGAAATCAAACATACTTCACTGATCGAAACATGTTGGAAGTGTCAAACAGATAGTTTCTTTTGCTGGTAACACTAGATCTTCTACCAGTAACCAAAACCTGTCTGCCGGTAACCAATCATAGTAGCTAGTGTTGACATTAATGACAAAACATCAACGCAACACATAATCAATTCATCCATAATGTCAACAGTGAGATGCACTGGGATTGACTTGATAAGTGGGTTGGGGTGGGAGACATGAACAGGTGGAAGTTGGATAGCTTTGAGGCATGCATGAGCTAGATGGGCATGGTTGATAGGGTGATCCTTGAACTTCCATAATATTTCTTCAAACCAACCCATGATGTTTGAATGTGGATTTTGGGTTGCCAAATTTTTCTTTTGTGAGTGTATATAGACCATGAAAGGGTAGCCTCAAAATGATGATTATGGGAAGACAATTTGGAATTGGATGGATACACTTGATTGAGAAAAGTGATGAAATGATGCCAGATGAGGATAAGGACTTAGCAAATTCGGATTGGATTAAGGATTGATTGGATTCAATTTGATTTGCTTGGATTAGATTGGGTTTGATTTGAATGGATTGGATTGGGTTGGTCCTTGGATTAGGACAAAATTTATTTGATTAAGATGACACCTTGGCCCTTGGATTAGGACATAGATGATGATATGCACCACAAAGCAAGATGACAACCAAGATAGGTAAAATTCAGACCCTTGGATTGAGGTACAATTGATCAAGCCTTACATTCCTAAGCAAAATAGGGCAAAAGGATTGGGGTTTTGATCAACCCAAAATGATTAAGAAAAGGTACTTGGGGGAGATTCTTTCCCAAGCACAAAAGCTAATTGATTGATTGATTAAATATAAAGGTCTAAATCAGAATTTCACAAAATGTTGACCTTGGATTAGGATTGATGATTGGATTAAAGGATTGATTAGGTTGATGTGCTAAGTCCACAATGATTATGGAAGAATGAATTGATGATAGGAAAAAGAAGGGGAAGGTTACCCAAGATTGGATTGATGGTTGGCTAGAGATATGAGTTGGGGATTGATGATTGTTTGGATGGATGAAAACTGATTGGGGATTTAGCTCGAACAATGATGGCGAAATAGGGGTTTGACAATGACAAAGTGAAAATTGAAGGGTTTGGTCAAATTTGGGAATTTTTGGACTTTTTTGTCTTGACAAGAGATATCAAGCAATGAATACACATTGGCCAAGGTAACACTTTATGATAAGTGTGAAAGTGAAGGGGGCCTAGATTAGCCCAAAAACAATTTTACTAGTTTTGCACAAATGAAGACCCGTGTCAAACATACAACTTAGGCTAGAAATTGGAAACCATCTAATGGACCTCTCGCACAAAGAGATACCTCAAACAAGTGGACACATAGAGATTTTGGTAGCACTGGCTCTCCCTTACAGCGCACTCACTTCTCAGACATACCAAATTTTCTTACCCTAAAGATCCAGAGATCATATGAGGGATTCATGTCTCATCTTGAGTGGGTACATGAGATGTAACTTTAGGGTACGATTCGCATCCCCTACACCATCAAATGTGGGATTTTGGGTTACTACAACAAGGTTCTTAGTGCAATTCTGAGGGATCACCAATCCAACGATTGATTTTCGAAGCAATCCAGTTAAGGCTTTAACTAATCTTATTGGCGTAGTTGGGGCCTCCACCTACATTGAATTCACTCAACACTTCAGCCACTTGACCAACATATTTATATAGCAGCTCAAAAAACCTACTCGAGATCATGCCTGGAGAGTCGATATCCTCGGCGTATCCCCATTCGAAGCACCCTTGTGGGGTGATGAAATCCCCAATCAAAGATACCCCTCAACTACTAAAAGAAAATGTGGGTGTTGTCGAACACCTTTCTCTTCACCCAAGGTCCACAAAGGCGAGGGGACAAGATACTTGGTGCAACAATGGGTCCACCCTACAAATGTGCAAGCGCACAAAAAAAGGGTAGACACTTGTTCTTTTTATCCCCAAAAATATGTTTTCTAAGTTAAAATCCAAAAAAGAAATCTAAGCTATTGAAAAAAATAAGATTTTATTTGACAAATGCCTTGCAAAAGTGATTAGTAGTTTTAGTTCTTGGTCTTGGATAGACGAAAAAGCTATGAGGACAGAGAAAAGTTAGTGAAAATCCAAACTTAAACACTTACAATAGAGACACTGAAGTGCAGGTGCAGATGTTGATTTGTCTACGTAAACGTTGATTTAGGTTCTGCACAGAAAAAGGATTAGCCTACAAAATTTAAAATTTAAAATTTAAAAAATAAGCAGGAAATGTATCTAGGTAGAGACATTGAAGTATGCGTAGACATTGATCTATGGATTCACATCTACGCAGGCGTTGATCTGTTGTTTTTAATGATAAAAATTCAAAAAAAGTTAAGCGAGAATTTTTTTGAACGAAGATGTTGATTTGGGGTTGCGGAGATGCTAGAACAAAGGGGCAGAGACGTTGATCTGCAGACAGAGAGACCAATTCTCAGTTCTTGCACAAAAATGTTAGCGGGGAAATTTAAATTTAAACGGAGATGCCATTCTGTCTAGGCAGAGACGACGAACCAGTGCTGCAGAGACACTAAAGTGCAGTCTTGGGCGCTGATCCATCAACCTGTGAGAAAAATGCTTAAAAAACAATAAAAGACATTAGCTAAAAGGGACTTAGGTCCCACCGGGCGTGCCAAAATGAACTAAGGGAAAATCCACTTAAGGGTAAATGGTTAGATTCAATCAAAATAAGCATACAACACATAATCAGATATATCAAAAACCATAATACCTTCATGAAGATGATCTCTTGCTCCTCGAATTAGACCTTCAGTGAAGTGAAGAATGCACCCCTTCCTCACTTGATTGGATTGGTCCTTAGGTGGATTGTGGATTGCTCTCCACTACACAACAAGAGATTGGATTGAGTGATTGAGTAGGATGAAATGGATTGACCAAGTGAGGAAAGATTTAGGTATTATGATGGCTATGGTGCTATGGATGATGTTGGGACTACAATAGACAACATGACAATGCATGAGAAGTGGATATGCGATCAAATGGGCATCATAAGAATGTATGAAAAGTGGATGATTTGTGAGGAGATGATACCCCAATTTATAGATTGGAGGAGGTCCAAATGAAGGGCCAAGATTGATTTGGAATGAAGGGTTAGGATTGAAAGAAAGAGTGGAGAGGATTGAGAGGACAAAGTGGGAGAACCAAGACATTTCTTGTCTCCACACTTCTCAAGATTCATGGGGAAGAGCTCCCAAGTACATGGGGAAGAGAAAACAAGAATATAAAATTCCTTGGGGGAAGGGAGAGGAATTAAAAATTCCAAAATAAGAGGATGTGTGGGAAGACTAAATGAGAAAAGGAATTAAAAATTCCCTGGGAAGAGGATGCATGGGGAGATTCAAAGAATTTGAATTTCTTTAAAAGGATCAAATAAGGTAGCATTTAATATTGGAGGATGAGATGGGAAAGTCATTTATGACAAAGGATTGACTCATCCCTAATCAAGGCGATTAGGATGGTGCAAATGGTTAAGGGGATTGATTAGGTGGCTTAATGAGTGATTAGAGTGCAAGTGGGAAAGTTAGGAGGATGTGACATGAGGAGAGAGAATGAGAGGATGAATTTAAAATTGAGGAATAATGATAATCATGCTTAAGGTGGATTAATTAGGCTAGATGATAGGATTAGAAAGGGTGATTTATAAGAATCACATGACTTAAGTTAATTAATTAGAATTAATTAACTAAGAGTAATTTAGAAGAATTAATGATTGAGGTGACTTTAGAAGAATGGGGAATAATTAACTTTGATAAATTAATTTTAAGGGTTATAGTGATAAAATTAATTAAATTTGATTTAATTGATTTTAAGAATAAAGGGACCAACACAATTAAATTAATTAATTATGTAGAAAGGCTTAAATTAATTAAATATAAATTTAATTAATTTTAGACATCTACACTATGCATATATATACATGATATACACAAAAAGCATATTGACTCTAGAGTTAAACGAAACCACCTCATGTTTTATGTCTTGTTATCATTATCCTTTAATTTTCTATTTTCTTGGGGGCATATTATTATGATAACATGCTTGTCTTTTTGGGTCTATCCTACCTTAAAGCAATTACTCTTGATGAGGCGTACACAATCACTTTAAAATGGGGGCATACACTCTGCTCAATGATCTCTCTTTTTTGCATATCTCGGTACTTAAGTTACTTAATGAATTTAGTTTTTTGCTTCGTAATTTTGGTATTTTTCTTTTCATGACTCATAGTAAGAGAACTTTACTAGTTTGTAGTCATGGTTCTCTCTTTCTCTTTCTCTCATGATGTCCCTTTTATCTTGTCATCGAAGTTGTAAGATCCTATCGTCCACTAGGGGCTTGGTGTATCTTGCCTTCTTGGTGACTTGGTGAAAGTTTTTCAATGCGAACCTTTATACTTTATCGAGAGTATGATTGAATTCATACTCTGGCTAAAGTGGGGGATAAATGTAGCATCCTAAAATTGTACCCCTATACAATTTTGATCTCTTTGGATCCCTACCTTAGCATTTACACCTCTAGGCCTGATTGGGACCTGATTCTGCTCATATCACTCAAGAATGACTGCATTTTTTACTTTTGCATCAGCTTGGCATCTTGTCTTGCCCCTAAATTGGGTAGGACTAGAGTGCCACACTATAGTCCTAATTAGGACCAGGGCACCATGCTTTGGTCCTCCCTAATTGGGGCCTCTTTAAAACCCTTTTCCCTGCTTCAAAATTGAGCAGGAATTCTAGCTCCATGTCGGCTCGTGTTGGGAAATTCACAAGTTTTTCGATGGGAAAGTATAAAAGGAGGATTTACCCTCTTATTTTGGGATCCAACAACAAGGACACACATGAAATTCAATTTGACATCAAGCATTCATTCCAACATTCAAGCAATTGAGCAAGTAATCAGTCTTCCTTTATGCTTAGGAGCAACAACACATACAAGATTCAAGCATTGAAGTGGACATTCACATCCTATTTTATCAGACTTCATGAAACCCTAATCCCATGTGGAGACAAAAAAAACTTCACAAAGAGGTATATCATTTGGTTTTTAGTCATTATTCAACTTCTCCCTCAAAAGGAGAATCTTAAATTATAACAATTCAATTATCTTTTATCTCTATTTTATCGTTAATTCCAAAACTGGGGTTTGAATTAGGCAAGCTCCTATTGCCAGCCTATTTCCCTTTCTTTCTGTGTGTAGGAAACAAGTGTGGAGCTGCAATCTTCAGAATTAGGATTATTTGCAGAGACGAATCAACCTCTTTTGGTGTGCGAAAAAGTTTGGAGGACTAGAGCAATGGGCATTTGAGTCCCAACATTTTTGGAGGTTTTTCAAGGATTAGATCTGAATTTTCTTATGCTTCTTAGATCCAGGTGTGTTTCTCAATCCCGCATCCAAATTCGCTTATATTTCTTAGATCTAGGTGTGTGTCTCAGTCCCACATTTGTAGCTCATTGTTTGTGGATTTTTACCCTTATTTTTAGTACTTTTCCCTAATTTCAACAATTCAACTCACAAAAGAGGGTAAACAAATTCGCATCATTATTTCTAGATGCTATTTGGTTGACATCATTTATCCAATTATTTGAGGTCGGTAGTCCTTGTGCATTTTGTCTTTGAAGGTTTGTATGATGATGGAAACACTATCTAGCTCAAGAATTTCATTGGGAAGAGTAGCATGAAGAC
This sequence comes from Cryptomeria japonica, assembly GCF_030272615.1. NCBI lineage: Eukaryota > Viridiplantae > Streptophyta > Pinopsida > Cupressales > Cupressaceae > Cryptomeria > Cryptomeria japonica. The sequence continues at coordinate 457,961,034 of NC_081410.1, read as the reverse complement.
TTTCAATGAATTCCTCCACCCAAGATAGAGTTGATGGTATTAATTTTCTCAGTGACCTTATCCTTATCCTTTTTGTACTCATGTACAACCATTTTAGTGACTCTTATTTGCTCTGCTACTGTATCTCTATTTGCATCCTCTAGCAAAACACCTCTGTCATGCACCAACCTCTCATCAAAATTCTTTATCAGTCGGAGAATAGGGAGATAATCATCCCACACAAGAATTGACCTCTTCAATATTTATGTCTTCTTTTCCCTTTCCAGTCAATTAGCCATCAAGAATAGCTAATTTTCCCTACAAGTAATCATAATCTACAAAAAAAATGATGAATAATTGTCTCCTCAAGCTTTTCAATTTTAGCTCTCCAATTCAATGCAACAAGAATAAAGGAATCTCCAAGTGATACAATGATTGATAAGCCTTGATTTAATGTGGAATGAATTATTGTAGGAGTATTTATATCAATTGGTCTAAGGAGTTGACCAATGTAATTTCTCAATTTTGCATTTTGAGCTTTCAATTCCTCCTTATCCATTCTTTGAAAAATTACATCTAGAGCCTACCATAGAGAATGCCTTTCTTATTCTTTGTTTTTCTATCCCAAGTCCAATTCTTGGATTTGGTAATCTTCGGGTCTCATCTCACCTTCTAATCTATCTCCCAAGGGAATAGCTATTTGGGCCCTTTGGTGCCCGAATACGTCAATAGTAACCACCAGAAGTTTCCTTGCTTTCTTCTTATGTTCAAGAGTTTTGAAGGTTTTCTCAAGCATAAAAAAAACAAGTTCTTCTACTTCCTTTATCTCATTTCTATTTGAGAAAATTTCCTAGCCAACCAAGCAACATTTGAGCCCACACCTATTTTTTCCATTTGTTGTTTCCTCAGATTATCTTGAGGGCTCTCTAATCTCTCTTAGTCTTCAACATTCCCAATTTTCTCTTCTCTCTAGAACCTTACCTCTTCATGAAGCTCTTCATCCCGTGTGTGCTCAACTTCTTGATATTTTCCTTATTCGCTCCTTTCGTTCATCATCATGCTTTTGTTAAACCATAGATGCATTAGGTTCTAAATGTTGTTCCTGATTCAGAGGCACATATACATCCTTTTGTTCTTGTTGTTCATGTATCATCTCTTGTTCTTTAGTAGATGAAGGCTCATCTAGTTGTTGTTTTCCATGTGGAGGGAGATCATCTTGTGCTTGCTCTTGTTGATCTCTAATATCTCTTCCAAACATGGAGAGTAAGGTTTCATCAATAAATTTATCAAAAGTATCTACTTCTATAGGAGCACTAAGAGGTTGTGAGCTCATTTGAGAAGAGGGGACTTCAATGTCTTCTTGTTGCATCTCTTCTTGTGGCATATTTGGTTGAAGGTCTTCTTCAATTCTCTCTTCTTCCACACCTATAAATGTCTACCTCTCGGGCTCAATCTCTTTGTTAGGTTTAGCTTCTGTATCGGTTTCCATGTGTATAGTTCTTTCTCAGTAGTTTGTTCTTGGGGCACTTCTATTGAAGAAGATAATTGAGGGCCTTCTCCTTGGAGAGTCGTGGTTTGCGTCTTAGTAGGAGTCAAAGTAGGAGCTTGGTGTGCTTTCTCTCCTTGTTTCTGCATTAGAGTCTCAAGCCTCGTTCTCTTCCTCCTCTATAGTTGTGGTCCCAGATCCTCCTCTTCTTTTGACCTATCTTGTATTACCCTTATAGGGGGATGTCATTTGGGACCTTTTTCTCAACCTTTTATATGCCACAATATCTTCCTCTGGAACCTCTTTAGACTTCTCCTTTGCCTTAGCTAATCTTGTTCTTGAATCAATTGAAGATGAAGGAGCTGTAGGAATAGAAGGTGTTTCATTCCCTTTCTTGGCATGAGGAGTTAATGGTTGAAATATATCTGACTTTTTCATTTTAATTGTAAACTTTTGTTATTATCAGTTTTTAGGAATTATAGAAGGTTGAAGGTGCCCACATTTTTAGAAAATTCACTACCCATTGTTTAACATGCATTATGAAATTAATTGTTATTTAAGATTTTTTAATGCAACAACTGAAATCACAACTTGATTACAAACTCACAGTGTTTCAAGTATACATAAATATGCTCTAAATTAAAATCTATACATGCATCATTTTGCATCATTGTTTATCTCACAATTATTATCTCTGAGAATTAAATTATGAATTTGTTAAATATTTTGAAGTTTGATCGTAGGACGTATTTTACATAGATTTTTTTTAAATATAGATATACTAGTGTTAGCTTGTATGGTAGATAGCCTTGTTATGCCAAGAGACGTCTATAGTCACATAACCATGCTATTCATTTTGATGTCCGTCTACAATTAAAACCCTCACTATTTGTCCCATTCATTTTATAACATTCTTTTCTTGCATTAGGATTGCATTAAAAGGGATCCGCTCTATATGGAACCTTTATATTTTGCATGACAAGGTAAATATTTGTAGCTGCTGGAATTCTAGAATTTAAATAGTTAAAATAAAATAGTTCCCTTATATGTCTTTGTATTATAAAAAGACATTAATGATAGCATAGGCAATTCTTGCATTGATGTAGTTGACCATATTATTTTTCTTTTCCTTATTAATCCTTTAATTACTGGCTTCATGCGCAAGAAGGTCAATTTTTTTGCCTTTATCGCTAGCATGTCTTGGAGCCTGGCTCCTACGCATCCTCTTTTTTCCCCTCTTCTAATCCAAGAAAATGTGCAAGTGAGTTTATAAGACCAAGAGCTCTAATTGTTGAGAGATACAAACAACAACTTGGAAGAGATTATGATGAGACATATGCTCCATTTGCAATGATACAAAATGTGCAAGTAGTGTTAGCAATAACAATCTAACACTTGAGTGAAAGGTGTATCAAATAGACATTAAGTTTGTCTTCTTGAATGAAGTGCTCAAAGAAATCTATATTGAACAACCACTTAGGTTTAAAGTTCAAGGACAAGAAAATAATAAGTATAGAGTCAAGAAATCATCTCTTTACAAGCTTAAGAAAGCAACTCATGCATAGAAAAATAGAATAAAATCATATTTGTTGAGCAATTACTTCAACAAAAGTGATGGTGAACCCACTCCCTACATCAAGGAAAGTGTTGGTAAGCTTTTGATTGTTATCTTGTGTATAGATGATTTCATTTTTATAGGAAATGATGATTTCCACATTGCTTATTGCAAAGAAGCCATGAAAAGAGAGTTTGAAATAAAAAATTTGGCTAAATTATTTTCTCAATATAGAGGTAAAGAAAATGAAGCTTGCCATTTTTCTTTCTCAAGCAAAGTATACAATAGATTTTGAAGATATTTAGAATGTAGGATAGCAAGCTTACACCAACATCAATTGTCATAGATCTAAAATTGAGCATGGAATGTTACAACAATAATATGAGCCTAGCCTTGCACAAAAATATGGTTGAAAGTCTAATGTATTTGACTGCAACCAAAGGATACACATTGACAAGCAAGTAAAAGAGCCTAAGGCATATTGATGGCACCAAGGGATATGGTATTTTGTATGCTATAACAAATGAGTTTGAGCTAGTTAGATATGTTGATAGTGAATGGGGAGAAAGTGTAGATCATAAGAAGAGCATATCGAGATATGTGTTCAACTTTCAAGTTTAAAAGTCATTTCATGGGCATTCAAGAAACAACCCATTGTTTCTATATTTACAGTTGAAGCCAAGTATATAATAGAAAATACAACATGTTAGGCTGTTTAGCTGTAAAGGATCTTTGCAAACTTAAAAGAAGAACAAAAAGATGGCACAACCATATTTTGTGATAATGTATCATCAATTGCTTTAACCAAGATTCTAAATCTTTCATGAATGAATCGAACACATATAGATTGGGTATTATTTCATAAGGGAGCTAGAAGAACATGAAGAAATTAAAATTCAATATTGCAAGTTTAATTAGAAGCTCACATATATCTTAAACAAACAACTCACAAAAGATAGTTTGGAATACCTAAAAAAAAATTGGGCATTATGAACTCAAGAACAATTCTAGAGCCCTCACATTCAGCTTAAAAAGACCAAAGGTTGTGCTCCAAATTGTTGAGCTTCGAAATTCACAATCGAGCTCCAAAATGTTGAACTCTAGAATGAACATTCAAGCTTTAAAATGCATCGTCAAGCTCTAAAATGGTCAAACTCTAGAATGCAAAGTTTTAGTTGCAAAAATATAAAATGAGTATTTAAGGGACTTAAGATTAAGGAGGGTGTTGGAATTTCTAATCTTGAATCAGAATTTTTTTTTTGGTGAGAGCTAACAAAAATCTCTTGTAATCTTTGTAATCTTCATTCTCCTTGCAACCTTCAAACAACAATTATCTTTAGGGGTTATATTTTTTATGCCTAAATTTGAGAAATTTGAATAACAATTCAATTTTGGGAGAAACTCAGAAAACTTATTTTTGGTAGGTGAAATTGAGAAGGAATGAGAAAAAGAAAAGGGAATAGTTAGTAGAAAGGTGTTGAGAAAGGAAAACAATATGAAATTACAGTATCTGTAGAGTGTGAAAAAGAAGATAATACAGAAGAGGAAGTAGTGGTACCATAGTAACTACAGGCACTCATACAACAGCTCCAGTTCTGCTTTTGAATAATCTTTCTAATCAATTTTGTAACTTTTTAAATTTTTTTTTTTGAGATAAATAGAAAATATGTTCTCTCTGGTTTTTATGAGTGTTGTCCTTTCTCTTTTAGTGTCATTGTTGTCTAGTTTGGTTTTATTCCTACAGCACCATGCACACGATTCTCCCATTTCAATCAGAAACACTTGGTACAAATTTAAAGCTCCACAATTTGAATTAAATAAATCTTATCTTTATTTGAGGTGAAATGCTTCAAGTGAGATGCAAATGCTTTTCAAGTCAGTTTCTAGATGACCTTAAAAAGATTCACTCAACTTACAGATGTATTTTCCTCCTACAAGTTGAATACAAATCCTGCACCTCGTTCCAAAACCATCAGAAGCTAGTTTCCAAATTTTTGAACTAAATAGAGATAACCAAATGAAAAGTTGAAAGTTACAAAGGACAAGGCAAGGATATATATATATCTCTAGAAAGAAATAATGCTGAATCCGACATTAAATTCTGTCCAAAAGTTAAATTCCTATAGAATTGCAAAAATGTTCATTTAATATAAATTTTTTGAAGGTACTTCTAGATTTCTCTCAATGGGATTAATGGCCCCGGGGGAAAATCTCTGCTAAAGAACATCTTGAACCATTAGGCTACAAGGTTCAGCAGCACTCTTCACCGTTGAAAAGAGGTCTCCTTGGACTGTTGAAACTCCAACAAGGGTGAACACATTCATGATCCTCTTCCCTAACAACATTTTGAACTTGAATTTTCTCGTCGTGACTCAGCTTGCTAAACACACTCCAATGGCCTTGCTTAGCCTTGCTTAGCCTGAGCATTGCCATTATAAGAAAGACTTCTATTAACACAAACTTTACAATGGCTCCCAAAGAGGATGAACCCAAGATTCTACCAAAGTGAATGCAAAGGCTGTTGAGAATCAAGAGTAGATAAATAAATTAAGAATTTAAGCAAACAAATAAATGTATAGAGATCATTCAACACACGAAGTGATGTGGTCCACCATTAATGATTACATCCATGGAAAAGCAGGTAATCTTTGTTTTATTAATTCTATCTTTCATGCTTAGTTACATCAGCATATATAGATAAATATTTTTTTTGGTCGATAATAGGCAGAGCCAGAATAATATATTGATTTTAAAGAAAATTTACAAAAGAAACCACAGATTTCTACAATGACCCAGTAGGGCATAAAAGCCGTGGATATAAAATTATGTCCATGAGCATGCACAAAAGGAGAAAACCACATCCATAGCTCTGAATTTATCTAAACTCAGAGTAGGTTTAGCTGCTGATTACAACACATTTATCCTTTTCAGATGAAAACTATAAAAGCTTTATCAAAATTAATAAGTTTGAGACATCGTTATAGTTTCATGTAGAAGATTTAGATTAATAGAGAAAATCAAAAGAAGAGCCAACTATGTGCTCTGAAACGGCCTCAAAAACAAACATACTAACTAAACCTATCTGTTTAATCCTCTCATTGAGGCATGAGAGGAGGCATTGGAGCACGACCTCTTCCAAGACCCCTTCCTCTTTCAGTAGCACGACCGGTCCATCAACCACCACCTCGCCTCCTTTGCTCCGCATGGGAATCCTCTACTTCTGTTTTGGGTGGTAGAACACCATTGAGTCTAGCAAAGTTCAGGAATTCTTCTTTTCTGTCCGTGTCCTCCGGATTGTCACCCAGAAACCTCCATTTCAGAAACCTTAGGGCCATGGCAGCAAAGGATCTGTGTTTTTGAAGGTCCTTTCCTGTCAGGTCTAGCAGAAAAGGATAAAATTTTATCAGCTCTCCCGGGACATTGAAAAGAATTCTCACTCGGATGCGGAGCACCAGAGTCATATCGTGCTTTGTTTAGAATTTCTTGCAATTCAAGCAAGAGGTCTCTTGGGAAGAGTTGTCTGGTAAGGTTCCAGACTCTCTGTTTTTCAAGCTTGAGGTCCATCAGGGGGGCCACAAACCGAGACAAAATATTCGTATTGTCTCGAGGGTATTCATCTCTGCTAATATGCCCACTCCTTAGAATGAGCTTAATGGCCAAGATGACTGTTGGCTCTGGAACTAAGAGGAGCCTCTTCAATCTCAGGTCTGTGATTTGTTTGAAAGAGACTTGACGGGTTGAGGCAGAGAGTGAGATGGGGGTATCCGCTCCAAAGCATGAAATTGGTCTGGGGAAAACACTCATTATAAACCTGAAAGGCTCCTCCCCAGACATCGCTTAAAATCTGTAAGGTAGCTTAAGCTTCTATGAAGAGGGTTGCAGAGAGAGACCGGATTGATAATCTTGAGAAGAAAGCCAAATAAAAGCTATTAAGCGCTGGCTTCAACGTGCATTTAATGCAAAATGCCTTGCATTAAACTTGCCTGCAAAGGTGGCAAGGAATATCTATCCTTCATCGTGCCAAATCTTGAGGCTGGAAATTATGAGCTTGTCCCAATGGGCAACCCATGCCTCGTACTTGCAATGACGGCGATCCGCAGGCTATCTTTTGGGGATTGAAGAGGGAAATTTTACGTTATCCACTTGGACTGAAAATTCTCTGAAAAAGAAATGAAGAGAACTAGGAAAGGAAAAAGACAAAGAAGCTGAATGATCCGAAGACTGTTAGACTTCACACCCAACAAAGGCAACAAATAAGAACAATGGCATCAGAAGTAGAGCATATAAAAATATATTTCATCGGTCTCAAAATATCAATGGTACAGCATAAGTTACATTTGTATCCAGGCATTTAACAATCAACGACAAAAAAACATGGAGACAAGGATAAAGTTTTGCAAGTGAACACACAACTAAATTAACCTTCTGAATAACACTTCTTGACTCGTACTACAAATTCTAATTGGTATGATTATTTTATAAGTTTCAAACACATAAATATGGAGAAAAGATACAAACATGCGAAGAGGGAATGTAAGAAACAAAAACTGTGGAGAGCAAAACGGAGACAAATACAGACTACCATGTCCAGCAAAGTACTACAATACAGCAATTAAAAAATATTGATCTGAACACCAAATCATGCATTATTCATAACTCTGCATTTTTATCAGCCTCAGGTGACTCAATTACTTCAAATAGGCATTTCCCAACAAATTTCTTTGAAATAACATTACTAGATGATAGTAAGAGAGATGTTGCAAAATTTGTTTTTCGATGCAAGATTTTTCAAAATAGCAAAAGAGCAAAGTCAGAATAGGCTATTGTCTGTACCAACATATAATGGCAAGAAATTTCTCGACTTAGTTTTAGTATTATTGAGTGCAATTAATGGATTTGGATCCTTCAATATATCTCTTGAAAGGATCAATAACATGACTCATTTTATGTCTTGCAGGAAAACTAATTATCCAAGGGATGTTGGAAGGTCAATCTTCACCCTAGGAAAAGTAGAACCTGCAAGAGGTCAGCAGCTTAAATGGTTGTACACCCCAGGTCCGAGGTTTGATTTCTAGCTGATTCATGGTTTGCATTGTACAATATGGTATTGAAGGGCTAAGTTAAATCTGGTGCAAAGTCCTAGCTGATCTATACTTTTCAACACAACATCAAAAATATGTCAATCTTTAATGATAGAAAAGAAGCTTAAAGCAGGGTGTTCTACAGATATTTAAAAGGTCGATTCACAATCTAAGAAATGAGGCTTCAGTAGGAGTATCGAAAGGTCAATTAAAATTCCAGAAAAAGTGGTTTGGTTAGGATGTTTGAACTTAACCCAGTATCTGGGTTGAGGGGGGTGACTGAAAGATTAATCCAGATTCATGAGATAAGAAAACCAAAGCAGGGCTAATAGCTCAGTGATGAACCACCCACAGATGTCAATGGAAGTCCTAGTTCAAACCTAGCCGGTCCATAGTTTTCAACATAGAATCAAGGCAAGGTCAATCCACACTCTTGGAAAAGTGGCTTGATGGGGGTGTTGGAAAGATGTTGAGAAGTCAATTCAAATTACACGAAAAATGGCTTAGCGGAGTTGGTTGAAAGACCAATCCACATTCTGGGATAAGTGGCTTGAGTGGGTGTAACTGTACAAGAAGGCCAATCCAAATTCCAAGAAAATAGGCTTGAGGAGAGTGTTGGAAGATCCATATTCTGGGAAAATTGAAATCTGTAAGGAACCGATAGTCAATGGTAAAGTGCCTGTGCTGAGAGGACATACAGCAGGTTCCTGAGCTATTTTTGATTGTCTGTCGTAACTTACAATTTAGCTCTGCATATTATCTGCAGCTGAATAGATAAAGAAAGGTGGTCAAATATTCCTTAACAAATTTGCTTGGCTGAAGAGAGGGAAAATAAGTATGACAATGTCTTACCCTAAGCTGAATTTGCCCACAGTAACTCAGTATTTCGAAGTACAAGTCCACTCCATTTCAAGTTTTCTATAAGTTGATCTCAAAAGGTGTTATCGAAATAATAGTAAAGTTGTCAGTTGAAAGAAGAAACAATTATGATGCAAAGGAGTTTGTAGAACAATGCAATAGTTGCATGGGAAGGTGAGAAAGCAAGTTGAACAAAGCAATGAAAATGCAAGACTGATAATTTTCAAAGGATGAAAACCTTTGAAATCGTGGTAACCTTGTGACAGAGTTCATTGGGAAGAAGGTGCTTGCTTGAGGGGAATATGACAAGCTGAAATACAAAAGGATTGGTCAATGCCTTGACAAAGTATGGAAAAACGCCTATTAGATATGGCTACCAGAAGATGAAATATCTTCAAATTTAAACGTTGCATTTGCAAGTTGATGTCGACAATGCTAAGGATGTATATGGGTTACCAAGAACAAAACAAAAGGAGATAACGAATTTTTGGAATAAAAGATCACTACAACAAGGTTTTCATGTTACAAACAATACCTAGTTATGTGGAAAGGAAGATACCAAGAGGAAAGCACCTTGATTTCAGAAACAGAATGTGAGATCTTTGGAGGTGAAAGGCTAGTTGTTGCAGATTTGAGTGAATTTGCTCATAATTACTTTCCACAAAGAGAGAATAATGCAGAGGTTTGAGGCTAAGCTAAGTGACAAACAAAGATTCTGAAAAATTAGGGATCTACTTAAATTCAAAGGGTAATTAACTAAATAAGGGTATTGATTGGATTAAGGGATGTCTTGCAGAACTCTTCCAATTTGCATGTAGACCCAAAGTTGTCTTAATCGTGCATTATAACTGCTGTAACGGAGATTTAAAAGTTTTATTCATGGACAATAATGGTTGAACAATCTCTGTTTAGGGCTATTCAATAAACTTATATGGTGTAAGTATGTGTTTGTGGGTGCATGCCTCTGTGTGTGTGCAAGTGTGTTTGTGTGTGTGTGTGAGTGAGTGTGTGTGAGAGAGAGATAACTGATGAGCAGATACCCTGCATTGGCATGAGGGGGCATGGTTCACATGAAATTAAGATGCTGTGTTGTGCACTCAGGATTTACCCTTCGAAAATTAAATTTATTCATAGCAATTATGGCTTACAAATTTATTTCTGAAATTTATTTTGGCGTTACTGTCCCACACCATTGGTTGTGCTGTATGCCCTGTAAAAACCTATTGCAGTTTAACTACGTACTGGATAGAAGGATACGGAGGATTGGTTCTTTAAGGTCCTGAGCCCACATTCTGTCTTTAAACAGGCTACAACCTGGGCTTGTGTCTTTGTAGATATCTGATGACTGTAAATGAAGCTTTACCCTTTCTCAATAATGTAGTCACTTTACTCTGGCCTTATCCTTAATTGGCATGGCATTGTGTAACCACTAACACTAACAAATGTCTTAAGCTGGCAATATTTCCAAATGCGTGTAACTGTAGCTTTTGTTGAAACCAGGAAACATGCAATCTATGAAACTAAGGTTTGATCATAAGATAGTATTTCTTGTCATCAGTGCTGATCTTTTGATCACAAAATGTTTTCCAGGATTCCTCACGCAACGGTAAACAACTATGCTCTGTTAAAGGGCAAATCATTAAATAATCAGGCAGCCCTCCCAGATTTGATGCAGATCATTCTACTAGAGAAAATCATGGTTTCGTTCTTTGCAAAGTATTTGCAGATGCTCTATCTTTTCTTTTCATTTCTTTATTTGGAGCATTTGTGAATGTTTTTACAGACTATGATCACGGTGAAGTACAGTAGTGCTATTTACCAAATGGCTAAACCAGAAAATAAAAAGTTGGCATATATCTACAAAAGCGAAACAAATAGCTGTAAAGATTACGAAACATTTAGCATTTGGGGAGACATCGCCTGTATCAACAATTATTTCAAACCAAGATTTTGAGCTTTTACATAATTTTGAGTTAATATCTGCAAAGATGACAATCAATTATCTTTCGACATTTTGCTTCTTTGCAAGGGCTATCTCGCTAGGAATAAATTCAGGTTCCTCGATTAATACATCTTTCAGAATCCTCTGAAGCTCGACTGATCAGAAAACTAACTAGAAAAATTCAATTCTATCATTCATATAGAGAATATGAACAATCATATCTAAGGTACAATTGATTTTCCTCGAATTCTATTTACATGTGAGATACTTCCCATTCATTTTCAACAAAATTATAGAAGATCGAGGCATTTTTCATCCGATGCTCATATTTTTCGCAGATTGATTAATTTTTCACAAAATTCAAAATTATAGAAAAGTATTTGCCAAATTTTCCTTTGAAATTTACTCAAAGATTTTAGAATCGCCTAGAGATATATGTTTTTTTTTCTCAAAATTGGCCTATTAAACGCATTTTTTGAAATAAACTTGAGCATAACAAGGTGAAAATAATTGAATGGCGAATCAAATCCATAACTGCAAAATATTCAGAATGAACAATGAGACAAGAACAAAATATTCAGGGACAAGAAAAAATGCCGATCAGCATTTCTGTTTCACTTATGAACAGGAGAGAAAGAACTTCTTGCTTTTTGTACATTTATTAAATATTAGAACTTCAACGACTAAAAAACAAGCCATATTTCAAAACTGGCTAATTGAAGTCTGGTATTCTTATGATTCAGATCTACAAAGATCAATGCTATTCAATATTTGAACTATCTTCTAGTACCTTTCTTCATTGGCTGAAGAACAGAATCACAATACTTAGAATTGAGGAACTGGGATCTAGTTCTCTTTGAGCTGCGAACACTCTGGGTTGCCCCATGATCTGTATCACTAATCCGACCAGCTAGAACTTGATTCTCACTGGGCTCAATGAATTCAAGGCTTCCTGAAAGATGCTCTGAATTGGCAGCTACGTTCTTGTCTGCGTTGCCATGAAGTTGAGAGAGAGATTTGAAAGCACTCTTGGCTTTTCTGATTACTCTCTTCCGACAGAAGGGTACTCCAGTCGGATGAAAGATTGCCCACTGTGCCGATGAAGTCTTAGCCTTATGATCTCCTCCTATGTAAATATTTTCTAGAAGCCAAACTGCCATATCGGCCAAAAGATGCAGTGCTGCAAATGATTCAGAGTTTTCTTTCTGAATTTCAGAAGACCTATCAGAAATCATGCTGTGGCCTCTTTTGGGTTTCTCCATGTAGCTTAAAGAGGCTTCTAAGGCACCCACAGCCCTCAGATTCCTAATCTCTTCTTTCATACCCCATAACTGCAACTTCAAGTTTTCCGATTCTGAGCATGAAGGAGAAGCCTCCGTTGAAGCTTCTCTGCTGAAGCCAGCACAGCTGTTATGAATACCATCGGTAGAAAAGACGTAGTCATTGTCAGGAGCAGCTCTTTGGCCTCTCTTCAACGCCCTAAATTTGGATGGGTCGCAAAAATTTCCATCATGCAGCAAATTTCCATCTGAATAAGGCAAGAACTGTAACTGGGGGCTCAAATAACCATGTGGGCGGCATGAAATTGCATCGAAATCGGTAGAACTAGTATCAGATAAGGAGGAATTATTCGGAACTTGAAGTACTGTGGTGGGGGATTCGCTGTAATTGGGTTGTCCATTCTTGCAGTCGGAGCTGGATAGATCAACTTCCACAGTCGAACATTGAACAGGCAAGTACAAATACCTGCAAGGGCCTCCGGATTTGGATACATTGCCTTCAGAAATTATGTGAGATCTGAGGACGAAAGCAGGACCCATGCATTTCCTTTTCTTCAACAAGCCCCCTTCATTGAGCATATTTAAACACGACCCACCTACAACAGAGCTGGTTTCATCACGCACTGGGCAAGAACCACTTCCAGCAGAACCGATCTTTCCGAATGAGAATGTCTTGCGAGCGTTGCCCCATTGCCAGAAACTATCACACTTCTCCATAGCACAATCTAAAGCCAACATAATCTCCGAAGTTGGAAGCCTGGAAATGTAGTGCCAGGAATTGAATTGTATCGACTCGGTATCGCATCAAAGGCTCCTCATCTAAAAAAGCCACAACTATATGAGCAGATTTGTAAGAATATAGCAATATGATCAAGGAACCACCATTGCCAATTAAGCAACAGAACTCAGGCGATCAAACCGCTAAATACAAAAATAAAGCAGGAAAACCGATCATCTGAACATCAACTTTTTGAAGATGAAGGCGCCCAAAACTTCATCGTCCTACCCAATTGAGGTTTTACAGTTCGAGAAAAGAAGAATTACCAGGTTTCCTGAAGATGAAGAATGAAGAATGTGGTGGAATGTTTTAATATAGGCGGGGAGGCAAGCGGAAGCTTATAATTTAGGGAGTCTCTAAATTGTTGAGAACCCACTAATATCATTACGTTGCTTCCACTAACTATGGTATATTTCTTCAACGGACACTTGGTTACCTCGAAGGATTATTTTCTAGGCATTCAAAATGGTGCTGAGCAAAAGAAAAAACAAAAAAAACAATGTTATATTGTTGAATTGTATTTGATGATTTTTTATTTATTTATTTATTTTGTAAGTTTAAGCATGTTCTTATTTTCTCGTTAAGAGGATTGTTAGAGTATATTTATCTATTAGTTTTCTTCTTTTTCTGATATTAGTTGTTTTTTTATAACAAATTATGCTTTTTGGCTTAAGTTCACTCAGGGCACTTCTAGTTAGCTTTTTTAGCTTGAAGTCGAGCTTAATTTAGCTCCTTCATTGCTTTAGTTCTTCTAATTTTAGGATTATGACATCTCTTGCTTTATATAAAGCAATTCATTCATTCATTGTAATTGTATCTCTAATATTGTTTTATGCAATAATACATAATTATTTCGTTGTTATAGAGCACACAATATTTGTTTGATCTCTTTTGTGTGATAGGTGTTTTGCTTATAGATGATTCTTGGATCCTGTAATTGATCATCATCTTCTACATGCTCCATTAACACTCATGTAAGTATTATTACCCATCAAAATATGTAAAAATACATGATGTTCAAAGAGAACATACCCTTGATGATGCCATATGATGTGAAGATTTATCTTCAAATTTTCATCTAGTTTTGAATATATTTTAATAAAATAATCTCATATGATTATATATTCATTAATATATATTTTTATGTTAAGGTTGGGTGTTACGAAGGGGGAATTCCTAAAAGATTTCATAGCGTGCTGAGATTTTTTAGGATTATTTTAAAGTGGATGGTCCCATGAATTTCATAGTGTTGCTTTGAAATTTGTAGAAGTTGTTGGTCATTGTATTATTTAGCATATTCACAATAATAAATATCAAATAATAAGAAATCAACTAGTAAAAATTGAAAAACTTGACATGATTGACAAGTGGCAGGAAAAAAACTTAAGCTAGTAGGATAATTTCTATCCTAAAAGTAGAGGATTCTATTTTTAGGAAAATATTCTAATTAATCCTTGTAGCATTTTTTTTTTGGTTCCATAGGACCTTTGACTCCTTAAAAATAGATCCCTAAGCCCTTTCATAGGACCCCACCTAAGTTTGATTTATAATTCAATATTTAGTTTTATCATATTACTAATTTGCATATAGTCTTGTGCATTTATTATTATTAGCCATTTATTGAATGTATACTTACATTTATATCTATAACTTTATTCTTTGTTTTGAATCCAACAATTTTATGTGTTAGGTCAATCTTAAGTGTCTCAAGATCAATCATAAGTGGTTTGAGTTTAACCCCAAACTCAAATTTTAAAAATTGAAATTCTAACCTTGTCATTTTTCATTAGTCATTATGAGTGACTTGGTGCATGTTTATGTGAATTATTGTTTTGTGCTTATTAGAGACACTCAATTTGTGTTTAATTAATATGGCACTACATGGAATTATTGTTTTGTGCTTATTAGAGACACTCAATATGTGTTTAATTAATATTACACTACATGGAGAAAAATGTTGGAATAAATTAATCTACATCAAACTCAAATTTTGCATAACAGTCACATAGGTCATCTACATGCTTGAGAGTTTTGTCTTTGATTATATGCACATAGAGCCATAAGGTCAACACAATAGAAGTTATGTCTAAGATAGTTACTAGCAATGCATTAGTCATTGCATGCCAATAATGTCTTACCGAAAGTAGCTCCTTTGTTGAGATTAAAGAACTCTTATATATTCCTTTGATGTTGAAGTGAACCTCATTAACGACTAAGTTGGCCTTATCCAAAAGTGTATATTTTGATAGGGTACCATCCACGTACTATCATAACCCTTATAATAAAGCATTACTACCACAACACTATGGATATGGGCATTAGAGTTTTTGAATTTTAAATGTGACTTTGGATTTTGATGAGAGATGTTGGACGTGAAACTCGGTGATTGTGATATACTGTGTTTGGATGGACATATATGCAATGTAGGTTGGTTTGGAAATTTTTTACTTGCCAAACTTGAGATGGTGGATTATGGAATTTAGATTTGGGATTGTGATGATTAGGATCAAAATTGTTGTACAAGTTAGAAGATGGTGGATACTTATTATGTGTAGGGTGCATCTTTTGATGTGGCTTCATATTTTTGATATAGAAATTTTATTTTATTTAATTTGAATTGGTCAATTTGTTTTGGAACCCATATTGTGGTTGTATGCTTTGCTTAATTTTTGTATTCATATACTTATTAAGTTTGATTTGGGGCATTTGATTTATATACTTTATGACTTCGGTCCTTATCAAGGGGTGAAAGATGTGGAGGATAATGTTTGTTGGTAGGGTTGGTGGAAATGAAATGATTGGTAGATACTATAAGTTTTCCACAATCCATTAATTGTATGATAAAAAATTTTGGAAAAAATTGTGTGCATAGTTTTAATCGATGTTTTGAATCTCTCTCAATGATTCATCATTGAGAAGGGGATATGATTATTGGCAAAAAGCTTATTGTAAGGGCTATGGAAGGTCCCTATATTAATGCTCATATTAGATGAAGTCATCTAAATTATGATTGAAGTATCACTAACATCAAAAGATTATTTTATAAAATACTTCTATCCAATGCCTTGACCATAGCTAATGTAGATTGTGATATGCTTTGTGATGCCTTGTGCATGAAGACCCAATCCTTTTCCTTGATATTTCTTGCTTTTGCATATCTTGTTTGTGATAGGATATTTGATTTTAAAGCATGATGCCAACCCATGGATGTTCTACTAAGGACAACTGCAACTTGTTATTGTTCCATTTGTGAGAAAGCCTAACTTGATAAAGGTAAGTGATCCTATTTGATAAGAGGATGTCAATGCTTCCTTGCCATGTACACTTGTATAATGATCATATAAATTTTTAATCTATTATCCATTGTGACTTTCAACTCTCATCTTGTTTGATATTATCAAGTTCTTGATTACCACTCTGCTCATTATAATTATGTGTGATATGATTAACAATCATTTATTTGATTGTTTATGCTTTCTCAAAGACCAAGTGTATGGTGATAGAAAGTAGTTGTTGTTGGATTATGGATATGATTATCTTAGATCTCTTGATTGTGGATAGCATAAAGTTGGATGACGAGGTCTACTTGAGAATTACGAGGATCATGACCAAAAATGGGATTATCTTGGATGGATTTATCTTAAACAATTTGAGCTTGAGTTTGAATAACTCCACATTGACTTGGTTGAGGACATGTTTGACCCTGATTTGGATTTGTTTCGTGACATATCTCTTGATTTAGGAAAAAAAATTTCTTGGATAGGATTGATAGGATTTGGATCATCAACAAATGGACCTTGACTTGAACTTAGGATATGAGGCTCTTGGTTAGGATTAATGGGTTTTAATTTTTTATGATAGCGATTGATTTTTTACAAGGATAGGACTAGGAGACTCTTTGATAGGCTGGATAGACACAAGATCACATGACAATGTTTGATAGGGAGGCCTGATATTGGGATGCTCTTTTTCATGTGCAATAGGTTTGGGATCATTAATAACTTCATATGATGGTGATTGATCATGGATGGGAATGTTTCTAGGATTATCATTGTGTGATAAAAATTGATAGATAAGAATACTATTAGGAGACTCTTGAATGGTATTGAGAGAGGCAAAATCATTAAATATATGTTTATAGTTTGATGTTGTTTCTTTGCTAGTAGTCGTAGAAGGAATTTTGAAAAGGATGATTTGTATTTGGTGGTTTCGAAATGTGGATTAATGTTTTGGGTGGATTTATAGGATATGGGTAAGCTCATTAAAATGGGGGACCAAAAGGGGTTCTTAAGTAGCAACTTTTTTTGAAATAGAAAAAGACTTATCTTGGATAAGAAATTGAAGATAGTTATAGTCAAAACTTGAAGACACAACAAGAACAAGAGTTGTGGTGCTTTGAATCTACCTTCTAAACTACTATTTTTATAAAAAAATGGTGGGGATTAAGGAGTTCAAACAAAAGGCACAACAATTTATCCTATTTTATAATAAAAAATAATGCAGTGTTTAGTGTAGCCCCCTAAATGTTAACTTAGTATTTTAAAGATCAAATTGACAAAAAAATAGATAACATTATGTAGTCTATGCTCGATTTTTTGCTAATTTTTTAATGAATATATGATTTTTAACTAATTCTCAAAGTGGAGACATCCTAAAAAATAAAAAATTGAGCTTGCAAACCTTATTTTTTGGGATATATTTTTTGGTAACAAGATCTCAAGGAGAAAATGACCCAATGCTATCTCACTTAACTAGCACTTAAATATTTCAACTACACAAACAAAATATACTTTTAAGCAATGAATTGGGAAAGTCTCGTCCTCAAATGCCAACGCATCATAGGGACATCCACAGACGATGCTATTGTTTATATGAACATAGAATAAAAAGGCACCAGAAGAATATCCACGCTCCAAAAACTTGTCTACCACATACACACATTGAGACATGGAAAAATATTAGGGTTGTATAGGGGTTTGACTAACCCCTAGTCAAACCCTTGTTTTGATGTTTCCACCTCCATGAACAACCAAATAGATAGATTGGATAAAATGAAATCACGTAATAGAAGCAATGCCTACTTACTGGAGGAAAATCCCTATTACTAAATATTGACTTACAAAAGATTAAATGTAAATAGATAATATATGCATTTGGAGATTTGATAACAACAAGAATATATTGCAAAATAATATATATGAGACATAATAGATAAAGGAGAGTGGCATGCAACAAAGACCCCTCTTTTGAGATGGCAATGTGACAATGATTAAGAGAAGACTTGGTTGTTGTGATGTTGTGTATAGATTTTGGTAGAGCTTTGCTATGGATGTGAAAGCAAGAGATCTTAGAGTGCCATTTTGTCAAATGAATGAGAATGGACGGATTTGGTTGCTTTGAATGAGTGGGAATAGCCATTTCAAGTGCACCCAAGTGAAATGACACACATCAAAAGGGGCCTGATGTAAAATAGACCCGTTTGGATTTGGAATCTTTTCGGGACTAGGAGCTACTAACACTTCATCCTTGAAATCCAAGATGTTAGAATGATAAAATCCTTATCATGAATTTATTTACAAATGCATTGGAGTTAATGCAAAAATGTCATAAATACACAAGGTGCAATTTGTGACACTACATTTTGCCCCCACTTTAGTGAACTAATCGACTCAAGGGATCAAGTACACTAAATTAGCTTAGAAAGATATATTAATTACAAACATGAAGTGCATTAAATCCATTTATTACCTAGAAAAAGTACCCAAAATCAACATAGGTTATTCTTTGTACCAAACAGATCATGGCAAAAAATTTATTGACCTAGTTTTGGTATTATTGATTGCATTCAATGGATTTGGATCTTTTAGTGTATCTCTTGAAAGGATCAATAACATGACTCATTTTATATCTTGTAGGAAAACTAATCATCCAAGGCATGTTGGAAGGTCAATCCAAACTCTAGGAAAAAAATGTAAGAGGCTAGAAGTTTAAATGGTAGTATACCCCAACATGAAGATGGAAGGTCCAAGATTTGATTTTTAGCTAGTTCATGGTTTACATTGTACAATATGGTTTTGAAGCTAGGATAAGTTAAATTTGGTTCAAGTCCTAACTAATCCATCTTTTTCAACATAACATAAAAAATATGTCAATCTACAACAATGGAAAAGAAGCTCAATGCACGGTATTCTACAAATATTAAAAGGTTGATTCACAATCTAAGAAATGAGGCTTCAGTAGGATTTTCAAAAGGTTAGTTAAAACTCTAGAAAAAGTGGTTTGTTTGGGATGTTTGAACTTAATACAGTATGTGGGTTGAGCGGGGTGACTAAAAGATTAATCTAAATTCATGAGATAAGAAAACCAAAGCAAAGCTAATAGCTTAGTGATGAACCATCCACAAATGTGAATTGAAGTCCTAGGTTCAAACCTAGTTGGTCCATGCTTTTCAACATAGAATCAAGGAAAGGTCAATCCACACTCTTGGAAAAGGGGCTTGAGGGGGTTTTGGAATTGCATGAAAAGTGGCTTATTGGAGTTGTTGAAAGATCAATCCACATTTTGGGAAAAGTGGCTTGAGTGGGTGTATAAGAAGGTCAATCCAAATTCCAAGAAAAGAGGCTTGAGGGGGGTGTTGGTAGATCCATATTATGGAAAATGTGAACCTATAAGGATCTGATGGCTCATGGTAAAGTGCTTGTACTGATAGGAGATAAAATAGGTTCCTAGGCTATTTTTGATAGAGTCTATTCTGAAAAATGAATAGAAACTTACTATTCAACTGTGCCTATTATTTGCAAGTTAAATAGTGATGCAGGGGCGCCCACGTGGAGGAACCCTAGTTTGAAATTTCAAACTTGGCATTAGATCTTTAAATGTTCATGGTTGGGAAGTGGAACTTCGTAAAGGCTCTAAATTTAGCAAATGTGTAATGATTTTTGAAATAACGAATATGAGTGGATTAAGCCTTTTATACTTTTATTTTGGTGTCTCTTTATGGTTGGGGTAGCATTTTCCTAGAGCAGATGTTAAGGGCAACAAATTTTTTTTTTTTTTGAATGACCAATATAGATCATAATTGATATATCCCTTAATAAATGGCAGAATAAAAACAACACAAGGGTAGTGGTTAAGGAAAAAGGAAGAGTGGAGTGGGATAGCAAACTAAAAAGGAAAAGAGGTTGTGATTAGGAAGAGAGTTTCAAATAGAGATAAGAGGTGGGTTGCGTAGCAAGGGGATTGGCCTAAGAAGTGTGGGTAGTAGCATTGAGAGAGGAGATTAGAGGAGGGGATGGAACAAAGAAGGTAGCGTAGAAAGCAAATGGGAGAGGGGGTCACTTTAGAGTAGGGAGTGAGCAGTGATTGAGAGGAAGGGGAAAATTCAACTTGGGTGTGATTGCACAATAGGAGGTGAGGTGCAAGTAGTTATGGTTGAAGTTATTGAATACTGTGAATATGTGAAGAGATAGACAAGTGCAAGGACGACTACATGGAGGATGAATATGGGAATGAGAAAAGGTTAATAGTGGACAGACATACATGAGTGTGTAGGATGAATAGAGAAGGCTTAGTTTGCATATAAACCCAATTTTGTGTGTTAAGCTAAATGGAGGCCATTGGAAGGCTATGTATTATAATTGTTTTGCAAATTGATTAGTTTCGAGAAATTAATTAAATATTTTGTGTGCAATTTTCATCTTGATTATGTAATTTTGAATTGTGTTTGAGTGTTTGAAGGTTGGAGGTGGTTTTTGTACTGCATAAGTGGTATTAGAGTTAGAAGATTCTGAGAGTGTAGGTAGATTCGTCAAAAGGAGGTAGTTTGCACCAAGATTGAGCTTGTAGGTATTGTGAAAAACGTATGCTAGAGGATCCTCATGTGGTTTGGGTAGAGGAAGAGTTAGAGATGGATTTAGAAATCCTCTAGATGTTGTCTATATTGATGATTTTAGAGCCCTGAGTAGGCAAGTTGAAGCCATACAAGAAGAAATAAGAAGAGGGTTTGCTTGCAGGAGAGAACTTGAAACTGTAGAAGATGTAAATGATGAAAGACATGTTGAAGATGAGGCAACAACAACAACTTTGAATAATCCTTTAGCAAGGGAATAAAAAAGAATGGGAAAGAGACCAAAGATTGATGTTCCTACCTTCAATGGGAAGTTAAATCTAGAGGAGTTGATAGACTGGATGAACAATATGGAGGAATATTTTGAATTCTAAGAAGTGGAAGATCTTGATAGAATGAGGTTTGCAAAAATAAGATTGAAAGGCTATGCCTCTATTTGGTGGAAAGTGGTGTAGCTTGAAAGAGGAAGAAGAGTTAAAGATAAGATTCACAAATGGGATAAGATGGTAGAAAAGATGAAGAGGCAATTTCTACCAATTGATTATGAGTTAGATTTGTTGAAGAAAATGCAAAGCCCGAGATAGGGAAGTAGAACAGTGAAAGAATACATTGAAGAATTTCATAAAATTTTAATCAGAATAGGCCATTCAGAGGTCAACAAGGAGAAGATAGCTCATTACATCAATGGGTTAAAGACAAGCATTCATAAAGAGTTGGCATTGATAAGGATTTATGTCATGGAAGATGCATATTAATTTGCCTTAAAATTTGAGGAAAAAATGAATAAAGGTATGAAAGCAAGTAAAGGGAAGAGGCAAAAATGAAAAGAAAGAGGGAAGGTCTTATGAAGATTGGGAAGATGAATCTAATAAGAAAAATCAGAAATTTGAAGGCCAAGGCAGTAGCAAAAATTAGAAGTATGATGATTCTTATGGCCCAAGATTTCAAAAATCAAGAGGCAAAGGGGTATCAGATAGAGGTTTTGGAAGAGGAACTTTCAAAGGAACTTGCTATAAGTGCCATGAAGAAGGTCATAAGGCCTATGAACGCCCTCATGAAGAGGAGAGACAAAAAAGAAGATCAGAAAATCAGAATAAAGCAACAAACATCAATGAAGAAGAAACACATTCATCACAGTCAAAAGAAGCTTAAGGAGGTGAAGTTCTAGTGACAAGAAGAGCATTGTTAAGTGAAGACAATGAACTTGATCAAAGGAAGAAGCTGTTGAAAACAAGATGCAAGTGTGAAGGGAAAGTTTGTGATGTCATCATTGGTAGTGAGAGCGGGGACAACCTTGTGTTAGAAGAAATGGTGAGAAAGTTGAAGCTAGAGAAGAAGAAATACCCAGATCCATATAGGATAGCATGGGTACAAGATGATAAGAAACTTTTGGTAAGTGAACAAAGTGTGGTAAGATTTAAGAAAGGAAGTGTTTTGATGAAATATTATGTGATATTATTCCTATGGATGCATGCCATATGTTATTAGAAAGACCTTGGTAGTATGATAGGAAAGCAATGCACAATGGTTATACCAATACTTACAAATTGACTAAGCATGGAATAAAACAATAAGTTAAAACTTTTAAAAGATGATTTGGTGGTCCAAGTTGGTGGGAATGCAAGAGTTTGTTTAGTAGATGACTTAGATGGTATGAAACAAGAACATGTTGAGAAGGAAGATTTGTTGAAGCATATTGAAGCAATTGATAGAGAACGAGAAGAGTTAATTTTAGGTGGGATGAAGGTTGAAGCAAAAGGTAAAGTAAAATCATATTTTTATGTGTTCTTTGATGTGGATGATATTTTTCTAGTAAACCTTTGTTTGAGAAAAGTACAAATAAAGGCCCCTTGATTAGTGATAATGATTTCTTGTTAGAAAATGATTTATTGGGTCTTTTCATTGTTGTACTAACACTGTTTTGAAAGAAGGAAAACAACAAAAATTCATGAAGAAAACAAGGTGGAAGGAGAGGGAAAAGGTAAAACAACAAGGGAAGTAAAGGAAGCTATTTGTTTTGCTGAACAAGAAGGTATGAATTCGCTTGTTGATTTTGGTTTTGATAGATTATGTTGGTGGGAAGTCAACTTTAATACTTTGAATTTTATGAAAGATAGAAGTAGAGGAGTACGAATGAAAGGGAATGATATTGTGAGGTTGCGGGAAGTGAAGAACAAGAAAATGCCAGTAAACAAAGCAAAAAAGTGGATCCAAGACAAACTTGGGATCTACAAATGTTTGAGTTCAACTCAAGAAACATTTTTCTTCTACCATGGGTGTCTGATGCAAGGGCATCCACGTGGAGGAACCTCAGTTTGAAATTTCAAATTTATCATTAGATTTTTAAATATTCATGATTGGAAAGTAGAGCTTCGTAAAGACACTAAATTTAGCAAATGTGTAATGATTTTGAAAATAACAGATAGGAGTGGATCAGTGCTTTTATACTTTTATTTTGGTGTGTCTCTTTATGGTTGGGGTAGCATTTTCTTAGAGCAGATGTTAAGGGCAGCGTTTTTTTTTTGAATGACCACTGCAGATCATAAATTGATACATGCATTAATAAATGAGGAGAATAAAATAACTCAAGGATAGTGGTTAAGGAAAAAGGAAGAGGGGAGTAGGCTAACAGACTAAAAAGGAAAGGAGGTTGTCATTGGGAAGAGAGTTGTAAACAGAGATAAGAGGTGGGCTGTGTAGCAAGGGGATCAACCTAAGAAGTGTGGGTAGTAACGTTGAGAGAAGAGATTATAGGAGGGGCTGCAGAAAAGAAGGTAGCATAGAAAGCAAATGGGAATGTGGGCAGCAGTAGAGTAGGGAGTGAGCAATGACCCAGAGGAAGGGGAAAATTCAACGTGGGTGTGATTGCACGATAGGAGGTGAAGCGCAAGTAGTCATGGTTGAAGTTGTTGAATACTGTGAATATGTGAAGAGATGGACAGGTGCAAGGTGGACAGCATGGAGGATGAATATATGGGCAGGTATAGATGAGTGTGTAGGACGAATAGAGAGGGCTTAGTTTGCATATAAACCCAATTTTGTGTGTGAAGCTAAATGGAGGCCATTGTAAGACCATGCATTGTAATTTGTTCTGTAGATATATTGATTTCAAGAAACTAGTAAAATCTTTTGTGCGCAATCTTCATCTTGGTTGTGTAAAATTGAATTTGGCTGCAGAGATTCTCTGCATATGTTTGTTGTGTTTTGTGTTTGAGTGTTTGAAGGCTGGAAGTGGTTTTTGTACCGACTCAAATAGATAAAGAAAGGTGGTCAAATACTCCTCAACAAATTTGTGAGATGCTTGGCCGAAGAGAGGGAAAATAAGTATGACAATTTCTTACCCTAAGCAGAATTTGCCCACAGTAACGTGGTATTTCGAAGTACAAGTCCACTCCATTTCAAGTTTTCTATAGGTTAATCTCAAAAGGTGTTATCAAATTAATAGTAAAGTTGTCAGTTGAAAGAAGAAACAATTATGATGCAGAAGAGTTTGTAGAACAATGCAATAGTTGCATGAGGTGAGAAAGCATTTTGAACAAAGCAATGAAAATACAAGACATTGATAATTTTCAAAGGATGAAGACCTTTGAAATCGTGGTGGTCTTGTGACAGAGCTCATTAGAAAGAAGGTGCTTCCTTTAGGGGAATTTAAAAAGCTGAAATACAAAATGATTGGTCCCTGCAATGCCTTTACAAGGTATGAAGAAAACGCCTATCAGATATGGCTACCAGGAGTTGAAATATCTTCAAATTTAAACGTTGCATTTTGCAAGTTGATGTGGACAATGTTAAGGATGTATATGGATTACCAAGAATAGAACCAAAGGAGATAAAAAAGCTTCAGAATAGAAGATCTCTAAAGGTTTTCAGGTTACAAACAATGCCTAGTAATGTGGACAGAAAGATACCAAGAGGAAAGCACTTTGATTTCAGAAACAGAATATGAGATCTCTGGAGGAGAAAGGCTAGTAGATGCAGATTTGGCGAATATGCTCATCATTACTTTCCACAGGGAGAAAATAATGCAGAGGTTTTGAGCTAAGGGAAGTGAAACAAAGATTCTGAAAGTTTAGGGATCTAGTTAAATTCAAAGAGTAATTACCTAAATAAGGGTATTGTTTGGAGATTTAAGGATGTCTTGTAGAGCTCTTCCAATTTGCGTGTAGATCCAAAGTTGTCCCAGTGGTGGATTATAACTGCTATAATAGAGATCCAACAGTTTTACTCATGGACAATAATGGTTGAACAATCTCTGTTTGGGGTTGTTCTATAAACTTATATAGTTTAAGTCTATGTTTGTGGGTGCGTGCCGGTGTGTGTGTGTGAGAGAGAGATAACTGATAGGCAAAGCCCCTGCATTGGCATGGGGAGGCATGGTTCACATGAAAATGAAGATGCTGTGTTGTGTACTCAGGATTTACCCTTTGAAAATTAAATTTATTCATAGCAATTATGGCTTATAAATCTGTTTCTGAAATTTATTTTCACGTTGCTGTCCCACACCATTGGTTGTGCTGTATGCCCTTTGAAAACCCTTCAGCAATGATGCGGGCCATTGCTTCTTTACAAGGGCTCTCTCCCCAGGAATAAATTCAGGTTCTTCGATTGATGCATCTTTCAGAATCCTTTGAAGCCCGACTGATCAGAAAGATAACTACCAAAATTCAATTCCATCATTCATGTACAGACTCTGAACAATCATATCTAAGGTACGATTGAGTTTCCTCGAATTCTATTTACATGTGAGATCCTCATTCATTTTAAGCAGATTTGTAGAAGATCGAGGCAGTTTTCATCGGATAATCATATTTTTAGCAGATTGATTAATAATTCTCAAAATCTCAAAAATATCACAGTTGCCTGTCAACAATTTTATAACAGTATTTGCCAAATTTCAGTTGAAATTTACTCACAGATGTGTTTTTTCCTCAAAATTGACCTATTAAACCTATTTTTTGAAATAAACTTGAGCATAACAAGGTGAAAATAAGTGAATGGCGAATCAAACTATAACTGCAAAATATTCAGAATGTACAATCTGACAAGAACAAAATATTCAGAGACAAGGAAAAATGCCCATCAGCGTTTCTGTTAAACTTATGAAACGGGAGAAAGAACTTCTTGCTTTCTGTACATATATTATAAATTAGAACTTCAACGACTAAATAACAAGCCATATCTCAAAACTGGCTAATTGAAGTCTGTTATTCTTATGATTCATATCTACAAGGATCAATGTTATTCAAGATTTGAACTATCTTCTAGTACCTTTCTTCAGTGGCTGAAGAATAGAATCACAATACTTAGAATTGAGGAACTGGGATCTAGTTCTCTTTGAGCTGCGAACACTCTGGGTTGCTCCATGATCTTTATCACCAATCCGACCATCTATAACTTGATTCTGTCTGGGCTCGCTGAATACAAGGCTACCTGAATGATGTTCTGAATTGGCAGCTACGTTCTTGTCTGCGTTGTCATGAATTTGAGAGAGAGATTTGAAAGCACTCCTGGCTCTTCTGATTACTCTCGTCTGCTTGAAGGGTACTCTGGTCGGATGAAAGACTGCCCACTGTGCCGATGAAGCCTTAGCCCTATGACCTTCTCCTATACAATTATTTTCTAGAACCCAAACTGCCAAATCGGCCAAAATATGCAGTGCTGCAAATGATTCAGAGTTTTCCTTCTGAATTTCAGAAGACCTATTATAAATCATGCTGTGGCCTCTTTTGGGTTTCTCCATGTAGCTTAAAGAGGCTTCTGAGGCATCCACAGCCCTGAGATTCCTAATCTCTTCTTTCATACCCCATAACTGCAACTTCAAGTTCTCCGATTCTGAGCGTGAAGGAGAAGCCTCTGTTGAAGCTTCTCTGCTGAAGCCAGCACAGCTGTTATGAATACCGTCGATAGATAAGCCGTAGTCATTGTCAGGAGCAGCTCTTTGGCCTCTCTTCAACGCCCTAAATTTGGATGGCTCGCAAAAATTTCCATCATGCAGCAAATTTCCATCTGAATAAGGCAAGAACTGTAACTGGGGGCTCAAATAACCATGTGGGCGGCATGAAATTGCATCGAAATCGGTAGAACTAGTATCAGATAAGGAGGAATTATTCGGAACTTGAAGTACTGTGGTGGGGGATTTTCTGCAATTGGGCTGTCCATTCTTGCAGTTGGAGCTGCAGAGATCAAGTTCCACAGTCGAACATTGAATAGGCAAGTACATATCCCTGCAAGAGCCTCCAGATTTGGATGTATTCCCTTCAGAAATTATGTGAGATCTGAGGATGGAAGCAGGACTCAGGCATTTCCTTATCTTCAACAAGCTACCTTCATTGAGCATATTTAAACACGAACTACCCACAACATAGTTGCTTTCATCACGCACTGGGCAAGAACCACTTCCATCAGAACTGATCTTTCCGAATGAGAATGTCTTGCGAGCGTTGCCCCATTGCCAGAAACTATCACACTTCTCCATAGCACAATCTGAAGCCAACAAAATCTCCAAAGATGGAAGCCTAAAAATGCAGTGCCAGGAATTGAATTGTATCAACTCAGGATCAAGTCAAATGCTCCTCTTCTGAAAAAGCCACAACTATATGAGCAGATTTGTTAAAATATAGCAATATGATCAAGGAACCACCATTGCCAATTAAGCAACAGAAGTCAGGCGATCAAACCGCTGAATACAAAAATAACGCAGGATAAACGGATCATCTGAACATCAATTTTTTGAAGATGAAGGCGCCCAAAACTTCATCGTCCTACCCAATTGAGGTTTTACAGTTCAAGCAAAGAAGCATTACCAGGTTTCCTGAAGATGAAGAATGTGGTGGAATGATTTAATATAGGCAGGGAAGCAAGCGGAAGCTTATACTTTAGGGAGTCTCTAAATTGAGGACCCGCTACTATGCTTACATTCTCTCTACTAACTATGTTAACGGACACTTGCGTTTTTCCATTGTTCAAATTTTCTTAAAAAAAAGCAAAAAAAATCTATATCACATCGTTCAATTGTATTTGATGTTATTTTTTTATTTACTTTTAGTTCAAATTTTCTTTTCAAAAAAGCCAAAAAAAATTATATCACATTGTTCAATTGTATTTGATGTTGTTTTATTTTCTTTAGTGAGATTAAACATGTTCGTGTTATTTTCATTTAGTTTTGGATATATTTTAATAGAATAAATTAAAAATTCGTAAATGTATCTTTTTATGTTAAGGTTGGGTCTTATGGAGGGGGGCTGGTTTAATTTGTAGAAGTTGTTGGTCTTTGTAAAAAAATTAATTAATACAAATTGAAAAATTTGAGTTAATTGACAAGAGGAGGAAACAAGCTTAGTCGGTGGGCCAATTTCTATCCTAGAAAGTAGGGGATTCTGTTTTTAGGAAAACATTCTAATTAATCCTAGCAATCTTGTTTTTGTTCATAGGACTCCTTAAAAATAGATCCTGAAGCCCTCTCATGGAAACCCAACCTAAGTTTGATTTATAATTTAATATTTATTTTTATCCTAATATTACTTTACATATAATCTTATGTATTTATTATAATTAATCATTTATTTGTATTTATACTTACATTATATCTATACCTTTATTTTTTGTTTTGAATCCAAATTTTTTATGTGTTGATCAATCTTAAGTGTCTCAAAATCAATCATAAGTGGTTTAAGATCGACCCCAAACTCAAATTTTTAAAATTGAAATTCTAACCTTGTCATTTTTTCATTAGTCATTATGAGTTGACTTTGTACATGTTTAAGTGAATTATTGTTTTGTGCTTATTAGGGACACTCAATATGCATTTAATTCATATGGCATTGCATAGAGAAATTCATTTGAAGAACATTTTGATTTAGAACCTAAAAAGAATATATCTACATCAAACTCAAATTTTGCATAAGAATCATATAGGCCATCTACATGCTTGAGAGTTTTGTCTTTGATTATATACACAATAGAGGTTATGCCTAAGATAGTCACTAGCAATGCATTAGTCATTACATGTCAATAATGTCCTACCTAAAGTAGTTGTTTTGTCGAGATTAAAGCATTCTTATACAATCCTTTGATGTTGAAGTGAACCTCATTGACGACTAAGTTGTCCTTATCCAAATGTTTATATTTTGATAGGATACCATCATAGCTCTTATGGTAAAGCATTGCTACCACGACACAATAGATTTGGGCATTAGAGTCATTTATTTTTAAACGTGTCTTTGGATTTTGATGAGAGATGTTGGATGTGGAATTGGGTGATTGTGATATATTGGGTTTGGGTGGATATACATGTAATGTAGGTTGGTTTGGAGCATTTTTTACTTTCTCGAAATTGAGATGATTGATTATGGAATTTTGATTTGGGATTATGAAGTTTCAATTTGAGACTAGGATGATGATTAGGATCAACATTCTTGTACAAGTTAGAAGATGATGGATACCTATTATATGTAGGGTGCATCTTTTGATGTGGCTTCATATTTTTGATATAGAAATTTTATTTCATTTAATTTGAACGAGCCAGTTTGTTTTGGAACCCATATTGTTTTCCTATGTTGTGCTTTATTTTTGTATTCATATGCTTTTGATTTTTGATTTGGAGCATTTGATATATATACTTTATGACTTCATTGGTCCTTATCAAGGGGTGAAAGATGCAGAGGATAATATTTATTGTTAGGGTCGCTAGAAACAAAAGGATTGATAGATGGTATAAGTTTTCCACAGTCCATTAATTTTGTGATATTTTTTTTTTTTGAAAAAACTGTGTATATTTTCAATTGATATTTTGAATCACTCTTAGTGATTCGCCATTGGGAAGAGGATAGGATTGTTAGCAACAAGCTTATCGTAAGGGATATGAAAGGTCCCTATCTCAATGCTCACATTAGATGAAGTTACCTCAATGATGATTATAGTACTACTAACATCAAAAGTTCTTTTGTAAAAGACTTGTATCCAATGCCTTGACCATAGCTAATGTAGATTGGGATACGCTTTGTGACACCTTGTGCATGAAGACCCAATCCTTTTCCTTGATAATTCATGGTTTTTCATATCTTGTTTGTGATAGGATACTTTTTCTCAAAGCATGATGCCAACCCATGGGTGTTCTACTAAGGACAAATAGAACTTGTTATTATCCCATTTGTGAGAAAGCCTAACTTGATAAAGGTAGGTGATCCTATTTGATAAGAGGATGCCAATACTTCCTTGCCATGCAAACTTGTATAATGATCATATAAAGTTTTAATCTATTATCCATTGTGATTCTCAATTGCCCTCTTGTTTGATATGATTAAGGTCTTGATGATCACACAATCATTTATTTGATTGTCTATGCTTTCTCAAGGACCCAATGTATCGTGATAGGAAGTAGATGTTGTTGGATTATTGATAGGATTATCTTGGATCTCTTGATTGTGGATAGCATAAAGTTGGATGGGGAGGTACTTGACCATTGCTAAGATCATGATCATAAACAAGATTATCTTGGATGGATTTATCTTAAACAATTTGATCTTGAGTTTGGATAAATTTACATTGACTTAGTTGAGGACATGTTTAAACCTAATATGGATTTGTTTCATGACATATCTCTTGATTTAGGATGAACAAAGAAGTTCCTTGGATATGATTAATAGGATTTGGATCATCAAAAATGGGATCTTGACTTGAACTTAGGTTATGAGGCTCTTGGATAGGCTTAATGGGTATTGATCTATATGGTAGTGATTGATTTTTGACACAGATAGGACTAGGAGACTCTTTGATAGGTTGGATAGACACAAAAGGTCACATGCCAATGTTTGATAGGGAGACATGATATTGGGATGCTCTTGTTCATGTGCAATAAGGTTGGGATTGATGATAACTCCATATCATGGAAATTGATCATGAATGGGTACGTTTCTAGGATTATTAGTTTGGATAAAATTTGATAGATAAGAATGCTAGTAGGATACTCTTTAATGGGATTGAGAGAGACAAAATCATTAAATATATATGTTTTATAGTTTGATGTTGTTTCTTTTCTAGTAGTCCTAGAAGGAAATTTGAAAAGGATGATTTTTATTTGGTTGATTTGAAATGTGGATTGATGTTTTGGGTTGATATATAAGATATGGGTAAATTTATTAAAATGAGGGACCGAAAGGGCTTCTTAAGTGGCCACTCTTTTTGAAATGAAAAAGATTGATCATGGATGAGAAATTGAAGATAGTTACACTCAAAACTTGAAGACACAACAACTATGAGAGTTGTTGCACTTTGAATCTACTTTCTAAACTACCATTTTTATAAAAAATGGTGGAGATTAAGGTGTTCAAATAGGGGGCACAAAAAGTTATCTTATTTTTCATAAAAAAATAACATAGTGTTTGGTGTGGCCCCCCTAAATGTTAACTTTTTTAATATTTTAAAGATCAATTCAATGAAAAATTAGCTAACATTATGTAGTCTATGCTATACTTTTTGTAAAATTTTCAATGATTATATGATTTTTTACTAATTTCAAAGTGGAGACATCCTAAAAAGTAAAAAACTGAGCTTGTAAACCATTAATTTCTTTGGAAACTAATAAAAAAATATTTTTTTACTATATATATCTCACTTAACTAGCACTCTGGTGAGCTAGGAGGATCAATATAAAAAGAGGAATTTTAACTAACTAAACTGTACCTGTAGACATATAATGTTGAAAAGTATAAATATACAAAGTAGTATAAATATTTCAACTAGAAAACAAAAAGACTACAAAATGTACTTTTTACTAATGAGCTGGGAAAGTCTCAACCTTGAACACCAACACACTATGTGAGGAGGTTTGTGCGTTGTGTTGTTATTTGTACGAACAAAGAACAAGAAGGCAACACAAACTATACTAGAAAGATCTCCACACTCCATGAACCTGTTTGCCACCTACACACACCATGATGGGAAAAAAGGTTGGGGTTGTATAGGGGTTTGCCTCAATCAAACCCATGTTTCAATGTTTCCACCTCCACAGACAACTAGATAGATAGATTGGATAAAAAGAGATTGCATAATAGAAACAGTCCCCACTTAATGGAGGAAAACCACTATTACTAAAGATTAACTAATAAAAGACTAAATGCAAATAGATAATAGATGCATTTAGAGATTTGATAACAACAATATTATATTACAATATAATAGATATGAGAGATAAGAGAGAAACAAGAGTGTTATGCAACAATGATCCCTCTCTTGATATGGCAAAATGATAGTGCTTAAGAGAAGACTTGGCTATTGTGATATTGTGTGTAGATTTCAGTAGAGATTTTCTATAAATGTGAGAGAAAGAGATCCCAGAGTGTAATTGTGTCAAATGAATGAGAAAGCATGGGTTTTGTTTCTTTGAAGAAGTGGGAATAACCATTTTGAATGCACTCAAGAAAAAACACGTGTCAAAAGGGCCTAATACATAATGACCCATTTGAATTTGGAATCTTTTTATTACATTTGCATGTCACACAAACATCTACACGTTGTGCTTCTGTTTGACCAAATAAATCCTAAATTCAGACTAGGAGCTACTAATGCTCCATCCTTGAAATCCATGATGTCTGAATGATAAAATCTCAATGATGAATTTTACCATAAACACACCGGGCTCAATGCGAAAGTTTCATAAATATATAGGGTGCAATTTGCGATACTATATTTTGCCCCCACCTTAGTGAATTGATTGACTCAAGGGATCATGTACACTAAAGTATCGTAGAAAGATATTCATTACAAACATGAATTTCTTTAAATGCATTTATTACCTCAAATAAAAAGGATATTGTAGAGGCCATAGAGGTCAACCAAGCAAACGTGAACGATGCCCCTAGTGCTTGGCAAAAAACTACATTTGTCATGAATTCACATGTATTGCAAAATCAACATTTGGTTAGTGCCAAAAATAGAAGAAACAACTTTAGTGAGAAGAATACTTAATATATGTCAGTAAAAGTCTTAAACTAAAATTTGATATAGTGTGATTATGTGTTCCCTCTTGTTTTTGTCCTTGGCTAGGTGGGGAAAAATAGGAAGGAGGATGATCCATAACCACCACAAAATATTTCAAAATTTTTGGGTGAATTTTGGCTATATGCTCAAAAGGTGAGCCCTAAGAGGGTCATTTTCAATATTCACAACAAGGATTTTCTTTGTGATTTCTATAGAGCCACAACGAAGATACCTCGTAGACAAGAGTTTTGGCCTACCCATACTGAGAAGTTACACACTGTGGCAGAGGAGGGTAAGCCCCTAGATGAGGTGGGTTTTGTTCTTCCTTGTGATGTTTTTCATGCATTTTATAGCAATTTGAAATTTTTCGATAACACATGCATCCCTATTTCATATGGACGTCCCATATCTCTGCGCTTGTCTAGTGACAAGTTATACACTAGCATCTGAGAAATACACACTAGTCCAAAAGATACATTGACGTCCTAATTTTGTGCATGTGTTCTTATGATCCAAAGACAAAAGATAAAGAATGAAAATGCTAGAGTAGCAGTTTTAGATAGACTTAGATGGAGTAGAGTAGAATATTTGAATACCATTGTTATTATCTTGTAGGTCCTTTGAGAGGTTCGAGAGAACATTGGCGAGCATCTATTAAGTATGTTGTGTGAGCATGCAAATGACTTACGAAAAGGCCACTAAGGGTGCTTACGATGATTAGGGCTCTAGTGGATCCATGAGATGCTAGAGTTCCAATTTCATGCACCTCTGTTGATGGTGTTCATCGAGAGATGGGATGTAGATACGATGTCCTTTTATCTCTCTACAGGGGAGATGACAATTACATTGATGGACGTGTATAAGATCCTATGTCTTCCTATTTGAGGATTTTAGATATCCCTAGACAAGCCTTTGTCAGCAGGAGAGCTCAAAAATGGCCAGGAGTGGTGCACTGATAGGCTGATAGATGTCACTGAGCATGTCTACCCCGAATGACTTGAGAAGGGGAAAGTAGAGGTACCTCTCATTTGGTGGATTATGATTGTAATGGTGGAATTTTAGGTCACTATAGATGGTCGAGGCTCCCACCTTCCAATAGGTTTTGTACCATATATTAGATAGATGGAGGAGAATAGTAGAGTATTCACTTGGGGTTATATGATTATTTCTCATGCATACTATGACCTTGGGCATTATGTACACCATTATTATGAACTACCTACACATTACTATATGTACGGATGTTCGAGAAAATCACATGCACGAGGCCAATAGGGTTTCCCTACCCCATTGCACCTGACATGTCACAAGCCCACACCACTACAACAAGGCGAATGGAGATTTGGAGATCTTATATTCTAGAGACTCATCATTGATCGCTTAGGGATTGGTGATGTTATCTAGAAGCCATACAAGGGCATGGCGAGATGGGTCACATATAGAGTACAATTACCACAAATGTAGCATGATCAGTTCCTTATTAGTTTCCATGATCATATCATCATGTTATATTACTAGCAATGATACATGAGACATTTTAGGTTGTAGACATCTATAATTAATTAAATTAAATATTTAATTAATTTAGACTTCATACATAATTAATTAATTAAATTATGTTTATCCTTATTCTTCTCAAAATTAATTAAATTAAATTTAATTAATTTTATCACTATAGTCCAATAATTAATTTTCCAATAAATTAATTATTTTTCCATTCTTCTAAAGTCATCCAAATCATTAATTCTAATTAATTAACCCAATCATATGATTCCTACAAATCACATCCTCCTAACTTTCCCACTTGCACTCTAATCTCCCATTAACCCACTTAATCACCCCTCTTAATCATTTGCAAAATCCTAATCCTTAAGATTAGAAGCAAGTCAACCATTTGCCATAAATGGTTTGTCCCCTCCACCTTCCAAACCTTAAATGCAACCACTTTGGTCATGTCAAAGGATTTCAAATCCCTTTCACATTCCCATGCCCTCTCTTCCCAAGGAATTTTTAATTCCTTTTCCCCTTTATTCCTTCTATGCAATATTCTATTTGGGAATTTTTAATTCCCTCGTCCCTTCCCAAATAATTTTTTAATTCCTTTTTATTCTTCCAATGTGCCTATGGATCTCTTCCCCATGCATCTTGAGGAGTGTAGAGATAATAAATGCCTTTATGAAAAATTCTATTGGTCTCCACACCTTGTTTGTGAATCCTTCCCATCACTTTCCTTCAATATCCACCCTCCATTTAAAATCAACCTTGACCCTCCATTTTGGCCTCCTCCAATCTATAATTTGGAGTTCCTCCTCTCATTTCCATATCTCATTTTTGTGCAATCACATACAGTCATTTTGAGCTTAGGAATCCCCTTCTAACATCCATATTATAGTCAAAATCCCTCCATACTTACCCATCATCATCCATCTTGCCATCCATCATTCCATCACACCATCATTCAATCTTGTTGTTGTGTAATGGAGACAATTGCACATCCCAATCCAAGGACTAATCCAAACAAGTGGAGCAAGGGTGCATCTTCACTTCATCAAAGGTCCAATTTGAAGGAGAAGGAACGTATAGCTATTTCATCTACATGTTTATTGTTCTATATAGCGTTTTACATTTATTTTATGCATTTGAATGGACTAACACTTTTTCTATCCTCCACGGGTAGGAACAAAAACTACTTGTAGTAGTCCTGACTTATGTGAGGTAGGAGTGTTGTCTAGCCACAAGATCATTTGTGTTAAGCCATATCAAATACACCTAAGAGACTAGATGATCTACTAATGAAGATTACCTACCACCCGTGTTGTACATTGACAATGTTAGTGCTACATACGAGTTTGCAACGTAGTGGGTTGCTATAAGACTGACTCTAATCCTTCTGACATATGCTCCCAATGGAGACCTAGGACCCCTAGGGTTGAATGCAGAGGATGCCCTGCAATAGGGCTCATAGTAGTAGAAATAGGTAGAGGCAAAGAGAAAGAGGCCAAGATGATGACAACGGGTTGCTTCTCCCATGACCATCTTGATCATCTCAGTCAGACCACCTCCAGGTCTACAAACATTTGTTCTATTGGTAGGTTTTCCACCACAACCACCATAGACTGTGATGCATTAAAGTGCTAATTTTACATAGATTTTGAAGTGTTAAGTTTGTTGTGTTATGTTATGTTATGAGATAGTTTAGACACCTAAAACTGTCTCATTGATCATGTACTAATTATTCGTCTAATTAGTTAAATAATTATTTAATTATTCTAATTTCATATTTCCTCGTCATCTTACTAATTATTCCAAATTCAATTCTATCATCATTTAATCATTTAACCATTTTCTAATGTTAATTAAATGTTTATTATTTAATTAATTCTAATTAATTCCTCTATTTGAATAATTTTTATTATTTAAATAAATAAATTCTCAATTTCTATCTCTAGTCATTAATTAACATTTATTATTTAATTAATTCTAATTAATTCCTCTATTTAAATAATTTTTATTATTTAAATAAATTAATTCTCAATTTCTATCTCTAATCATCTAATCACTAACCCTCTTCTAAATATTAATTATTTAATTAATTGTGATTTTAATCCTTTATTTAAATAATCTTTATTATTTAATTAAAGTCCATTTCTAATAATTAAATAGTTTCTTTAAATTATTTAATTAACTAATTAATTCGTTTAATTTCATTTAATTTTTAATTCTTCTAATTTTATTTAATTTCATATTCTTCCAATTTCTTCCAATTTCAAATACACGTGCATGATTTCAAAAATCAAATTGAAAACCAAAGTCAAGTTCTAAATATATTCAAATAACAAATTGAATTTAAAATAAATTCAATATTTGAATTAAATTTCATGCAAAGATTAAATTGAAAATCAAAGTCAAAGTGCAAGCACATGCTAAATTAATTAATTAATTAAATCATTATCTTTTCCATCTCTATTTCTATCTTCCACTTTGTTTTTTTCCAAAAAGCTTTCAATCAGTTAACTATTCCATCTATTTTAATTGATCTTTTCAATTAATTGATTAATTACATCATTTCTCTAATTGTCTCTTTTTCTATCTTCTAGTTAGCTTTTTCTAAATAAAGATTTCTTTGTCATCCTCTCTATTTCCTCTAGTCATTCTTTTTCATCTTTCAATCAACTTTTTTATCAATCAGTTAACTCATTTATCTATTCAATCTATTCTGTTCCACCTCCAAATCAACAGTTCAACTATCAATCAGCATGTGAGCTCACCTGAGTTCCACCTCTTGATCAATCTATTCTACCTCTCATTCAATCCTCTCTAATAATATTTAAATTGAGCATTCAATCTCCATTTTCAACAATCATGAACTTTGAATCTTTGTGTCATTTGCAGGTTGCCAGTGCAATATCTGAGAGCCACCATACCACAAAGAGAAGAAGAGCAATGGAAGCAATATGCAATCATCGGGTAGGGAGTTTTTATTGATAGATTTTACATTCCTATTTGTTTGATTGTATCATTTCATTGGTTTATTTAGAATTCTTTAATTGGATAGGGATTCATGATTTCCCTTTGGTTTCTAGTTATTTTGATTATGAATTTTATATGTGACAGATAACTTGAACTTATTAGCATGATATGCTCCCATGATTTATTTACAATGAGATTAGAATCACCATGAATGCAAATATGTGTATCTTTAGAGGCAATCATGTCATGTAAACCAAGAATGAGGGCTTCATACTTAGTGATGTTATTTGTACAATGAAATTCTAGCCAAAAGGAAAGAGAAACTAGTTTACCTTCAGGTGCGATTAGAACTACGCTTACTTTGGAACTAGTTTGACATCTCAATCCATCAAAGTACATTTCCCATATAGGTTCATGGTCAATTGTAAACAAATTCTCATCCAGGAACAAATCCAAATCCCAAGATGATTTATGTGAGGGAGAGTTTTCCAATTGATTGGTGACAACTTGACCTTTGATTGAATTCTAAGTTACAAAATTAAGGCTGAACTTTGAAAGCAACACTACCCACTTCGCCAATCTTTTATAAAGATTGGCTCTAGAGAAGAGATGTTTAAGGAGATCATTCTTAACAATTACTTGAGTTTCTGCATGAAGAAGATAATGCCTTAACTTCATTGTTTCAATGAGTATTTCAAGGCACTATTTTTCCATTGTAGAATATTGAGTTTCATAATCGATCAAAATATGATTAATATAATAAACTACTCTCTCTACCTTCGTCATCAAGGATGCCAAAGCATTATCACAATGTTGAGATATAAAGAAGAAAGGGTTGATCTTGCATAGTCAACATTAAGATAGGAGAGTTAGCCAAATAAATTTTGATAAAATCTAAATCCTTTTGACACTCATCATCCCATTGAAATGCACATCTTTCTTCAATACACCTATTAATGGAAGGGTACGATAGACTAATTGAGATACAAATCTATGAATTGATTGAATCTTCCCCCACAAACAACGAAGTTGTGAGATGTTCCTAGGTGGAAGAATGTGAATAATTGCATCAATCTTATCCATATCAAATTCAATTCCATGATGAGCAACAATAAATCTTAAAAGTTTGTTAGCGTCAATGCCAAAAATACACTTAGAGGATTTAGTTTTATCTTATTGCGACTAAGATTCTTAATGCAATCTTAAAAAGTTATAGATTTTACCAAGATATCATTGACATAATATTCTAGAATCTTGTGAATAAAATCATGAAAAATAAGCCATTACACATTGATAGGTTGCTACAATCCTCTTCAAACCAAATGACATGACTACATTGCAGAA
The DNA here is from genome assembly GCF_030272615.1 of Cryptomeria japonica. Classification (NCBI taxonomy): domain Eukaryota; kingdom Viridiplantae; phylum Streptophyta; class Pinopsida; order Cupressales; family Cupressaceae; genus Cryptomeria; species Cryptomeria japonica. The sequence continues at coordinate 457,922,439 of NC_081410.1, read as the reverse complement.
GGTACCCCAAGGGGTTGTAAAGAATGTCTTATACTATTCTTTCAGATTAATAAGGATTTGATTATAACCCGAGAAGTCATCCATTAAGGAGAGTAAGGCATAGCCTACATTCGAATTAACAATCATATTGATATTGGAAAGTATAAAATCATCTTTAAGAGAGGTCTTATTAAGATCACAAAAATTGATACAAACATGAATATGACCATCAAGTTTACTAACAACAACAATATTCAATATCCAAGGTGAATAGTCAATATGACAAATAAAACTGATTTTTAGAAGCTTTTTCTATCTTAGTCTTGACTAAGAAAGGAACCTCGAGATTCATATTTTGAAACTTTTTCTTAATAGGTTTGGCATTGTAACATAAAATGATATTATGAACCACCACTAATTCATCAACACTAGACATATCCTCACATGACCAAGCAAAAATATTAGAATGATGATGCAAGCGATTGTAATGTAATTTAGATTCTTCTAAGGAATTTTCCAAATTTAATTACTTTCTCAAAATATTTTGGAACCATGATAACATTGGTAGTATCCTTGTTAAGAAGGATGCTACGGTGCTCAAGATATGGTATGAGATAAAGGGCCCTTTTTATTGGTACTCATAATGGATTCTCTAAACTATTCTCGACTATTCAAACAATAGGGGAATCAACGCTTATGATGATAAGAAGGGAGATCAATATATACACTTAAGAATTCTTCTAGGGTTTCCTCCAAAGAGAAAACATCTAAAGGAACTACATTGGAGTTTGTATTACTTTCAATATACTCATGATGGACTAGCTTAAGAGGAAGAGGTTCAACAAAGATCATGTTGAAGTTCAACCATGGCTTTGCCTTATGAGAAGTGGTGTGGTATTTGAGTTCAAGATTATGGTGACTAAGCTTAGCCTCTAAAGGAACTTGAATACCTTTCTCATTAGGTCTACTACACCCACCTCCATAACCATATTTAGAAATGAGTTCATACCCCATCCCATATATATAATGTATCTCTCTAGAGGTTGGGGGATTGGTGTAGAAGAGATGATCAACATGATGAGTACCACCTAACTTTATATATGCATAATAATTTTTATAGTTGTAATGAATGAGAACTTAGTAATGTTCAGGTGGGTTGAGTCTACTTTTTACTCACTAATGTGAAATTTAGTGAAATCTAAAGTTCCCAAACCGTCACTTAGACATGCATTCACTTTAGAAGGGGATGAAGTAAAAGTCAACTAAATGGGGGTAGACTTAGTTATTTATACTTTAGGAGGATCTACCTTAAGAGGGTTCTCTTTGGGAGGATCCTATTTATTAGAACATTCAGAGACAAATTTCTCCTAGATTTCCCTTTTAGGGGGGCCATAGAATAAAATGTCAGCACATGAGAAGATAATGATGGAATATAGTTCTCAAAGGAAGGTGTAATAAAAGCCTGACCAACTACTGCCATTTGACATAAATGCATAGCATTAGGATCAACTTTGATCATAACTACCTAATTATTAGCAACAAACTTAATAAAACCATGAAGGGTAGGTGAAACTACTCCCAAAGTATGCAACCGAGGCATACCTAGAAGAAAACTATAAGGTAAAGGTCCTTGCTTAACATACACTAGGTTTGGAATATTAATTCATGCAATCTTTAAAGGAAAAAAAACAACGATCAAAGTAGTTTTACCAATGTTATCAAAATCACAAATGAATAAAGAAGATGCATCAAGAGCATTTGAATCCACCTTGATCTTAGGTAATAAGTCGACTACAAATTTTGAGTGTTGAATTAGTATCAATGAGAGTTTTCCTAATACCAATACCATTAACATAAATAATTATCATTAATAGATCTACTAGATTCCTTCCTTCTGGAGGTGGGAGCTCATGTGGATTGAATGTAATATTTGATGTATTAGTATGAATGTGATCCATCAATGCATTCACATCTGTAGGCCTAGTGGAAGAATGTAATAAAATATTTTGAAGAGCTTCCTAAAGCATACCTTGATAAAACAACATAGTTTGAGGAAATCTCATAATGAGATCTTACTTGGAGTAACACAAAATTGCTCAATAAGATCATAATCAATACATGGGTTAACTATGGGTTTAGGCACTTAGGGAAGATATAATTAAGAATGTGGTAAATAGGTATTAGACTAATCAACATTTTTCTTATTTTGTCTTGTATCATACATATGAGAAATAGAGTTGTAGAAAGTATTTCTGGATTGAGTAAATCTCATGAACAAATTGTGAAAAGGTTTACCACAAATACACTTAACTTTCTTTAGAGAGGGAATAGCTATAGTTACGTAAATAACCAGTCTCTTAGGCCTTTCAGGGGCAACAAAGACAATGATAACATTATGGATTTCTCATCCTTCAAGGGAAAAGAGTTTAGACATGGAATAAGATTAGTGGACTCACAAATAGGAGGAGATACCTCTAGGAAGTCATCCAAGACATCTTTCAATATATAAAATTCATCCTTCAAGAACGCCTTATTGAATGCATCAAAACCTTGGAAGAAGAGATCTAACATAACCCATTCATGTTAGATTCATCGAAATGTAGAGGAGGGGCTTCGCTACCCTTGAGATAACAAGATATCAAGGAGAAAATTGTTAGACAGTTCAAATAACCGGAAGACAACTGAGTGGGGGGGGGGTGAGTTAGTTGTCATAGATTACCAAAACCATTAGCAATTAAAAATTTAATACCAGAATAGCAGTTAAACCAATTAAGCATAAACAATAATCACAAAATAAATACCATCCACATGACACCAAGATATATACGTGGAAAACCCGGTAAAGGGGAAAACCATAGTGGGAAGCCTACCCATAGTCTAGATAATAATTTTGCAGTAAGTATGTGAATTACAATTGAGGGGCCTGCACTTGATGGAAGGGCAACAACCTAGAGCACACTGCGCATCACAAAAGGAGCCTCACTGACTACATAGAAATCCAGACTACAATCCAGAGAAGTGTTGAACTGCGAAAGATAGCATCTCCTATGCCCGAGTACAGTTCTGGTTAAGCTCAACACTGGAGGACTAAATCCTCTTACATAAAACCAATTTGATCTCCAATGATCAACCAAATACTCTGCTTGAATGATATTACATTATTCGCACATTACATTCCTTTCCCATAACCATATATCTCTACCATATATATGATCTACAATGAGATCTTACATCTATATATACAAACCCTTGACCATAAATAATTAGGTCGGCCACCAGATAATAAATCAATTACATAATTAAAAACCATGTTGACCTTAGACCAAAAAAATAATATCCAACACATAAGACATCCCAAAAACACATTGAGAGGTCTAATCCACACGTTATATTAAAGACGGTCCATAACCTAGATCAATCGGGACCCAGTATAGGTCCACACACTACACCAATGATCTCCATCTGCCAAGTCTCAAACATGATCACCAACAATATCCCGAAACTCCATCAGAAGCTGCACCAACACCACTTATGTAATTCAGCAAAAGCTCTGCCAGTGAAACCTTCACCAGAACTAGAAACCAATCTTCTAAGCAAACATGATAGCATTCGATTACCAGACCAAAACCAACTTACTGAATATGAATATGAGTATCATGATTAAGCCAATTCCATTACCAAACTATACCAGAGCCTATCGGATCATGCCATATCTAAATCAACCAAAAACCACTCAACCTATCAGGACCAGAAGGGTGCCGATAAATAATCCAAACAACTAGTGTTGGCATCAATGAAAAAACATCAATGCAACACATAATCAATTCCAGCAAATGTCCAACAATCTCCCCCTTTGGCATTGATGGCAACACTAGATGTGAAAAATATCTAAGTACCAAGAAATGCCAAACAAGTCTCCCCCAATGGAAGACAACCAACAATCTCCCGCATACAACTTCTGAAATAAAGACCAAACTCCCCCTGTGAATAATATCTCTGTAAAGCTCTGAATCTCTCTCTCTTTCTTTTTCACTTCCTTTTTCACATCAATATCACTCTCCCTTTGACATCAATGCTAGAAATCTGACAAAAATATCAAAGCAAAAACAAAAACCATTGAATCACAAAGCTGACTACTCCCCCTGAGTAGTAGAATCCCCACATCAATGCCAAAATGAATAGTATCTCTGATAATGCATACTGGATTGATGCCAAACCTCGTCAATTAAGTCTCTATTGGAGGGGTGAAAACTCCCAATCTGTCTCCCAGGTACTCAAACGATTCCTTTGGCAAAGGTTTAGTGAAAATATCTGCAATTTGCTCTTTAGTGCTCACATAAACCAATCTAACTTTATTTGCTTCCACCTTTTCCTTTAAAAAGTTGTATTTGATAGATATGTGTTTTGTTTTAGAATGAAATACCAGATTCTTTGATATATCAGTAGCAGCAGAGTTATCACAGTGAATAACTACTAGTGCATCACAATCCACATTTATATCCTTCAACATTTTCTTCATTATTAAAACCTGTGTACAGTTAGTAGCAGCAACAACATACTCAACTTCAACAGTAGATAAAGAAGTACATGACTGCTTCTTGCTGATCCATGAAACCAACTTCTTTCCAAGAAAGAAAGCTCCACCATAAGTACTTTTCTGGTCATCAACATCTCCACCCCAATCAACATTTGTATATGCACATAAAGTAAAGTTATCATCCTTAGGGTACCACAAACCATATTCTGATGTACCTTGCAAGTATCTAAAAATCCTTTTTACCACAATCTCATGATTTTATCTAAGATCACTTTGAAATCTTGAAACAATAAAAACAACATTCATAATGTCAAGCCTAGTCTGAGTCAAATAAAGAAGACCTCCAATCATAGATTTGTATCTTGTAGGATTTATCTATGCAGAAACATATTTTCATGTCAATTTCTCACATGTAACCATAGGAGTACTTACTGGTTTAGAATCTCCCATACCAAATTTCTTCAACAATTCCTTATTATATTAGTTTGACAGATAAAAATACTTTTGTCAGTCTAAGTAATCTGCAAACCTAAGAAAAATTTCATCTCACCAATCATAGACATCTCAAATTATTTCTCCATATTTTTATAAAATTCTATGCACAACTTATCTTCTCCTCCAAAAATAATGCCCTCAACAAATATTTCAATAATTAGTATATCATCATCAATGATTTTTTAATATAGATTACTGGTAGCACTACCCTTAGTAAAACCAAGCTTCAAAATATATTTATCCAACCTTGCATACCAAGCTCTAGGTGCCTGTTTCAATCCATATAAAGCTTTCCTTAACCTGCAAACCATGTTTCTATCATCTGATAGTGAAAAAGCACCAGGTTGCTCAATATACACTTTGTCATCAAGATCTCCATTTAGAAATGTACATTTAACATCCATTTGATAAACCTTGTAATTTTTATAAGCAACATATGCAAGAAATAATCTTACAACTTCAATCCTAGCTACAGGTGCAAAAGTCTCTCCATAATAAATTCCTTCCTTCTGAGAATATCCTTTACAAACCAATCTAGCCTTAGTCCTTATAACTTGACCATCCTCATTCAATTTATTTCTAAAAACCCATTTAGTTTCAATAACATTTTTATTTTTAGGCCAAGGAACCAAAGTCCATGTGTTATTTATCTCAATCTGATCTAATTCTTCTTCCATAGTTTCAACCAATATTCATCTTTACATGCCTCAATTACTGATACTGGTCCAACTTGTGAAATTAAACATACCTCATTAGTTGCCACTCTTATTCTTGTCATTACTCCATTTCTCTTATCCCCAATGATCTGATCTTCTGAATGATTCAATTTCACATACCTAGGAGTCCTCTGACTCTATGCTCCTCTTTCTTGATCTTCAGTCACTGTAGAATTTTCTGATACTGCCAAAGTAACTGGTTCAACACTTTGTTCTGGTAAAGGTGCTACCAGGTCAAATATAATCATTTCCATTGCTGGTTCCTTCTCATAAACTTTGATTTGACTTTTGTTCAGCTCATCTTCTTTGACATTAGCACTCTCCACAATTCTCTTCAATGTCTTGTTATAACATCTATATGATTTGCTTTCATTAGAATAACCAAAAAATATGCCTTCATCACATCTAGGATCAAATTTTTCAATGATATCATCTCTTCTGATATAACATTTACTACCAAAAATTATGAAATACTTAACTGTAGGTGTATTGCCAAACCATAATTCATAAGGTGTCTTACCGGTTTCTCCTTTGATATGTACTCTGTTGAATGTATAAACCTCTATTCTTACTGCTTCTCTCCAGTAGATATGATGTAGACTAGCTTCCATCATCATTGTTCTAGCAACATCCAAGATAATTCTGTTCTTCCTTTCCACAACTCCATTCTGTTGTTCCTTTCCACAACTCCATTCTGTTGAGGTGTCCAAGGAGCAAAAAATTGTCTTCTTATACCATGCTTCTCACAAAAGTTATTAAAGCCACCGGATGTGAATTCTCCACCATGATTTGACCTCAAATATTTAATCTTCAATCCTGTCTCAGTTTCCACTTTAGCCTTAAATATTTTAAACTTTTCAAATGCCTCAGATTTTTCTTTTAGAAAAGTAACCCACATCATTCTAGAATAATCATCAATCATCAACATGAAATATCTATCACCTTGAAAACTTTTAACTCTAGCAGGGCCACACAAATCAGTATGAATAAGATCAAGAACATCATTTGATTTATCTTGTATACTCCTAAAAGAGGTTTCGACCTATTTACCTATTTGACATTCTTTACATACCGGATTATAGGGCTTCATAATCTTAGGTATATCCCTAACTACCTTAGTTGAACTGATCTTTACAATGCAATCAAAATTCACATGACACAACCTTTTATGCCATAGCCAACTCTCATCAATCTTCACAACTTACTGGTTGCAGATGTAGATGCATGAAAAGTAGGTTCAGTCTTCATAGCTCTAGAAGGTCCAAATTCTTCAAGCTCAAAAGCAAATAGTTTTCCAATCAAGGTATCTCTATTGATAGATGTACTAGCCATTGTTCTCAACTCATTGATAGCACTAGCCTTCATTTGGTAAGCCTATGGTAGGGATCTCAGAACTTTAGAAACAATTTCATCTTCGCTCAGAGTTCCACCACAACATTGAATTCCCATAACAATCTCATTTACCCTTTCCATGAATGTAGTAATCCTTTCATCTTCTTCCATCTTTGGATTTTCATATCTCACTCGGTAACCATCAATTTGAGCAATCTTTACTATAGGGTCACCTTCATTAAGAGTCTCTAACTTATCCCATATAGCCTTTCCAGATGATTTTTCAGTTAATCCCATTATTTGCTGATCAAAAAGTGCACACAAGAGGGCTTCTCTTTCTCTACAATCATTCTCAAACTCCTTATCTAGGTTTTCTGGAGTAGGATTGTCAGATCCCGAATTATAAGGTGTGACACCATTCTGTGTGATCTCCCAAATCTCCTTGCTAAGTCATCTCAGATGAGTCTCCATCTGAATCTTCCATAATGTGTAATTTGTTCCATCAAGCCTAGGAATATATCTCCAAAAGATAGCTCCAGAAGAAATGGATGAACTTGAACTGTTAGACGCAATAGGATATTCCTCAAGTGGTTAATCTTTCTACAAAGAGGACCAAAGCTCTAATACCAATTGTTAGACAATTCAAATAATCGGAAGACAACTGGGGGGGGGGGTGAATCAATTGTCACAGATTACCAGGACCATTAGCAATTAAAAATTTAACACCAAAACCCAAAATATTAATACCACAATAGCAGTTAAACCAATTAATCATAAACAATAATTACACAATAAATACCATCCACATGACACCAATATTTATACATGGAAAGCCCGGTAAAGGGAAAAACCATGGTGGGAAGCCTACCCACAGTCAAATAATACTTCTGCAATAAGTATGGGAATTACAATTGAGGGGCCTGCACTTGTAGGAAGGCCAACATCTTAGAGCACACTGATCATCATAAAAGGAGCCTCACTGACTACATAGAAATCTAGACTACAATCTGGAGAAGTATTGAACTACGAAAGATATCATCTCCTATGCCTGAGTACAGTTTCAATTAAGCTCAATACCGGAGGACTAAATCTTCTTACATAAACCCAATTCGATCTCCAATGATCGACCAAATCCTTTTCCTGAATGATATTACATTATTCGCACATTACATTCCTTTCCCATAACCATATATCTCTACAATATATATATGATTTACAATGAGAACTTACATCTATATATACAATCCCTCAACCATAAAAAATTAGGTAGGCCACCAAATAATAAAGCAATTACATAATTATAAACCATGTCAACCTTAGACCAAACAAATAATATCCAACACATAAGACATCCCAAAAACACAGTGAGAGGTCTAATCGACATGATATATTAAAATCAGTCCATAACCTAGATCAACCGAGATCCAGTATAGGTCCACACACAACAACAATGATCTCCATCCGCCAAGTCTCGAACATGATCATCAACAACATCCTGAAACTCCATCAAAAGCTGCACCAACACCACTTATGTAATTCATCAAAGATCTTCATCAAAAGCTCTACCGGTGAAACCCTTGCCAGAACCAGAAACCAAGCTTCTAAGCAAACATGATAGCATCCAATTACCAGACCAAAACCAACTTACTGAATATGAACATGAGTATCATGATTAAGACAATTCCATAACCAAACTATACCAGACCCTACCAGATCATGCCAGATCCAAATCAACCAGAAACCACTCAACCTATCGGGACTAGAAGGGTGCCGGTAAAGCATCCAAACAACTAGTGTTGGCATCAATGACAAAACATCAATGCAACGCATAATCAATTCCACTAAATGGCCAACAAAAATGACCCAAAACTATGTCAATTAAATTGCATATTGTTGAGATAGGAGGATCATAAAAAGAGGAACTTTAACTAACTAAATTGTACCTATAGACATAAAATGTTGAATAATAAAAATATACAAAGCTGCAAAAATATTTCAACTAGACAGAAATAAAAAGCCTACCAAATGAACTTTTACTAGTGAACTGAGAAAGTCTTGACCTTGGATGTCATCACATATTGGGGACTTCCACATGCTATGTTGTCAATTGTATGGACATAGAATAGAAAGGCACCAAAGACTGCACCAAAAAGATCTCCATGCTCCAAAAACTTGTCTACCACCTACACACATTGAGGCAAGGAAAAATATTGGGGTTGTATAGGGGTTTGCCTCAATCAAACCCCTGTTTCAATGTTTCCACCTCCATAGACATCCATATAGAGAGATTGGATAAAAAGAGACAGTGTAATAGAAACAATCCCCATTTAATGGAGGAAAACCCCTATTATTAAAAATTAACTAATAAAAGATTAAATGCATATAGATAACATATACATTTAGAGATTTAATAACAAGATTGTAAAATTTCAATATAATAGGTATGAGAGATAAGAGAGAAATGAGAGCATTACACAACAAAGAATCCTCTCTTGAGATGGAAATGTGATAGCACATAAGATTAGACTTGGCTGTTATGATATTGTGTGTATATTTTAGCAGAGCTTCACTATGAATATATGAGAGAAAGAGATCCTAGAGTGTGATTGTGTCAAATGAAAAAGAAAGTATAGGTTTTGTTGCTCTAAATGGGTGGGAATAGCCATTTTGAATTTGTCCAAGTGAAAGGACACACATCAAAAGGGGTGTGATGTAGAATATGTTGAACACTTTCAGATGTTGTGAGGGGGTGACATCAATGACGAAACTTACTCATATTTGCAACATTGTAGCCCTTTCTCATTGATGGAAACACTTGTAATACCTCCTATCAACAATATATCTCTCCCCCTTTGACATCAGAGACAAAGGGCGTCTCTACATCACCTTACAAATTCAATTTTATCTGCGTTACTCCCCTTGAGTGCAACATTTATCTAAAAAAATTGTCCCCCTATTTACACCAACTCCGCTTTATGGAATTCAAAACTACACTCCAACAAACTTCTACTTATTCACATGTGTCTGTGCAGGAAAGAAATTATCTTACTGAAAAAATATGAGCAGCTTACTTAGATGGAGACAAGATGCCCTTGTGACTGATCTTGAGCTAAGTCCAAATGAATTTCTAATAATCTTCCATAGAGGCCAAAATGGTGCACTGATTTTCAATCTTCAAGAGAAGATCCTTTTCCTCCTTACTATTACCTGGAAGCTTAACTACCTGATCAAGCTTTTGATAGTCCTCAAAGAGCTTCACTATTTTGGCAAGCTGTAGATCTATAATATCTCGTAGAAGACAAAATTGCTTAATTTTCTCTTTTTTATCAACCAATAGATTCAACTTTAAGTATAAATTCTCTATCTAAATCTACCATTTCCATCCACATCCCTCTTCAAATCTATTGTATTAGTTATTGGTTCAATTTGTGACTATATAGTGTTTATTTGATCCTTAATATCCCTAGTAGACATGGGCCACTGATGAAAACATTGGTATACCACCACTACATCATCTAAATTCTTCTAAAAAAAATTATGCTTTCTTTATGCTAAATGTGTGTCACTACACATCTATTTACCAACTGTTCTAATCTTTTCTCTACCACCTTCTTCTCTACATCCTTCAAAACTGTGGCTTCTAGTTTGCAAGCATGTTCTTTTAATCCATCAAGGAACAACTATAGTTACTCCACACTAGTTAGAGTCTCATCTACAACCACTTGTAAAAGTCTTTCATGAATAACATTTATTGCATCATCAATGAGCTTTGTGCTTTGCATATGAGACTCGATAAACTACTTGCAAGTAGATTGATAAAGTATGTCACTCAAATGTAACTTATGCAAGAGAGATAATCGGTTAAGATCCACCTCAACTTGAGACATTGGTACCTAAAGTACCTTTAAAGTAACCACCGATTCAACTGTAATTGAAGAAGGGTACATAAGATTGTCCACTAGGCTCCACATTTTTTCCAGTCTCTATCTCTATCTCCTCTACTTGTTTCTTCTCCACACTCTTCTCTTTCTTTGAAATATTTCCTGTAGACATCTCCACACCCTTGTATATTTTCCTTTATTTGTTTAGAGCAATTTTTGGATCTATATCACTGCCTTTTTGCACATTTGTCTCCCTTCTTGGAGCAACTTCAACACTGCCAATATTAGGAGCTCTTGTTCCAATATCTATTAGATTAATTATTGGCATTGTATTGTCATTGATGTCAACCAGTAAGTATGTCAACTGGTATGCAAGATATTATTACCGGTATTGGATAATGTTGACATGTTGATGTCAATCGGTATGAGATGTCAACTGGTAAGTCTGCCAACTGGTAAGCAAGAAAACCCAGTAAGTGCAGTCTGATATAACATGACTTAACCGATAGAATAGTGAAGTGCATGATATGAAGGTTAACCAATTAGTGTATACCGGTAGCATGTTAAATCGATGACCAAAGTTCAATTGACATAACCATGTGAGATGGATGCTAGCAGAGATGTTAGGTGGACTCCAAGTGGCAAACGTGCATTGGGTAGGTGAATGGTGAGTTAGTGAGGTAGTTGCCGACTAAGTCTGTATTAAAGTCGACTATGACAATCACAGATCAGTTGCAAAGGATTGAGGCTCAAAGAAGATCAAAGGGCAGAGATTTGATTCTTTGATATCATGATAGAAGAAGGATATTTGATCGTCTAGTTGATCTGGAGAAAGAAACTGCTAAATCATTTATTGATCGACAAAATCAAGACTGATGAATAGAGTCCATTTCGCTAAATATAGTAAACGTTTCTAGGAAGAATAAAAAGAGGATTGAGATTTTTACTGAGCTATTGCAAGTTGTTGATTCAAGAAGATGAGATCCAATTTGATACGGATCGAGGTCGGTGAAGAAAACCCCAAGCATGTGAAGTTTGAGTTTTTAGCAAGAAACCATGTATATAAATATGCATATTAAAGACTTAAGCTAGTGTGGAGAAAAGAGATAGTATGTTGGATGAAGTGTGATTCTGCCAGGTTGATCAGTTTGATTGTTGAGAGAAAAATCTTGAAGTGACTGAGTGTTAGTTGAAGAAGTGGTAAGGAAGGTTTAACCAGTAAATTGTTATAGAGTATAACAGTCTGTTAAACCGACAGTTTCTGAATCAGTAAGATAACAACAAAGAGTGAAGGAGAGAAGAGTGAGTTTCAGAGAAGATCCGACAAGGCATAAACTGAGTTGTAGAGGATTTAGACAATAAGAAAAAAGGACCAGTAGAAGAGAATCAGTGTGACAAAAAGGAGTTTAACTGACAAAGAGAATTGTTTGCAGAAATTACAAAGCTCATTTATAACATGTGTTTATCATTGTAATGTTTTTATATCTCATCGTATTTCACTGAGTAGGTGCTCAGTGTAGGGTTGGTGCTCCTTTGGGTAGGTGCCCATAAATTTATAGGGGTTGGTGCTCCTTGGGTTGGTGCCCTAAACATTGTAAAACTGTTATTTCATTGTGAGGTTGGATTGGAGTAGTAGATCTCCGGTAGCATTTATCACCGAGTTTTTTCTCACATTGGATTTTCCTCGTATATCTGGTGTTATGTGATGTGCTCTTGTGTTTGGTTGCTTGTTAGTGCTTTCATTATCACACTGGTTGCACACATTGTTTGAAATTATTTATAATCATTGATTCACCCCCCTTCTCAGTGATATCTTGTGTTCAACAATTGGTTTCAGAGCCTTAGGTTCCCAGTTGGTCAAAAGTTTTCTCTATCTTGGGTAGATTCTGGTTTAGGAACACAATGGGAAGGAATGAATCCTTATCCTCCAAAGCTCCTCTATTTGATGCTTCAAAATATTTCACTTGGGCTTGTAGAATAGAAGTCTATTTGTCCTCGTTAGGTTTTGATGTTTGGATGTCAGTTGTTAATAGTTACTCTATTCTTGCTAGTCCTCCTACTGATCCTGAAACAAAAAGTAGTTATGACTGCAATGCTAAAGCCATGAAGGCTACTCTTAGTGGGCTTTCTGATGATGTATCTTCAAAGGTGGATAGATGCAAATCTGCAAAGAGCTTGTGGGATAGATTGGAGAAACTTTTTGGTGAATAACCTTGCACTACTAAATCAGATTGTGGAAGCAAGAAGATTTATAAAGAAGAAGAATGTGCACTTGTTTAAAGTAGATCAGTTAGTTGTTGCAGAAAAGATGAAGGGTAAACTCATCCATTTATGGCACAAGAGACACAAAGTGAGATGCATGCATCAAATAATGATAATGAAACTCAATCTAAAATGCAAGATGTATTTGGCAGTGATGAAGAAGAAGCTGAAGCTGAGGTAGATCTTGAAGGAGAACTAGTGAGTGCACTTGATGAACTTAGTAAAGTGAAGAAAGAATACAAAAAGTGTAAGAATGCTGCTATAGAGGAACAATATAGATTAAACAAATGTCTTTAAGAATCAGAATAAACTATTGCAATCTAAAAGCTCTATTGGCAATTAGGAGGAATTGATTATGTGTTGCATTGATGTTTTCTCATGTTGATTTCGACGCTAGCTGCTTTGGCTGTTTACCAATATTCGGTTGGTCCTGGTAGGATGTTTGGTTTCTGGTTGGTATGATCATGTTGATCCGATATACTCCAATATGATTTGGCTTATGGAATTGGATTAGATCTGCTATTCATGCTACTCAGATATATGTTTAGTCAGTTGGTATTGATTTGGTGATCAGATGCTCTCCTATATGCTGGTGAGCCTGGTTTATTGATTTGGTGAGGGTTTCACCAGCAGAGATTTGTTGAAGATCTTTTGATATTATGCATAAGTGGTGTTGGTGTGGCTTCTAGAAGAGTTTCAAGATACTGATGGTGATCGTGTTTGAGCCTTGATTGATTGGGATCATTGATTTAGCATGCGTGGACCTAATTGGGTCTAGTGCTATCTAGGTTATGGACCAACTTAATGTAACATGTTGATTGGACTTCTCGATGTGTTTTCGGGATGATTTATGGGTTGGATGATATGTGTTTGGTCTCAGGCCAACATGTTTTATAATTCTGTAATTGTTTTATTGTCTAGGTGGCTGACCTAGTTGTTTAAGGTCTAGGGTTTGTATATATATCTATATGTGTGTATGATCTCATTGTAGATCATGGGATGCAAGCAAATAATGTAATTATCTTTCATGTAGAGGATTTGGTCGATCATGATAACTTAATGATGAATGAATAGTACCAAACTGGTACTAAGAGGGGGGGGTTGAATCAGTACAGATAAAAAATCAACCTTAAACCAGTTTGTCAACTAACACTTATGCACTGACAAACAAACAACAACACCGGTCCTTCAATAGAGTTCAACCGGCAGAACCCAGTGTAACTAAGATGAGCAAAGACCGGTTGACACTTATCTTCTCATATAATCTAACTCTTCATTCCCATTTCACTCTAATGCATGAACAGACAATCTACCATCAAAGATGTACATATTACAACAAGATCAACATGCATCACCACTTAATCAGAAAACAATCATAACATCACACATGACACACATATTTTTCACATGGAAACCCAACTAGGAAAAACCACGGTGGGGATGAATACCCACAAGCTTGTTTTTGAACTCTTTGGAAGTCCACTCTGTTAGGAGTCTTGTCTGATTAAAGATAGATACAATAGGTTCTGTTAGGAACCAATCCTGTTAGGGATCACCCGGTTAAGGGATGGCTACAATACCTAGTTAAGGGTTAAACCCTGTTAAGGGTACCTTGTTAGAGGATTTCAAGAACTTAATAGCTAAAGGATATCAATGACTCAGTAGCTTCGAGTTACCTTGTTAGAGGGTTTTCAACAAGCCGGTTAAGGCTACCCTGTTAGGGGATTTCACAACTGTTGAAGTAGTTAAAAATCAAAAGGTATATCAATGACCTAATAATAGCACTCAATGCCAATGTAGACCCGCTTAAGCTCCTCTCCACCTTTTGCACTTACACTCTGCAGATATGACTTCTCTCCTCTGATCTGGCAAGAATCATGTATCTCTTCTCTTAGATACACACACACAACTTTTGCCAACAAAACTCTGAAAGAATCACAACATCGACCTTATAGAAAATAGTTAGGTCAGAAGCATAAACCCTAAACCCTAAACCTAATAGGTTAAGGAATTCAAATGGTTCAATCCTGACCGTTGATCATACTGTATTGAATGCAACAATCTTGATCCAATCTCAAGACATTCTCCATCGTTCATTTTCCACCGATTTCAGGGTGGTTGATAACCCATCACACGTTATCACCGTTTACAGACTTCACACATTCTCGAGCTAGATAGGAACACTCTTCTTTATGCAAGATCCTTCACGCGCACAAGGCTTACGTGGCAACACTATCTATTCTTTGTTATCATGCTAACTTCATCACTTAAAGATCACCGATTGAGTCACACAGGCTTAAGATACTCCAACCGGAAATCTTGAAGTGGAAACTACCTACCAACCGGTAGTCATCCAATGCTTCCATGTGCTAGTTCCCATGACTGCATGCTGGTTCACCTTGACATGCCGGTTCACCTTGAACAAATATACCGCTTTACTTTGGCATATATACTAGTTCTCACATATGCCGGTTCTCTCTTCATATCACATATTGACATCAATGACAACATACAATATCATTATGTCCTCATACCGGTTCACATAATGCCAACAATCTCCCCCTTTGGCTTTGATGGCAATATAGAAAGATGTCTTTCTGCAAACTCATCTTCTCCCCAATTTCTGCAGATATCTTCTCCATCTTCTCTGCACACTTCTTCTCCCCCTTTGACAACAATGCCAAAGTGGAGGCACAAACATCCTTGTTCCATTATGCTGCTCCCCCTGAGGAGTAGCATCCTTCAACACATCAATAAAAAAAAATGACTGTGCAGTACCTGACTGAAGTGGAGCATATGCTTTTAGTTCACCTCCTGAAGGGGCAGTACCCCTAATTCACCTCTTAAGTATGTAAATGTAGTCTTTGGTATAGACTTGGTGAATATGTCTGCTAACTGCTCCTTACTGGAAACATGCTCCAGTGCAATCTCTTTGTTCTGAACCTTTTCCCTCAAGAAATGATACTTAAGCTCAAAGTGCTTGGTTCTAGAATGTAAAACCAGATTCTTGGAGATATTAATTGCACTAGTATTGTCACAAAATATGCTTACCGGTTCAGATACAGGAATTTTGAAGCCATTCAATACATGCTTCATCCAAATTGTCTGAGTGCAGTTCATGAAAGCTGCAACATACTCCGCTTCCGCTGTAGACTGAGAGATACAACTATGCTTCTTACTCATCTAGGAAACCAATCTACCACCAAGGAAGAATGCACCACCGGTTGTGCTCTTCTGGTCATCTACATTACCAGCCCAATCAGCATCTGTGAACACTTTCAAGTTGAAATCCTTGCTATATGGATACCACAATCCATAGTCAACAGTTCCCTTCAGATACCTAAGAATCCGCTTGACTGCAACCAAGTGGGATTCCCTTGGACTTTTTTGGAACCTCGCAGTAATGTCAACTACATGTGCAATATCCGGTCTGCTATGCACTACATAATGCAATTTACCAATCATTGATCGGTATTCCTTCTCATCAACCAATGCCGAGTCATCCTCTTTGGATAGTTTACAACCGGTCACCATCGGTGTACCAACCGGTTTGCCATCTTCCATGCCAAAGGTCTTCAACACCTCTTTGACATACTTGGACTGAGTGATAAAGATTCCATCTCTCATCTGCTGGATCTGCAGTCCAATGAAGATTTTAATCTCCCTTATGAGTGACATCTCAAACTCTTTCTTCATCTCATCTACAAACTCATGACTCATCTTGTCATCTCCACCAAAGATAATGTCATCAACAAATACCACACAGATTAGGATCTGATCTCCTTCAGACTTCAAGTAGATATTGCTATCTTCACTTGTTCTCTCAAATCCAATCTTCACAAGATGGGAATGCAGGCATTACCATGCTCTAAGTGCCTGCTTTAGACCATATAAGGCTTTATGTAGCCTACACACCATGTCACTATCTTCAGATAGGGCAAACCCATATGGTTGCTCTATATACACCTCCTCTTCAAGTACACCATTTAGAAATGCAGATTTTACATCCATTTGATATACTTTGAAGCCTTTAAAGGCTGCATATGCTAGAAGCATACGAACTCCTTCCAATCTAACTATAGGAGAAAAGGTTTCACCATAGTCTTCTCCTTCTTCTTGGGCATATCCTTTTCACACCAATCTGGCTTTGTTTCTAATCACTGTGCCATCCTCATTCAGCTTGTTTCTGAACACCCATTTGGTGCTAATGACATTTTTATGTTCCGGTTTGGGTACCAAGGACCATGTGCCATTTTTCTCTATCTGGTCAAGTTCCTCTTCCATTGCCTTGATCCAGTCTTCATCTTTATGAGCCTCTTGGAATGACTTAGGCTCAAATTCAAAGATCAAACATGAGTTTTCTCTAATCTTTCTTCTTGTAAGGATTCCTACATCCTTATCTCCTATGATCTACTTAGGATCATGATTCAGCTTGACATACCAAGGAATAGTCTTGACTGGTTCTTCTTGCTTTTCCTCTTCATCCTCATCTTCATCAGTATCAACATTCACCGGTTCAAGAACACTGTTACTAGTACTTGGTTGACTGACAACCGGTTCCCAGAAGGTTGCAACTGGTTCCTTTATAGCTTGCTCACTGCCTATTTCTTCCTGTTTCTCAGAGGTTTCATCAATTCTCACATTGATACTTTCCATAATTCTCTGAGTCCTATTGTTGAAACACTTGAGAGCTTTACTCTTGGTGGAATATCCTAGGAATATTCCCTCATCACATTTAGCTTCAAACTTGCCTTGATGTTCACTCCTCTTGATGTAACATTTGCTACCAAATACCCTAAAGTAGCTAACCACAGGTGTCTTACTGGTCCAATACTCATAAGGAGTTTTATCCTTACCTTTCTTGATGAGTACCCGGTTCATTGTGTAGACTGCAGTGCTCACTGCTTCTCTCCAAAAGGTGTGAGCTACCTTTCCTTGAATCAACATGGTTCTAGCTACTTCAACCATAGTTCGGTTATTCCTCTCTGCTAGGCCATTCTACTGTGGAGTCCAGGGGGCAGATAATTGCCTCTTGATGCCATGTTCTTCATAGTACTTTTTGAATTCATTGGAAGTGAATTCCCCTCCTTGATCATTTCTCAGGCACTTGATCCTTTTACCGCTTTCCTTCTCCACTAATGCTCTTAAAGCTTTAAACTTTACAAAGGCTTCAGACTTGGCTTTCAAGAATGTGACCCACATCATTCTTGAGCAGTCATCGGTGAGAATCATGAAGTACCTATCACCCTACACACTCCTAGTTTTCATAGGACCACACAAGTCAATATGCACAAGATCAAGCAAGTTGTCAGCAGTGAAAGATTTACCTTTAAAGGTGTTGGATTTTGCCAAGATCAAGAAGTCATTGAAATGTACAAGATAGAGACATAATATGGGACAAGAATAAACTGTATTCTCATCAATAGAAAATGATCAACAATCAACTGGATTATCTAGTTCAATAGTTGTTACATACAATGTAGATGAGCCTGCTTATATAGGCAAGGCTAGGGATATGTATGAGCACACAAACATGACATGTGGCTCAATAAGAAACAAGGGTAGGTAGGAAATAGGTGTGGGTAGGTAGGAGAAATAATACAATATTCCACATGAGGTGGATCACCCACCGAAGGTGGAATTATCACTCCACAATAAGTGGATATGATAGTGTAATAACAAGATCAACACCATAAGAGGTGGAATTTCTCCTACACACACTATCCCAATGTGGCACAAACACCCAAGTGTCTCATATCCAAACTACTATGAAATGCATTATCCTAAGTAAACTTAAGTAAGTGTAATAATATCCATGATGAATAATTATTTACACCAACACCCCCCCTTAAGTGCAACTTAGGGGAATGCACTTAAGTCTACAATGCAACTAAGCAATGCAAGATGGGTCCCGGCTACGAGGCCATGTTAGGTACCCATGCACAAATGCAAATGCATGCAAACCAATGCAATGAAATCTCTCACAAAGAGGGGAAAGAGAGAAAAACCCAATGGGAAAAAACCCTCCCCCAAAAGAGAGATGAAAGCTATACAAGAGAACTCTCATAGAAGTATGTGAGGAACAAAACCCCATGTGAGGAAAAGGTCCCCCCCATACGAGAGAAGAAGAGAAGTCAAACTGTGATCATCCCTCAATGAAGAATCTGCACCAATGATAGAAGCTCGATGTATGAAGAAACTGCTCCACGAACGTCGAACAACATTCCTCCCCTTAGGAAGAAACAAAACCAAAGGTGTATCCATGAAGTCTCCCCAATCATGAAGGGAAGATGTATGAAGAAAACTCATGATGAAAGGAATCTCTGAAAACTGCTCAAGTGTCTCCATGTCAATGCTGAAAGATACCCCTTCCAAAGATGGTAAACTATGCCATACTGCTGAAAAAGGAACTCCAACATCTAGTGGAGATGGATGTAGAACAATATCCAAAGACTCATGTGTCTCCTCAAAGAATAAAGAGACCTCCTCCAACTGCTGTACATAAGTATCCACAATCATGTCAACCTCGAAAGAATGATCATGTAGAGAATGAACAAGAGGGTCAGAGTGTGCCCTCGCAACAATCGAAGAAGGATCATCTTCATCAAAGAGAAGATGTATGTCATCAATGATGTCTCCCAAATCTGCAATGTAGGATTCCACAAACAAACCTGCAATATCTGTCATGTAATCATCCCATGAATCTGAAGCTGGAAGACAATGTATATCCTGCTGCACTGAATCACATGAAGGCAAAACTGTCGCACTATCTGCATCATCAGGTGCAATAGGTGATGTGATATCAATATGAGAAGATGAAATAGAAGACTCAAGAACGGGGTTACATGTGAGAATCCCCAAATTCAAGTGTCCAAAGTTCTCCTCAAAATCTGAATCATCACAATAAGTGTGATCATAATGTGTAGAATCATCAAATGTGAAATCATCATCATCAACAAAATCTGAAAAGGAGTATAACCGAGATGCATGATCAACCACCCCAGTTGCAATGATAGCTCTAGTCTCCATGTCTCTAATAAAAACTGAGTCAGGTGTGAACTCCACAACTTTCTTAGTTGCGCCATGTGTGATTTGATAGATAGAAAGGAGATTGTTTGTCAAGTGGGGTACACACAACACATCATTGAAGGAGTTATCCCCAATGTCAATAGATCCTTTCCCAATCACATCCATGTATGTATGATTGCCCATCAAAATCTGTGGCATGGTGCAAGGCTCAAATGTAGAGAACATAGACTGTGAAGATGCCATATGATGAGAAGCCCCTGAATCTAGAAGCCATCTCTCTGAAGTATGATTTGTTGTAGCACATAGAGCTTGTCCTTTTCTTGTTCCAAAAGAGTGAGTTTTTCCACTTGTAGAAGCCATGAATGCTTGCCCTTTTCCTTTTGAATGTGAGGAAGTGGAAGTTGATGAATCATCCTTTTTGTAGACTTTAGGCAAATCAATGTTATGCTTTTTGATGATATGTGTGAGCTCATCAATCTTCTTAGTATGGCAACGATGTTCCTCATGACCAATCTTTTTACAATAAGCACAAGTAGGTCTCTCTCTCTTTGGTGAATTATCTTTCTTGGAAGAAGATGAATCTCCTTGTTGTGGAGAAGATTGTGTTTTATCCTTAGGCTTTGATTGCCATTTCTTCTTGTTTGAGTTGTCCTTTCCTTGATTTCCTTTGTTTCCTTGATTTGCCACTAATGCTTGAGACTTAGAAGAAGTCTTAAGAATGCCCATGCTTATCAACTTAGTTTGTTCCATCATCAACATTTCATTGAAAGCATCAAATGTAGGCATTTTGTAGCTTGAACCCATTGTCATTCTATGAGTTTGGAAACTAGAAACAAATGCTGCATATTCTTGTGGAAGCTTCCCTATCAAGTTGAATATCAATTGAGTATCCTTTTTATCAATGCCACAATCTTTGAGTTGTGCCCTCAACTCATTTGCCTTAGTGACATAATCTTGTATAGTATCAAAGTTCTTGGGATCTAACATGGTGAGATCACTATCAATTTGATATCCCCTAATCTCATCAACTTGACCATACAAGTCTTGAAACTTTTGCCAAGCATCCTTGATTAGAGTACATTTCTCAATATGAAAAATGAGATCCTTTGATACATACTTTCTTAAGGTACCAATTGCCATGATATTTTTAGTGAGCCAATCTAAGTGACCAACTGGATCAGCCTTAGGATCAGCTGGAGCAACAATAGTTCCATCAATGTAATGAGTGAGTCCTTTTTCCATAAGTTTACTCCATGCATCAATTTTCCAAGTAGCATAGTTATGTGGAGTTAAGAGAGGAAACTTAGAAGAACTCATAGCAGCAAAAAGGAAAGAACACAAGAGCACAAAAGCACAAGAGACACCCCCCAAATTCAATCAATCAAAGTACCCCCCCAAAAGTGATGATTTTGGCACTTTATACTTAGTGCGATTACAATGAGCCACTTGCAAAACAAGGCAAAGTGGGCTTATGATGCGAATTTTACAACTTCTCAAATGAGATACAAGAGACTTCAATCAATAGTGCAATGAATCTAATTGAGATTCAAGCAAATATACAAGTACCAAGAGAGCCAAAAATGGCCTAAATCTGAAAGTACAATTTCTACTTACAATGACATCAATCTGATAGCATCATGTGAAAGTAGACAAAAAAATACGCACTTTCAAAAAAAATGGCACCTGAAAAGGAGGTCGGATGACCCCAAACGAAGCCTCTGAAGTTGCAAAAACTAGGATTACTCAGGGACAGTCACCAAAAACTGCATTTTCTGAAAAATCCGTGCATCAAAATCAAAAAATTCTTTCACCACTGCGGAGAGCACGAAATTCTAGCCCATTTCAAAAAAAATTGCACCCAAAAAGGAGCAAAAATGAGCAAGTTATGGCCATTTGAAGTTGAACTGCAAAATCAAAAATGCAAATGAGAGGGGGTCAAAAAATTTCCAAACCCTGCTGATGTGGCGCTGACGTCAGCAAAACACTAGGTTAAATTTGACGGCCGTATGACCGTCGCCAAAACTTCGCTGCCTGGCTGACTGTGCGTCCGTACCGTACGGATAGATGATGTGGCGTGCTGACGTGTCACTGTACGGAGGCCGCGTGGCGTGCTGACTGTGCAGGGGTCTGCGTGGCATACGGATACCACGTGGCTCTGTACGGAATCTGACTCGGCCTGCTGAGTGGCGGATGAGTTGGTAGAGAACCTGCGGAGGCGAGGGCCGGAAAATGGCGCTGTGCTGCAGAGAACCGTCGGTGGCGGAGCGCCGGCGGAGGTGCGGGAGCCGATGCCGGTGAGGTGATCCGGTGGCGGCGGGACCGGCGCGTAGGAGCGGCGGAGTCCTGCAGGGAGCGGCCGGTGCTGCGGAGACCTTCGGGGAGGTGCGCACTGCGGCGGAGGACGTCGGCGATGGGAGGCGCTGGAGACTGCTGGGAGCGGAGCCGGGAGCGTGGCACGGGCGCTGCAGGAACGAGGACGCCGTGGGGGAAACACTGCGCGGGCGGTACAGCTCGGGCTTCGGCAGGGAGGTACGCAGTGCAGACAGAGAGTACGATGCGCAGACGTGGTACGCAGCTGCAGACCTGCGCAAAATGGTACGTACGGAGCACGGGGGGGGGGGGTCTGCGGACCCCCCAAAAACTATATTTTTTTTTGATTTTTTTTTTGCTTCTTTTTCAAATTTTTTGATCGGATTTTTCAACTTTTTAATTTTTTTTTTTGAAATTTTTTTGATTTTTTCAAAACAATTTCTGAAAAATAAATTTTTTTTTTTTTTGAAAAATATATCTGAAATTCGAAAAATCCGTACGATAAGCAAAATTGGGGAAAAAATTTTTCCTCACCAATATAGGCCAACTTTATAACCAAAATTCATGGAAACGGCCTTTCGGACGCAATGGCAAGGTCGGATCTGGTCTAGGACGCCTCCAAATGACGATGCTCCTCAGATCTGCCTCTTGACGTCGCAATAATGCCTCTTCAAGACGAATCAATGAGACTCCAATAGCTCTGATACCATGTTGGATTTTGCCAAGATCAAGAAGTCATTGAAATGTACAAGATAGAGACATAATATGGGACAAGAATAAACTGTATTCTCATCAATAGAAAATGATCAACAATCAACTGGATTATCTAGTTCAATAGTTGTTACATACAATGTAGATGAGCCTGCTTATATAGGCAAGGCTAGGGATATGTATGAGCACACAAACATGACATGTGGCTCAATAAGAAACAAGGGTAGGTAGGAAATAGGTGTGGGTAGGTAGGAGAAATAATACAATATTCCACATGAGGTGGATCACCCACCGAAGGTGGAATTATCACTCCACAATAAGTGGATATGATAGTGTAATAACAAGATCAACACCATAAGAGGTGGAATTTCTCCTACACACACTATCCCAATGTGGCACAAACACCCAAGTGTCTCATATCCAAACTACTATGAAATGCATTATCCTAAGTAAACTTAAGTAAGTGTAATAATATCCATGATGAATAATTATTTACACCAACAAAAGGTTAAGGAAGACATTTTCCCCAATTGACACTCTCTACACAAGGTATTATTTGGTTTTCTTAGCACCGACAACCCTCTAACTACCTTGATCTTACTGGCCTGTACAATGTTATCAAAGTTTACATGGTAGAGTCTCCTATGCCATATCCAGCTATCATCAAACTTAGCCATAAGACATGTACTTATATTTGCATTCAGATGAAATAGGTTACCTTTGGTCTGCGTGCCGGTGGCCACCGATTCACCATCTTTTCCTTTGATTTTGCAAACTCCATTCTTGAATTCCAGAGTGAGGCCACACCATTCAGCTGGGCAACACTCAGAAGGTTGTGTCTGAGACCATCAACCCAACATACATTGTCAGCACTACTCTTTCCATTCAGAGAGATGGACCCTCTGCCTTTGACCATGCATGGTGCATCATTGCCAAAACGAACCACACCACCATCATACTCCTCCAAGGACAGGAACTTGCTCCGGTCACTAGTCATCTGGTGAGAACAACCACTGTCAATGATCCACTCATTGGAATTATCAAACCAGGAGACAAGAGCCTTCTTGTCTGACACTTCTTCCTTGACAACCACAAACACAATATCTTCATTTTCTTCATCCTCCTCATATGTGACACCTTCATCAATTGCCACAAAATAGTTTCTCCGGTTTCCTCCTTTGAATTTCTTGAACCTTTCCGGTTTGTCCTTGTTATCGCCATTAGGACAGTTTATAGCAATATGTCCCATCTGGTTACAAGAAAAGCATTTCAAAGGTAGCTTACCTTTGTATTTATCAGTTCCTTTAGGAAGCTTCCTGGCAAGGAGAGCTTCAAATGCCATCAGAATCTCCTCATCATCCATTTCTTTGCTCTATCTTGGTTCACCACTGGTGCTAGCTTCTTTTCCTTTTCTAGATGGAATAACATAAGCTTTAAAAGCCGATTCAGTCTTTTGAACACTACCATCAAAACTATTTAGCTCATAGGCTATCAACTTTGCTATGATGGAGTCCAAGGACTTAGTCTTGTCTATTGATCTCAGCTCCTGAATAGCGGCAACCCTTATTGCATAGATCGACAATAGGGATCTCAGGACTTTTCTTACCACAGTGGAGTCTTCTATTTTACCACCTGCACTCTTGATATCTCCAACAACGATTTTGATTCTTATTCCATACTGTTGAATGGTCTCACCTTCATCCATCCACATATCTTCAAACTTCCCTCTCAAGCTTTCTTCCTTAGCCTGTTTTACATGTTCATCACCGCCATAGATATTTTCAAGAGCATCCCATACCTATTTGGGATTTACCTTGTTCTCAACATCAATAAACTCAATGTCAGATAGACTACTAATAAGGGCTTCCATGACTTGCCCATTTTCTTGTATCTCTCTCTTTTGGTCATCAATGAGAGTACCGGTAGGCACAACATAGACATTCTCAACATAGCTCCAGTGTTGAGCACCCATGCTTCTGATGAATATCTTCATACCATCTTTCCATATACCAAAATTTTCCTTGTTAAACTTTGGACCTTCCCTCTTCATCATTACAACAAGATCTTTCCCTCAAGTGGTTAAGCTTATAACATAGAGGACCTGGAGGATGCTTTGATACCAATTGATAACTTAATGATGAATGAATATTACCAAACTGGTACAGAGAGTGGGGGGGGTGAATTAGTACAGGCAAAAACTCAACCTTAAACCAGTTTGTCAACTAACACTTATGCACTGACAGACAAACAACAACACTAGTCCTTCAACAGAGTTCAACCAACAGAACCCAGTGTAACTAAGATGAACAAAGACCGGTTGACACTTATCTTTTCATATAATCTAACTCTTCATTCCCATTTCACTCTAATGCATGAACAGTCAATCTACCATCAAAGATGTACATATTACAGCAAGATCAACATGCATCACCACTTAATCAGAAAACAATCATAACATCACACATGAAAAACATATTTTTCACATGGAAACCCAACTGGGGAAAACCACGGTGGGGATGAATACCCACAAGCTTGTTTTTGAACTCTTTGGAAGTCCGCTTGCTAGGAGCCTTGTCCGGTTAAAGACAAATACAATCGGTTCTGTTAGGAACCGATCCTGTTAGGGATCACCCGGTTAAGGGATGGCTACAATACCTGGTTAAGGCTTAAACCCTGTTAAGGGTACCTTGTTAGAGGATTTCAAGAACTCAATAGCTAAAGGATATCAATGACTCAGTAGCTTTGAGTTACCTTGTTAGAGGATTTTCAACAAGTCGGTTAAGGCTACCCTGTTAGGGGATTTCACAACTGTTGAAGTAGTTAAAGATCAATAGGTATATCAATGACTTGATAATAGCACTCAATACCAATGCAGATCCGCTTAAGCTCCTCTTCACCTTTTGCACTTACACTCTGCAGATATGACTTCTCTCCTCTGGTCTGGCAAGAATCACATATCTCTTCTCTTAGATACACACACACAACTTTTGCCAACAAAACTCTGAAAGAATCACAACATTGACCTTATAGAAAATAGTTAGGTCAGAAGCATAAACCCTAAACCCTAAACCTAATAGGTTAAGGAATTCAAATGGTTCAATCCTGACCATTGATCATACTATATTGAATGCAACAGTCTTGATCCAATCTCAAGACATTCTCCATCATTCATTTTCCACCGATTTTATGGTGGTTGATAACCCATCACATGTTATCACCGTTTACAGACTTCACACATTCCCGAGCTAGATAGGAACGCTCTTCTTTATGCAAGATCCTTCACGCGCACAAGGCTTACATGGCAACACTATCTATTCTTCATTATCATGATAACTTCATCACATAAAGATCATCGATTGAGTCACACAAGCTTAAGATACTCCAATCGGAAATCCTAAAGTGGAAACTACCTACCAACCGGTAGTCATCCAATGCTTCCATGTGCCGGTTCCCATAACTACATGTCGGTTCACCTTGAACAAATATATCTCTTTACTTTGGCATATATACCAGTTCTCACATATGCCAGTTCTGTCTTCATATCACATATTGACATCAATGACAACATACAATATCATTATGTCCTCATACCAGTTCACATAATGCCAACAGATCATAGGTGATCGAGTTGGGTTTATGCGAGAAGTTTAAGAGCTTTGGTACTAAGCTTAATCGGAACTATACTTAGGCATAGGAGATGCTATTATTGCAGTTCATTTTTCCTTCTGAATTGTAGTCTAGATTTCTTATGTAGTCAGTGAGACCCCTTTTGTAATGAGAAGTGTGCTCTTGGCTGTTGGCCTTCTTGCAAGTGCAAGCCCCTCAACTTGTAATCACATACTTACTGCATAATTATTATCTGACTATGGGTAGGCTTCCTATCGTGGTTTTTCCCTTTACCAGGTTTTCCACGTACAAATCTTGGTGTAATGTGGATGGTATATTTTCTCTAATTGTTGCTTGCGCTTAATTGGTATATATGTTAATTCGGTAAGTGTTTATGTACTCCGGTATTGATCGTATGTGTTCTGATAATAAAGTTTTAAATGCTCAAGGTTCTGGTAATCTGGTGACAACTGAATTACCCCCCTCCTCCCCCTCTCACTTGTCCTCCGATTATTTGAACTGTCTAACAAACTCAAGTGGATGATACTAATAGGATAAATAAAGGATCAAAATTAGATTTTGATACCAAGAAGTGCAGGTGTAAAGAGTTGGAATTAGAAGTGAAAACAAAGGGAAAGGAGTGTAAGAACCTAAAAGATGAAATAGCAAAGCTCATAATAGAGCTTGAGAAGTGTCAAGATGAAATCAAACCGAGGAAGAATTATGATGGTGGCACCAAAGCACTAGATGAAATGTTGAGTAAACAAAAGTACTCAAAAGATGCCATCGGATTAGGATGTGAGGGCAGAAAATGTTCTAATAGTGAGGAATCATCAAAAAGTGACATAAGTTTTGTCTCTTCAAATGATAATGGTAGTAGGAAAACTTTCTTAGTCAGAAATGCTCCAAGGAAGAAGATTGACTTGATCACAACTGCTAAAAGTTTGAGGACTCAGACTGCTACAACAAAGAAGAATAATACAGAGCCAAAAAGAATAAACAAGTTGAATGAAGTTGGCTTCATTAGAAATAAGAACATAAGAAGACAACTTGGAAGACCTCCTATCGGTAGAAGACTAAGAGATGCTGCTGCACACAAAATTGAGAATAGGAGAAGGCCAAGACATATGTTTTATATAAATGAGCATCCCAAGATCAACAAGAAAGGAAGAAGGATTTGAGAAAACAAGCCTACAAGATCACCACATGTTTGGAAGGATAGGTTGTAAGTTATAAGCCCTCCTTCTCCAACTTCTTTTCATGTAAAGGATATGGTCATAAAAGTCATGAATATAGAAAGAAGAATTTTCGGTCAAATGGAAGTCTCTACATGCACTTCCTCAACAAAGGTGCAAGGTGTAACAATCATGCTCAATATGGAAGAAGTTATAAAGCTTATGAAAATCAAAGACCTGCATGGAACAAAAGGAGAAGTGTTCCTGCAAGATCAAGAAATATATTGGTTCTGGAAGATGGTATGAACATAGTATGTTGCTACTACAATAATTTTAGTCATCCTACAAAATTTTTTAGAGCAAGGACTATTCAGCAAAAGAAAATTAATACTGCTCCAAAGACTGAAAATGAGAAAATGAGAGAAATCAGGAAATTATGGAGAAAGAAGCAAGAGAATATGACAATGGGTAGGCACTGTGCATTCAATGCATACGTGATGTCTCCTAGGGCTTAAAGGAGATGTAGGAACTTAAGGGGAGTTACATATTTATCACATTATTCAACCCCAAAATTTGAAAAGTACAAATATAAAGACATGTTACTACCGATATAAAGGAGAAGATGGATGACAATGTGTGTAGTTAGTGCCTTGGCTACATATCTACATATGTGAGATGGATTACTGCTGTAAGTGTCAAGGGATAGTTTAAACTGCAAATGGTAGCAAAAGCATTTGACTCAAGAAGATGGATTTTAGTGGATAAAGTATTCTCGTGGAGATAGTGGTCCGATATAGGGCTAACCAGAATTGTAGATTATGTGAGTCAATGTATTCCAGAATCATTGCAGTGATTCTTGTGGCTTGGACTAAGAAAATTATATCTTAAGCGATACTGGAGAAGTATTTTGTGAAAATGTGTAGGTCTGGTAGTCGACCTCATGTGCATGCATCATTATGATTTAACTGGTTTGGTAGTTGACATGATGTTGATGTGTTTTGGCATTGTGGTCATGCAAGTTTATGTCACAAGGTTGTGATGGATGCTATGGAAGAAGAGATGCAACAGGTTGGAAAGAACAATACTTGGGAGTGTTAGATTCAATTACAGTCCCAAAGACACTGAGAGGGGGGGGGGGGTGAATCAGTGTCTAACCGGTTAGAAGAATAATTAAGCTTATTTATAACTTTGCATCCCAAAATAGTGTACTGGTAAATACAAATTAATGCAATAAACATAAATAATAGAGACAACATAGAAACACACCATAACACAAGATATTTAACGAGGAAACCCGGTGTGGGAAAAACCTCGATGGGATTTGTGACCCACAATATTTATCACTGGCCAATGAATATATACTACTTACAATGAGGAGCCTGCACATGCAGGGAGGCCAACAACCTAGAGCTCACTGCTCAATAAAGAGTCACACTGACTACAAAATGGATTATCAAATCCAATACAATGTACTGCTCAAAACAACATCTCTCATGGCAGGTTCAATACCAGTTTAAGCTCAGTCAATAACCAAAACCTTCGTTGTCAACTATATCACCTTATACAAAATCGTCTCTTCACACATTATACCTCTCTCTCATCTACACATCATAAAATGACCTATAAGATCTCATAGATATATGAGTCTTTTACAATATACCATATCGACTTTATAAAAGAGAATTTCATTACAATACAATTCATATAAACAAAACTTTATCCCATGTCGGCTGGAGTGCCAATATGCTTTGTTGCCGATGTAATCTGAATGTCGGTGAAGTGCTTGCCAGTGCTGGTGTATGAAGTTTGTGATATCGGGCATGTAGAAACCAATTTCCGATGACTTGCCAGTTGGTTGCCAGATGGTTGCCAGATGGTTTCCATCAATGCCAACATCAACTATTCTCATAATAGTGTAGAATGCCAACAATCTCCCCCTTTGGCATTGATGGTAACACTCATGAGAAAAATCAAAACTGTTATCCAAAAAATGAAATCCAAAAATATGTGTTCCCCCTGAGCAAATGATCTCCTCTGTACATGCACATTTTTCTCTCCACTACTCCCCCTTTGACATCAATGACAAAGGATGTCATAAATAATCAAAAGAGTACGAAAATGCTACCTCAAGGTTTGCAATCAGTTGGTTACAATCTGAAAGATGTCCGCCAAAATCATATTTAGACTCTACATAAATTTTTTGCTATCATCTAAAGTTGCCTCGGTTTGCTGGATCATACCGGTGAGATAGTGCATCTGCTGCTCTAGTGATCGTTCTCCTTGTACTATTGCCTTAGATAATTCAATTCTCTGAGTAATCAGATTATCCAACCTCGGACCAAGTTTGTCTTTTAGTTCCTGGGCATTAGACCTTATTCTTGCCTTCTCTTTCTCAAGTTTTTCTAACTTCTCCTAAAAAACTACCATTTCCTGCTCAAAAATTGATATAAGTCTGGATGAGCCTATAATATTATCTACAATATCATCAATTTTCTTTTGTGTCTTCTTGATCTCCTTATCAATGTCCTCAATCAAACAGTGAGGCTTACATGCTTCCCTATATAGCTCGTTATACTCCAAAATTATAGAATTGAGTACTAGTAAAAGTGTATCCACATGATCAGAACATTTCTTTATGGTATTTTCAAAGAATGTGTTCTTCTCTTTTTCAACTCTCTCCTTTATGATATCCTCATTTACCTTGTCTATAGTTATAACATTATCAGAAATGCATTTGGAGAATGTGTCCAATTTATCTAAAGAATCCTTAATGTGATCTATCTGACATGTAGGTGCAATCATCTTTAGAATAGGTAAAGTGTTGTCAATTGCCTTAAAAGCCAATGCATTGCAATCAATTATCCTCTTTATAGAATCCAAAAGTACCTCTGTGATATTGGTAGGTCTGAATTCACTTGTAGATGTACTCGGTTCAGCTATAGATCTCATCTCAACAGATGTCTGAGCAATCACCTTCAACGTCTCCTCTTTATTTCCATTAGTTGTATCCATTTTTATTATATTTTCCTCTGGTATATTTGTCTGTGTTTGCACCAACCTTTAAGGGTTTGTTAGATTGTTTCATTATATCTGTAACTACCAGTTTTTCAGTCTCAACATGAACCTCTGCCTCAGTTTGTTTCTCTGAAAGTTCTACTATTGGTTTCTCAGATTCTAGTAGCCCTGTGCTAGTACCTTTTTCCTCTGTAGGTTTTTTAGTCTCTCTCAATTGCTCTATTTGAGTCGGTATCTTAGTTTCCCGAGAGTCAACAATTTGTGCCAGTTTCTCTGAAATCTTGCTATTATCAACATTATCTGTGTTAACTTCTGAATTTTCCTTGTCTACAACAATGTTTACCTCCTCAGTATCTACATTCATGGTAAAGAGTATCTCAGACTCTGGATTAGTATTGTCATGTGTTATACCTTCAATATCAGTAACCGGTGGATCTTCTGTGTGTACTGGTGGTGTATCCAAAGGAGGCAGTGGACGATTATCTGTAACCTTTATGTTTGGAATACCACCAAATTTTCCTTTACCCTTGTCCTTGTCTTTATGATATACTTTGAATGTCTTTTTAGGTCTTCTCTTTTCCTTCTCTACAAAGAATATATCCCATTTATCTGCAGTCTCATCTGCAATCTCTTTTACCCTTCCAACCATCAGGCTTACTTGCCGGTGTCCACTAACAAATACAGACTGGTTAGCTTCAAAAATAAGTTC
The DNA here is from genome assembly GCF_030272615.1 of Cryptomeria japonica. Lineage (NCBI taxonomy): Eukaryota > Viridiplantae > Streptophyta > Pinopsida > Cupressales > Cupressaceae > Cryptomeria > Cryptomeria japonica. The sequence goes on along the minus strand of NC_081410.1, from coordinate 457,890,682 downwards.
ATCTATTTCTTCCTTGGAGTTTACCAAATGAACAACCAAGAGTGCGTCAACTTTCAATTTCTTATCCAATTCCATCACAGATAGCCTTTTTGCTTCTAATCTCATGTATAGATCATTTGGTAACTCATCAATCACTTCTATCAAAACTTTCTTGTATATATCCAAGTGTAAAACAATGCTTTTCTCAATGGTGTTTTTGTCAGTATCATTTGAAGTATTATACCATTTGCTTACATTAGACAAATTTCCTTCCTCTGTTATCTCATTCAGTAAATCATCTAATGTGGGGTTAACTGGTGTTTATTTCTTCTTAGGTATAAGCTTCTTCTTCGGTTCCCTAACTACCTGCTGTTTCTTCCTTAGTGTTCTGGTTTTCATAGGTGAAGGATAGGGTACCTGTGAGGGTTTTCTCTTCCTTTCTACTCTTTTAAACTCAATAGCCTTACCATTGTCAATATCGGAAGATGTTACAACTAGTGAAACATGTGCTTTAGGTTGTAGTCCTTCAAGTTCACTTGCCAATATACCACTGATGTTCATGACATTTTCTTTGATTTCCTTTACCTTCTTGGAGGCATCTTTGACAAATTTTTCTCTTCTTTAAGTCCTCTTCTGCATAGATACATTACTTTCAATAGTTTCTGCATTTCCAAAGAATTCCTCAGATGACTCCCTTGGTGCATCAAGTAGAGCTTTGGCATATGTTTCCAAAACATGTAGATCTACCTCATAACCCATCTTCGTAACCCAAATAGTTCTAGGACTTGCTGCTTCCATCCAAGTTTCATCTCTCTTAATAACAAAGCAAATTTCCTTGTCATATTTATCAATTATGCTTTGTGGTAGTCTCTCTTTTGCTCTCATCTTAGATTGGAATGTTTTGAAATAGTCTGTAATGTTCTTAACACTGTCAGTGCCTATACCGGTGAAAGTATCTTGTATCTATTTTCCTACCGGAATGTCATAACCAAAATCCTTGTGACCTATGTTGGGTATCTCCTTGGTAAAGTATAACATTAGACATACTAGTAGGTTTCCAAAATGGAAAGTACCTTTCTTGTCTCCCTTAATTTTCTTTAGGTTGTCAATTAGTTCATCCTTAAGCCATTCACACACATCAATCTTAGCATTATTGTTTACCATCTCATATGAACTGTGAATACATAGGCTATAAACAAAATTTAGTCTATTTGCATGAGTAGCTTTGTAACCTAGTACCATACTCACATATCTTACATTTATGTCCTTAACATCATTCATTCTAAGTGACCTGTTATCAAATGTTGCTTCGGTTAAATACATAACTCCCTTGTTAGGTATCTTCTTGGTTTTATTAGGCCTACTACCGGTTGAAGGTAAACCAGTAACTGCCTTAATTGCTTTCCTAGTTATCTTGCAAACTGACTCTAACCACATGAATTCTCCATGGAATTTGCTTAATACAAGTCTGACAACTTCCTTAGGAAATTCAAGAATGTTCAGAATCTCTACAAAACCTAAATTTTCCACAAACTTATGTTCGAGTTTGATTACTCCATTTTCATTAGAAATGACCTCATTAAACATTTTCTTCAACTCCTCAATCCCTGGGTTTTCTATGTTTCAATGTATGTAAATTCTAGGGTCTTCTGCAAATGCTACACCCTTAGGAATTTTTGAAAAAGCTCCTACAGAATCATCTGGTTTTGCAATCTCGAGATTATCTTGAATACAGGTCTAGGGCGTTTGACATTTTCCACAATGGTTGGGTTCAAAATAAACTCTGGAACAAAAGATGAGGAATCCATTTGAAAGATAAATACCTCTAAATTGAAATTCTGAATGCTTGAAAATCACTTTGCAGCTTTGCCTTAGAATTCCTTGCTCAATTTTGCACTCTTTGATCATTTGAATGCTTGGCGAGTTCAAAATGAGGGTTTCCCGGTCCTTTATAGCCAAAAAGGTTCTTTAAAACTACATTAAATGCTCGCTGGTTAAGTGAAAACTTAACACATCCGCTGATAAAAAAGAAATGTATCTTCTCACCATGAACTGAGGGTAGAATGCATGATCTTCAACTTGTTGCAATACCCCCTAAGGATTATTCCTCAGTTAGATGAAGAATCTCCAGCCGTTGGAGGATTACTCTGTTCTACTGGTGAAGAGATAGTTTCATCAATTCTTTGATCACTCTTCTTGATCCATTGTTTTGAAAATTCTTTCTTTAGTTCATCTACCTTTTCTTTACCCTTCAAACTAGATCCTTTGTTGTTTGCTAGTGCATTCTTACTTCTACAGAATTTTGCAATATATCCAATCTTGTTACATGCATAACAAGTTACATTGTTGCTTTGAATAACCTTTCCATATCCTTGACTAGTTTGTGATCTGCATCGATTAGGTAAATGCCCAAATTTTCCACAAATATAGCATTTCACATTCATTCTGCAATTTTCTGAATTATGACCAACTTTGTTGCATTTGGAACATTGACCAGTGGGTGAGTTTGTATTCTGATTATTTCTGAATCTACACTAATTTTCTCTGTGACCATACTTGTTGCAATTAAAATATTTCCCATTAAATTTATAAGCATTAGGTTGTCTTACCAGTTTGTTCTTATCTTGATTGTTTTCAGTACCATAATTTTCTCCATGTTCAAATCCAAGTCCATTAGTATCTCCATCAGGTTTTTGTCTTTTAAGCATGTCATCAAGTTCTTCTGAACTTTTCTTGAATTTGTCTTTGTGTTTATTTTCAATAGCCAACTCATTTTCCAGAATTCCAACTTGTTTCACAAGCTCAACTTTATCATGTTGCATGTGAATGAAATCTGTCTTTAGCATATCATTTTCATGACCAAGTCTCTGATTTTTATTTCTAGCATCATTAAGTCTCCTAGTCAAGTCTTATTCATTCTTCTTCCTATCTTTAATGTCCTTACATAACCTCATAGTCATATCTTGTATTTCATTCTTCATATTTCTGTTTTCTTGTCTCAACTTATTTGCAATGTCTCTAAGAGTCTCTTTTTCATCATCGTCATTCTGCATCTTCTCATGAAGTTATTTTCTTTTATTTTTTTCTATAACAAAGTTCTCTTGAAGTCCTTTAATGAATTCTCGTGCAATCCTCAGATCATCTTCAAGTTTGATAATCTTCAATTTTTCTGCATCAAAATCTTCAAGAGCTCCTTCCAACTATTTTCTTAAGTTCTCCATCTGTACCGGTGTCAAAATCTTCCTCAAGTTGTTAGGCTTTTGAAAATAGAGGACCAGGATCTGATACCAATTATTACATTCAATGACAGTTCCAAAGACATTGAGAGGGGGGGGGGGGGTGAATCAGTGTCTAACCAGTTAGTAGAATAATTAAGCTTATTTATAACTTTGCATCCCAAAACAGTGTACTGGTAAATAAGAATTAATGCAATAAACATAAATAATAGAGACAACATAGAAACACACCATAACACAAGATATTTAATGAGGAAACCCGGTGTGGGAAAAACCTCTGTGGGATTTGTGACCCACAATATTTAGTCACTGGCCAATGAATAAATACTACTTACAATGAGGGGCCTGCACATGTAGGGAGGCCAACAACCTAGAGCTCACTGCTCAATAAAGAGTCACACTGACTACAAAATGGATTATCAAATCCAATACAATGTACTACTCAAAACAACATCTCTCATGCCAGGTTCAACACTAGTTTAAGCTCAGTCAATAACCAAAACCTTCATTGTCAACTATATCACCTTATACAAAATTGTCTCTTCACATATTATACCTCTCTCTCATCTACACATCATAAAATGACCTATAAGATCTCATACATATATGAGTCTTTTACAATATATCATGTCGGATTTACAAAAGATAATTACATTACAAAAAAATTCATATAATCAAAACTTTATCCCATGTTGGCTGGAGTGTCGGTATGCTTTGTTGCTGATGTAATCTGAATGCCGATGTCTGTCGATGTATGAAGTTTGTGATGTCGGGCATGTAGAAACCAATTGCTGGTGACTTTCTAGTTGTTTGCCAGATGGTTGCCATCAATGACAACATCAACTATTCTCATAAGAGTGTAGAATGCCAATAGGGAGTTAGTTCCTAGACCAATAGATAAGAATGTCATAGGTACAAAATGGGTCTACCGGAACAAGATGAATGAAGAAGGTAAGATTTTTAAGCATAAAGCAAGATTAGTGTATAAAGGGTATTCTCAAGTAGGATGTATATAATTTGAAGAAGGACATAGACACAGTTTACTTCTTCAAGTGAAAGTAAAGAAAAACAAACCTTTACAGTTAGCAAAGCTACTGAGAAGAAGACCTACGCTGAAGCTGCTAGAAATCAACTTGTGAATCAGAATGCTCAAACCTTAAACTGGAAGGCTGAATCATTGGACCCGAATGCAAATCCTAAAGGAAAGTCCCAGGTTGATAAAGAAAGGTTCACTAGTGTCAATAACGTAAGTAGAAGACACTAGGTGAGACAAAGGTTTGCCTGTCCAAAGAGACATGAATGGTATGTACCTAGATTCCATGGTTACTGTTGTCGGTGTAATAAGTTTGGACATAGAATTATTTAGTGTAGTTTGATGTGTAAGCCCCCTCATAGTTTTGAAAGTAGAAACCCATTTTCTGCACTCAGGGAGATGAATCTTATTTGTTATCAGTGTAATGGGTTTAGTCATAGGAGTTATGATTGTAGGAGAAGTCAGTCAGTATCCTACAATAGTTTTTTCAACTTTATTTTTTCAATGTCAATGTGAAATGCTATCATTGTCAAAATGTTGGCTAGATTGCAAAGCATTGCAAACTCAAGACATCTAAGCAAAATAATTCAGTACTAGATCAAAGACCAGAAGAAAAACCAGAGTAGAAAAGTGCAACTAAGAAGATGAAGGAAGCCAACCCAGTTTGGGTTGAAAAGGATAAGAATAAGGTTGAATCAAGTCTGAATGTCTAGACTGCCCTACATGTAGAAAGAAGAAATTTATGGGTAGTTGATAGTGGTTGTTCTAATCACATGAACAGAGACAAAAATAAGTTTATCAAGTTTGATGATTGGAATGGAGGTTCAGTGAGATTTGGAGACAACTCTTCCATCAAGATAAAAGGAAAAGGTACTTTGAACATAAATGGTAAATTAGAAGCACATAATGTTTACTATGTGGAAGGCATAAACATAATTTGTTGAGTTTGAGTGAGGTGTGTGACAAAGGATATAAGTTCACTTTTGACTCTACCGGTTATCAGATAAGAAACTAGAGTACCAAACAGATTGTTGCAGAAGGAAAAAGGTCAGATGGAAATGTGTACAATCTAAAGGAATATTTATCTCTCAAACCAAGTATGCTAGAGATATGTTTAAGAAGTTTCAGATGGAAGACAACAAACTGGTAAGTTCCCCCAGCGTGACCAAACACAAGTTGAGCAAGGTTGATGAGTCACCAAAAGTGGATCAGACCTTGTATAGATCCATGATTGGTAGTTTGTTATACCTTACTGCCTTAAGACAAGATATAATGTAGGTAGTATGTATGGTGGGAAGATTTCAAGATGCACCTAAATAGTCACATGAGAATGCAATTAGAAGAATCTTTAGGTAGCTACAAGGAACACTTAATTATGGCTTATGGTATCCAAAGCAAGGAGATTTCACTTTATAGGCCTACACTAATGTTGATTGGGTAGGCTGTATTGATGACTGGAAAAGAACAAGCGGTGGTGCACTATTTTCAGGTGACCAATTAGTTTCATGACACAACAAGAAGCAGGATTCAATCTCTTTATCTACTGTCGAGGCTGAATATATTGCTTCTGCTACATGTTGTTCTTAGGTGTTATTGATGAAGCAGACCCTCAAGGACATTCAAATAGAAATATCTGACCCTATTTCAATTCGGTGTGATAACTCAAGTGCAATCAACATTTCTATCAAACACCACTTTCTTAGAGAGAAGGTTGCAGAGTAAGAAGTGAAGGTCGAATATGTTCCTACAGGTGAACAAGTTGCTGATATCTTCACAAAACCTCTACCAGTAAACATATTTGAATATCTAAGACACAAGTTAGGAGTTTTCTCACCAACTTTATGCACTTAAATGTGTATGGAGATCTATGGTTCAGAGGGAGTTCATAGCCATATATTTTTGACTCTTGGACCATATGCTATACTCAGGGTGAGAGTATGCATCCCCAACTTGTTTGTGATTTTCTTAGTTGTGTCAATTGACTCTTCAATTCACAAGATTGATAGAATTTTTAGTATCAACAAGGAAATCAGGTTTGGGACTTTGGAAAGTCTATTCAATTTGTCTATCTACCAAAGTCACAATCAACATGACTGGGAGAGTAACTTCACTGGGGAGAATGTGCTCATTAGTCCATGTTTGTGGTTTTTTTTTCAATGTCTATTCAATTTGTACTTTATAAAAATAAAAAATTGACCCGTTGGGTGAAAGGGACAAGTAGTCTAGCCTATCAAAAGATACAATATACTAGTTCATGAATTACTTGCAAAGGGGGAGACCTCAGAAAGCTATATTGGCCCTTTGTCATTGTTGTCAAAGGGGGAGAAAGTTAGCAGTGGTTAAAGTTAATAGGGGGAGAAAGTTAACCATTGGAAAAAAACTGCAGTTGGAGATAGTGCATATTGTAAGCCCACGTTGTGGAGATTAACCCGATAATATGGGTGTTGCCATCAATGCCAAAGGGGGAGATTGTTGGCATTGTATTGTCATTGATGTCAACCGGTAAGTACGTCAACCAGTATGCAAGATATTGTTACCAACATTGGAGACTATTGGCATATTGATGTCAATCAGTAAGTTTGCCAACCGATAAGCAAGCGAACCCAGTAAGTATCATCTGATATAACATGACTTAACCGACAGAATAGTGAAGTGCACAATATGAAGGTTAACCGGTTAGTGTATATCGATAGCATGTTTAGTTGGTGACCAAAGTTGAACCGACATTATCAAGTGAGCTGGATGCTGACAAAGATGTGAGGTAGACTCCAAGTAGCAAATGTTCATTGGGTAGGTGAATGGTTTTTCGGTGATGTTGGCATTTTGATGATGTTTGTACTTAGTTCTGATTTTCATTGATGGACACACACTTATTTATTGTATGAGCTATTCTCAACCGGTACTATGTGATGTATTGTTCAAACTGGTATTATATGCCAATGTATGCATAGTCTTTGTTTGTAGAAGAATATCCATGTTTGCAGAAGGAGCTTACCGGTCAAAGCATGTACAAGGACCTCAAGCGGTACAAGGAACCCAAGCGGCAGCCAATATTTTTAAGATCAGAACACTATGTTCCATTTTACCAGTTTTTGTTTGTAAACCGGTAATCATTATACCTTGTTTTTTTAACCGACAAACTTGTAAAGTGTGATGAGTTATCATCCACCGACACCGATGCGGTGATTCTATGTTGTGTTACAAATTGTGTCTAGATGCATTGTACCTAGGAAATTTTAGTCTAATCTCATTGGACCGACATGAAATCAGATTCCTATATGAGGACATCATGTCTAGGGTTTTGAGTGGTGTAAGAAGATTAGGTTTTTGTAGAAAAGTTTCTTGCGACATAGATTGAACGTGCGAAGGACATAAGATTGAAGTAATGATGCAATGCATTAACAGAGCACAATCAAGGATCTAACTAAGCATTTTGTGCTACTTTCTAGATCACTTACTTGTTTATTACTAATCTCTTTGACAAGTCAAAAACCCTTTACCGGGTAGGCTCAGTTAAGCCTATTCTAAATCCTCTAACAAGGTGGTTCACAGTTGTGGATCTAAATTTTTTTAACATGGTAGTCTTTAACATGACTCATCTCCTAATAGAGATGATGATTCCTAACAGGATCTATTCTGGTGAAGAACATTGTAAGGCCTTAACCGGTCTGACCTTAACCGGTCTGGTTGCTATTCTACAGATAGTAGACTTGTGAGTTTTACTCACTGTGGTTTTTCCCATTTGGGTTTCCACGTCAAAATATGTTGTGTTATGGTGATTTTGTTATTGTGGGTGAATGCTTTATTTTGCTATTTGGCATGTTTGTGTATTAACTGTTTTACTATTTAAAGGGCTATATTGGTGTGTAGTAAAATTGCTAAAGTGTCTAGTAAAGTTTTTGGGTATACTAATTCACCCCCCCTCTTAGTATTCATCAGGTGAGGTAGTTGCTGACTAAGTCTGTATTAAAGTCAATTGTGAAAATCATGGATCAGTTGCAAAGGATTGTGGCTCAAAGCATATCAAAGGGTAGAGAATTGATTCTTTGACATCATGATCAAAGTGTTAGGATTGATTATAGTCCCAAAGATACTGAGAGAGGGGGGGGGGTGAATCAGTATCTAACCGATTTACAGAATATTTGACCTTATTAACTATTATGCATTCCAAAACAATGTACCAGTAAAGAAGAATTAATGCAGTGAATATGAATAGTAAATAAAACATAGAAAGCACACCATAACACAAGATGTTTAACGAGGAAACCCGGTGTAGGAAAAACCTTGATGGGATTTGTGACCCACAATATTCACTTACTGGCCAATGAATGGATATTACTTACAAGAGAGGCCTGCACATGTAGGAAGGCCAATTGCCTAGAGCTCACTGCTCAATTACAAAAGGAAGTCTCACTGACTTACAAAATGGATTATGAGAATCCAATATAGTTTACTATTACAAATAACATCTGCAATGCCAGATTCAGTACCGGTTTAAGCTTATACAATAACCATAAACCCTTCTACAAAATCTGCCTTAATATTCGCTCTACATATCCATCATATCTATCCTCTATGTGTGTCGCAAAATGATCTACAAGATCTCATACTTATATATGAGTGTTATTACAATATGCCATGACGGCTTACAAAAAGATATTACAATTAAATACAAAATATAATAATCAAAATCTTGTCGGCTGAGATGCCGATAAACATTATTGTCACTGCCGGTGAAGTGTCTACCGATGTAGAGTCTACTGGTGTTGGTGCCTGAACATATCCATAATATTGTCAGTAAGTTGCCATCAATGACAACACCTTCAATCACCTTCAATTCTCATTGGACTGTGCAATGCCAACAATCTCCCCATTTAGCATTGATGGCAACACTCGTGATAAAAATCCAAAAATCTGTCCCAAAAATAAAGTCCAAAATCTTACCAAAACTGTGTGCTCCCCCTGAGTAGATGATCTCTTCTGCAAGTCATTTTTATCATTTCTACTACTCCCCCTTTGACATCAATGACAAAGGTTGTCAAAAATCTGTCAAATGAGTGCAGTTTTCATCTAGAACCTTGTAACTGGTTGGTTACAATCTGGAATAAGTCTACTTAAACCATGTTCAAACTCTGAGTAAACCCGTTGCTATCCTTCAAAGCTACCTCTGTTCTCTGAATAGTACCGGTGAGATGTTGCATTTTCTCTTCCGATGTCTTCTGCCCTTGAATAAGTGCCTCAGAGATCTCTTTCCTTAGAGAGATGAGGTTATCCAACTTTGGATTGACTCTGCATTTAAGCTCTTTTTCTTTTCCCTTTAACCTTTCCTTCTCTTTCTCTAACTTCTCCAGTTTCTCCTTAAATTCAGCAATTTCTTGTTCAATAATTGATATAGGTTCAGATGAACAAATGATAGTATCAGCTATGTTATCAATTTGCTTTTGCATTTTAATCAATATCCACTATCAAAAGATTTGTCTTACAAGTATCTCTGTATAGTTCCTTGAACTCTATAATTGTTTTATTCAGTGCCGGTAATAGGGTATCAATATGTTCTATGCACTTCTTTATTGTTTCTCCAAAGAATTTCTCTTTTTCCCTGTCCATTTTCTCCTTAAATGTTTCATCATTTATTTGATCTACAGTCAGTATATTACTGATGATGTATTTAGACAATGTGTCTAACCGACTCAAATAATCCTTATTATCTACATTACACTTGGGTGCAATCAATTTAAGAATAGGAATTGTATCATTTATTGCCTTATAGGCCAATGCATTAGAATCTGTAATTTTCTTAATAGAAGCCAAGAGTACTTCAGTCACATTGGTTGGTCTGAATTCTGTCATAGAAGTACTAGATGATGGGCCAATTACCTTCACAATCTCTGTGCTTCAGGTGGGAGCAATCACTTTTCCTATCTTGAACTCTGGAGGGTCAGTCTATGTATGTATTTCCACTAGAAAAGGTTTAGGCTTCTCAGTAGATGCCGGTGGCATTGTCTCTATGTGTACCTATTTCTCAACATATTTCTCTGCTTGTTTCTCTGCCTGCTTCACAGTGTTGTCAACCATTTTTTTGATGGTTTTTCAGTGGTATCCACTACCGATTTCTCTTTTAGTACCTCTGCATTGTCCACTACTGATATCTCAATTGGTTTCTCTATATTCTCAGCAGCCGATAATTCTATCTCTATTGGTTTTTCAGTGCTTACATTGACAATATTGTCAGTAACCATTTCACTAACCCCAATCTCAATGTGTTCTCCTTGTGATCCAATCTCAACATTATCAGCTGGTTGCTTAGTAGTAACATCATTTTTATTTTCCTCAGTGCTTTCTTTGTCAACTAAAATATTTACCTCTTGAGTATCTATGTTCATAGTATACAAGATTTCAGTCTCAGGGTTTGTATCCTCATGTGGTGTTTCCACATTCTCAGTAGCCAGTGTATTGTCGGTTAGTACCGGTGGAGTAACTGAAGGTGGTGGTAGATTATTTGTCACTTTTATATTAGGTAGTCCACCTACCTTGCCTTTTCCCTTGTCTTGATCCTTTTGGTATACCTTGAATGTTTTAGGTCTATTCAATTTTTCTTGTTTCTATTTCACAACAAAGAAAATATCCCATTTGTCAGTTGTCTCTTCTAAGATTTCATTTACCCTACCGACCATTAGACTTACATGCCAATGTCTGCTTCAAAAGACTGTTTTGTTAGCTTCACTGATCAATTCATCAATTTCCTCAACTGGTTTCACAAGATGTACAATAAGTAGTTTCTCAATCTTTATTTTCTTGTCAAGTTCCATAATAGCTAACCTTTTAGCATCTAACCGCCTATATAAATCACTAGGAAAATAATCCACAACCTCTATTAAAACTTTATTATAAATATCAAGGTGTAAGATGATGCTATTCTCTATACTTTATTTCTCCTCATGGGTAAATGTATCATACAATTTGATTACATTGGATAAATTACCATCATCTGTTGTCTCATTCAGTAGGTTGTCCAGTGGTGGTATAACCTATTTTTCCTTTCTCTTTCTAGGTGTTTTTTTCTTGGCTCGTGGCCCCACTTCTTGTTTCTTCTTCCTTGGTGTTCTATTTTTCTTGGGAGGAGGAGAGGGTACCGGTGAAGGTTTTCTCTTGCTATCAACTCTTTTGAATTCTGTAGGGATTTCACTTTCCGAGGATGTACCAACCAGTGAGAGATGTACCTTGGGTTGTAATCCTTCTAAGTCACTTTCCTTTACACCAGTGATATTCATTACATTTTATTTAATTTCCTTAACTTGTTTAGATGCACTCCTTATGTATTTTTCTCTTCTCTTTCTTTGTATCAATGTTTGTACATCACTTTCTATTGATTGTGCATTCCCAAAAACCTTTTCTTCTGGTTCTCTAGGGGCTTCTAGTAATGCTTTTGCATAAGTTTCAATTATATTCACATCAGCCTCATATCCCATTTCGGTCACCTAAATAGTTCTAAGAAGAATTGCCTCCATCCATATCTCATCTTTCTTAATTACAAAACATATTTCCTTTTCATATTTGTCTACAATGCTTTGTGGTAACCTTTCCCTTGTTTTCATTTTTGCTTTGAATGTTTGGAAATACTCAGTAATGTTGTTATCCTTATCTGTCTCCATACTGGTGAAGATATCTAACAGTTGTTTGCCGACTAGTATATCATAACCAAAGTCTTTCTTGCCAATACCGGGAACCTCTTTTGTAAGATATAGCATTAAGAATACAAGAAGATTGCCAAAATGAAAAGTACCTTTCTTATCTCCTTTGATTTTCTTCAGATTGTCAATCAACTCATCTTTCAACCAGTCACATACATTTATATTAGCATCACTATTAACCATATCATATGCACTTTTAATAAATAGACTTGAAACTGAGTTCAGTCGATTTGCATGTGTGGTTTTATATCCTAAGGTCATGCTTATGAATCTAACATTTATGTCTTTTACATCATTAACTCTCAGAGATCTGCTGTCATAGGTTGCTCCTATCAAAGTCATCACCGTGTTATTAGGAATCTTCTTAGTTTTATCTGGCCTGCTACCGGTGAAGGGTAAGCCAATCACTGCCCTAACTGCTTCTATAGTGATTTTATGAATAGAGTCTAGCCAAAAGTATTCACCATGAACTATGCTATGCACAATCCTTACAACTTCCTTAGGAAATTCTAGGATGTCAAAGATTTCCACAAAACCTAAAGTTTTAATAACCTTATGTTCAGGTTTCACAATTCCACTTTCATCACAGATAACATTTTTATACATTTTCATGATTTCCTCTGAGCCTAATTCCTCAATGTGGCAATGTATGTAAATTCTAGGGTCTTCTGCATATGCAACTCCTTTAGGGGTTTTTGAAAAAGCACCTAGGGTATCATCATGTTTCGCTACCTCGGGAATAATCTTGAAAATGGGCCTAGGGTGTTTAACTACCTCTATTATAGTAGGGTTTGCAATGAATTCTAGAGCAGAGGAGGAGGCCATTGATAAATACCTTAATCTTCCTGATAGGTTTGGATGCTTGAAAGAACTTGCTTCACTTCTCGCTAAGGATGCCTTCACTCGGGTTTTTTGTGCTCTTTGAAAGTTTGAATGCTCGGTGAATGAAAAAGAGGGAAAAATATTGATTTATAATGTCTTTTCCTCCAACAACCATAATAAATGCCTGTCAGTTAAGTGAAACTTAACACATCTGTCAGTAAAGAAGAGGTTCATCTTCTCACCATACACCAAGGGTAAACTTGCATGATTTTCAATTTGTTGCAATACCCCCAAGGGTTACTTTTCAGTTGGATGAAGAGTCTCCTTCCGGTGGAGTAATAATCTATTCTACCGGTGAAGGAATAGTCTCATCAACATTCTGATCTCTCTTTCTAATCCATTGTCTTGAAATTCTTGTTTTACCTCATCAACCTTCTCTTTGTCTTTCAAACTGGATCGCTTATTGTTTGCCGGTGAAGTCTTGCTTCTACAAATTTTTTCAATATCTCCAATCTTGTTACAAGAATAACAAGTCACATTATTCTTCTGAATAGCCTTTCCATATCCTATGCTGGTTTGAGTTCTGCATTGATTAGATAAGTGCCCAAATCTTCCACAAACATAACATCTTACATTCATTCTACAATTTTCTGAATTATGACCAATTTTGTTGCATTTGGAACATTGACCGGTGGGTGCATTAGTGTTATGATAGTTTCTAGATCTACACTGATTTTCTCTATGACCATACTTGTTACAGTTAAAGAATTTCCCATTAAATTTGTAGGCATTAGGTTGTCTTACCGGTTTTTTGTGATCATGATTGTTTGCAGTACCAGAACTTTCACCAACTTTAAATCCAAGTCCATTAGTGTCTCCATTAGGTTTCTGAATTTTCAGCATACCATCAAGTTCTTTTGAACTTTTCTTGAATTTTTCTTTATGTTGATTTGCAGTAGCCAACTCATTTTCCAAAAAATCCTTCTGTCTCATAAGTTCAATTTTATCATGTTCCATGTGAATCAGATCTGTCTTTAACATGTCATTTTCATGACTGAGTCTTAGATTTTCATTTCCAACATCATTGAGCCTCCTAGTCAAGTCGTCTTCATTCTTCTTACTATCTTCAATGTCTTTACAAAATCTCATAGTCATGTCTTGAACCTCATTGCTCAAGGTCATGTTTTCTTGCCTCATATTGCTTACAAGCTCATTAAGAGTTTCCTTTTCATCATCATCATTCTGCATCTTCTCATGAAGTTATCTTCTTTTGTTTCTAGCAATAGTGAGATTCTCCTGAAGTCCTTGAATGAATTCCTGTGCAGTCCTCAAATCATCTTCAAGTTTGATATTCTTCAAATTTTCTGCATCGAAGTCTGCAAGAGCTCCTTCTAATTGCTTTATCAAGTTTTCCATCTATACTGGTGTCAAAATCTTCCTCAAGCTGTTAGGCTTTTGAAAATAGAGGACCAAGCTCTGATACCAATTGTTAGGATTGATGATAGTCCCAAAGATACCGAGAGGGGGGTGGGGGTGAGTCAATATCTAACCGGTTTACGAAATATTTGACCTTATTAACTATTATGCATTCCAAAACAATGTACCGGTAAACAAGAACTAATGTAGTGAATATGAACAACAAAGACAACATAGGAAGAACACCATAACACAAGATGTTTAATGAGGAAACCTGGTGTGGGAAAAACCTCGGTGGGATTTGTGACCCACAATATTCACTCACTGACCAATGAATGGATATTACTTACAAGAGGGGCCTGCACATGCAGGAAGGCCAACTGCCTAGAGCTCACTGCTCAATTAAAAAAGGAAGTCTCACTGACTTACAAAATGGATTATGAGAATCCAATATAGTGTACTACTACAAAACAACATATGCAATGCCAGATTCAATACTGGTTTAAGCTCATACAATAACCATAAACCCTTCTACAAAATCTGCATTAATATTCTCTCTACATATCCATCATATCTATCCTCTATGTGTGTCGCATTATGATCTACAAGATCTCATACTTATATATGAGTCTTATTACAATATGGCATGTCGGCTTACAAAAAGATATTACAATTAAATACAAAATATAATAATCAAAATCATGTCGGCTGAGATGCCGGTAAACATTATTGTCACTGCCGGTAAAGTGTCTGTTGATGTAGAGTCTGCCGATGTCGGTGCCTGAAGATATCCACAATGTTGCTCATAAATTGCCATCAATGACAACACCTTCAATCACCTTCAATTCTCATTGGAGTGTGAAATGCTAACACGAAGAAGGATATTTGATCATCTAGTTGATCTCGAGAAAGAAACTACTAAATCATATATTGATCGACAAAACCAAGACTGATGAATAGAGTCCAATCTGCTAAATATAGTAAACGTCTATATGAAGAATAAAAAGGGGACAAATATTTTTTCTGAACTATTGCAGGTTATCGATTCAAGAAGATGAGATCCAATTTTATACGGATCAAGGTTGGTGAAGAAAACCCTAAATGCGTGAAGTTTGAGTTTTTGTTTTTGGCAGGAAAGCATGTATATAAATATGTAGATCAAAGACTTAATCTAGTGTGGATAAAAGAGATAGTATGTTGGATGAAGTGTGATTCTACCAGGTTGATCAGTCTAAGTGTTGAGAGAAAACTCTCAAAGTGATTGAGTGTTAGTTGAAGAACTGGTAAGGAAGCTTTAACCGACAAGGTTTAAGATAACTGATAAACTGTTACAGAGTATAACAGTCTGTTAAACTGACAGTGTCTGAATTGGTAAGATAACAACAAAGAGTGAAGGAGAGAAGGGTGAGTTTTAGAGAAGATCCAGTAAGGCATAAACTGAGTTGTAGAGGATTTAGACAACAAGAACAGAGGACTGGTAGTAGAGAAGTAGTGTGACAGAAAGGAGTTTAAACGACAGAGAGAATTGTTTGTAGAAGTTACAAAACTCATTTGTAACATGTGTTTATCATTGTTATGATTTTATATCTCATTGTATTTCACTGAGCAGGTGCTCAGTGCAGGGGTTGGTGCTCCTTGAGTTGGTGCTCAGAATTGATTAGGGGTCGGTGCTCAAAATAAAATAGGGGTTGGTGCTCCTCTGGGTAGGTGCCCATAAATTACTAGGGGTTGGTGCTCCTTGGGTTGGTGCCCTAAACATTATTAATTTGTTATTTCATTGTGAGGCTAGATTGGAGTAGTAGATCTCCAACAACTATTAGAAAATCTCATGAACTAGAACCCAAACTAGTATAGAACCTATGACCAATGGTCAAATGGTTATGGAGCGACAAATGGTTGGCATATAACCTACGTGATCTGTCGTGGTAGCGGTCACACTGCTACGACATGTAGGAGAAAGAATGGAAAGGTGAACACCAGACCATGGAGAGCACCTGGTATGGTATGCTATCATTTTCACAAACTGGGACATCTTGCCAAAGCATGCAGACTAAGACAAAATCCATCGAAAGACAAGCCAGTTGACCCTGAAGGTAAAGGAAAGGTCGATGTTAAAACTGTTCAGGTTGATATGAATAAAACTTGGAAATTTTTTTTGAAGAGAAGCCACAAGATGCACCAGTTTCCGTACCCAGTGTGGAGACCCCTGAATCACCAAATTTAGCTTCAAAAAGCTTAAGGGGGAACATATCTGTAATAATGTTTTGAACCCCCAGAGTATATTGGTAAATTGCTTTTATCGGTATTGGTTACCTGTCGACCGACATAAGAAATGATGTGGTCAAAGGTAAAATTAGGGTTTGTACCCTAACGATGATGCATTTATTAGGGTAGGTAGGAGCATGTATAAAGGAAATTGTTGTAGTCATTTTTACTTACCTATTTTCGAAGAAGCATTTTTTTAACTTGAGCGGTGCAACAAAAGCAATCAATCCTACATTCGAAGAAATCCAAAAACAAATCTTGTGCAAGACCCAGTAGTCATTTCAAGTTATCTAGAGTGGTAAAGAAATATTTTGGAGAAGTGTGTTGTGCTCGACATCGATGAACCCTATTTTAGAGTGAAAAGGTATTTTTCGTTGAATCATTCTTATCATTCAAAATTATTTAGACATGGCTTCTACATCCAAAGTCTCTTCTAGTTCTTCCACACCTAAGGAGTCATCTGAATCTCTTAGGAAGAAGTTGAAATACAATGCCCTATCTCAAATTCCCACCGAAGTCATTGTCGAAGGGGATGTTTCTGGTTATATTGATTGCAGACTGGAAGAACTAGGGTCTCTAGTAATTCACTCCCACCTAAGATTGTTCTATTGAGAAGATAAGAAGATTAAACCAGAGTACAACCTAATTGAGAAGAAGAAACTCCACAATGTAGTATATTTTCTCGAGGAATTCATAGAAGATCATATAAGAATTATTCTTAGTAGGGTTCATGGTGAGAAGAATTACCCTTGATATCATACTGGAGGCAATGCATGCCATGACCGGTTTCTGCAATATTGGAGAAGACCTTGTTCTTCGTAAGATCACAAAAGACAAAGTGGAAGAGATCACCGGTTCTATGACCGACAAGCAGACAATGACTGTAAACACCATAAGAGATGACTTGGTGAAGTATGCAAGCATGGTGATCAGGTATAGAGTATTCTATGCCGACATGATGAATTCTATTCCTACAGTTGTGGTGCATGCCGCTTATCGAATGATCAAGGAAGATGCAGAGTGCAACTTGTGTACCTGCATGCAAAAACAACTCATGGAGAATTTAAAATCCATCAAAGAGGACAAGGCACCAAGGTTCAAGTTCGGTCAACTACTTGTCAGGTTGTTTTTCTACTTTCAAGGGTATTTTCTGGGAGTTGATGATGTTCAATGGTCAAGTGACCTATAGGTTACAAGACAAATCAAGGAGAGTCTGCAAGCAATGGGATCTACTTATCCAGAGACTCTAAATAGGTATTTTGATGAGTTCAGATTAAAGATGAACCAGAGAACAAGGCTATCAGGTGACCTGGTTAAGAAGTATGAAGATGCTATTTGTCTCATAATCAAAGTAGATCATTGCATAATGGAAGTAGTTGAGCTAAGAAAAGATGAAGTTGAGCCTATGGGCTATGAAGCGGTGAATGATATACTCACTGGGTATGCCTCTACCCTATCTATTACACCACTTGATCCAAAGAAGAAGAGGACCGATACCTACTCTGAGAAGGTTAGTCCTACTGAAGTACCGAAGCAGAGGAAGAAGAAAGTTGTGCCATCAGCATCGACACTAGTTACATTTGCTGCCAGTCCAAAAGTGACCAAGAGGTCACAAGCCAAGAAGAAACTAGAGGCTATTCTGCCAAAGGTATTTAAAAGGAACAGGAAAACCCAAGAACGAAGCATAGGTTTCAGAAGACACTGAACCAGAAGATGAAACAAAGAACATGAGGCAATTGGGTAAGAAGACCAAGCTAACTGGTAATGTACCTACAACCTTTGCACCGGTAAATATACACGTTGCTTCTTACAAGCCTATGACACATTTTCAAAGGATTATAAAGAATATTAGAAGGAAAATTCTTGATGATCTAAAAGATTATTTTGATGATCTTAATGATACTGAAAAGAAGGAGGTAGAGAAGGAACTCATTAAGTATTTATGTGATAATGATTGGTCTCCAATCGACATTAAACATATAGTTTCTAATTCTTTGTATGATTCTTTGGACAATAAATGGTGCATTGTCATTGAAAAGGAGCAAACAATTAGGGAGCAAATTATTGCTCAATATTTCCCAGATGCTTCCAATTCTGAACTATTTGATATTCTTGATCGGTACAAAGGGATCTTTTTCATGAGAAAGAGAAGACTTCAGTTACTTGAAGGGAAAATCTCTGAAGTAGAAAAGGACACTCATTTGGAGGCTCAAAAAGATGTCAAGATGCAAAAGGCATCTGGAGCAAATCTATAGGCTGAGCAAGTGTCTACCCAATCAAAACCGGATGAAACCTTCAATAATCAGGGAGAAAGAGTAACTGAGAAAAATGACCCTATCGATGTGGATGCATTAGATGGTGAAGGTACTAAATCGGAGGTAGTTGAGAAGGAGAAAGTAGATAAGGAGAAAGACGAAAAGGAGAAAATGGAGAAGGAAAAAGTGGAGAAAGAGAAAGTGGAAAAAGAGAAAGCTAAGAAAGAAAGAGAGGAGAAAGAGAAAGTGGAAAAAGAGAAAGCAGAGAAGGAGAAAATAGAGAAGGAGAAAGAGGAGAAGGAGAGAGAAGAGAAGCAGAAAATAGAGAAGGAGAAAGTGGAGAAGGAGAAAGAAGAAAAGGAGAAAGAAGAGCAGGAGAAGAAGAGACAAGAGGAGATCAAAGAAAAGGAAGGAGGATAGATTCACAAGACTCCCAAGGTAACCGGAGATCAAATTCAAGCTAATCAGGTTGATCCCACCGATCACACCGAATTGACTCTTGCATGTCTCACCAAATCTATATATGAAAATGAACTACTTAGAAGTATTCAACTTGCTCAAGAAAGATTGGAGGAACTAAGAAGGAAAAAAGAAAAATATGTTATTCAACTTGCTATTGATACTCTTTCAACCTTAGTCCCCGATACTGATCTTTCCGGTATCAACTCTTCACTGGCCTAGTTGAAGCTTCTATGCACAATAGTGGGTGATCAAGTGCAATTATTGGAAGATGCTGCCTAGGCTACTACAGAGAAAAAGAATTCAAAGGCACTAAAAGTTGCATTGGTGAAGCAATTTAACGAAGACAAAGCCAAGTTGATCCATCAAAGAGATGATATCAGTCTGGCAATGGCTGAAGGACATAAACTTTTGAGCAAAATCTGCCAGCCCGATCTATTTTGTGATGATGCTATGAAGAAGAAATGTCAACTTCAATCAGAGTTAAAGCAGTATATAGAGAACTTCAAAGTGCCATATGATTCCTTCACAGTGTATGGCCAGACTATACAGACTTACAAGCGACAGATTGCCAGGATTGATTTAGAGATCTGCAGAAGCTTCATTTGCTTTTGTTACCTAAGTTGTAGATTCTTCAGAAGTGCTTTCTGAACATGGACACCATTATTGTCACTTAGGAATTGAGCACCATAGATGCCATGGAGGAGTTAGAATTCTAGATGAAGATTCAGAGTGAAATTGCTGCCTCACTCCTAGATACTTGGTCTACAAACATGAAGGAATTTCTGAAAAACTTTAAATTCATTTTTGAAAAGTTTTACTCATTATTATCATAATTATATACTCTATTATTGTGTTATGCAATATGATTTTGGTAAATCTCTGCGGCATGCTTGCATTACTTTGTCATTGTTGGCAAAGGGGGAGTGGTATTTGAAAATTTTATGCAAATAGAAGTAGTACATGCTTGTAATTTTGGCAAAGGGAGTAGTGTATATGCTTAGGGGGAGTAATTTTGATTATGGCATCATTTTTGTTTTGTAAGCACTTAGATGTCAAATTTTCCTAAGTGTTGCCATTAATGCCAAAGGGGGAGATTGTTGGCATTTTGATAATGTTTTTACTTAGTTATGATTGTCATTGATGGACACACACTTATTTACTGTATGAGTTATTCTCAACTGGTAGTATGTGATGTATTGTTCAAACCGATATTATATGCCAATGTATGGATAGTCTTTGTTTATAGAATACTATCGGTGTTTGCAGAAGGAGCTTATTGGTCAAAGCATGTACAAGGACCTCAAGTGGTACATGGACCCCAAGCGGCAGCCAATCCTTTTAAGATCAGAACACTATGTTCTAGTTTACCAGTCTTTGTTTGTAAATTGGTAATCAGTATACCTTGTTTTGTTAACCGGCAAACTTGTAAAGTGTGATGAGTTATCATCCACCGACACCAATGCAATGATTCTGTGTTGTGTTACAAATTGTGTCTAGATGCATTATACCTAGGAAATTGTAGTCTAATCTCATTGGACCGACATGAAATCAGATTCCTATATGAGGACATCATGTCTAGGGTTTTGAGTGGTGTAAGAAGATTAGGTTTTCACAGAAAAGTTTCTTGTGATAGAGATTGAACATGTGAAGGACATAAGACTGAATTAATGATGCAATGCATTAATAGAGCAGAATCAAGGATCTAACTAAGCATTTTGTGCTACTTTCTAGATCACTTGTTGATTACTAATCTCTTCAAGTCAGAAACCCTTAACCGGGTAGGCTCAGTTAAGCCTGTTCTAAATCCTCTAACAAGGTGGTTCATAGTTGTGGATCTAAAATCCTTTAACATGGTAGTCTTTAACATGACTTATCTCCTAATAGAGATCAAGATTCCTAACAGGATCTGTTTTGGTGAAGAACATTGTAAGGCCTTAATCGGTCTGACCTTAATCGGTCAGGTTGCTATTTTGCAGATAGTAGACTTGTGAGTTTTACTCACCATGGTTTTTCCCATTTGGATTTCCACATCAAAATATCCTATGTTATGGTGATTGTGTTATTGTGGGTGAATGCTTTATTTTCTATTTGGCTTGTTTGTGTATTAATTGATTTACTATTTAAAGGGCTATACTGGTCTGTAGTAAAATAGCTCAACTGTTTGGTAAAGTTTTTGGGTATAGTAATTCACTCCCCCTCTTAGTATTCATCAGGTGAGGTAGTTTCTGACTAAGTCCGTATTAAAGTCGACTATGAAAATTAAGAATCAGTTGTAGAGGATTGCGGCTCAAAGCATATCAAAGGGTAGAGATTTGATTCTTTGACATCATGATCGAAGAAGGATATTTGATCATCTAGTTGATCTAGAGGAAGAAACTTCTAAATCATTTATTGATCGACAAAATCAAGACTGATGAATAGAGTCCAATTTGCTAAATATAGTAAACATTTATATGGAGAATAAAAAGGAGACAAATATTTTTACTGAACTATTGTAGGTTGTCGATTCAAGAAGATGAGATCTGATTTGATACGGATTGAGGTTGGTGAAGAAAACCCTAAGTGCGTGAAGTTTGAGTTTTTTTTTTTCGCAGGAAAGCATGTATATAAATATGTAGATCAAAGACTTAATCTAGTGTGGATAAAAGAGATAGTATGTTGGATGAAGTGTGATTCTACCAGGTTGATCAGTCTAAGTGTTGAGAGAAAACTCTCGAAGTGACTGAGTGTTAGTTGAAGAACCGGTAAGGAATCTTTAACCCGACAAGGTTTAAGATTACCAATAAACTATTACAGAGTATAACAGTCTGTTAAACTGATAATATCTAAACTGGTAAGATAACAACAGAAAGTGAAGGAGAGAAGAGTGAGTTTCAGAGAAGATCCAATAAGGCATAAACTGAGTTGTAGAGGATTTAGACAACAATAACAGAGGACTGGTAGTAGAGAAGAAATGTGACAGAAAGGAGTTTAACCGACAGAGAGAATTGTTTGTAGAAGTTACAAAACTCATTTGTAACATGTGTTTAGCATTGTATTGATTTGATATCTCATTGTATTTCATTGAGTAGGTTCTCGGTGCAGGGGTTGGTGCTCATAATTGATTAGGGTTTGGTACTCAAAATAGAATAGGGATTGGTGCTCCTCTGGGTAGGTGCCCATAAATTACTAGGGCTTGGTGCTCCTTGGGTTGGTGCCCTAAACATTATAAAACTGTTATTTCATTGTGAGGTTGAATTGGAGTAGTAGATCTCCAACAACATTTCTCACTGAGGTTTTTACCACATTGGGTTTTCCTTGTATATCCGGTGTTATGTGATGTGCTCTTATGTGTGGCTACTTGTTAGTGCTTTCATTATCCTACTGGTTGCACACATTGTTAGAAATTTTTTATAATCACTGATTCACCCCCTCTTAGTGATATATTGTGTTCTACATTAGTATCTGTACTTCTCCAAAGGAGAAGACATAGTCTTCTTCATTTCTTCTACCACTTTTACTATTGCATCTTCTACCTATTTGACCAACATTTGGTAATCCATTGGATCTTCACCCATGATAGCGTTAAATCTCTCTTTTGTTCTAAACCTTGTGCTCAGAGCTTGATAAATATCTTATCCGTTATATTGAGATAAGGGACCACATACCTTATCTAACACATAGGTCTAGATGTTTGATACTTTGATTACTAGTCATTTCTCCTTTTGGTCAGGGCATCCTCCAACTGCTTAAAATTACTACCAGTAAGATCATTAATATGCAAGTTATAATTGATTAAATGTTGGATGATAACCTTCTCTATAGTCACCTTATTTGTTGGAGTGACATCCTTGTATAACCTTGTAGTCACCTCCAAGGAATGATATTGACTGATAGCATTTACTAAATTGTTGAGATCAAGAGGCTAGTTTAACTATTATTGAGCTTCTTCTTCTTTCCCCTCTCCTTTACCTTCTTGATCACTTTTTCTTTTTTCTACTTTCTGTTATTTCTTCTTTTCTAATTCCTACTCCTTTTTCTTCTTAGCAGGGTTCTTTGGCGGAGAGACCTTTGTTCTCTTTCTCTGGATGAAAGGGACATTATCCTATTCATCGTCATCATCCTCATCATCATTCTCTTCTTCTCTTGTCCTCTTGGGCATCTTCTTTATCACAAACTTTGATGCAGAAGCATCCCTGGTTCATAGCAATCCTACATCAACTGAAAATATTTCCTTTTTGTTTTGCAATCTATTTGCAGTTTCAACATTTCTTTCTGTGTGTCCTACATTTGGCTCACCGGAACTCATGTAGTTGGATTTTTCTTGATGACTTGATCATCTTCCTTATTCCCAAACCGTGGAGCATTTGGATTGTTTTCTGGAAAGTTATCACTACTGGTTTTCGTGACAGTTTCCTATTACCAGTTGACAATGTCCTATTACCGGTTGCCTGGACCTATTTGCATTGGGGATCTACCGGATCACTTCCGTAGCTTGCAGAGCCCTAAGCATTGATTTCGATGTTCCTTGGAATGTGGCCGACCTTTTCCCTTGATCTACAGTTCATCCTTTGGATTTTTCTTGAGGAATCTCTCGACGGAGGCCGACCTTATTGGTTTTGCACGTTAGGTCTTGTTCTTTGAGTTTTGATCCCTCTTTTGGACCGACCAGATTCCTTTGTATCATATAAATCATTATAATAGAGCATTAGAATAAAACCAAGAAGTTAGACAGAGCATAGAAGATAGATCCTAAGATTTGAGGTCCTGGTTGTGACCTATTCTGTATTTTGAGCATGTTTTAGCAGGCCTGTGAACCGGTTTCTGTAACCCGGTTGGTTGTAATCAATTTTTATGTTATAATTGAATATGTTATGTATTTCCTGCATCATGTCCTTGTGTTTACTCTTGATGACCGGTCTTGATTGATCTCTTTGAGGTCCCTCCTAACCAATGACTACTTCAAGTGGTATTAGAGTGAGTTTTCATTCTGGAAACTGCGTTGTCTTGAGAATTTTGTTGTAGGGTGGCAGACTGTTGAGTCGACCTACAGCTGTAGAGGACACATAAATATGGCGCAAAGAGGAACTAGGAATGGTGGAGCACGTGGGAATGCATACCCTACTGTGATGGAAATGTTGCAAGGAATAACAACCTATTTGGAAGCCATGGAGACAACCTAAAGAAGAGACTAACACATTGAACATGTAAGTGAAGATGAAGGCGAAGAAGCCCCGACAGAACAAGTAAACCCACCAGCATTTAATCTGGATGAGGAAAGGTTTTTGAGGGTTTTGAGTAGGGAGAATACTAAACCTCATTTTACCCCACCAGAATATGATGGAAAGTTGGATTCAGATGATTTGATGGATTGGATCTTGGAGATGGAGAAATATTTTGATTTTGAAAACACTATAGAATAAAGGAAGGTGAAATATGCCTGTACCCGGTTGAAAGGTCATGCATCTCTTTGGTGGGAGAATTTGTAGGTTGATATACATAAAAGAGGTAAAGAGAAGATCAAGACATGAGATCAGATGATTGTTAAGTTGAAATCAAAATTTATGCTAGTTGATTATCAAGTGAATCTATTCCAGAAGTTGTAGAATTTGAGACAAAAGGAATCTAGTGTGAATGAATACACCAAAGCATTTTACAAGCTGAATATCAGATCCAGACATGTTGATGATGAAGTTGAACAAGTTGTAAGATATTTGAATGGATTGTGGGTGTCTATACAAGATGAACTTAGTTTGATTAAATTATAGAGTGTTAAAGAGGCTTACTAGTATGCCCTGAAGGCTGAAGAAAAGATAAACAAAAGAAATGAGCAGAGGCAGAGAGGCAAAGGTGGACGGTTTTCTGGAGGAATATTTTAAGGAGGAAGAGGATATACCAAAGGTAGAGGAACCTTTATAGATCAGAGCAAGGACAAGGAAGTGAACATATAAGGTAATTTATATTGAAAAGATCATAGAAATTTATATTAGAAGACAGAACCAGATGGCTACCAGAATGAGAATTTTGGAAGACAAGACAAGAGAGTGTTTAGAGGAACTTTCTTTAAGTATGGAGGAGAAGGACATTTTTCTTTTGAGTGTAAGAAGACAAATAATACCAGAAGAGTAGCAGTGATGGAATAAAACTCCATCAAATCAAACAATAAACTAGAAGATGGAGAGTTGTTGATGATGAGGAGAGATTTGTGTCATACTGAGAGAGATGAAGAGCCCTTGCCGAGGAAGAATTTATTCAAGATCAAATGTGAGGTATCTGGTAAGTGTTGTAAATTTTTTATTGATAGTGGTAGTTTAGATAATCTTGTTTCAGAATAGATGGTGAATAAGTTGAATTTGGAGATATTGAAACACCCTAAGCCTTATTAGATAGCATGGATTCAGGATGAACATAAGTTGTTAGTAAGTGAGCAATGTTTAGTGAAATTGAAAATTCGGAATTATCATGATGAAGTCTTTTGTGATATTATGCCTATAGATATTTGTCACCTTTTGTTGGGTAGACCTTGGCAGTTTGAGAGACAGACAATACATTATGGGAGGAAGAATATATACACTATTATGGCCAATGGGTTGAAGCAAACCTTGTTTCCCTTGGAGGAACCTTTGAAAAGTGAAGTTTGTACAAATGCTAGAATCTGTTTGGTAGATGGAAGGAAATTCTTGGATGGATTGAGACATGGGAATGTGTGTTTTGCCTTAATTCCTAGGAAGACTGAGAATCTAGAGGATGAAGAGGAACAACTGAAAGAGATAAAATATTTGCTTACAAAATATGAAGACATCATTTCAGATAATGTACATGATAGATTGCCACCCATGAGAAGTATAAGTCATTGCATGGACCTGGTTCCTGGAGCTAGTTTGCCTAACAAAGTTGCACATTGAATGACATCGACAAAGAATAAAAAAATTTGTAGACAAGTGGAGGAGCTATTAAAGAAAGTTTTGATTACATAAAGTTTGAGCCCTTGTGCAGTACCAACATTATTAACACCTAAGAAGAATGGAGAGTGGAGAATGTATACCGATTCTAGAGCAATAAACAAGATCACAGTGGAATACCGGTTTCCTTTTCCTAGGATAGATGACATAATGGACTGTTTGAGTGGAGCCAAATACTTTACAAGGATAGATTTGAAGAGTGGATATCATTAGATCAGGATCAGAGAAGGAGATGAGTGGAAGACAACATTCAAGATAAATGAAGGACTGTATGAATGGTTGGTGATGCCTTTTGGGTTAACTAATGCACCAAGTACTTTCATAAGGCTGATGAAGGAGGTATTGAAGAAATTTTTGGGTAAGTTTGTTATTGTATATTTGGATGACATTCTTATTTTCAGTAAGAAAAAAAGGAGTATTTGTTGTATTTGAGACAATTTTTGCAGAGGTTCAAAGAAGAAAAGTTGCTGATAAATCTTAAGAAGTGTACCTTCATGAAAGATGAGTTAGTCTATTTAGGATTTGTGTTATCGGAGGATGGTTTGAAGATGGACCCTGAGAAAGTAAAAGAAATTGTTGAGTGGCCTACATTGGAAAGCATTGGAGAGGTAATATCATTTCATGGATTGTCTAGTTTCTACTGGAAGTTCATCAAAAAATTTAGTTTAGTTTGTAATCCTATGACTAAGACCATGAGGGGATATTAGAAGGAATTCAAGTGGACCACCAGAGAAAACAAAAGTTTTGAGCTATTGAAAAGGAAAGTGACTGAGCAGCCTATGTTAGCTTTACCGGATTTCAATAAAGTATTTCAAGTGGATTGTGATGTAAGTGGAACAGCAATAAGAGAAATCTTGAGTTGGGAAGCAAGAACAATAGCTTATTTCAGTGAGAAATTGAATGATGCCGAAAGGAGATATTCAATGTATGATCAAGAATTTTATGCCATAGTTCAAGCCTTGAAGAAATGAAGACATTATGGTGTAGGGCACCTCTTTTTTTCATGATGTTTTCATGCCATTAGTAGTGTCTAGTGTTTGTTTTGTGTTTACTTATGTTTTCATAATAGGTTGGATCTCAAGGATCAACCTAGATGTAATAAAATGCCTTTGTGTGGTCAATAACCTCTCAGGTGCACATATAAGCCTAGAGGTCTATTAGGCCATGTGGGCTTGAGTCATGAAATTTTGTGTTTATGATCCTAGAATGTTGTATTAAGTGTTTTAAAGGTTAATGATGTCCTTAGATATCTTTGATAAGGTTTAGGTGCTTAGGAACCCAAAGTTGCAAAAATTGCATACAAGTTGTCATTGTTGTCAAAGCAACTTTTAAAAAGTTGCCGGTTGGGATGTAACTTCTTTCCAATGGTTAGAACCATTTCAAAGTTGGTCATTTTCATTGAGAGGAGCCTATTTGTGATGGTACAACCGATGATAAAGGTTGGTTGAAGACACAAACTGATTTGGAGAAGTTTGGTGGAGAGTATGAAATGAAACAAATATGATTTTGCCTGAATTCTGTTACTTTCCCGTACTATCTGTACAAAAAATTGAATAAATTTGTAAAAAAATGGCTTGGTATAGTAGAACATTGAATATTGTTTCATATGAATTTGGTCTGAACCCTTGAAGTAGTGTTTGGAAGGAGATATCGACAATTTGCTCCTACAGGTCCAAAAAACCCTTAATTTCCCTAGGGTGCCGCAAAGATGAGGCCCTAACTTGCAATCTAGTCATTGGCTCTCAACAACCTTTGGTAGGATGCAAGTTAGGGGGTGTATTATGAGATTCCGAAGGGGCAAGATCAGAAGAGTTGGATTGGTATTTTTACCACCAAGCCCTAGCCTAAACTTTGTAAGGGTTTAGACTAGTACAATCAAGAATTGATGGATTGTGTATACACATAAAATTGGCTATGAGCAATTAAATAAATATTTAATATTTATTTAATATTTATTCTTCTATTAAATAGTTAATTTGAAAAGATTAAATTATTTAATTCATTTTCGTGTCTTTCTATTAATTAATTTAATTGAAATATTTTATTAATTAATTCATCTATCCTATTCCTCTAATTAATTAAATATCTAATATTTAATTATTCTTCAGATCAATTAATTGAATATCTAAATATTTAATTATTTCCTTCAATCATTTAAATATCCAATATTTAATGGTTATTCTCCTATCCTATAGTCTCAAATATTAAATGATTTCTTAAATTATTTAATATATTTTCCAGCTCATCTTTCATCTCCACTTCATCTTCCCTTTGCCAACTCATCAAACATGTGGCTAAGGAAATTAATATTTCTTAAATATTAATTCATCATTTATCTCCAACCTCTAAATTTAATGAAAGATTATGTATGTACACATATTTCATAACCCCCTTCTATATTCTCTCCAACACCCCCTACATCTTAGGAAGGACTTGAGTCCACTTGTCCTCTCATGCCTAAATTTTCTCCAACCATCCCTAGATTCCCTCAGTTAGCAACCCAGTCAAGGTGAGATGAGTGACACTTGTCTTCTCCTTCCCCCTTTCTCTAACCTCACAACCATCCAAATCTGAATATATGATCATGACTGTTGATTTGAGCCACATCATCTTATCCTCTCAAGGTCTATAAAATCAAGAGTTTCAGTTGAGAGAGAGTTAGACTTCAAGTAAATTTGCAAGCCAATCATTTGTAAAACTTATGCATCCGTGAGTTTTAATCTTGAAGCAAATAGCAATTAACATTTTAGTATAATCAATAAGTAGAAATGGAGAGCAGGAGAGTAGGAGCGAGAGCGGGAGGGGTTTCATGTGAAGGAGTTGTAGAAGATGGGGAAGATGGTGCTACAGATGAGGATGATTTCCTCCCTCTCCTCCATTCACCTTCCATGCGACGACTATCTGAAGGGGCTCTTCGTGGATCTTCTTTGCTGGATTGGTGGGTGGAGGAGTTTGGTGCAGAGGAAGGAGTGGAGGTTGCGGCAATGATGGAAGCATTTTGGCATGGGTTTTTTGTGGCCTCTACTTTTGGTATTCAGGGGTGTGCAGTGGTTCCTGTCAATGGCCTTTTTTCTGCTCTTTTTTTGGTGGGGGGTGTTCTCCTACCTGTGTCTGGGATGGTGTTTGGGAAGATATGGGACCTTGGCAGATCTCTTGTGGAGAGGCTCTTTGTGTTCTCTCCTTTCCTCTGTGCTGAGGATTTTTTGTTGTTCTGGCCTTTGGTGCTCTGGTTCTTCGAAGGAGCTTCTTTTTTTGGTTCTTCTTTGTTGGGCTACTCTCCTATTGAGGTGGAGAGTTGTCTTTGGTGTGAACCTTTGAGAGGGGTTTCTTGGCTCTTGTTCTTTTCGCCTCCTTGTCTGTTAGAGGTGACCATATTTCCTATGGAGGTGGATATTTGGTGGAGGGGAAAGGGCTGGTTTCTGCTTGTTGCTGGAGAGTGCTGGTTGTTGTCTTTCTGCTTCATTCTTTGTCCTGTAGAGGTGGAGATCTTTCCTATTGAGGTGGAGAGATGGAATGTTGGGGATTTTCAACTTTTGGTGCTCCTCTTGTTGTTGGCTATGGATGCGTGTTTCTTCTCTCAAAGGTGTGTCCTTGGGTGGGTCTGGAAGTTATTTTTCCCAGACTCCCAGTTTGTCTCCTAGACTGGTTCCTTTTTGTTGTTTCTTGGTTTGGCCTCCTTCCTTCTGGTTTTTGGGGTTTTTTTTCCCCCTTTTTCTAGTGGTGGGTTCCTGGTTTATCCCACAGGCAGGCCGGTTGCTATTAGTTTTAAAGGGCCCAGTCGGTCTTTCTTTTGTCTTTGGTTTGGGGAAAATATTATGTCTGGTGTTTTGAGCTCATTATTTAAGGTTGAGGATGCTTGGAAATACCCTTGGTTGCTAGTTTTGGGTTCCATTTTAAAACCCAATTTGAAGGTTGAGGGAGCCTTTCAAAACCCCTACTGGCCAGATTCAAATTGTATGAATATCTGCTATAATCTGGTGTTGTTATTGAAGGTTAGGGGTACCTTTCAAAACCCTAAAAGTTAGCTGAGGGTGCTTGTTATACCCTTGATTATTACTCTTTCGTGCTATAGTTTGGAGCTGTAGCTTTGTTGGGTGTAGCGTGACTATGCTGGTTGATGTTGGTTTTAGTCATCTTTGCTGGATTTTGGTTGTAGTTTTTAATTGTTTATTTCTTTTAGCAACCTTCTTTGTTGGGTTCTAGATCCCGGTAAAATCTATTGGGTTTTGGGTCCCTCCAAAACCTGTTGTATGGGGTTTCAGGTCCCCTCAAAACCTTCTTTTCCCCTAATCAACATTTTAGTATAATCATTTTAGCATTATCATGTAGTATTGCATATCATAGCATTTGTGAACTATCAATTATTAGTCCATTCTTCATATGCCATCTTGGAAGCTATCAATGTTTGTCTGAGAGCACACCATCTGCAACCAGGAATAGTGGAGTTAGGACACAATGAGACTTAAATCATGAAAGTAATAATAGTATTTTTATTTTATATGTATTCCATGTAGTTTCAGTGGTTGAGTTTGGATTTTCTGTAGCATTTCCATTTTTATTTTGTGAAACTAACTTGTTGCAAGTAGAATTCTGAGGATGAAATTCAAGTAGAATAATGTTGTCTTGACATCATTTCAAAGAGGGGAAAAATGTATACACATAAAATTGGCTATGAGTAATTAAATAAATATTTAATATTTATTTAATATTTATTCTTCTATTAAATAGTTAATTTGAAAAGATTAAATTATTTAATTCATTTTTCGTGTCTTTCTATTAATTAATTTAATTGAAATATTTTATTAATTAATTCATCTATCCTATTCCTCTAATTAATTAAATATCTAATATTTAATTATCCTTCTGATCAATTAATTGAATATCTAAATATTTAATTATTGCCTTCAATCATTTAAATATCCAATATTTAATGGTTATTCTCCTATCCTATAGTCTCAAATATTAAATGATTTCTTAAATTATTTAATCTATTTTCCAACTCACCTTTCATCTCCACTTCATCTTCCCTTTGCCAACTCATCAAACATGTGGCTAAGGAAACTAATAATTTATTAAATATTAATTCATCATTTATCTTTAACCTCCAAATTTAATGAAATATTGTGTACGTACACATATTTCATAACCTCCTTCTATATTCTCTCCAACACCCCCTACATCTTAGGAAGGACTTGAGTCCACTTGTCCTCTCATGCCTAAATTTGCTCCAACCATCCCTAGATTCCCTCAATCAACAACCCAGTCAAGGTGAGATGAGTGACACTTGTCTTCTCCTTCCCCCTTTCTCTCAACCTTCACCTTTTCTCACAACCATCCAAATCTGCATATCTGATCATGACCGTTGATCTGAGCCACATCATCTTATCCTCTCAAGGTCTATAAAATCAAGAGTTTCAGTTGAGAGAGAGTTAGACTTCAAGTGAATTTGCAAGCCAAATCATTTGTAAAACTTATGCATCTGTGAGTTTTAATCTTGAAGCAAAGAGCATAATCATTTACATAGTCATTTAGCATTGCATATCATAGCATCGGTTAACTATTAGTTATCCGTCCATTCTTCATATGCCATCTTGGAAGCTATTAGTGCTTGTCTAAGAGCACACCATCTGCAACTAGGAACAGTGGAGTTAGGAAACAATGAGACTTAAACCATGAAAGTAAAAAATATGTTTTATTTTAATATGTATTTCATGTAGTTTCATTGGTTGAAATTGGATTTTTTGTAGCGTTTATTTTGTATTTTGTGAAACTAATTTGTTGCAGGTAGCATTCTGAGGATGAAATTCAAGTCGACACATTTTGGCGCCCATCGTGGGGTTCATAGACCTTTCATATACCTTTAAAAATCTCGCAAAAGTAAAATTAACGGATTTGTAATGCAGATTCACGCATATGT
Source organism: Cryptomeria japonica (assembly GCF_030272615.1). Classification (NCBI taxonomy): domain Eukaryota; kingdom Viridiplantae; phylum Streptophyta; class Pinopsida; order Cupressales; family Cupressaceae; genus Cryptomeria; species Cryptomeria japonica. The sequence goes on along the minus strand of NC_081410.1, from coordinate 457,858,665 downwards.
GAATTTTGAAAGCACTTTTGCTCAATAGGTTAGCACATTTACATCACAGGTTAGCACATTTGCATCCTAGGTTAACGCATTTGCATTTCAAGTTAACACATATGTCATGTACGTTAGCGCTTTTGTTTGAAAAATCTGCTCATTTGCATTACAGGTTAATGATTTTGTCCTCTAGGTTAGCGCACTTGTTAAAGAAGTCATGCTTTTGAGTCCATAGAGAAGCACTTTTGTAGTGTAGGTCAGTTCTTTTGCTTTGAAGATTAGCGCTTTTGAGGTGAAAGATAGTGCATTTGTTAGAATAACGCTTTTGTTTGCAACTGACATAATTTTCTTGCAGGTCTGAATGTCCCAGAACTAAAAATTTTCAAACTACTGACATGCATGTGCAGGATTGTGTTTAAGGCAAATTTTATGCATTTCCTCACCTAGTTAATTAAAAGCCCTATTTTGGAAAGTAATATATCATATCTTGCTCATTTAGCTTAACTAAGGAGATAAATTGACAGCATGCAACTTACATTTTGAGTAACTTCTCTAAAATAGTTGCACGTAGAATTTTAAAAAGACTAAAATAAACACCATGCTTGTTGGAGCAATATCTCTAAATAGAGGATAGATCACATTGCTATGGGAATTTAAAAAGAACACTTATATTCCATGTCTCGAAAGTGGTAGGTATATGCTCTCCCCTTAATTGGGTGATCAAAAAGCCAAACCCACTCTTTTATGCTTTCTTTACTTTCAAGCAATTAAATACTTTAGAGGGCTTGCTTTCTCGAGCTGCCTTGAGGGGGCCAGTGAGAGGGGAATGACCTAAAGTGGAAATGGGCTAATACATAGTCCTTCCAATCCACTCTAAATAAATCGTGTTTGTGATGAAAGTCCCAAACAACATGTGCTGATAAGTTCATATCGACACTATGTTTCCTCATAAACCCTATGGAGCCTAACCTTTATAGGTTGGGAACCTTCTATATTTACAGAGATGAAAGTGCCGCATGTATGGCCACATGACCGGAAGCCTTTACTAAAAACCACTTGTACTAGTTGCCCAAATCCTTCTAGTTGTTAGTGCAGGAGGTCTGACCTCTGAAATGGCTCACACACATACGGTTCTTAGTAGAGATATAAAGTTTTCCATGGGGAGTTTTCATGGAAACTAGTGCTTGGCTGCCCTAGAGAAGTGAGTGCCAAGGGTGGAGCCAGTGGGGTCAAGCATCTAAATATCCGCTTTGAATAGCATAGCCTCGGGGGAAACCCCATGTGATATTTAACAACTATTGTCTCAGCTTTCCATAAGATTTGTACTTGCTTGTGGATTTTGTTTGTTAAATATTATGTCTTTTATGTCTATAACATGTTACAAATGGTCAAAAATTGAAGAAAATTATCATCTACGAGTGAGCAAAAATCCAACAAATTGCTGGAAAAATTGATCAAAAGGGTAGTACAAAGGTTTTCCAACATTTGAAACACTAGATCAAAATAAAGTGTCAAAACATCAGTATCGAAATACTTCTTGAGTAGATTTGTCTCTAAACCATCATGTATTTTCAAACTAGCTCAACAACTGGGTCACTAATCCAATAGGCTATTCCCAAAAGGTTTCTATAAGCATAAACATTCAACAAGCTATTGATTCAAACATCTTAAGTGCAAAAAAATCAACATCATTGTCAAGTCTCTCATCAGGATAATCAAATCCTCTATCACGAAGCTGGATCAATTTATCTTATGTTCATAATCTTGGATATATCTTTCCTATTTTGAACCCAGGTTATATAAAAATCAGAATTGCACCAACATTGGAATCAAACAAACTTGTAAACTGTCAGATGCTTATATGACTTTTAAGTATCACCTTAAGAAAAGAAAACCCAGTTATAAAGCTACTCAGAAAAGAATAAGATTCTTGTATATCAATCGCAAGATCTTATTAAAACCTAGGACATTCCTACACCATTTTCGTCACTATTTAAGTGGCTGCGGTACAAAGTTTGATGGAGAAATTTTGCAAGGACATGCTTTTCAACAAAGAGACGCTTTATCACAATGAACAAACAATAGTGGTAAAATCAACAAAGCATATCTTCCTAAACCAATAATCACCTATTAACTTTGTACTTTGGAAATTTTAATTTTTTTGAAATAATCACATGCTAGTTTGGACTAGAGCTCAATACGAACAACTGAGAAAACAACAAAAACAAATGGAGGAAGAAGATAATCTTGTACCACACTTTTGGGTATACTGCTGTTGACGAAGAAGCAATCAATAGAACCATTAGAGACCTTGAGCAAGATTTCAAATTTGATAGGCTAATGGAAAAATTGTTGGCAAAGCAAAAAGAGAAATATCTCTTGATGTTGGCAAAATCTGGAGTTAAACTACCACAAAAATTTAACATAGAAAGCTTGAAACAAGATACCAAGGCAAGTAACACCCAAAACATAGATGATCCAAATAAGGAAGATGTGAACAAAGAAAGTCATGAAGAGACAAGAAAAGAAAGGGATGACAGAAGAAAAGACCATAGTGATAAAAGAACTTATGAAGAAACAAAGAGAAACTATGTGGATAATCTGTTGTTAAACCTTACTCAACAAATGCAAACTCTACAACAGATGCAAGATATGAAAAATGGAACAAGCTCCAAGAAGTATTCATTGGAAGATATATGCCCATATCCTTTTGATAAAAAATTGAATATGGTACCATTTCCACAACATTGCGAGATCCCTAAATATGACAAATACGATGGAAAATCTGATCCTTAGGATCACATTAGGGAGTTTTGTACTATGAGCATGTAATTTACCCACGATGAAACTTACCTTATGCGTCTTTTTCCCAGGAGTTTAAATGGACAATCAATGGAGTGGTTTTCAAGATTACCATCCAAAATCAAATCTTTTGAAGAACTTGTGAATAGATTTATTTCACAATACTCCTACAATATAAGGAATAAGATAACAATGCTGGATCTATGCAATGTTAAACAAAAGAACAATGAATCTTTTATGATCTTCTTACAACAATGGAAATACATGTTTAATAGGTATCCAAGAGATGTGCCTGATCAAGAAAAAATGGACATATTCATTGATAATCTTATCAGTGAAATGAGTTATCGACTAAGAATGCAATGTCCTCCCTCATTTGCCAAGATGATTGAGAATGGTCTGAAAATAGAGAACGTGATGGTAAAGAAAGGAGAGCTTAAACTTTACAATAATTCCAACAACAACAACAACAACAACAACAATGACAAACCCAAGTTCTGGTCAAAGAATAGAAATGTCAGCAATGGAGGAAATGATGATAATAGTGCTACAAAAAAACAACAACCAATTTTTAATCTATCAAGTCAAATCCCAAGCAATAACAATCTAGAAAACAATAAAACCAAGTCCTTCTCCAATCCATGAAGGAAATTCACGAACATTGGAGAACCACTAGAATCAACTTTAAAAACTCTACTTGCTAACAAATTGATTATTTTACCAGAAGCAAGAAGTTATGAACTACCAGTCAAGCCAAATTGGTGGAATGACAATCATTTTTGTAGTTACCATCAGAATAAAGGAAACCAAACAAATGATTGTCAAAGATTGAAACACCTTATCCAAGATCTAATCGATAATGGAACTATCACAGTGGATAGCCACACGACAAATGAATCACACCTAACTTTCAAAAATCCACTTCTGAATTATGACAAAGGTGAATCATTCCAATTAAAAGATGACAAAGGAAAAGCCAAAGTGAATTACACTTATACATATGATGATGTGGTAAATGTTATCATTGTTAAAGATAATCCATCTTCAAAGCCAATCAATGTTATTACGAGAAGCAAAGCAAAGGTTACCTTTCCAGTAATAGCAAAAGACCCAACATCCACTTCACAACAATACAATTTAGTAGAGCAATTACAAAGAGTACCCGCTCAAATATCAATTCTAGAAATTCTCAAGGTTTCACCTATGCATAAGGAAATTTTGGAGAAATCTTTAGTGGAAACAACAGTTTCAAAATATTTGGATATAGATCAGTTCCAAAACATGGTAGGACACCTTATAGCTCCTCATTGCTTATCATTTTTTGAAAATGATGATGCATCCTTACAACATCCTCACAATGCTCCCTTACATGTTGAAGTTACCATTAATAAAACTTGTGTCAAATGCGTACTCATAGATGGTGGAGCTGACTTAAACATTTGTGCATTAAGTTTGATAAAAGCTTTGGGATATTCAGAAAATGCAGTGGACCTGAAGAAGAAAATAACCATTATGACTTATGATGAAGCATAATGTTCTTCTAAAGGAACTGTTGTGTTACCAATCAAAATAGGACCTGTGGAAAGGAATACATTGTGTCAGGATTTAGATTTGAACCTCTCTTACAACATTCTTCTAGGAATACCATGGATTCACAAAATGCAAGCAGTTTCTTCTACACATCATCAATGTGTAAAATTTCCTCATGAAGGACAAGAGATCACTATAATTGCAGATTCTACTCAATATTGCAATAATTTGAAGCCAATACAAGATACAAGAGTTCCACATAACAAAGAATCAGTATATGCTACCAAATAAATTCAAGAAAAGTTATGGGAAACCTTTGAGGAAAAGCTCAAATTAAATGATGAAGGAATGGGAAAATATTCTTTGCATAATTTTTCACTTTCCCCTAAGTCATATGGAAAGCCTACATATATTCAATCAAAGACATCAGAAATATAAAAAGATACGTTTAAAGGAACATTTGTTAGAGCTGGAACTCTTGAAGAAGAAAATGAAGACAAAGACATTCTTGGTTGGTTGTACAAGGATGAAGATAAAACTATAGCAATAGCAACAGAAGTCAATATTCCCATAAAATAATATGGCAAAGGTTATGAAATCATGCAAAAAATAGGATATGAAGGAAAATGACCAATTGGTAAGAGACATCAAGGTATTTCAAAACCTATTTGTCCCCACTCGCAATCCAAAGAAGATAAATTGGGGCTTGGATATCTAAAATCCAATCAAAAGTAACATAATCATCAACAACAAAAGTGGAGAAAGAAATCAGTCTCTAAAGAAGAACAATGGCAAGAAAAGATACATCAAGCAGCATAAATAGTAACCAATAAACAAAAGAACAAGAAGAACATGAAAAGCAAGAAGAGGAGATTGCCATCAAAGGTAAAGAAGAATCTTGTCAACAAAAATTGGAAATACAAACAAATGCAAAATCTGAACAAGATATTCCGTAAGCAGTGAAAATAGAGATGGCAGAAATCAGGGAACTTTTTGCACCATGCAACATTCTTGTATGGTATAGTGGAGTAGTCCTAGATCATGGTTTAGAGACAGATGCAAATGAGTATGAATGGGGTCCAGATGTCTTATATAGTACGTCAAGTAAGGAAAACAATGAAGAACAAACAACTATTATAGAGGAAGACTTATTTAATACAAATTAAAAGATGGAGTTATAAAGAAGACGAGAAGAACTCAAAATTCAGAGAAAAGAGGTGTATGCAAAACAACAAAGGAAAGGGAATGACAGACAAAGAAGTAACACCAAAAGAAGTACAAACAGGGATAGATCAAGCATCTAAAAATATAATATTTTCATCAAAAGAGGAACAAGATGTATCAAGATGTGGCAGAACCATAGAAGAATTAAGAGATAGTCAAGTAAGATTGACTATTAGTCCAAAAGAAGTTGAGTTTGAAAGGAGACAAAATCTAACAAAAGAATCCTCTTTATAATGTACACAAGTATGTCAACTCCAAAATGCAAATGAGGTCATTGAAAATAATCAAGAAGGGATTTGTAGTATTAAAGACATGTGTGTTGATATAATCCATTCGTTTAAGGGACAAATGTCAGTTGAAGAAACACTTGAGTGTGAACCACAAAATGCTAATACTGATTTTGTTAGAAATAATTGGGAGAGGCCTAGGAGAGACAATTCTCAAAAAATCTAATCTATGACATTACCTACTCTATGCCAAATTATGATCATTATGTCATTAACTTTGAAGCACCTAATGATGACAGTGATTATGCTTTACCCCTTCTTCATCCTGAGCTAATTGTTTGGGATAATATAAAAAACCTTGAACTAAATGTCTTTTCCAATGATCATGACTCAGCCGTGTACCTTAATGTTGTCAAACCCATCACACCTAAGATATATTCCATTGGAGAATCAAGTAACGTTTCTCATAGTCAGGAGAATGCCAAAATTTCCAGTCGCAAAATTGAAATAAAACAAGGAAAGAGACCTACTGTTGAAAACCATTTCATGGCAACACTAGATCAATCAAAAGGGAAAATAAAGGACGTATCTGATGGTGAAAACCTCTTTAAGGCACCAAAAGATGGAAAGTTTGACATTATTCTTGCATATTTTTAGGAGAGATCTACTATCCTAATAGAACCAATAGAAGCAGTAAACATTGGTACATCAAAGGATCCTAAATTACTTCATTATGCTGCCTCATTATCAGATGAAGAGAGGAAAGAATACATGGAATTCTTTAAGTAAAGACAAATAAATTTTTCTTGGTCATATGTAGACATGCTAGGACTTAATCCAGATCTTATCATGCATCATCTTAATGTAAATTTAAAAGAAAAACCAGTTATGAAAAAGCTAAGAAAGATGCATCCACACATTGCTCTTCTTGTAAAAACCGAGCTGAAGAAACTATTAGATGTGGGTTTAATAAGAAATGTTGCTTATCCAAAATGGGTTTCAAGTATTGTGCTAGTGCCAAAGCCAGATAAAAGCATAAGATTTTGTACGAATTTCAGAGATCTGAATAAAGCATGTCCAAAAGATGATTTCTCGCTACCAAACATTGATATAATTATGGACTTATCAGCAGGGCATGAGATGCTTTCATTAATAGATGGCTTTTTGGGATATAATCAAATAAGAATTGCACCTGAAGATCAAGAAAAAATAGCTTTCACCTGTGCATGGGGAATTTATTGTTGGAATGTTATGCCATTTGGGCTTAAGAATGCAGGAGCGACTTATCAAATGCCCATGACAACAATTTTCCATGATATGATGCATACATTTATGGAAGATTATGTAGATGATATACTTGCAAAATCTCATACAAGACAAGAACATTTGAACATCTTAAACAAGATTTTTGATAGGCTGGAAAGATATCAATTGAGATTAAATTCAAAGAAATGTACATTTGGGGTAACCTATGGAAAACTTATTGGGTACATTATATCAGCTCATCGAATTGAAGTAGATCCTAAAAAGGTCAAAGCCATCATGGAGATGGAGTCACCTAGGAATATAAGTCAATTGCGATATTTACAAGGAAGATTTCAATCAATCAGGAGGTTTGTCTCTCAGTTAGCAGATAGATGTCTTCCATTCACCCATCTTCTACATAAGAATACTCCATTCAAATGGGATCTAAAATGTGAAGAATCTTTTTTGCCAATAAAAGAATATCTTATGAGTCCTCCAGTACTAGTATCACCAACCAAAGGGAAACCATTGTTGCTCTATATCTCAACAACAAATGTATTATTAGGAGTTCTCCTATCTCAACATGATGAAGAAGGAAAAGAAAGAGCAATGTATTATATCAGTAGAACACTTGTTGGCTATGAATTAAATTATTCCTCAATAGAGAAGATATGTCTAGCAGTTGTATTTGCAACTCAGAAGCTGCGATATTATATGTTGATTCATTATGTGAAACTAATAGCAAATATAGATCCACTCAAATATTTGTTGAGCAAGTCAACCTTGACAAGAAGACTAGCCAAATGTGTTATGATACTGAGTGAATTTGATATAGAGTATGTTGATTGAAAAACTATCAAGGGACAGGTCATCGCCGATCAATTGGCTGAAGTACCTTTACAACATGACATGCCTTTGCACATTGAATTTCCTGATGTAGATATTTGGACAATAAGTACAAACTTTTGGGAATTGTACTTTGATGGTTCTTATACACAATATGGATTAGGCGTAGGAATATTTTTCATCACACCTCAGGGGCACACAATTCTGAAATCTTTTAGACTGCGGTTTCCATGCACCAACAATATTGTAGGATATGAAGCATTGGCTATTAGGCTCAAAATGTCCATTGAATGGAATGTCAAAGAACTACATGTCTATGGTGATTCACAGTGTTTATGGTGAAAGTGGATAGCAACAATAATGAAAGACTAAATGAATTCAACCACAAAACCTAGCCTAACAACAACAAAGGTCCACCATAACATATGAAGATTACCTAAGGAAATGAAAATCAAATACAATCCAAAATATTATACCATCACATGTCCAATAGGGTTTGGATCTCCATTCTTCCCATCTCCATTGATCTTGCTTGATATATTTTCTCTCAAATTTTATGTGTGCACAAGAGCTCAACAAAGAAAGGAAATGTGGTTGCAAGTAGGCTTAATCACATATGAAAGTTTGAATGCTAGAGTCGTCGAGGGTTGATAATGAAAGAAGAATCTCCTTATATAGAAGACACCATAACAAATGGAGGGATAAGATTGAGAGGTGTAAAAGATAAATGATCGGCTAGGATTAGAGGGTAGGTAGAGAAAATAAGAAAATAATGAGAGGGTAGGTAGTGTAGGAATTAAGAGATGAATGACATGTGTCATGGGTAGAAAAGGTTTAATGAATTAATTAAATAAATAAAGATTCATTTAATTAATAGAGGAAGTGGGATAATTAAATAAATAAAGTATTTATTTAATTTAAGAAAAGGATAATTTAAATAAATAAAGGTATTTATTTAAATGATAAATAAGGCTAGAAGAGGATAAATGAATGAATTAAATAAATAAAGATTTATTTAATTAATATAAGAATTAGGCTAAAATAATTAAATAAATAAAATAAATATTTAATTAGACTGGACAATTTTAGGTGTCTAGATTTTGCCCCTCTTCGAGACAATGCAACTTGTCGCGTTGTTTTAAAGAAGATAAGATGAACTGATACAAAGTTACCCCAAGATAGGAATGATATGCCCCCTCAAGAGATTGGATGAAAATGTCTGAAAATATCACAGACAATCTCTTGATAAGAAAGAAAGAGTAGAATGGACTAACTGGATGAAGTGACAGAGTCACGGGATAAAGAAGACTGAATAGGGCTAGGGCTGGGGCTAGGGCTAGGGCTAGGGATAGGGCTAGGGTAGTCTATAAAATAAAGTATGAGGGGAAAACATCCTCATTGTCATCCACACATCTAAGAGATCAGAGTGCAGAGAGAGTAGAGAGCAATCAACAATAATGGCATTGGTGCATAGATTCGATCACATTCGTCGATTTCAGAGGTCAGTAGATGCAGGAGAGCCGGTGAGTACTACAAAACCTCCTTGTACTTTGGTTGCCTTAAATGTTGTCATAAATGCATGCTAGGTAAGTAATAAATGTGCTTTAGGTATGTCAAGCGGGGGGAAAAAATGCTAAGGCGCGTCTGTGTTGGTGCCAGGCGTGTCTGGGTATGCTAGGCTCATCTGTGTTTGTGCAAGGCACGTCTATGAATGCAACAACGTCTATGTTTAATGTGAGCACGTCTGTGTTGTGCATGACAGGTATGTCTATGCAGAGCAGGGGCACGTTTGTGTGATTCAGGTTTGTCTGTGCAGAGCAGGCGCATATTTGCAGTATGTAAGCACATTTATGTCATGAATGCACGTTTATGTCTTCAAGGCCAAATCGACAGTTCCCTGATGAACATACACTGTCGATTGGATAAGATGATAAGAGGATACACTCAAGTAGGTCCTCTAGGGAAAACTAGAATAGCAGATAGGGCTAGGATTGATAATTCTATGATAGAACATATGTTGCCAATCAGGAAACTACTCAAGAGGTTACACTCAAGTAGAGGCCCTCAGATAGGATCAAAGCAGCACTTTGTGATGAACAGGGAATGCTACTAGGATAAAAAAGAAGTACTTTGTGATAAACAAGGAGTACTAAAAAAGAGAGCAACACTTTGTGATGAACAAGGAATGCCAAAATGTAGTACTTTGTGATGAACAGGGAGTACTAAAAGGAGTAGCACTTTGTGATGAACAGGGAATGCTACTAGGATAGAGAGCAGTAATTTGTGATGAACATGGAGTACCACTAAGATATAAAGCAACACTTTGTGATGAACATGGAGTGTTATGAGGATAGAAAGTAGTACTTTGTGATAAATAGGGACTACCACTAGGATTGACATAGTTGATTTGCTTGACTGCAAGAGGACCTACCTATGCTGGAGTCACGAGAGAGATTCCCATCGACTCAAAGTTTACAACTAGAGATGACACTCAAGGATAGAGCAGTGGTTGAGGCTATGGGCCTGTGACATATTCTGTATGTGCCTAAGTTTCAGGCGAACATGGGATTGCTCACTGCGCTAGCTGAGAGATGGCACTCAAAGACTTGTACTTTTCATTTGCTAATGGGTGAGATGACAATCACCTTAGAGGATGTATATAGGATATTGAGGATACCGATCAATGGGGAATCAAGTCCTTACGATTGAGAGGGAGATAGGGATGCACTGAGATGAGTGTTTTAGGATCTAGGACTAGAGATGAGGGCTGGACATGTGGCTTGGGATACCATGACACAAATAGGATTAGCGCTACCAGTAGTGTTGGCAGGAGTGATCAGTGGATTCCTCTATCCGGATAGGGAGACATGAGGTTTGGCTGTGGGATGGGGGAGTGCACTGGAGACATTGGTGACAGAGCACACCAGGTTTGCATGGGGACCGTGTCTACTGGCACACTTGTATTATGAGATGCATGAGTTTGTGTATCATGGGTCAGTAGGATTGGGATGTGGGGTGACATTACTATAGGTATGGGCATATGAGCATCTGTCAGTTACACAACTGATCCACTTTAGAGGCAGATGACATGGGCACAATTATGTTCACTTATATGATATGATTATGTTGCAACTACAGATTGGGAGACTGGAGTACTGGTGTCGGGTGATTGACGAGATAGATAGTGTGGTATGGAGGCCGTACCAGGATTGTGAGGAGTGGGAGAATGGTGCAGTGGAGCTGTCGTATGTATTCAGGAGTAGGTATATGATTGGTCAGACACCCTATGTTATTGAGAGGTAGTTGGTAGATAGGGTAGGCAAGCAGTTCGGAAGGATACAATGGATGCCACGGGGGTCAGGGATGTATGTGCGGATAGTGAGAGATCAGATGCACTTGGGTCCATTATTGTCTTATGACCAGACAATTCACATAGTTAGTAGAGATGATTCCCTTGCCTTGGGATATGTAGGCAGATATATAGGATGCAGGGATGGATGCAGAGTATACTGCATATTATGTAGAGCATCCATTTCCATGGCTGACGGATCCAGGGGAGTTGATAGATGGAGATGGTGGAGGTGACAAAGATGGTGATGGAGATGACAGAGGTAGAGGCCGATGGAGGAGGTGAGGTGTAGTAGTAGAGAGGAGAGTGGCTTCAAGGAGAGAGGGTGGATAGGAGAGATAGGATCGACAAGCTCACATAGTGAGGGGCAAAGATGGCCTTTATAGGTGCGAGCAACACAAGTTCCCAGACAGGTACATGGACATGGACAGGGACAGGGATAGGGACAAGAGTAGCCATGGGAGAAGCCACAGGGACAGGGTGAGGGAGGAGAGGAGGAGGATGAGTTACTAGCTTTGAGGGAGATCTAACAAGGACAAGCAGATGAGATCCAAGATTTGGAGAGGGAGACAACTAGGCTCAGGAGACAGCTGAGGTATACTAAGCGGGAGAGGGATCAAGCTATTCAGTGCTATATAGAGGCTGAGAGAGCATTGAGGATAGAGAGGCAGGAAGTAGAGGACACAGGAGTTGGTTACACCTATGTTTTGTGGAACAGGGAGGAGATAGGCTACTGGAGAGACCTATACTATGGAGTGGTGCCACCAGAGCGGCAGGCTAGGTGCTTCCGTAGACCATCGTGGATTGCAACGACCACTAGAGGGAGAGATAGGAGATAGGCGTCTAGCGGTGGGGTTATGGGTCCTCCACCACCACTAGATAGAGGGGATATGAGAGATGATCCTAGGGTGGGTCCTTCCAGGGCTCAGATTCCATTGAGGCCAACCGGCTCCGAGGGAGGGAGTTCATCATAGCCTTAGAGGGCTCCCTATGTATCAGTTTTGTACCATTTGGTATGATGACACCTTCAGGTGATTTTGTAGCCATATGTATTTTGACATCATTGTATCATGACATTTATTATTTTGATATATATGATATTATTCATCCTTGCGGAAGCTATATGCATGTCTACCTATGTGATGGTTCTATGTGATGCATGTTTCTATATGATGCTTATGATATAGATGCAAATATGTACATAATGAAATGCAATATTTTTATTCTTTTATATTTTTAATATGTTATGCCAATGTGAATGTATGAAATGCAGATGATGAAAATGTAAAATGTGCTAACATGTGTTATGTGTAGGATGTTATGCAATTGTAATATCTATATGTATGTATGTATAAAATGCTAATATGTGGTAATGCAGGTGCAACTACGTGAAATGCAAATATTTTTGGTGTGTCATTATACTCAGTCATGTGATAGCAGGCTACACGGACTCGGGAAGGATGATGGAGGTCAATCAAGAAAGGGGGATTGAAGATAGAACATATGAAAGTGAAAGAGCTTCTTGTACATTATCATCATTGAGCTTTATTATGGCAAAATAGGTTATGAAAATCGAGGCATATGTTCGACCCAGAAAGTCATTGTACCCATTTGCATGGAGATCAGACAGTTGCAAACAAGGAATGTCCCAGTTCACACTAGACTCACAGTGTCCTCATATCCTTAGACAAGTCATAGCATTACTAAGAGACAATCCACAAACAACAAAGAAAAATAGGTGACGATAGCCCATCCTTGCCTTTCTAGTCAAAGACATCTTGGAGATAGAATCTCTAGTCAGAGACATCTTGGAAAAGCTAAAAGACATGTCACCAAAAAGATAAAATCAAAAGAAAACCAAGACTCGACACCAAAATCCACTGTAGTCCTCAAGTTTAGTGTCTCTTGTCACTTGTATAAGTCTATTTGATTATAGTCACAATGTTTACTTTCACAAAAGGATAGATAGCACTGAATAATGTTGTCAGAGTTTGCTGAAAGATTTGATTTGTTGAAGCCCATTATTGCTGATGTGTCTCATCTAAAACTGACTGAATCCATGAAACTGATACTTTATTACGAAGAAGAGAAAACTTTATTGTGGATTAATGATGCAAGTGTTTCTTTATTGTGGATTGTGTGCAGATAGACTAAAGAAAACTGGAAGAAACTGTACTCTCAGAATGTGTGAATCTCGTAGTTCCACACCCACCACTAGATGTAGGATTTGCCTTAGCCATAGATAGGAGCTGATTTATTATGGATGGAAATGGGTTAAAAGGGAGGTTTATTATGAATGGCTAACCAATCTTGGGTAAATCAATAACAAGCCATGATAGGAATGGGTAATTTTATTATGGATGAAGAGGTTGTGAGTGTGCAAAGTGAAATGATGAAATGGAATCCTAAAGGAGGGAGGAGCAATGTCTCTATGCATGGTGCTGGTGACCCAGTTTTCACCATGGTACTTGCCCAGGGCACCACTGAAGTGGTTTTCACCATTGGGCAAAATGTTTTTCTTTACTTTTTTTATTTTTCAATTTTTTTTGGGTCACAAGGCGCCTGTTTGCTAGGTTTTCACCAAGTAATGATTTTTTATTTTTATGATTTTTTTGTATTTTTGAATTTTTTGATTTTTTTGTATTTTGTGAATTAGGATATTCTGAAGAGATATGTGTAAAATCTACGAAGGTGCATGCTATTGATAGGATCCTCCAAAGGTTCACCATCTAGAGTTGAGAGCTGATGTGCACCAGATCCATAGGCTATTGTAATGATGTAAGGACCAAGCCAATTTGGTTCGAATTTGTCCTTGTTCTCTCTGTCTTGCTGATTTCTTGGATTCTCTTTGAGAACTAAGTCACCTACCTCAAATGTGTGAGGCTTTATCTTATGATTGTAACTACATTGTTCCTTGACTGAATGATGTGTAGCTCGAGTGACTTTCTTCCTTGGTAAAGGAACTGAGATAGAACTACTAGTGTGTGAACTACGTAGGCCCATATGCATGTCACCTAAAGAAGTTTGGGCATCTCTGCCAACAAATTCCTTCAAGGAAGCTCCATTAAAGGTCCATGACGTATCGCCAAAAGGGGATAGCTATGAGGAATGAAGGCTTATGATTGCGAAAAGAAGTGAAAGTAGGATAGCATGATGGAGACTTAGGATCAACAAGTATGCTTTTTGACTTAAAATTTTAGAACTTCTGCCCCCAGTTATTTTGATATTAGGGGAGATAAAATCTTGTTCTTTTTGCTTCATAGGATTTTTATCCTTGAAGTTGATTTTTGCAGAATCCAATAGCTTTTGATTTTGATTTGGACTAAAGGACTTTTCTTTGGTTTTGAATTTTAGATTTTTCTTTTCATAGCTTGATTTTTAATCCCCAATTAGTAAGGGCTTTTCTAATTCTTGTTGATCCAAGTCTGGAAGTGGAGTGGAAATGGTAAGGCTATGTGAGTTCTCAAGAGGGCTGGCGATATATTCAACAGATTCTTTGTTGGAATGACTCTTAGGACTATTGATATCAAGAGTTGCTTGCACCACTGGAGGAGATTTGCATTTAGACTTAGTAGCCACAACACCAAGTGGTTCACACCCAATTCCTTGGCATTAAAAATCATTTGTAGGTTGTTCTTGTCGACTGAATGTCTTAGGAGATAGTGGGAGTTGATCAACATGAAAGATATACTCACCACATCCCAGGTCTTTAATCTTGAACTTTTCTTTGAGCTCTGTTTGTTTTGATGTAGAGGCTTTCAAGGATTCTGGATCAACTTATGCTGATGAAGGAACAACCTCTTGATTGACTGGGATTGCTATTTCTAATCTAGGTTTCAAGTTATTGTAGTATATGAACGGATTTGGATCACCTTTAATGGTCACTTCAACTCCATTGTGTGGAAACTTGATACATCGATGATATGTTGATGGAACAGATCTCATTTCATGAATCCATGGGCAAACTAGAAATATGTTGTATGTGAGATCGAGGTCTAGGAGTTAACAAATCATATCCTTTGTAATTGGCCCAACTCTAAGAGGCAAGGTGACTGTGCCTTTGGATGAACACTCTTCATCATCATATGCCTTGATGGTAATTTTGTTTGTAGAATTCACAACTTTATGTGAATATCCCAATTGTATTATTGTGTTCAAAGTACATATATTGAGACCAGCTCCTCCATCTATCAGGACTCATTTTATTCGATGTTTGTGTAGGAAGAATTCAATGTGTAAAGGTGCATTATGTGGTTGGCTTATGGATGTCTCATCAGCTTTGGTGAATGTGAGAGAATGTGGAACGGAAAGGTATCCCACCATGGCTTGAAACTGGTCCACATTCAGATTAGTGGGGACATAAGTGTCTCTCAAAGTTTTGTAAAGAATGGCTTTATGTACGGGAGATATGCGTAAAAGCTCAAGGATGGAGATAAGCGTAGGCATTCTCCCTAACAGTTCTACAAGGTCATACACAGGGTTGGTTGATGAGGAAGTGGTGTTTTTAGCTAGAGCACGTTGCAAGGTGAATTTACCTCGACGAGTTGTAACATTACATTTAGAGGTAGGTTTGAAAGAAGATCCAATGCCTTTTAGGACAATCTTGGGTCTTTGGGTATAATTCTCAGGTGTTTTGTCCTTGATGATAATGGTAGAGATATAATTATCCATTGAAATGTGATTGACAGTTGAATCATAGTTATAGGATGCTCTGGTATAGCTGGTTTGTCATCTGTGGCTTTAGCTTTTCCCTTGTCATTTTTTGGGAATGGTTCTTTAAACATTTCATGTTCTTGATTGGATGAGTGTCCTTCAATCTCTGTCACCTCTATCAATGAGATCTTGTATGATGTTCTTCAACAGATGACAATTTCTTGTTTTATGACCCTTTCTCTTATTAAATTCACAATACTCATCATCATTCCACCAATTTGGTTTGACCTTTGGCTCATATGGAGGCAGATCTGGAATTGTTATTATTTTGTTCTCCACCAGCTTTTTGAAAACTGACTCTAGTGGTTCTCCCAATGGGGTGTACTTCCTTCGTGATTTTGAAGTTGTTTGAGTATTCACTTGATTGTTTGTAGAGCTTGATCCAAAAAAAATGGTTTTGGGTCGCATTGTATTGGCATCGACAACACCATCATTGACTCTGTTCTTGTTTTTATTCCAAAATCTTGGCCTGTCTTTTCCTTTAAAGTCCTCTTTGTTTTCTTTGAATATTTTGATGATGCCTTTCTCATTTAGGACCTTCTCTATCACTAAGCCCTTTTCAATGACATCCTTGAAGGTGGACAAACAAGCTTTTCTCAAGTCATAACCAATGCCTTTGTTAACATTTTGGGTGAACATCTCTACCATTTGTTTTTGTGGAATTTCACACGAGCATCTGCTGGCTAGATTTCTCCATCTTTGTAAAAATGATGAAAAAGATTCTCCATCATTTTTCTTTGTATGATATTTTTGGATAGATGCCTTTGCTAAGTCACCCCATGACTTAATTCCAGGTGGGAGTTGAAAGAACCATTCCATAGCTTGATAACCTAAGCTCTGTGGGAATAACCTCATCAAATATGTCTCTTCTGCTGCTACCTCAATGCAAGCTGTGAAAAACTGTCTTATATGTGCCTTAGGATCCCCTTTTCCTCTGTACTTATCAAACTTAGGTGTCACAAGGTGTATAGGAAATGGATGCATTGGAATGATTTTTTCAAATGGATAGGGACATATGTCTCTCATTGTGTAAGCTGGCTTCGGTGTATTTATGTCCTCCATTTTCTTTTGTAAGTCCTTAATTTGCTACTCCAAATTGTTCTTAGGTGGAGACCGACTTCCTAGACCATACCCCATGCCTGAGGCACCAAGTGGAGGAGGAGCATGTTGCATATATGGATGGAATTGATCATACACATGTTCATATGGAGGAGGTCTATAATGATGTTGCGTATAAGGACCACTTGGTATAGAGTCATGATGAGGAATGGAATATCTGTTTTGTCCATGTATACCATACTCTACAGGCATGTCATGAGTTTTTTCTAATGTGTTGCCCCCAAATTTGACACGGGGTTCCCTTGTATCCAAATTTTGATCATGCCTTTGGATATCCAATTGCTTTGGTGGTTGGTACTTAGCATTGGTATGTGATTGAGTATATTTGTTTGCATAAGACTTCCATAATGGTCTACAAAGGTGAGTATCATATGCTTGACCATGTGTATGTGGGACCTTAGGTTTTTGAAACAAAGATGATGTCGACTTAGGTACCATATGTGGTCCTCTATTGCCTCCACTATTAGGCCTCCTTTGATCCATGTTGAAGTGAGGTTGTTGCAAAGGTCGATGTTCCATTATTTGAGACATTTAAAAATCATGAGGGATCTTGGCTCCACTTTGTGCCATCAATTGTAGAAAATATTGTCTATCTCTCCTCATTATTTCCTTAACCAATCGATTGAAACGGGGATCCATGATGGAGTCTTCCACTTCTGCTGAATGTACGGAAAAGTTGTCCATATTGTCATTGTGTGTATGATTGTTTTTTGTAGTGATGTTCTCAACATTTGGAATGTTTCTATAGGCATCCATGTCAGGTAATGTAGTATGATTAGAATTGAAAAAGACATCATTATCATACTCATAGGCATTCATGTTTGCAAACTCTTGAGCCTCTTTAGCTTCTCGCCTAGATTTTTGGGAATGGGTTTCAACCATGAACTAGGTATTGACCAAGATGTGGGAGACTAGATGAAAATGGAAAAGAGTATGAAAGACCAAGAGTTGGATGGAATGTAAATGAATCTGAAGTGTACTTACAATGTCCAAAGTGTAAGACCAAGTATGTATGTAGTAGAGTAGGTGTGGCTTCCAAAGAGATGATAGTTTCTCTCAATGAGGTAAGTTGACCTTGACTCTAAGTAAGACCAAATGAGACCCAAAGGTGATAGACCTTGATGAGGGACCACTTAGCAAAATGTTGTTGTATGTAGTGTGTTGACAAAGCAAGATGAGGACAAGCAAGTGACCTTTTGACTCAAGTTTAGACAAATGTAAATGTAATGCAAGGTGTAAAGCAATGATGAACTTTGTGAGACCCAAAGATAGGTTGAATGTTAGATGAAAACCTGGAGAAATAACCTAGGAATCTCAAGAATTTTGAAACTGATTGCTCTTGTTTGCTGGACTGTAAATTTTTCTAATTCTGAACTTAGACGTGCCTGTATACTTCATAGACACGGTTAAATGATATAGACATGGTTGACCACTGCACATATGTGTTTCTAAGATTTTGTGAATGTAATTTTTCTTAAAAGAACACAGATGCATTTCTGCCCTTTATAGATGCGGTTAAATGACACAGACGCGATTCTATCAGACACAGACGTGTTTCTGGAATTTAGTGCAATTTTTCCAATTTGTGAAGTTGTTTGTTGTGACCAAATCTGATTTTTTGACTGTTTTTCCGTGACAAGAGGACACAATGTTGATGAAGACTCAATGTTTGCAAGTGTATAGACTCAAAATGACTCAAAGAAAAGTATGTTGTTTGATATAAAATTGTTTTTTATACACTTGAAGACACAAAAGACACAATGTTATGATGTTTGGTCTTGAATGTTTGAATGTTCAAAAAAAGTCAAGCACAATTCTTATGGTTGGCTAGGACAATAGTTGTTGATCACACATGGGGTTTCCCCCGAGGCTACGCTATTTAGAGCGAATACTTAGGTGCTTGAGCCCACTGGCTCCACCCTTGAAACTCACTTCTCCGAGGCAGCCAAGCATTAATCCCCACGAAAACTCCCCATGGTGAACTTTGTATCTCTACTAAGAACCATATGTGTGTTGGTCGCTCCAGAGGTCCGACCTCCTGCCCCAACAACTAGAAGGATTTTGGCTTTCTAAAATAAAAAAGGTGTTAGTAAGGGCATCCGCTCGTGTGGCCATACATGCGACACTTTCAACTATGTAAATATAGAAGGCTCCTAGCCAGTAGGGGTTACGCCCTACAATTGATCAAATAAATTTGATCAAACGGGTTTATGGGGAGACATAGTGTCGATATGAACTAATCAACACACATTACCCATGGCTTTCATCATGGATACAGTTATTTATAGTGGTTCGAAAGAGGTGGGTTTTTCTTGCTACCACTTGGGTCGTTCTCTCCTCACTAGAGTCCTAATGACCACACAAGGAGACAGGCCTTCTAGAGATTAAACAAAAAGAGCCTATTGCTCAAGACACAAAAGACACTAGTTCAATTTTAGTGCACCAATTGAAGTGTTTGGTAATATATGAAAACAAGGCACACAATAAAGATAAAAAACCCTTGCCAAAATTTTGCAAAAAAGTTTTTTTAGTAGTTTTTCAATAATACCCCTCCTGCAAGTACACAAGTTAGGTAAATTTTAGATCCAGAAGACTTTGTGAAATAGGGGCTTTCGATAAGACGTTTTTTTGATAGATTCAAAGATCTGATTTTCCATGAGTTATTTTGCATCATAAAAAACAGGGAACCTGTAAAATTTCAAGACATTTCTAGAAATGTAAGAAAATCCAAAAAAATTGCTAATTTGCTCCAAAAATTGATTTTTTATGAAAAATAATAAAAAATTCATATAAAATGCACAATTGATCCAAAAACTCTGAAATTTTAACTGGATACTCTTGATAGTCTTCCAAACCCGCATAAAAAAATTCCTGCAAAATTTCCAAGTAGTTTGTGAGATATGATAAAAAATAATGCAAAACCCTAACTTTTAAAGATCTGATTTTTTAGGAATTATTTTGCTTCAAAATTAAAATGACAAATAACAGATCTCTATATAATTATGAGAGATTTCTAAAAATGTAGTAAAATCCAAAAAATTCGCTCATTTGCTCTCAAAATTAATTTTTTATGAAAAATGCATAAAGTTTTTATAGAAAATTCACATATTATCCAAAAACTCTGATTTTTTTACTGCGAATTTATGATACTATGCCTGACCTGCAAAAAAAATTGATGTCAAAATTCAAACCAGTTTGTGAGATTTGATCAAAATAATGAAAAACCTTAATTTTTAAAAGCCCAATTTTTTAGGAAATATTTTGCATCAAAATTAAAATCACAAAAAACAAATCATGTGTATAAATCATCCAAAAATATAAGAAAATCCAAAATATTCGCTCATTTTCTCTGAAAATAATTTTTTTATGAAAATTCATAATCAATTCATAGAAAATTAAAATATGCTCCAATAGATCTGAATTTTGGTTTGAGAGCTTTTGATATTGTCTTCAACCTGCCAAACAAATTTGGTGCAAAATTTGCAATCCATTTGTGAGATCGGATCAAATCACTCCAAGATCTTGATTTTGTGTCCAAAACCCTAGCTGCACAAGGTTATTATCCAAATTGTTTTACAAAACAACAATATAGGGTTAGAAAAATCTAGAAAAAACACAGATCTAACAAAAATCCATGTCCCACGGGGCGTGCCAAAATGAATGGTGAAAGTGGATAACAACAATAATGAAAGACTAAATGAATTCAACCACAAAACCCTAGCCTAACAACAACAAAGGTCCACCATAACATATGAATATTACCTAAGACAATGCAAATCAAATAAAATCACAAAGATTATACCATCACATGTCCAATAGGGTTTGGATCTCCATTCTTCCTATCTCCATTGATCTTGCTTGATATATTTGCTCTCAGATTTTATGTGTGCACAAGAGCTCAACAAAGAATGGAAATGTGGTTGTAAGTAGGCTTGATCGCATATGAAAGTTCGAATGGTAGAGTCGTTGGGGGTTGATAATGAAGGAAGCATCTCCTTATATAGAAGACACTATAAGAAATGGAGGGATAAGATTGAGAGGTGTAAAAGATAAATGATCGGCTATGATTAGAGGGTAGGTAGCGAAAATAAGAAAATAATGAGAGGGTAGGTAGTGTAGGAATTAAGAGATGAATGACATGTGTCATGGGTAGAAAAGGTTTAATGAAATAATTAAATAAATAAAGATTCATTTAATTAATAGAGGAAGTGGGATAATTAAATAAATAAAGTATTTATTTAATTTAAGAAAAGGATAATTTAAATAAATAAAGGTATTTATTTAAATGAGAAATAAGACTAGAAGAGGATACATGAATTAATTAAATAAATAAAGAATTATTTAATTAATATAAGAATTAGGCTAAAATAATTAAATAAATAAAATATTTATTTAATTAGACTGGACAATTTTAGGTGTCTACACACAGCTTATCATCAACCAAATAAATGATGATTATCAAAGTAAGGATGATAAGCTCATGCCATACAAACAACTGGTAGAGAAGTTTAAAGAACACTTTAAAGAAATATCATTCACCCAGATTCCAAGAAATGAGAATAAAGCAGTAGATGCAATGGCTACAAAGCATCTCTCTTGCAAAATAAGGAGTATCAACATCGTTACGAATTTCTCGTGGAAGATATCTTAACCCCTACCATTCAATCTAAACATATCTACCAAATTTTCCATATATCAAGAACTAGTCTATCCTTATATGGTCAAACTTATCAGTATTTAAAAGATAATATACCTCCTCTTGACCTATCTCGCAATCAAAGAAGGAATTTTATCTGTCAGTCCTCTCACTATACTATTATTGTGGATATCCTACATAGGCATGGTCTAGATGGTACTTTGTTGAGATGTGTTGAACAAGAAGAATCTGAGAAAGTTCTTAACAAAGTTCATGCAGGTATTTGTGGCACACACTCAAGTGGTTTAACACTGGCTAAGAAACTTCTTCGTATGGGTTACTATTGGCCTACTATGGAGAGAGATTCATTCACATATGCTAGGAAATGCAAACAATGTCAGATCCATGGGAATCTCATTCATGCACCAACACAAGAATTATATCCTATGATAGGATCATGGCCATTTTCTCAATGGGGCCTTGATTTGGTAGGAAAGATAAATCCTTCATCTTCTAATGGACATAAGTTTATTCTGATTGCTACTGAATATTTCACTAAATGGATTGAAGCAATGCCTTTAACAAAAGTGACAGGAAAACAAATATCATCATTCATTTTGAATTATATAATCTGTCGCTATGGAGTTCCTATGATCATTATCACTGATAATGGAAGACCATTCAAAAATCAAGATGTGATGGAGCTATGTGAACAATTTCATATCCAACATAGGTTTTATACTCCATATTATCCACAAGGAAAAGGTCAAGCTGAGGCACCAAACAACACTATCTTGAAAATTTTAAACAAAATAGTCAATGAAGCTGGAAAAGATTGGCACATTCAGCTAAATCCTGCTCTTTGGGCATACCAAACCAGCATCCGCACTCCAACAAGGGCAACTCTATATTGTTTGTGTTAGGATTCCCATAGATACTGAGAGGGGGGGGTGAATTAGTATCTAACCAGTTAGATGATTTTCTTAACTTAAAACATGTAGAACATATTAATATTGTATACTGGTAAACAGAAAGTAATGCAATAAACATAGATAACAATAACCACATGAAAAACACACCATAACACAATATTTTAACGAGGAAACCCGATGTGGGAAAAACCTTGGTGGGATTTGTGACCCACAATATTCACTTACTAGCCAATAAGAGAATATTATTGCTACAAGAGGGGCCTACACATGCAAGAAGGCCAAGTGCCCAGAGCTCATTGCTCAATTACAAAATGGGAAGTCTCACTGACTTACAAAATGGATTATATAAATCCAATGTCTTGTACTGCTTCAAAATAGAATCTACTATGCCAGATCCAGTACTAGTTTATAGCTCTTCTTTATACATAAACCCTTAACCTATAATTCACATAATAGGTTTGCCTTATTTCACCTATATATTTTCTTCTATCCCTTACAAAATGTTCTACAATGATCTCTTATATATATGAGTCATTTTACAACTTGCCAAGTCAGCTTAAAATGATTTGATAATAATTAACAAAATAATTTACAAACAAAATTCCTGTCGGTCTCTATGCCGGTATGCTTCCTTTCACTACTAGTGTCGGTGGTCTGTGTGCCGGTGTAAAGTCTTATTTTGCTAGTGCTAGTGGATTGCTTTGCCAGTGTCATAGGATTGTAAGGTTGCCATCAATGAAAAGACCTTCAATCACCTACAATGTCTCATTGGAGTGTGCATTTTCCAACAATCTCCCCCTTTGGCATTGATGGCAACACTCATGAGAAAAATCCAAAAACTGTCATCCAAAAAGAATCTATCGGTATTGTCTTACCAAAAATGTGTACCAAAAGAATGTGTACTCCCTCTGAGTTGATGAGTCTTTTTATTGATTATTTTTCTCATTCCACTACTCCCCCTTTGGCATCAATGACAAAGGTTGTCAAAGTGTCAATGAGTGTGGTTTCCTACTTCATCCTTGTAACCTGTTAATTACAATTTGAAAAAGATTTGCCAAAACCAAATTCAAGCTCTCAATGAACTTTATGTTGTCTTTTATTGCGGCCTTTGTCCTCTGAACGGTACCGATGAGGTTGCATTTGCTCTGCCAGTGTTTTCTGTCCATGAATCAAGGCATCAAATATTTCTTTCCTTAAGGAGGCGAGGTAGTCCAATTTTGGACTAAGTCTCCATTTTAGATCTTTAGCCTTTCCTTTTATTCTTTCTTTGTCTCTTTCCAACTTTAATAGTTCCTCCTCAAAACCTGTTATCTTCTGCTCAAAAATTGATAATGAATTAGATGAATTAATGAAGTTGTCAACTAGTTGATTTATTTCTTCCTGTATCTTGCTAATTTTCTTGTCTATATCAACTGTCAAAAAGTTAGTTTTACATGTATCCCTATACAAAGTTTTGAATTCCTTCAATGTGCTACATAGTTCCGGTAGAAGTGTGTCAAATTGCCTTGTACACTTCTTTATTTCCTCAAAGAATTTGTGTTTTTCTTTCTCTAATCTCTCCTCGAATGCTTCCTCTTTTATTTGTTCAACTGTCACAGTGTTGTTAGTAATATACTTAGACAAAGTGTCAAGTTGACTCAAAGAATCTTTATTAACTACATTACATTTTGGTTCTATCATCTTCAAAATTGGAATGGTGTCATCTATTGCCTTGTATGCTTGTGAGCTACAATCTGTTATCTTCTTAATGGAATCCAAAAGAACTTCTGTTACATTATTTGATGAGCCAACAATCTGTATTCCGCCGGTGGGAGCAGTTTCCTTGCTTGTGATGACCTTTGGTAGGTCAGTTTGTGTTTCCATTTCTTTAAGAAAAGGTTTGGATTGCTTTGCTGATGCCGGTGGCACTATCTCTGTATGAACCTGTTGCTATGTTGGAGCCTTTTGCTTTGTGTTGTCATCTGTTGGCTTGCCTTCTGTACCATTAGTTACCGGTTGCTCATTTGCCATATCTATTTTCCCAGTTGTATCCTTATCTACCATAGTATTGACCTTTTGTGTGTCATTACCACTATATATAATACCTCAGAATTGGGATTGGTGTCCTCTTGTGATATGTCCATGCTCTTACTATCCTGTTGATTATCAGTAGTCACTACCGGTGGAGTATTCAGAGGCTGTGGGGATAAGCTATCTTTTATTTTTATGCTAGGTGGTCCACCAACCTTGCCTTTTCCCTTATCCTTATCCTTTTGATATACTTTGATGGGTTTAGGGTTTCTATATTCTTCCTGCTTTTCCTTCTCTACAAGGAATATGTCCCATGTATTGGTAATTTCTTCTGCTACCTCATTTACTCTACCAACCATAAGTGCTACATGCCGGTGTGCAGTTGAAAATACTGACCAGTTAGCCTTTGAGATCAGATCATCTATCTCTTTTGGTGAGTTGATAGGATAAACAACAAGTAGTTTTTCAATTTTCATTTTCTTATCAAGCTCTACAACAGCTTTCCTTCTAGCTTCAAGTCTTTTAAACAGTTCTACTAGTAATTCATCTACAACTTGCATTAGAAATTTCTTGTAAATGTCCAAGTGTAGAATTACACTGTATTCAACTTTCTCCTTGTCATCAACTGATAATGAATCATATAATTTATTGATGTTTTTCAGCCGTCCATCCTCTGTAATTTCATCTAGTAGTTTGTCAATTGGAGCAATGTTTTGTTGTCTTCTTCTTGGGTGTTAACTTCTTCTTCTTTGGAGTTATCTTCTTAGCTGGGGGCCTTACTACCTGTTGTTTCTATCTGGTTCTTCTAGGAGAAGGTGTAGATACCGGTGAAGGTTCTCTTTTCCTCACAACTCTTTTAAATTCAACTGGCATGTCACTTTTCGAAGAAGTTGCTACCGGTGAAAGGTGAGTTTCTAGCTGTTGTGCTTCTAACTCATCTTCAGTGATACCGGTTTGTTTAAGTACATCTTCTTTGATAGCCTTTTCTTTCCTAGATCCTCTTCTTACTATTGCTTCTACCTTCTTTACCCTTGAGATTGAATTTGATTCTCAATAGTCTCAGCACTGCCAAATACCTCTTCTTTAGGTTCCTTGGGTGCTTCTAGAAGGGCTTTTGCATATGTTTCAATTATGTGGTCATCGGTTTCATAACCCATTTCAGTAACCCAAATGGTTCTTGGGACAACTGCCTCCATCCAAATCTCATCCTTCTTAATAACAAAGCATATTTCATCCTTATACTTATTTACAATTGCTTGTGAAAGTCTGACTCTAGTATTCATCCGGGGCTTCAATGCCTGAAAGTACTCATTTATATTCTTTTCTCTGTTTTCACCCATGTTATTTAGTAAATCAGATAATTTTTTGCCTACCGGTATATCAAAACCAAGATTATTGTTACCAATACCGGGGACCTATTTTTTTATGTGCAACATTAAACAGACGAGTAGGATTCCAAATCTAAATGTCCCCTTTTTGTCTTTCTTAATTTTTCTAAGATTATCAATAAGCTCATCTTTCAACCATTCACACACATCTATTTTTGCATTGTCCTTGATCATATCATGAGCACTCTTTATGCATAGGCTAGAGACTGAGTTTAACCTATTTGCATGTGTGGTTTTATAGCCTAAAATCATGCTAATGAATTTGACATTGATGTCGGTTACATCATTCACTCTTAAAGATCTTTTGTCAGATGTTGCACCTGTTAGGTTCATCACCAGGTCATTTGAGACCTTCTTTGTCTTATCAGGTCTGTTACCGGTGGAGGATAACCATGTCACAACCTTTACTACCTCTTTAGTAATTTTGTGAACTGAGTCTAACCAAAAGAATTCACCGTGTACCCTGCTTAGAACTATCGTTATAACATCCTTAGGAAAATCTAAAATACTAAGAATTTCAGTGAATCCTAGGGTTTCAACTATTTTGTGTTCAGGTTTCACATTGTCAGAATCATCACAAATTGCAGTCTTATACGTGCTCTTGATTTTCTCATCACCTAATTCTTCTATGTGACAATGAATGTACATTCTAGGGTCTTCTACAAAAACTACTCCTTTGGGGATTTGAGAAAATGCACCAGCATTATCATCCTTCTTAGCAATTTCGGGAACTAACCGAAATATGGGTCTAGGGCATTTAATCACTTCAACTACAGTAGGGTTTTCTATGAATTCAGGAACATATGAAGAAGCCATGGATATAAATACCTTTATCTGCCTTAGGAAAGATTGCTTGCTAAATTGCTTTGCTTCTTTGCTTGAAATGTCTTTGCTCAGGAATTTTTGCGGTCTTTGATTGTTTGAATGCTTGGTGAAATGAAAATGGAGCCAAAACACTGATTTATAATGTTTTTTTTGCCAACCACCACATTTAATGCTTGCCGGTTAAGTAATGACTTAACTTATCTGCCGATATAGAAGTAATTTCAACTTCTCACCATCAACTGAGGGAATAATAGCATGTTTCACATTTGATTGCTAAACCCTCAAGGAAATTTTCTTCAGTTAGATGAAGACTCTCTTGCTGGTGGAATGTTGCTCTATTCTTCCGGTGGAGGAGTATTCCTATCAACATTTAGTTCTGATTTCTTGATCCATTGTTTTGAGAATTCCTACTTAACTTCTTCAACTTTTTCTTTACCTTTCAAACTAGGACCTTTTTTATTTACAGGTGAGGACTTGCTTCTACAAAATTTTGCAATATGTCCAATCTTATTACAAGCATAACAAGTCACATTATTTTTCTGAATAACTTTTCCATATCCTATGCTGGTTTGTGTTCTGCATTGATTAGATAAGTGTCCAAATCTTCCACAAACATAACATCTTACATTCATTCTGCAATTTTCAGAATTATGACCAACTTTGTTGCATTTTGAACATTGACCGGTGGGTGTATTGGTATTCTGATAATTTCTAGATCTACATTGATTTTCTCTATGACCATACTTGTTATAGTTAAAGCATTTGCCATTAAATTTATAAGTAGTAGGTTGTCTTACTAGTTTGCCATGATCCTGTGTGTTTGCAGTACTGGAGCTTTCACCAACTTCAAAGCCAAGACCATTAGTGTCACCATTAGGTTTCTGATTCTTCAACAAGTCACCAAGTTCTTTTGAGTTTTTCTTGAATTTTTCTTTATGTTGATTTGCAATAGCCAGTTCTCCTTCCAAGATACCTTTTTGTCTCATGAGTTCATTTGAGTCATTCTGTGCATGCATCAGATCTGTTTTCAACATATCATTTTCATAACTAAGTCTTGTGTTTTCATTTGTAGCATCATTCAATCTTCTAGTCAAGTCTTCTTCATTCTTCTTTCGATCTTTAATTTCTTTACAAAATCTCATAGTCATATCCTGCGTCTCATTCTTTGTTGTCATGTTTTCTTGTTTCAACTTATTCATCAGATCACTAAGAGTTTCCTTTTCATCATTCTCATTTTGCATCTTTTCACAAAGTTCTCTTCTCTTGTTTCTTGAAATGGTAAGATTTTCTTGAAGTGCTTGAATAATATCCTGTGCAGCTTTTAGATCATCTTCAAGTTTGATATTTTTCAATTTTTCTACATCATAGTCTGAGAGAGCTGCTTCTAATTGCTTCATCAAGTTTTCCATCTCTACCGGTGTCAAGATCTTCCTCAAGCTGTTAGGCTTTTAAAAATAGAGGACCAAGCTTTGATACCAATTGTTAGGATTCCCACAGATACTGAGAGGGAAGGGTGAATCAGTATCTGACCGGTTAGATGATTTTCTTAACTTAAAACATGTAGAACATATTAATACTGTATACTGGTAAACAAAAAGTAATGCAATAAATAGAGATAACAACAACCACATGAAAAACACACCATAACACAATATTTTAACGAGGAAACCCGGTGTGGGAAAAACCTCAGTGGGATTTGTGACCCACAATATTCACTTACTGGCCAATAAGAGAATATTACTGCTACAAGAGGGGCCTACACATGCAAGAAGGCCAAGTGCCTAGAGCTCATTGCTCAATTACAAAATGGGAAGTCTCATTGACTTACAAAATGGATTATATAAATCCAATGTCTTGTACTGCTTCAAAATAGCATCTACTATGCCAGATCTAGTACCGGTTTATAGCTCTGCTTTATACATAAACCCTTAACCTATAATTCACATAATAGGTCTGCCTTATTTTGCCTATATATTTTCTTCTATCCCTTACAAAATGTTCTACAATGATCTCTTATATATATGAGTCATTTTACAACTTGCCAAGTCGGCTTACAATGATTTTACAATAATTAACAAAATAATTTTCAAACAAAATTCCTATTGGCCTCTATGCCGGTATGCTTCCTTTCACTGCCGGTGTCGGTGGCCTGTGTGCCAGTGTAAAGTCTGATCTTACTAGTGCTGGTGGATTGCCTTGCTGTTGTCATAGGATTATAAGGTTGTCATCAATGACAAGACCTTCAATCACCTACAATGTCTCATTGGAGTGTGCATTTGCCAACAATTTGATCTATGGACCAGAATCCATATTACCTATAGAAGTAGAGATACCTTCTCTACTAGTATCCTTGAAAGGTCTTATACTAGAAGAAGACAACGAGTCTCTCGACTCCAAGAACTTGAACTGATTCATGAACGTCGCCAAAATAAAACAAATCATTTGAAAGTATATCAACAAAGAATGGAAAGAAGTTATAACCATAGAGTCAAGCCGCACATTTTTCCAAATTGGAGATATAGTTCTAAGGGAGAATCTAAGAAATTAGCAAGACTGAGAAAAGAAGGGAAAATTTGAACCAAATTGGCTAGGACCTTTTGTCATAGTAGCAGTATATGGATTAGGAGCATACAAGTTATCTACCCTTGAAGGTGATTGGTTTGATGAACCTATCAATTCTATTCATCTCAAGAAATTCTATGCTTGATATATAAAGTCCTGGAAAAAATCAATAAAAAGCATATAAAGTCCCGAAGAAATCAGTAAAAATCAGAAAATCAGAAAATCCCTAAAAAAAAGCATAAAACAGTTAAAAGAAATAAAAAAGAAAAGAGGGAGAAAAATGCAATAAATTTAGATGGTGAAAAACTGGTAAATAGGCGCTATCTAAAAAGTGAGTTCTTCCATCTATGAGATCTCTTTGCATACTTATCCACTCCATCATATCACATCTATCATCTATCTTAGCTTATCCATTCCATCTTTCACATCTATTGCTTTGAACCATTTTGCAGAAAATATGCAACTTACCAACAATTATCAATCTTTGACATAATTGTCGTAGTCACTATCTTAGATTTTATCAGAATCGATCAATCTGCATTTGTATCCCGCCATGGTTTGAATCTTGATCATTTCATATATCCATAATAAAGTTTTGTTTCCGTTGGGGGCAAAATCCTAATTCCTTTTGCTAAGGTGATCTTTTGAATCTTTGAAAATCCAAAAAATTTGAAAAACTTAGAAAAACCAAAAACACCTAGGGTTTTGAAACAGATAACGAACAACAAAGCAACGAAGATCAAGATGTCTTATGACAACTGAATTGTGAAACTCAAAAAATGAAGAATCAACCAACAAGTAATAAAGGATTATCAAAGATCATTCATCAAAATGATTATCTCAGTTAATGACCATAAGAACATGTGAATGACATAACAAGGATGAATAATATCTGGGAATGGAGCGACAAGGAGAGCAGTGAGTGGGAATCCCAAATTTCAAATCTGGGAATGGCAGATTTCTTGGGGAAGGTAGTCTTTCTGGGGGTGGATTTGGCAATCAGGCATCCCAAGGTATAGAAGAGGACAAGGAGACAGTCAAATCGGTGGAAGACAAAGATTCCAAAACTGGGGACCCACACGATAGAGGTAAGGAAAAAAAATGGTCTTCGCTTTTTGGAGTGAAGCCGCTTGTAAAGTCAGGACTTCCGAAAGTTACAAACATCTTTGATCCAGTTTTAGGGTTGGTTACTATTTTTGTTTCGGATAAGCTAGTTGATCTTATTGTCGCTGGTTTAGCCATGACATTAGTCGAATGATTTGCTAGTTTTAGGCCTAACATTGATGTTGTTAGGAATTTCATAAGGAGGAAATGGGTTCTCAAAGGTCAAGTGGATGTGGTGGTGTTTCCTAGGGGCTTTTTTTCCTTTGCTTTTAACTCTGAAGAAGATATGAATAAGGTTCTATGTGAAGGCCCATGGATGTTTGACAAGTCAACTTTGGCTCTACAGAAATGGGCTCCTAACCTCTCTGTTGATGAGTCTTTTTTTGTAGCGGCACTTGTGTGGACGTGCCTCCCAGGCCTTCCGCTAGAATTCTGGAATGAGGAAGTCTTTAAGGGGATAGCGAGCTCTTTTGGAGAACTTCTCTCGATTGACCCAATAACTGTAGCTAAATCAAGGTTAGTCTTTGCTCGCATATGTGTAAATGTTAATCAAATGATGGACATGCCCCAATCTATTGAGATTATTTTTAAATTAGGGAAATGGACCCAAGTGATTGAATATGAATCGCCCCCATTTGCTTGCTTCCATTGCAAAAATCGGGCCTTTGGGCAAAATCCTGTCTGCTTAAGAAGGGTAAGGAAAGCAAGACTGATAGCAGTGTGCAGCAGAAGCAGAAATGGCAAACTAAAGAGAAAAAAGGAGACCCATCAGTAGGGTGTGATCCTGATAAGGAAGTGATGGAGCTAGAAAAGGAGATCAAGAAGGATGTGAATAGTCATAATGAAAAACCTGCTTGTGCTTGTGTATGTTCTAATAATCAAATAGAAAGTACTAAAGAAGATGAGAAAAGAAGAGAGTTAAATAATAAAAATGATCTAGAGGACCAGGAGGTGGGATCTGTCAGTCAGGAGAAAGTAGAGGAAAGTCCCAATGATGATGTGTTTGCATCATCTTACTCAAAAGCAATTGAGGAAGACTTTAATGAAGTGCGAGATTTTAACTTTTCTGATTTTGAGCCTCTGTTGCTTCTAACCAATGGATGCCCAAAGCCATCCCAATGAAAAACCCCATCACATAGTTTGGAAATGGAAATCCTGGAAGGAAATCTTAGGATTCTTGGCACAAAAGAGGGAAAATCGAATAAGGAGGGACCCAATGGAGGTATTGCAACTAGAAGAAAGAATAAGAAAAAGGAAGATGTTGGAAGCCAAAACAAAAAGAAGGGGAGACCATCTCTAAAACATCAAAGGGAATAGGAAAGTTGAAAGAACCGTGCTGATGGAACACAGTGTTCCATTGAGTCAGCCCTATCTCCAGTTAAAGTATGAAGATAAAATCCTGGAATATAAGAGGGCTGAATGCCCCTCACAAGAAGGATGTGTTACGTAACATTATAAGAGGTCATAAACTGGATGTGTTCCTTGTTTAGGAAACCAAGATGTGTAAGGATAAAGTTGAAAAGATTAGAATATTTAAAAATAATGGAGTTATAGGATCTAGCCCGGAGGGAGCCTCTGGAGGAACTGCAATTTTTTGGAACCAAAAAACTATAAAAGGGAAGGAAATCATCTCTGAATTTAATAGGATCTCTGTGCAGCTTGAGCATATCAAGAATAACTTTGTCTGGGTTTTATCCAATGTCTATGCGCCTAATACCAAAATTGGGAGAGCTAAATATTGGAGAAGCCTTGTTGAAGATGGACTTAATTTTGCTGATCAAAGCTGGATTATAATGGGAGATTTCAATACTCTGCTAAAAGAGGAAGAGAAGATGGGAGGCCTTCCCTTACAGCTTGATGGTAAACAAGATCTTATTGATTTCATTAATGATCAAGCTCTTATGGATGTGGATCTCGAAGGGATTAACTATACCTAGACTAATAGAAGAACTAGAGTTGAATGTATTCAAGTTAAGTTAGATAGAACTTTAATTTCTCCTGAGTGGTTATCTAAGTATAGTTGTTCTCTAGCGTCTGTTATCAAGATTGGTTCTGATCATTACCCTATTTCTTTTATTTCCAATTCTTTTTCTACTAAGAGAAACTTCCCTTTTAGATTTGAAAAAGTTTGGTTATCCCATCCTTCCTTGGAAGCTTGTGTTGCAAATTGGTGAAATTCCGAGGTTGAGGGAACGACTCTTTTCAGAATAGCTAAACATCTCAATATTATAAAGGCTAAAATTAAAATCTATAACAAAGAGATTTTTGGGGATATCTTCAAGAGTAAAATTTAAATAAAATTTGAAATAAAAGAAGTTCAAGATAAAATCCAAGAGGATGGGCTTTCTGAAGAGATGCGATCTATGGAAAATGGTTTGTTATCTAAATACCACACTATTATTTCTAATGAAGAGACATTCTGGAGACAAAGATCAAGAGCCTTGTACTTGAAGGAAGATGATAAAAATACCCGGTTTTTCCACTTAACTGCTCTTAAGCATAGGGCAGCTAACAGGATATCCAGGTTATCCTGTAATAAAGGGATTTTAAGAAAGGAAGCTCTGGATTATTTTGGTACCCTTCTAGGAGAAGTGGATAACCTTGATGCCAGTAACCAAAATCTCCTGTTGCAAGCTATTCCTCCTACCTTGACTGAGGAAGACTTTAACATCTGTCCAAAATTCCTACTAATCAGGAAATCAAAAAGGCGGTGTTCTCTTTTCAAGGACCAGATGGTTTTCTTATGTTCTTTTTCCAATATTTTTGGCATATTGTGGAGACTGATATTTGTAAAGGTGTTAAAGAATTCTTTGGCTCTAGAAGGCTTCTCAAAGAACTGAATGCTACCTTCATTGTCCTTATTCCAAAGATCCCTGGAGCTGATTCTCTTAATAAGTTTAGACCCATTAGTCTCTGCAATTCTGTTTACAAGATTTTGTCTAAGGTTCTTACCTCCAGACTGCTGGATATTCTTCTAAGAATTATCTCAGCTCAGCAGAATGGTTTTGTCCCCGACAGACAGATTCTGGATTCCATTATTTCAGTTCATGAAAATATTCATTATCTAAAGGCGGCTAATAATCAGGGTTTCTTTCTAAAGTTATATATGGCAAAAGCTTATGATAGAGTGGACTGGCAGTTTCTCTTAAGGATTATGAAAGTGTTTGGATTTGGAGAAAAAGTTATTCAACTTTGCTCTCAATTGATGGAAACTTCCTCTTCTGCTGATATTGTCAATGGATCCCCTTCAAGTTTCTTCAAAATTACTAGAGGTCTTAGTTAGGGGGATCCCATTTCCCCTATCTTGTTTACCATTTTAGCTAAAAGTTTGGGTAGATTCATCTTTAAAAATGTGGAAGAAAGCAATCTCAAAGGACTGAAACCTTCCTCTGCCAATTTTACCTGTACCCATGAATAGTTTGTTGATGATTCAATTACTATGGGGGAAGCTACCATTAGGGAAGCTAAAAATATGAAGAATGTTTTGAATATTTATGAATCTGCCTCTGGTCAAAAAATTAATTGGGATAAGAGCTCTTTGTTCTTCATCAATACCCTTGTTCAAAGACAATTAAGGATTGAAAGAATTCTTGGTTGTAAAATTGATGAGCTTCCCTCTACTTATTTGGGGCTTCCCCTTTGTATCAAGCCTATGGATAATTTTTGGATTAAGTTGGTTGATAGATTCAACTCCAAACTGGTTGGTTGGAAAGGGGCTATCCTTAGCCAAGCGAGAAAAGTTACTTTGCTCAAAGCTTCTCTCCAAAACCTGCCTATTTATGCCCTCAGTTTGTTTAAAATTCCTAGAAAGTTTGCGGAAGCAATTGAAAGAATCCAAAAAAAGTTTCTTTGGTTGGGAGTGGAAGTCAAGAACATAATTCCCCTTATTGCCTTGAATAAAATATGTTCTCCTAAGGCCTCTAGAGGGCTAGGTTTAAGGAATATTAGTTCTATGAACAATGCCTTATTAGCTAAACAAATATCTTCACATGCAACCCTTTGAGGAAGAATTATTAGATAATTCTTTTATTGTTGAAGGTTCTGCAATATGGAATGCAGTTAAATCGGCAAAAAGTTGGGCTGCAACTGGTAGAATGTGGAATTTGGGAAATGTTAGAAGTATAAGATTTTGGGAAGATAGATGGATAATGGATAAACCTCTGGAGGAAATTCCAATCCTTTATGATTGGAAAGATTGGTTCAAAAGTAGGTTTGGGGGTTTGGTCAGAGATTACTGGAGAAATGGAAAATGGATTGATTTTAGCTAGCAGAGTCTGGAGTTAAAGTTTCTCGAGGTTGTGCTTTCTTCTAAAATTCTTAGAGACAACAAAGAGGATAGTTTGATATGGAAGGAAACCCCAGATGGGAAGTATTTCGTGTCCTCAGCCATGGCTATCCAAAACAAAGTGGAAGAAACTCCTATTTGGGCTAAAGTTTGGAACAAAAAGTTAGTTCCTAAAGTTAATATTTTTTTTTGGATCTTTATCCAAAACAAGGTATTAACTTTGGAAAATCTTCGAAAGTGAGGATTTGTTTTTGCTAATAGGTGTTCTCTTTGTTGTAGGGAAGAAGAGTTTGCTTGCCATATCCTCTATCAATGTACCTTTAGCCAGGAAATTTGGAAAATTATTTTAAGTAGGTGGAAGCTGGGTTGGGTCTTTCCGAACTCTCTTGGGGAATCTTGGGAGCAATGGCAATGCCCTAATTCCAACCCAAAGATAGTGGAGATGTGGAAACTTATCTTCCCAAATGCTATCTAGAATATCTGGAAAGAGCGTAATAACGGGATCTTTAGGGATAAAAGTGCCATCCCTGAAGTGTTGGTGGATAAAATTTACAAGAGTATCTTCAAATGCATCAATGGTATTGATGATGGACCAGTTGCTAAAGAAGACTTCAATGACAGGTGGAACCTCTCAACTACCAAAACTAGTAAGGAGATGGGCAGAGAAGGTCTTGTTTGGTGTTTTCCACCTCAGGGATGGCTAAAGGCCAACTTTTATGGGGCTTCTAAGGGGAATCCAGGTAAAGCTGGTTATGGGAGCATTGTCAGGAATTTTGCTGGAAGTTGCCTAGTGGCGGTTGCTGGTCCTTTGGGGAGTCAAACTAGTCATTTTGCTGAAGCCTCCACTATGCTGAACACTCTTATTATAGCTAAGGACCTAAATCATGATAAATTATGGCTTGAGCAAGACTCACTTAATATCATTAAGTGTTTGAAGGGGGAAACCGAGGCATCGTGGTCTATTGAAAACATTATTTTTAAAGCTAAGGAAATCATTGCTAGTTTTAAAGCTATTATTATTGAACATTCCTTTAGAGAGAAAAATATTATGGCAGACTATCTGGTGAACGTAGGCGTTAACTCCGATTCTCAAATAATTTGGCACGGGGAAGATATTAATATGAGTATTCAAGAGCTCCTCAAAAAGGATAGATTTATGAGGAAAGAAGGACCACATAATCATGATAGCCTATATGAGTAATTTATGCTTTGATGGAAAGGTTATGATTACCTGACAAAGTGGTAGAATCCCAATCAAATATAATATCACTTCACACACTTTGTGGGTCATCTTTTTCAAAATCTTAAGTGACAATGGGAAGAAAGTTTTGAGT
Source organism: Cryptomeria japonica (assembly GCF_030272615.1). Lineage (NCBI taxonomy): Eukaryota > Viridiplantae > Streptophyta > Pinopsida > Cupressales > Cupressaceae > Cryptomeria > Cryptomeria japonica. Next base: position 457,822,552 of record NC_081410.1, on the reverse strand, counting down.
TTGTAGAAGAATAGAGGTGAAAGTCTGAAATTGAATATGTGAGGATATTTAAGGAGGGAGGAACCAGACAACACATCTAGATGGAAGGACATGTCAAAAGTTTGGGCAAAGCTAGAAAAAGGTTCCCTTACTAGTTTCATGGGGAAGCTGGTTGATTACGAAAAAGGTAGGGTTAATCTCATTGTCTCCAAAATCTCTGAAAAATTGGTGTAATGGGTCCTTTAAAATCTATGGTGTTAGGTTCAAATTGGACGTGGTCCTCATCACACTGTGATAGGTATGCCCCACTCTAGGCTTAATTTCTTTAGAGATCTCAAGGTTTCCAATAATGCAGTAAATTTGCTCTCGCGTAAGGAAAAGGAGAGGGCTAAAATTGGAAAAGCCAGAGGGGGTTTCTACGAAGCTTCCAACATCAAGAAAATCTGGGGCTGGGTTTTGAATGCCATAATGGAATATATAACTATTGAGGGCTGCTTTTCTAGGGCCCACACTTATCACTTTGTGTTATTAAACCACTTTAGACATGAGAAATGGGTATCCTTACCCTACTATCTCTTTAGGTCTCTTTCTAGGTCTCTCAAAAAACACAACAAGAATCCCTTGAATCCGATACTCCATTGTGGGCTTTTGCTGCTCATTTATGAGCACTCTAAAACCCTTTCTATGCTAGAAAACAAGAGGTTATCTGCTTATCCAGGGAAAGGTAAGAGAATGCTGGAGGAAGGGGAACCTAGCAAGGAGGAGGCTACCTCTAGGAAAAAAAAAGAAAGAGTGCCATTGGGATTAAAGCCCATGAAGATAAGAATGACACAGAGGAAATTGGAAAAGAGGGTAGTGAAATGGAAATGGATGAGTCAGAGAGTGAGGACAGCTAGAAAAATGAGGATATGGGTGCAGAGCATGAAGAAGGTGAGAACGAGTCCGACAATGATAGCCCAATTCACAGTGCTAGCCCTGGCAACGACAACAGCCAACCTATGGTGGATGTGGATGACAAGGATAACAAGGAAAAAGATTTGAATTCTGAGAGGGAGAAGAACAAGGAACTTGAGAAGGATATGGTAAAGGAAAGTTTGAGTGAGGAAAAGGAAAGCACTGGAGAAGGGTTATTCTTGGATAACCTTAAAAAACTTATTGAGGCCAGATTGGGTTATGACAGATGGACTCATGAACTATTGAAGAACCTGGAGACAAATGGAAAACATATGGATGAAAAAAGGAAGGAAGATGATAGTGATCAGAAGTAGTGGAAGAAGGAAATGGAGGAGAAAGTTAATAAAATGGTTGCTTAGATTAACTTGCTGGAAGAAGGGAAAGTGGCAATGAAAAACTTGTTGGGTATTATCCCGAATATCTTGTCTGTTGTCACAAAAAACCTTGCGGATATCTCAAAGGTCCTTGATAATTCCAACTCTCCAAAACCGGTGGTGGACCTCTACATGGATGAAGATGCTATCAAGATTGGAAGTGGTGAAGCTACTCTGGGTGGAGCTGGAAAGAGAACTAGAGCAAGTGTTAAGAAAGCTGTTGCTGTGTCTGCTAAGGAGATCCCTAATCTTAGGGAAATTATCAAAGACCTATATGGGATTAGCAATAACTTGGCTAATGCCCTAAAAAATATTAATTAGTTTCTTTTGTCAGGTCTGCCCAGATTTTGTTGGTTTTTCGGGGCTTTAGCTGGTTTTCTCGAGTTTTTTCGTTGGCTTTTCTTGGGTTTGTTCCTCCTGGTTACTTTATGCTTTTATCTTGTAAGGTCCTTTTGTAAAGGGTTTCAGGGTCCCTTCAAAACCTGTTTTTACCTTAATCAAAAATATGTGAATGACATACAAGATTCAGTGTTTATATCTTGATTTTATTGCTAATCATGTACTCTATGCGACTTAAGGATGTTCATGACTAGAGAAGCTATGATGGGGCATGATTATTTTCTTTGATTGCTATCTATGGTTTATCTCTTACTAAAGTATGTACTTGTCTCAGGATATGATCAGAAAAAGATCAAGGAGGACGTTCCAAGTCATGCATGAAAGGAGATAATCCTTGTCTGTTCTGCAAACATTACTCAGGTTAACTTGACTCATTATATCAAGTTGCTTGTATTAACTTGATATATTAAAATCCATGTAAGAAATACTCAGGTCATCTCGAATCATTATGTTAAGTTTCTTGTATTCTCTTACAACATTTTAAAGCTCAATGATAAAATTAAGCACTGTTACAAGATAACATATGAATAATGGCAGTATCATTTTTAGTTATACATTTTAGATTAGCTCATTATTCATCTACATTATAAGCATTCAATGTCAGTTGCATTATAAGCATGTCATTTCATTCATAGATGAACGGTCATAAATAAAGATTGAGTATGCTTGGACAAACAAAAACAATTTGCATTTGATCATCGTAGGTGCATTCATCTTTAGAATAATTTCACATCATTTAGTTGTATTTCAAAAATTGCATTCCTTTGCATTCAATTAAGTGCATTTCATTAAACATGTAGTGTATCATCATCATTATTTTTCTTTATCATTAAATGTTTAAAGATCATTTAGTTGCATTTTTTTGCACTTAGATTCATAATCATTATAAGCATTACATATAAACCATCAAAAACATTTGAATAACATATTACATAATCATTCATTCCCATAATAGATCATTGCATTTATATCATTTAAGTTAGTAATCATTTTCATTTGCATCCAAGGTCATCAAAATAAAAAATCACAAGCATTTATCATTGCATCATCATATAGATCATCAGCATAATGAAAATAAAAGATCATCATCCATATAATCAATGCATATAGATAATCATCATATAGAATAACATGCATAATAAAAATCATCATCATATAGAATAGTCCATGTCTGCATATAAAACAATAAAAGTCCAAGTATACAATGATATCAGATAAATAACACAAGTGCCTCAAAATCAGGTCACAACTGTCATGTACCACTACCACTTGACTCTGTCCATCTCTGTGGCTGTGGGTGAGAAGATCCTGTAGATGCCTATCTCCCATGATCACCACTCCTTTGAGGAGGTCCCATGACTCCACCATTGCTAGTATCCATCAACATGGTGGTATGATAAGTACCCACTCTCTGGCTCTCTGCGACTACCTCCTCATATAGTCGTCGCCAATGAGAAGTCTCCTTCTTGGCCTGAACTAGTGATCTAACAATGTCAATTGAGAGAGTGCCAAATCCAACCTGCTGAATATGATCAAGGAGACCATGAGTATCATGTTGTCTCCTGACAACTCTATCCCTCTCAGCCATGAAAGTCTATACCTGTGCTTGAAGCTGATCAATCTGTGCTCTAAGACTATCAATGGTATCCTACTCTGGCACATCATCCTCTGGTGCCCCAATCCCCTCCTCACCACCTCCATGTCCACTTGTAGGAATCACAGTCTGAGTAGCTCTCAGAACTCGTCCTCTAATAAGTGGAACATGATCCTCATCATCTCCACAATGAGCTGCAATAACCCTAGGGTTTGGCTGAATCTAACCAAAATCAATGCCTCTCTTGCAACCCCCATCTATTCCACTCATCCTACCTCCTCCCTTCAATGGAAACCCTCACGATGATCTCATCCCTTCCCTTCCAGTATCCCTCCCAATCCTTTGACCATCTCTCCCACCCATAGGATGTGGTCTCCCAATCCTGCCAACCGGTCCAAACGGTCCTCCATGAACTCTCAATAGATCTCCTCTCCATCCCAGTCTCCTACCACCCCCACCTCCATCCCTACCCTCATCTCCATCTCCCTTGACCTTCTAAGAAGCTCTAATCTATCATCTTCATCTCCGTCTCCTGACACCTAGATCATCTAAATCGTCACCCTCATCTCCTGAGCTAGGAGGAGGATCTGGTGGATCAGTAATATGAAGACATGGATGTGCTAGTATATACTGAGCATACTTTGCAATAACACCAGGATCAAGAATGTGCAATCTCATATCATAAGCCACTCTTAGAGTAGCAAGAAACTTTGCACGAGCAATCTCAAATGACAAAGAAGGTCCCCAATCTCACCTATCTCTATACCATCGAGCATATATCGTGACACCAGTAGGCATAGGCTGAATGATACCAAACTATCTAAGAATGTGGCTAATCAATTGTTGCTCAATAATGTAAGGAGTTTGAACAATGAGATATCTACTCTACAGAATAAATGGTAATGTATGTGCATCATCCATCCATGGCTCACAATCAACATATGGTCTCCAAGTAATACTATCCAATGAATCAAGCACCCAATGCCAATACTCCATCTTACCCAGCTTATATTGAGTAAGGATACCTGCATATAGATACACAAATGGCTTCCTCTCTCCATGAAATTTATGATGGATAGGCTGAGTAATAGCAATGTGCTCCTAGCACCAGATCTGCAAAAGTGTGCATCCTATAGACAAAATAGCACTCTCATGATACACCGCCTAATGAAGATCATGATATAAATGTGCAAGCATACAAACACCCCAAGCATATTGAGTCCAATACTGCATCATACTTTGAATAATCTCATCCCATCCAACAACAAAACCTCACAATTGCCTATCAAGACAAATGAATCCTCCAATCAAACCAACAAGAATCATAGGGAGAGTCTCGTAATACATAACCATATCCTCCCATTGGATCTCTCCTCTAGAGATTCTCTCATTAGCAAAAATAGCTCTGCAAGCCTCTATCCTAGCATGATCATTAACATCATACTGCACTAACTCACTGATCACTAGGATGTGCAGAATCCTATAGACATCCTCGAGCGTCACATTAATCTCACCCGTGGGTAGGTGGAAAGTGTTATGCTCATTGTGCCATCTCTCGGCTAACGTCATCAACAATCCTCTATTATGGGTAATCTCAGGCATATATAATAGATGACGTAAACCACGGGCATCTATATGTCTCACCTCTGCCTATGTCATCTCTGGCACTAAATGCCGTACCATCGGTAATTTCTCCCAACGCTGGAGAACATCAAGTTTTTCCTATTTACCAAGAGAATTAGATCAATCATCACTTATCTATCTATCAAATCAAAGTGATCACTAATCTATCAAATCAATCAAATCAAACTAAAGCAACTTAAGCTATAAAATCATGTTAAAACCTATCAATCATGGTTTTCTATCAATTAGTGAGTTAAATCAAAACTCTACTAAGCTCTTACATCAGAAACTAAATCGGTTTCTTAGAGCTAGTCTATCAAAACAAATCAAATCGATCTATCAAATGACATCAATTAATCAATCAATCAATCAAGTTCCTATTCATCATACATGTGCATCAAATATGTCAAATTCAATCAACACAATGATTTTTTTGGCTTTTGCATCTATCAAAAACATTCATTTAAAGCATATATGCTACCTTATTGAACATAAGCGCTAAACAAAGCATATGCACTAACCTTTTCAATAAACATGCTAACCCTAAGCACATATGCGCAAAACTTGCAAAAGCACTAACACACAATGCATATGAGCTAACAAACAAAACATAAGCGCTAACCTAATACCAAATATTACAAAAAAAATTTAAAAAATCCAAAAATGTGCCAAAAAACATGAAAAGTTGTACAACAAGTTGAAAACAAAGCTCGGGATAAGATACATATCGGATCCCCATACTTAGGAGGTCGCTGATATCGTCAAACACGCTCAAATCGATGGTTCTCCACAGGAATCACCATTTCACCACCTCACCAATACAATTTTCTTCACAAGCTAACAAGGATGAAAATGAAATTAAAATTAACCTTGGTTAATTTTATATTTACTATTTTAAAGAGTAATTAATGCTTTTCAATGCAGCAATTTAATTTGTTTTTTACAAATGAATTTAATTGACGAAACTTTTCAATTATCATGAGATCAATCGTTCAAACCAAAGTTTTCAACAATTTCATGATCAATCTTCTGAGGGGGCACACAATCAAGATTTTTATCTCCATCAGGCGCAGTATCAAGACTTGATTTAATCTTTCAAACAATGTTGTCTCGACATCATTTCAAAGAGGGGCAAAATGTATACACATAAAATTGGCTATGAGCAATTAAATAAATATTTTATATTTATTTAATATTTATTCTTCTATTAAATAGTTAATTTGAAAAAATTAAATTATTTAATTCATTTTTCGTGTCTTTCTATTAATTAATTTAATTAAAATATTTTCTTAATTAATTCATCTATCCTATTCCTCTAATTAATTAAATATCTAATATTTAATTATTCTTCTGATCAATTAATTGAATATCTAAATATTTAATTATTGCCTTCAATCATTTAAATATCCAATATTTAATGGTTATTCTCCTATCCTATAGTCTCAAATATTAAATGATTTCTTAAATTATTTAATCTATTTTCCAACTCATCTTTCATCTCCACTTCATCTTCCCTTTGCGAACTCATCAAACATGTGGCTAAGGAAATTAATATTTCTTAAATATTAATTCATCATTTATCTCCAACCTCAAAATTTAATGAAATATTGTGTACGTACACATATTTCATAACCTCCTTCTATATTCTCTCCAACACCCCCTACATCTTAGGAAGGACTTGAGTCCACTTGTCTTCTCATGCCTAAATTTTCTCCAACCATCCCTAGATTCCCTCAGTCAGCAACCCAGTCAAGGTGAGATGAGTGACACTTGTCTTCTCCTTCCCCCTTTCTCTCAACCTTCACCTTTTCTCACAACCATCCAAATCTGCAGATCTGATCATGACCATTGATGTAAGCCACATCATCTTATCCTCTCAAGGTCTATAAAATCAAGAGTTTCAGTTGAGAGAGAGTTAGACTTCAAGTGAATTTGCAAGCCAAATCATTTGTAAAACTTATGCATCCATGAGTTTTAATCTTGAAGAAAATAACATAATCACTTAGCATAGTCATTTAGCATTGCATATCATAGCATCAGTTAACTATCAGTTATCAGTCCATTCTTCATATGCCATCTTGGAAGCTATTAGTGCTTGTCTGAGAGCACACCATCTGCAACCAAAAATAGTGGAGTTAGAACACAATGAGTCTTAAACCATGAAAGTAAAAATAATGTTTTATTTTAATATGTATTTCATGTAGTTTCATTGGTTGAATTTGGATTTCCTATAGCATTTACTTTGTATTTCGTGAAACTAACTTGTTGCAGGTAGCATTTTGAGGATGAAATTCAAGTCGACACAGATTGCATGATACCAAACACTAGAAGAAGGAGTTCGATGGTTGAATAGGTACATTAAAACATTAGAAAATACCTCCAAAGCATTGGATCTTCCTTGTGGTCCCATTCCCATACACTTCCTTTGTAACCCGGGCCTAATCTGATCAACTAGGTTTGTGACCCGAATAGGTGTCTAGGAGTGCCAGAGCAAGTTGGAGATGTGGTTATTTGGAGTCTGTGAGAAGTTCCAAAAGGGTATTTGAAACAACAATTATAATTTATCAATATAATCTTTTGTTGGTGTAAACTGGATGCCAGTGTGAATGAGCCTTGTTGTATCTGTCGGTGCCGGTAGGTGAAGTCTATGGTCGGTAGGTGAAGTCTATTGCTGGTTGAACCCATGGAACCTTGTTGCCATCAATGATAAGAAGGTTGTGAAAGTCTTGTGAGACCCTAAGGGCATAGTGAAGGTGTTTGCCAACCCTTGTGAGGGATGAAGTTCAAGTTTTGGTTTTGGTGTGAGTTGAGGCCTTCATGGGCTTAAGATTGTGAGATTGAAAGGTGAGAGAGTGTGTGGGGTTTGCCACACTACTGCTGATGACCTCTACATTAGGTGGTATCAGAGCTCTAGAAGAACTTGGGAAGAGTTTGAACCATGGGATATCAGAAAGAGGGACAAAGTGAAGAGGAGATACCCTGTAGAGTCACCAACGTAGAATTGGCTAGATAGTGAGGAAGAAAATAGCCAAGAACAAAAGGATGGAAGCAGAACTAGAAAAGTTGAAGAAGGATCAGGTTGGGAAGGAAGTTGGCTCAGAATCTAAGGAAGAAGAAGGAGAAAATAAGGAGAGAACCCAACTGTATTTTCAGATCAAAGGCAATTCATTGAAGCCCTTAAGAGAGTAGGTGGAAGAGACACTAAGGCAGAATTACCTATGTTTCAAGGGAAGATGAATCCAGAGGAGTGCATGGACTATATTGAGGCTTTGGAAAACTATTTTGAGTATGAGGAGGTGGTAGAGAACCAAAGAGTAAAGGTTGCTAAGTCAAAATTGAAGGGTCCTGCCCTTAGTTGGTGGAATATCCTAGAAAGGGAAAGAATGGTGGAATGTAAGAACCCCATCACTTCATGGAAGAGGATGGTGTCAGAAGTTAAGAAGCAGTTTGTCCCTGAGGATTATGAGATAAACCTACATAAGAAACTACAAAATCTGAGGCAAAAGGATTTGGATGTTAGTGCTTACACCAAGGAGTTCCACAGAATGACACTTAAAGCAAAGATACTGGAGAGTGAGACACAAAAGTTAGAAAGGTACGTGAATGACCTTAAGTTAAACATTAAAGATGAACTCAATTTGTTTAATCCCGAATCAGTGCATAAGTGTTATCAAATGGCACGTAGGATTTAGGAGAAGCAAAAGAGGCAAGGAGAACACTATAATAGAGGAAGGGGTACAAATTTCAAAGGTAAGGGCAGATTCAATGGTAGAGGATCATACCCTAAACCCCAAAGAGAAACAAGCAGTTAGGAACATGAGGAAGAATCAGGGAACAAAGATAGTTTTAGAGGGAGAAGAGAAAATGGAAAAGGAAGATTTGGGTGAATAGGTCCTAGTGTTTTCACCGGTAGGTGTTTCTCTTGTAACCAGGTGGGACATCAATGCTTTAGGTGTCCAGAAAAGCAAGGGAATGGTGGTCAAGGGGTTGAAAGAAGAGCACATTTTATTCAAGAGGAAGATAGTCAAAGAATGACCTCCTACCACACATCAACTTCCAAAGATGCAGACCCAGAGAAAGGAGAGCTCTTGATGATAAAATGACTCTCTTGAAGGAGCCAATCAACAAAGAACCACCTCAGAGGAAATCTCTTTTCATAATCACCTGTAAGGTACAAGGTAAAGTTTGTAAGGTCATTGTAGATTCCGGATCCACAAATAACATAGCTTCTATTGATATGGTCACCAATATTAACTTGCAAAGAATACCTCATCCATATCCCTATAAGGTATCTTGGTTGAATAAGGGACAACAAGTGTTGATTAGTGAACGAGTTTGGGTAGATTTTTCAATTGGTGAATATAAGGATAGAGTGTTGTGTGATGTGGTAGAAATGGATTCTTGTCATTTATTACTTGGTAGGCCTTGGAAATATGATGTGGATACTAGGCATGAGGGTAGAAAGAATGTCTACACCATCACCAAAAATGCAGAGAACTTTACCATGACCCCTCTCCTAGATGACAGTAAGGAAAAACACATTGTGACTAGTGTCATGCTAGTAGATGAGAAATAATTCATGAGGGATTTGAAGGAGAAGGATACTCCTTGATTCTCCATAGTTTTCAACCCTAGGGATGAACCTAAGAAGCAACCTAGGGGCCATGAGGCAAAAGGAAAAGCTGGGCCTAGGGAGGTTCAGGATCTACTAGATAAGTATAAGGGAATTGTTGCAGACAGTACCACAGATACCTTACCTCCTCAAAGAGAAATCAGTCATTGCATAGACCTTATACCAAGTGCCATCCTACCTAAAAAGGTAGCCTATAAACTAACCCCTAAACAAAATGCAAAAGTTGCCAGACAGATCCAAGAGTTAGTTGAGAAAGGGTTCATTAGAAAGAGTATAAGCCCATGTGCAGTTCCTGTCATGCCCAAAATTTAGGGCAAAAACGGAACAAATTTTTTTTTTTTTTAAAAGATACCAAATTTAATTAACAAGCACACTCTTGCGACAAGCGTTAACGAAAACTTCATTAATAAATTCGAGCTCATTCTAGAACGAACGAAGCATCGACAATCTGTTACAATCTAATTGCGGAAAAACCTACTGGTTTAAATTCTATCTCCAAAAGATATTTAATCAATAGTTTTATTAAATTATTCATACTTAAAGTATTAGGAGAGATATTTTAATTTATCCTCCAATATGACTTTATAGTCTTTTTAATTCTTTTATATTTCTCTTTATAATATAACCAAAGTTAAAATCGGGATTAATTAAATATATACATATATACATAATTGATTATGCATATATTTATATATTTAAAATTTAATTACTTATACAAAAATGCTCAAATTCATACATTTACATACATATATATATAATTTCCATATGTATTTATGGAAACATATATATATGTATATTACTAAACTGGTAATTATTTTAATAATGATTTTAATTAACTGCCCTAACCTCCACTCGGTTAGGGTTTTAAACCCTATAAATTATTATATTTTTCTTTTAACTGTTACACATCTTAGCTGGGCCGAAGCCCTAGGCGGCCAAGAATCCATCTTTTTTTTAGCAGGTCGCGGGGGTTTATTGGCATGCTGGGCCGCGCGCGCGCCACTGTGTGAGCGCACAGTGGGCGCCGCGGCACCACTGTGTGCCCACACAGTGGGCGCCGCTGGCGGCACCACTGTGTGGCCACACAGTGGCGGCCATGGCCGTCCACTGTGTGCCCACACAGTGGGAGCCGCAAGCGGCTCCACTGTGTGTGCACACAGTGGGCGCCGCGCGGTCGTCCACTGTGTGTACACACAGTGGAGCCCGCGGGGTTCCCATCATATTTTTTTTAAATTTTTTTTAAAAAAAATTACAATAACATTTAATAATATAAGTATATATATATATTTATATTTATATATATATATATATATATAAATATATATATATATATATATATAAATATATATATATATATACATATATTTATATATAAGTATATATATATATGTGTATATTCGTAAATTAAAAAGCATAGATAAAAGATAAATTTAAATTCTAAATAAAATCTATATATATTTTAAAAGAGAATTATTACATGCAAAATTCTAAGCTAATAAAATAAAGGAAAAGATTACCTTAAGTTAAATCAAGAATTTAATTATTATATATATATATATATATATATATATATATATATATATATATATATATATATATATAAATATTTATTAATTTAAATGCATCTATAAGACAAGCTTCTAAAATCAATGTTTAACAAAAACAAATACGATTTAAAGTATTTTATAAAGCTACATTTTACTTTTTTTCTGGAAATAAAGAAATCCATTTATATATTCCTTTTTTTTTAAAATAGAATATTCACTTAAAACAACTCTTTTTTTTTATAAAAAAATACATAGAAATCTTTCAACAACAATAATCTTTTATTTGCCACAAGTGAAATATAATTAAAGTCAAAATGAAAAAAAAACAAATCTTTTATTTCTTTCCATGATACAAGAAGCTTTTTGCATGCAACACAATTTAAACCCTTTTTCTTTATAAACCAGAAGTAGAAATAACAAGCTTTTCTTCTTTTTATACATCTCTAAAATGTTCTACCAAATTTACAGAATGATTTCTCTGAACAGTCATAACATAAAGATTTCAAGTCTACTATTACAAATTTCAACTTGCTTCTCCTTTCTCTTGAATTTGAGGCATTCATTTACAACAACTTTAAACATACATCTGCAACTGAATTCAAATATCTTCAAATACAATCTTCTGAATATCTTTCATGAATCCTATCCTCTTTCTTCCGAATTTCCTGCATAATAGAAAACACAAAACTGACCACGGAGTGCTCACCTCCCAGCCTAGGCTAACTGGTAGCCACCCCCGAGCTCGGAGAACCAATTCCTAGACGGGTACAAACAGGCAAACACAAAGAAACACAAAGCATACAAATATTCCAGACACATTCCCAACCTGGCTTTCACAGCACCACACTCTGGTGGTGAATAATTTCAAAGGGTGGTAGTGGACCAAATACCCTGAGGAGAATCTGCAAGTATGTAATAACAAGAAGCCACCTCATGGCACAATAACATATCAAAATCTCAACCCCATAATTCCTTATGCCCCCCAAAGGCATTCTAGCCTTATAACCCTCCTTATGACCCCCATTGCACAAACAGGCCATGCAGCAAGGGTCACACAAAGATCCCTTGTGATCGCTCTCTAAAGAGAGTCTCTCACTCGAGGGCTGTCACTGCTACCACCCTCAAGATCCTCTTCTCTCCCAAGAGAAAGAGAGATCTTGAGAAAACTCCCAAAACACATTCATTCATAAAACAAAACCAAAAGATTTTCAAAAATCCATTTTCAAGAATACAGACTTTCTTATTCAACAACTTCCAGAAATAAACAAAATCAAGTCATTAAAAGTAAAAATGAAACCAACCTTAATCTGCCCAAAGGTTATAATGATATCTGAAGAAGAGCTGCCCAATCCACAATTCTTTATTTTCCTTAATCAATTTCTTTAACCCATAACATTATTTTTCTTCCAAGTTTTCTTCTGTCTCCAAATATGGAGAGTGGGTGATTAACCAGCTATTCCCAAAAATCCTCCTTAAGAAGCTCACTCACTGAGTTCTCACAGGATTCTAAAAAAAATCAACAAAAAGAAGGAAGAAAACAAAATGCAAAAAAAAACTTTCCTTCCAAGAGGGAAAATCTTGGTTTGATTTTCCTTCAATTTTCAATTTTCGCTCAACTCAAAAAAGCCAATTTTTAAAGCGTTAAAAAGATCATAATAAAGTAGAAACTTGCCTAAAATTACCCCTAACCCCTAGGTATACCTTATGGGCTTCAGGAAACCCTAATAAACTACCCCTAGGTGTTCATTTAACCCATTTTAAACCCCTCTGAAGTTTATTTTCGGGTCAAACATAAGTTGACCACACCAAATATTATATTCTCAAAATATCTTTTTGACAACACATTATTTTATTTAAAAATAATAATAATTAACACTTTCCCATCAAGAGACAAGATAAAATATTAAAATTTAAAACCTCAATGTGTCAAGTGACACTAAAAAAATACTTTTACAAAAATAAACACGAAATTGTCTCTTGAGGTTTTTACACAATAAATTTAAATAACACAAAACACACATGCAGCATATACTGATACGAATAAAATACAACACAAACGGGGTGTTGTCTCTCCAAATAGACAAACCCTGGCTTTACGAACATACATAAGTCTAGGTTTGATTCTCCGTAATTTTCCATGGTCACATGGTAAATTTCCTGCGCATCTCAATGTACACATTAGTACTCTCAAATATTCATATAAAATATAATTCAATAATATAACAATGCACATCATTACTTGCATACAATTTTCATCTGCACAGATTGAATACATCTTTTGTCAAGCAAATTCACATAAGCAATTTTCATCCCAATTCACATAAACTAAACATACATCATAGTTCTATATTCAAAGTAAGGTCCTGCAAATTCATTAACGACATCTATCATTGCAATATCATTCTATCTAATAATCATGTAGTGTTCTATCTCATAAAGCATGTAAGTAAAACATCAATTCATAGCAATGTTATCCAATATCCTGAAAACATAAAAGTTCTAAATCTCAAAAAAGCATCAAAACAAAGTATCCATAGTAGTCTAAAATATAAAATCCACTGAATGTCCAACTGAGTCGAGGTGAGGCCTCACAGTTCCGACAGTGCTAGCTCCTAAGAAAGAAGGGACATGGAGGTTGTGTACAAACTCTAGGGCTATCAACATGATAACAATAAGATATAGGTTCCCAAAGCTAAGAATAGAGGATTTGATGGATTGTCTAGGAGGGACCAAGTACTACTCCAAAATAGACTTGAAAAGTGGTTATCACCAAATTAGGATCAGAGATGGAGACCAATGGAAGACAACATTTAAGACCAATGAAGGATTGCTTGAATGGATGGTAATGCCATTTGGGCTTTCCAATTCCCCTAGTACATTTATGAGGTTAATGAATGAGGTTCTTAAGCCCTTTATCAATCATTTTGTGGTAGTATACTTGGATGATATATTGATTTTCAGTAAGGATAAAAATGAACATCGGATGCACTTGGATTTGGTATTGAAAAGGTTACATGAGGAGAAGTTGAAGGTCAACTTGGACAAGTGTGTTTTCTTGCACGAGGAATTGGTGTTTCTTGGATTTGTTGTTTCCAAAGGTAATCTGAGAATGGATCCATCTAAGGTGGAGGCAATCCTCAATTGGCCCACACCTAGATCTGCAAGTGAGGTAAAAAGTTTCCATGGTTTAGAAATCTTGTCTAGAAATTTATAAGAAATTTTAGTGGGGTTAGTGCTCTTATGATAGATACCATCAAGGGTGGAAGAAAGTGTCAATTTGGTTGGAATGATGAAGCTAACAAGTCTTTTGGTTATTTGAAAACAAAGATTGCAAAGTAGACCATCTTAGTCCTTCCTAATTTTCATATGGTATTCACTATTGAATGTGATGTATCTAAAAAAGATATAGGAGTCTTGAGTCAGGAGGGTAGACCTGTGGCCTTTTTTAGTGAAAAGTTAAATGAAGCAAAAAAAAATATTCAACCTATGATCTAGAGATGTATGCTTTGGTACAATCTCTTAGGAAATGGAGACACTATCTATTACTTATGGAATTTGTTGTTTATATTGACAACCATGCTTTAAGCTTTTTGAATAGGTAGAAGAAACTCAATCACAGGCACATGAAATGGATGGAGTACCTTCATGCTTTTACATTTACTATCAAGCATAAGAAGGGAGTGGCCAACAAAGTTGCAGACACCCTTAGTAGGAGGAACTTGGTAATCCAAGAGATTTAATTAGAAATCATGGGAATCACTACTATGAAGGACAGGCACCAAGAAGATGCAGATTTCAAGGAGGCTTATGAGGTTTGTCAAGCTATGAATGAAAGGTATCATATTGATTTTTCTGAGCATATGCTTCAAGAAGGTTTAATTTTCAAGAGAGTCATCTTTTTATTCCTAATTGCTCAATGAGGGAGAATATTGTCAAGGAAAAGCATTGTGGGAGTTTATTGGGACATTTTTGACTTGATAAGACACTTGAGTTGGTTAGAAGGTTTTATTTTTGGCCAAGAATGCAATCAGATGTGAGGAAATTTGTTTCAGAGTGTGTGGTGTGTCAAAGAGATAAAGGTACAAGTTCAAATGAAGGCCTCTATACTCCTTTACCCATCCCTACCAAACCTTGGGATTCAGTTAATATGAATTTTGTTTTAGGCCTTCCTAGGACTAAATCAGGTTATGACAGTGTTTATGTTGTGGTAGACTGGTTTTCAAAGATGACACACTTTTTACCATGCAAGGTTACACATGATGCTTCTAATATTACAGGTTTATTGTTTAAGGAAATTGTCAGACTTCATGGGTTACCCTTGAGCATTATCTTGGACAGGGATCCTAAGTTTTTAGGACACTTTTGGAGAACCTTGTGGCATAAGTTGGGGACTAACTTGTGTTTCTCTTCTACTTATCACCCTCAATCTGGTGGACATACTAAGGTAATAAATAGGTCCCTTGGAAACTTGTTAAGGTGCTTGACCAAGGAGCATGTAACTACTTGGGATACCATTCTTCCACAGGCAGAATTTTCCTATAATGACTCTGTGAATAGAAGTACAGGGTTAAGTCCTTTCCTAATTGTGTATGGTACACATCCCAGGGGTATTCTTGAACTTAGATATGTGAATAATATTGATAGAATAAGTGCTCAGACATATGAATTTGCTAAAGTCATGAAGGATATACAACAACAAGTCAGAAACAAATTAATTCATACCTCTGAGAAATACAAGCAAGCAATAGACCTCAAAAGGAGAGATGTTTAATTTAAGGTGGGAGATATGGTGATGATTTATCTCTACAAAGCATGAATCCCTAAGGATAAATACACCAAGCTACTCATGAAGAAGATAGGTCCTTTCAAGGTCCTCAAAAGATGTGGGAACAATGCATAAAAAATAGATCTACCCCCGGATGTGGGATTGTCGCCTATATTTAATGTTTCTGATATATATGCATATAAGGGTGTTGTTGATGATGTTTGTGATACAGGTCAATTAGATTCCTCTACTCCATACATGATAGACTTCCCACACAACCCAAACTTGAAATTGAGTGTATTTTGGATCAAAGGGTCACCAAGCACACAAGGAGGAAGACTTATTTGGAATACTTGGTCAAAGGGAGGAATTAACATTTAGAAGATGCTACATGGATGACCTCCAAAGCCATTGAGAGGATAGGAACCAAAATTGTAGACATCCCCACTCAAGGGACTTGAGTTTCTTTAACTCGGGGAGTATGGTGCAGGGCACCTCTTCTTTTCATGGTTTTTTCATGCCATTAGGGGTGTCTAGTGTTTGTTTTGTGTTTACTTATGTTGTCATAATAGGTTGGATCTCAAGGATCAACCTAGATGTAATAAAATGTCGTTGTATGGTCAATAACCTCTCAGGTGCACATATAAGCCTAAAGGTCTATTAGGCCATGTTGGCTTGAACATGAAAATTTGTGTTTATGATCATAGAATGTTGTCTTAAGTGTTTTAAAGGTTAATGATGTCCTTAGATATGTTTGATAAGGTTTAGGTGTTTAGGAACCCAAAGTTGCAAAAATAGCATACAAGTTGTCATTGTTGTCAAAGCAACTTTTGAAAAGTTGTCGGTTGGGATGTAACTTCTTTCCAATGGTCACAACCATTCCAAAGTTGGTTGTGGTCATTGAGATGAGCCTATTTGTGTTGGTACAACTAATGAGAAAGGTTGGTTGAAGGCACAAAATGATTTGGAGAAGTTTGGTGGAGAGTATGAAATGAAACAAATATGATTTTGCCTGAATTATGTTACTTTCCCTAGGGTGTCGCAAAGATGAGGCTCTAACTTGCAATCTAGTCATTGGCTCTCAATGGCCTTTGGTAGGATGTGAGTTAGGGGGATGTATTGTGAGATTCCAAAGGGGAATATTAGTGGAGTTGCATTGGTCTTTTTACCACCAAGCCCTAGCCTAAACTTTGTAAGGGTTTAGACTAGTACAACCAAGAATTGATGGATTGCATGATACTAGACACTAGAAGAAGGAGTTAGATGGTTGAATAGGTACATTAAAACAATAGAAAATCCCTCCAAAGCATTGGATATTCCTTGTGGTCCCATTCCCATACACTTCCTTTGTAAACTAGGCCTAATCTGATCAACTAGGTCTGTGACCCAAATAGGTGTCTAGGAGTGCCAGAGCAAGTTAGAGATTTGGTTCTTTGGAGTCTGAGAGAAGTTCCAAAATGGTATTTGAAACTAAAATTATAATTTACTGGTATAATCTTCTACTGGTATAAACTGGATGCCGGTGTGAATGAGCCTTGTTGTATCTGCCAGTGTCGATAGGTGAAGTCTATGGCTGGTAGGCGAAGTCTATTGCCGGTTGAACCTGTGGAACCTTGTTGCCATCAATGATAAGAAGGATGTGAAAGTCTTGTGAGACCATTAGGGCATAGTTAAGGTGTTTGCCAACCCTTGTGAGGGATAAAGTTCAAGTTTTGGTTTTGGTGTGAGTTGAGGCCTTCATAGGCTTAAGATTGTGAGAGTGAAAGGTGAGAGAGTGTGTGGGGTTTGCCACACTATTGCTGATGACCTTTGCATCACATTACCTATTGCCTAAGGTGTTTGTATTATATATGGATCATTGAGCCTTGCAGTATTTGAATAGTCAGAGTAAGTTGAATTAGAGATATATGAGATGGGTAGAATTTTTGTAGAGTTATACCTTTTTGTTGAAGCATAGAAGTGAGAAATCTAACAAAGTTGTTGATGCATTGAGTAGGAGAAGAAATCTGATGACAGAGATGAGAGTGATAGTATTATAATTTGATTAATTGAAGACCTTGTATGATGATGACCCAGATTTTTCAAAACCTTGGAGAGCATGTAGAGAATTGGTTATGATAGATAGAAGCAAGTGGTTGGATTACTTAATTCAAAATAGGATGTTATTCAGAGGATTTCAATTGTGCATACCTAAGAGTTCTATGAGGGAGAATCTGATAAAGGAGAAACACAGTGGATGATTAGATGAACATTTTGGTATTGACAAAACAATAGCTTGGTGAGTGAACATTACTTTTGGCCTCAGATTCATAAGGATGCTAGGAAATATGTGCATAGTTGTAGAGTTTGTCAAGTTGCGAAGGGTAGTAGTCAGAATGTGGGATTGTATAAATCTTTGATAGTACCAGTAAGACCTTGGGACGATATAAGCAAGGATTTCATACTTGGATTGCCTAAAACAACAAGAGGGAATGATTCTATATTTGTGGTAGTGGATAGATTCTTGAAGACGGCTCATTTCATACCTTGTAAGAAGACATCAGATGCATTACATGTAGCAAACCTATTTTTAAAGGAATTAGTGAGATTGCATGGATTACCTAAGAGCATATTTTTAGATAGAGACACTAAGTTTTTTGGCTATTTTTGGAGAACAATTTGGAAGAAGATGAAGACAAATTTGAAGTTCAGTTCTCCTTTTCATCCACAGTCTGATGGACAGACAAAAGTAGTAAACCGAAGCTTGGGAAACTTGTTGAGATGTTTAGTTGGAGATAAAACCGGAAGTTGGGATTTGCTTCTTGCACAATCAAAGATTGCCTACAATAATTTAGTAAACAAGATTACCGGAAGAACACCTTTTGAGATTGTTACCAGAGTGCATCCTAGAAGTATATTAGAATTAAGAAATATTAGCAATGAAGACTAGAGAAGTTCAGAAGCAGAAGAATTTGTAGATCACATGAAGGACTTACATATTCAAGTTAAGAAACATTAGGAGGATATGAATAGAAAGTATAAGGAGAAGGTAGATGAGAAGAGTAGACATAAGGAATTTGAAGTTGTCGATGAAGTGATGGTGTATCTGAGAAAATAAAGATTCCCAATTGGAACTTATAACAAATTGCAGATGAGAAAGTTTGGACCTTGCAGGATTTTGAGAAAGTTCATTTCTGGGAATGCATATGAAGTGGAGTTACCAGATAGTCTGAGTATTTCACCTCTGTTTACCAT
Organism: Cryptomeria japonica; assembly: GCF_030272615.1. Classification (NCBI taxonomy): domain Eukaryota; kingdom Viridiplantae; phylum Streptophyta; class Pinopsida; order Cupressales; family Cupressaceae; genus Cryptomeria; species Cryptomeria japonica. The sequence goes on along the minus strand of NC_081410.1, from coordinate 457,803,450 downwards.
TGTAGATCTTTATGAGTATCATGAACTAGAATTCAGTGAGGACAATATTGTAGACTTGGAGAAACAGTTACCCTTGAAGGAACCGAATCAGATTGAAGACATTTTGGACAGTAGGATTGGGTGTAGTACCCAGAGAAAATAATATAAGGAGTATCTTATGAAGTGGAAGGACAGACCAATTGAAGATTCATCTTGGATTTCTTAGGAAGAGGTAGACCACCTTGGTTTTCCTTTGACCTCAGCAAAGTGAGAGACTCACTTTTTCAACAACCTTTGATGCCTGATGCAGGAGCATCCTTGGTTCATAGAAATCTTGCATCAACCGAAAATATTTTCTTTTTGTTTTTCTTTTTGTGTGCAGTTTCAACATTTCTTTGTGTGTCCTAGATTTGGCTCACTTGAACCTGTGGACTTGGATTTTTCTAGAAGACTTGATCATCTTCCTTATTCCAAAACCATGGAGCATTTGGATCATTTTCCAACAAGTTATCACTACTGGTTTCAATGACAGTTTCCTATTATCGGTTGACAGTTGCCTGTTACCATTGGTGATCTACAAGATCACTTCCGTAGCTTGTGGCTCCCTGAGTGTTGATTCTAATGTTCCTTGGTGTGTGGCCGACCTTTTCCCTTGATCTACACTTCATCCTTTGGATTTTTTGGAGGAATCTCTTGGCGGAGGCCGACCTTATTGGTTTTTGCACGTTAGGTCTTGTTCTTCAGGTTTTGATCCCTCTTTTGGGCTGACCATATTCCCTTGGATCATATTAATAATTTTAATAGAGCATTAGAATCAAACCAAGAAGTTAGATGGATCATAGAAGATAGATCCTAAGATTTGAGGTCTCGATTGTGACTTGTTCAATATTTTGAGCATGTTTTAGCAAGCTTGTGAGCCGGTTTCTGTAACTCAGTTCTTACCAGTTGGTTGTAATCAATTTTCATGTTATAATTCAATCTTTTATGCATTGCCTCCATCATGTCCATGTGTTTCTATTGTGTTTACTCTTGCTGACTGATCTGGATTGATCTCTTTGAGGTCCCTCCTAATCGGTGACTGCTTCAAACTTTTGCTTTCCTTCCTTTTTATCAGTGCTAATGTTATTGATCCATTCCATAATGATTGTATTTTGACCCAATTTCTCTCTTGTGGTCGTCTGCTTTGGCCTTTTTCCCTTCTTCCCACTTGATGTAGCTTTCATATTAGTTCTAGAAGAAACCAATGTTTATTAGAGGGGGAATAGAGGCAAACCTTGTTCTTTTCTAAGATTTCTTAGAAGTTCCTTCTACTAAAGGTAAACCAAAAATCCTTAGACAATGAGAGACATATATTTTCATATACAACTTATCCATTCTCTTAGCATGATCTATCTCATCTCTCTTCTAGATCATCTTATTAAAATATCAGTAATTGTTCCAAATATTCCTTCTTTTTGATCAACTGACAACTGCAACACTTCAATACTCTTTTCAACTTCTTCTGTGAATATCTCATATAACAACTTTGGCACCAAGTAGTCTTTGGTTCAAGTGCTTCAATATAGTAGTAGTCCTTGCTGACTAGAAAGTTGATTTCATCTTTATACTTTCAAACCAATTCACTAGGAATCCTTTCTCTTTCTTGCATCTTATCTTGAATTTTTTTGAACCACCTTGAATTTATTGAAACTCCTAATATGCTATTTTATCTATACTTCTATAGGGCATAATTTGTCCCAAACTTTTCTCATAATTCTCAAAATATCATCATGAACATAATGCAAGATAGATTATCAGTGATCCATACCTAAATGGATATTTGGTTTCTTTGTCCTCTCCATAGTGTACAATATTTGTTTCCTTAGAAGCTCATAGAGATCGAACTTCTCTCATTTGACAACCCTTTAGAAAGCAACGTATATTACGGTGGTGGTGGTGGAACCCTCACAGTTCTAATAGTAGATTTTGTATGTGAAGATTTTTTTCACATAACACACACTCAGATCAGTGATATCCTCAATAATCATAACCCTTCTATCAAACTTCACACTGGTTAATTGAGTAATCATACCATTCTTTATTGCTTCCAGAATAGGAAGAGTGTCAGTGGAACACAACCCTATCAAAGCCCTAATCACATCCTTTGTGATTTTATGTGGTAGATCTAAAAACATTGTATCGCCATGGATCCATCTAAGGATGATTTGAATCCATGCATGCTCATAGCTAAAATCAAGAAAATATTTCCATATATTTAGTCCCATCTCTAGAATATGCTTGCATTATTGCTTGAAAATTGTTAGGTCTTCTTTCGTCAGTTGTTTTCATACATCATCTAATTTCACATGACGAACTTATATTAGGGTTGTATGAATATATACTGTAATATCCTCCATGCACACCACATCTAATGGCACTTTAAAAAATGCTCCGTGTGTTTCTATACAACTGCAAATGGATAAGGCTTGAATTTAATTCATGGTTTCAAAGAAGGATGAACGAGAATCGATGGAGCTATTTAAATATTGGGACATTCAAAATTTGAAAAAATTTGAAGGGCCTATGTTGAAAAAATTGCTTCTGACACTCTGAATCACCCCTGCAATCTTCCTGAGTAGCCCATTTTGAGGGGCAGTATATTCACACCATGTGATCTTCATGAGAAATAACTTTGGTATGTCATTTAACTCTTATCAGAGATGTCCTATGTCCGTTTGTAACTTCCCAAGATCATATTTGATGAGTTTTTGAATTCCTTGTTCAAGGGTCCTGAGATAGGTATGTTGTTTGCACACTATCAAACCCTTCAGAGTAGCCATTTTTAGAGAGTTCTATTTTGCTACCATTAGGTTGTCAAGACAAACCAATCATTCCTAGTAATTTTATACATTTCAGTGAGCCCATGTGTCAGTTCCTAGAGCCCCATGAATTTATTTTGATATTTTATCTAGGTCATATCCATTTGCAATTTTTTAATATTTGTGGCCAGAACAGTGTCAGATCTGCCAAAGTAGCCTCGCATCCTAATTTTTATTTCATGGTCTATTAACTTGCACACCAAAAGGAATGTTCCTAGTGATTCTCTATATATTCATCTACAACTTTGCTAGGTTGCAACACCCCAACACTTCATTAGATATTTTTTCAAAGCCAAAACCAAACTAACTTTATAGTGGTTTGAATCAACATTTCTAGAAAAGTTTAGAGAAGGCATGATTAGGTATTAATATTTTACACATATGATAGATCCAAGCTAAACCCATTTGCACACATACTCACCATATCCAAATGAAGTGATTCTCCCATTTGTGACCCCTAAAATTGAGGTTTTATATTTTTTCAAAGCAACAACTTGGTGGATTTTAAAAGGTTTCAGAATATGTAGTTTCAAAAGATGCTCGAGTAGGAAAATTTGAGCATTAAAATTTCTTATCTTGTGCATCACCATGTGGATATATTTGTAATTCTAGATTCTTCATATAACGTTTAGAGTGTGTGCCAGTTTCAAGGACTCAGGGAGATGATTTGATCCATTTTCAGAAGCAATTCTAGAGGCTACTTGAGTGGTTTTGGTTACATTGCAGAGACTTTAAATGTCAAATTAAATGACGATCCACTCAATTTTCAAATCTAGAATATTTCCAATCAGGACTTTAGAGCAATTTCAAGGGTTAGTTGTTCAAAAACTAAAGTTTTAGTTGGTCCCACTAGGGACCCGACTTAAATTCTCACATCATAAGATACATGGTTTCATTCCTCAAGTGTAAGGGCCAAAGGAGGAATCATTAAAGTCATTTTAACATATTAGAATTATTATGAAGGTAAAAGTTTAATTAAATCATTTTAGAAATGATTTAAATGCATATGATGTGGTGGGACTCGTGAGAAAGAGGTGAAGGGAAAATGAAATTATAGAATTTTCTAAAACTATTGTTCCTTCCATCCTACAAGACATAGGAGATAAATAGAAACATCATGTGGGTCCATGGAGGAAATATTTGGCTTTCCTTCTACCCCACATGGTCATTAAGGTAGTGCAAAAGGTAACACATGGATGTGGGGAAAGGAATGTTGTCCCCTCCATCCCGTGAGGGAAGTCAAGACACAAAAGTGAAGCCGCGGGAGCGCAAAGAGCTTCCTTTTTCATCATGCGAAGTAAAATTAGGGTTTCAGTTGTCATCAAATATTCTTGGCTTCTCTTTCATAGGCTATGTAATCTAAAAAATACTAGGAATCATTAACTAGATGATGAAGGAACAAAGCTATAGGATGAATACTGACGCATTAGACCCAAAAGCATGAAGAATCTATTACAAGCTAGGGTTGCCATTGCACCAAAAGATCAACTTGTCAATGCTCAATACAACCACTAGACTTATAGAATCCATAGGAGGCTGTTAAACCATGTCATGAATCCCCATGAGGGACTTTGGCCCATTGCCAACAATCCCCCTCCCATCATCACTCACCGCAGCCTGCATGATTCAAACATGTGAACAAGCTCTAATACCACTTGTTACAAGCTAGGGTTGTTGTTACACCAAAAGATCAACCTGTCAATGCCCAATACAATCAATAGACTTATAGAATCTACATGAGGCTGTTAAACCATGTCGTGAATCCTCGGGAGGGACGCTGGCCCACTGCCAACCTAATCGACCAAGTAAAATATAGAGGCACAATACCATTTTGGGGGTGCTTTTTTGTGCTTCGAGGAGGAATAAAATATGTTATCTATTGTTTGAACGAAATAGAAAGTGCCATGAGATTTTTGCAAAATCTATGTTTGTAGTGCACAAAGTAGTAAGAAATCACTCCAAGTGTGATGTTGATCACAAGATGTCTTAGTGAAATTATATGAGTTCCAACCATAAAAAATCTGAGAGATTGTGAATGGATTTAGGTGAGTAGCTGCATAAAAACAAGATTGGTGAAGTCTTTTATTGTTGCAAGGATAATCCATAGGTAATGTGGGAATGCTAATGTATAATGAACAAAAGCAATGCATAGTTGATGGTGTGAGAAATGAAAATCCCAAACCTCATCACCAAGGCATTATTCATGCTTGGAGAGATAGCGCAGTGTCATGTTTTCTTGATGCCTGTAGATCATAGAAAAGAGCATTCAAATTCAAATCTAAGATCATTGTGCACTAGTGATCTTAAAAAACATTTTGTAGAAGAAAATGCTAGGAGATGAAGTGCAGTGTTTGGTGCCCGTAGATCAAGCCGACAATTGTTTATATGGTGCACGAGTGTTGTCATTTGTTTCTTCACAAGTCTTCATCAAATTGGAGTAATTTACAATTTTTGACGTGATGATTTGGTCTAGGTACAACTATCAATTTTGCATTGATCTCCACTATTTTATCATAAGGCAATCATGGAGGGTAGATTGATTTGTGTATAAGGATATTTATGTAATGCACCCATTAGTATGCTAAGGGATGAATACGGTGGCTAGTTTTGCCAGTATGTGGAGCATTAGGTGTATAATGAAATAGTTGTAGAATGTGCACAAAAAGAATGCTTGAGAAAAATCTTAAATTTACTATTCTTCATTGGTACAAGAGCCAGATTGAAGCTTTCAAATCCTTTGAAAGAGAATGAAGAATTTTTTTTTGCAATTAATTCTTCAGATCCCAAGAGAAAAGATGTTGACAGTGAGCTCCAATAGGTTATCCTAGAAACGAGGTTGACATCCAATGATACATCAACAACCAACACCTCTTCATTGTCTTACAATATATAAAGTGAAGCTCCCAAGGTAACTAAGATCATTATTTGGTAAGAAGAATATTGAATATTTAGTGTTCATCATTGCAAGTTTCCAGTATGTGAACAATGCTCAATGATAGGTTGTGTCAATAAAATCAAATCAAAATACTTAATTACCCAAGAGAAGGAGAAATGCAAAAATTAGAATGAATATTGTAGAAGTATTCTAATGTGAAGAATGTCAGAAGTGAGTAAAGTTTTTTTACAAAGAGGAATAAAATTGGGGACGTAGTAGTAAAATCTTTCATTGTGGGTTAAATATTTTCACAAAAGGGTTTGAAGTGTTAAGGAAAATAAATATGAAAGGACTAAAGTGTTGCATTGAAATATTTTCTCTTGGCAAATATATGGTCATATGAGTTGAGCAATAAAAATTGTTTTATTATGGAACTTTCACTTCCATGATGTTTAGATGCTTTAAAAGCGGAAATCAAATATTTTCAGCTACAAACAAAATGAATTAAAATGAGAATAGAGACAAAAGCATTAGTAACTGTAAAAGAATGAAAATATATCATAAAATTAGAAAGAGAATGTGCAGAAAGTGATAGGATAGTCACAACCACTACAAAGGCAGATTACTATATTCAGACAAAGGTAAGTGCAAGTTACAAGCAAAGACAAAAGCAAGATACAAAAGATGGAATTTAGCTATAGGCGAAGGGCATGACACAAAAAAAGATAAATTTCTTTGTCACGACAAAGGTATGAGGCAAAATAAGATGTCTTCTATTGAAAGCAAGTGAAAGAAAAAGGTTTGAGATAGATGGAGTTGTTTTTAAATTACCAACTATCACAAGAAGGTTCTAGAAGTAGATGAAAGAATATTGATCAAGGGTAGGGATGAGAAGAGAAGATTCAGATTCAGATTTGAAGATCAATGACAAAAAGAGTGTCAAGTGTCATGTTCAAATGAATTTTAGGGCTTCTTCTTCTATGTATTAATTCCTCTCTTCTCCTCATTTTGAACAATTCTGATGTAATTTTCTGGAAGCAAGGCTTCCTTGTACAGGTCTAGAATTAGAGTACGTAGGAATATATTATCAACATGTAATGTTTCTACTATTTTAAAATAGTTTTCTACCAGAGTGCATGAAGATTTTATATGTTTTTTGAAGTTGTCTCTTGAATGTTTAAGCACTATTTTATGAGATAAGTGATCAAGGATCCTTTATTTGTCCTTGCAAATATTTGTATGGTGTTTGTATTGTTTTTTACTTTTCTTCAAGGAAGAGATTAAATTTCTTTTAATAGGTCAAAGAGATGGTGTTGTGTATGTGAATGATTAACAAGAATGGCTGCAACAAAACCATAATGGAAGACATTAATGCAAATCATTAGTATTATGAACTCAATGGTTTAGGTTTAATCTATTTGAGTAGAATATTTGCATGTTGTTAGTTGACTCTATTGACCTAAGGCCTGGCATTGGTTATGGATTTTATACCCAATTTTCAAAATTAGAAATAATCTCAAATTATCATTTCCTTTCTATTATAGGAGTAGTTTTAGTGTAGAAATCAGTCCCAATAGCCAAGTGAATGTTGAAAAGCCAAGATTATAGCCAAATTCAAAGTTTTTAGACCTTCCTTAGTGAAATTTCATTGGGAATATCTATTGTATTTTGCAATGTCAAAGTAAGAAATAAAGTAGGGTATTTAAACATTGTTAAAGGAGACCCACATTGGTTTTGTAGAGCCAAAAGTGTAAGAGATTCTAGTCTTGTGATTGAATCTTGTTCATTGGCCAAATCCAACCCCGAGCTTGAAAATAAGAAAGTGGATAATCCTTTAGGTTTTGGCAAATCTGTTGATTTGGGAACCAACATAAACAACAAATAGAACTGATAACACAAGATTGATAAATACCTTTGATCGTAACTGTCACTAGGGTTTGTACAAGAAATTGCATTTTTCATATCACAACTCTCAAATTTGTAAGATCACAAGTGATAAAAATGAATTTAAAAACATAATTTATCATTTTTCATCAAATACTTATGGTTTTTCATTGAAGTCTTGATAGAGATCACAAATACCTTTGTAAAACACCACAAATACTTAGAAATCTTTGGACATTTCTTCATAACATATACCATGCTGAAAAAAACCCAACATCCAAACTATAAGAGGGTTCTTAAGATCTTCAATAAAATCTCCCCCTCATATAATGCACTTAATCTAGTTTCTAGAGAGATCGTTTGCACCACCAAGAGGTACATACGCATCCTTTTCCTTACCTTCTACATTCTCATAAGATTTCTTCACAAATGTCTTTTTTGTCTTCTCCTTTATATCATCGACATCAATCTTCTTTTTTAGAGCAAAGGTATTGTTATTCTTTCCTCTGCAAAACCTATCAATGTGCCCTAATTTTTTGTAATTGTAACAAGTAGGACCTTGTTGTGGACCACTTCCATACCCTTCTGACATTAGATATGTACTCAAAAACCTTGTATCCATATTTTTTTCATGCATAATAATATCCATTGAAAGATTGAACATTTTTACCATTGTTTATATTCACATATCCATTCCACATCATTCTACTTCTGCATTCATTTACCCTATGTCCAAACTTATTGTAAGCATAACATTGACTATTAAATGGTTGATATTTGATCTGACTTCTAAATTCATTACCTTTATCTCCAAACTTAAGAAATGAAAAACATTTACCATTAAAAGATGGAGAATACCTAAATTGAATAGGAGTAGGCTTCTAGAAATTCTTCTTGTTCTAGACCAAAATGAAACTCTTTTGATCTTCATTAGTCTTCTCAAATTCATCCTTGACCTTTTCCTTTCCCTTGTCATCTTTGCTAGGAGTTTTATAACTCTCTCCTTTGTCAAAAATAAGACCAGCTTTGTCCTTAGATAGTTTTTGGAGGCTTACCATTTCATCAAGCAAATTACTACCATTTTTTAGCTTCAATTCTTGTCAATTTGTTCTTTTTCCTCTTTAAATTCCTTCCTCAAGATGACCAGATCTTCTTCAAGATTAGTGCATTCTCTAGACTTAATATGTAGTTTTTTTAATATTGTCAATGGTCTTCTTTCCTTCTTCAAGTTTTCTTTTTCAGATGAACAAGATGTTCTTTTTCTTTTTTGAACTTTTCTCAAGTTAGTCTCCCAGATTAGCAAGAGATAGTCTCAATTATCCTCCAAGATCTACTATTGCATTGATATCCCAACCTTATGCTTCCATAGCATCCAATTTTTTTATAGATTCAAACATTGTGTTCAAACCTTGGATCTACCTCAGCCGTTAGATTATTTATTGCTTTGATACCAATTGTTGAACACTTCTGAATGCTGAGAGAGGGGTAGTTAATCAACATATATTAAAATTTAACCACTCATTAATCATTCATTCCAATTATCATGTGTGCAGAAGTAAACAGTTGAGAACAAAAGAACAATCATACAAGAACACCTGTATTTTTATTTGTTAAACCCAATTTGGGAAAAACTATGCAAGAACTATCTCACTATATGAAAATTGAATACAAAATTTTAGGCTCTTGGCTAAGGAAGCACATTGTTCCTAATTTGGAGTTGAAAACTAGGGCATGCAACCTTAGGGAAAGATCTAATGGAATTGCAAAGTATTAAAGATTACTTCTTCAGGGCATTCTATACAATAGATTTGATTACAATGAATAGTTATTGCTAAACTCAAGAGATATGCATCCTCTGAAATGTTGATTATAGATCACTGTTCTAAACATCTGAAATTTCAATTTCATTACTTCTTATCTGCAATTGCATACCTTCTCTCTAACACAACACATCATACACAACTTCTTGTTCAAATCATGTGATCCTCCAAAAGTTCCCATCCCTTATATACCATCTGCAACAAAAAGATGCATCAATTTAGTTGGCCTAATTAGATGCAAAATGTAGTATAAATAGTTGGCCACAAAAACATTCCCCAAAGCAATGATGAAGGGAAATAAGACATGTGAAACATCATACCATATCAACACACATTCTTATCATGCCTAAATCATCACCTTCAACTTTGCACACTACCACATGAAATAAAAACACCCAATTTGAGTCTAGAAGATATAACCTGTAACACAACTAGACCAAACATATTCAAAATATGATATAGAACCCTACAAAACGTGTTGATGTGAAACATGTCATCTACATGACCAATAGTCAAACCATCACCAAATCAACTGTAGATCAAATAGGAACATGAAACTTGAGATAAAATATTCTCTTTCATCCACTAACATCATATTACAACTGCAAGTAGAGATGAATAAATTCAACACAAAGTGGACTAGAATAGTGAGCCCTGTTTCACAAACTATTTATCAAAGCAATCATACTTAGCAATAATATTTAGTGGACACCTGAATACTTCTTCAATTATTCTTAATATGCATGAGTTAAGAAGATATATCATATAGTCGTTGACATCAATCTTCATACACCAACATGAACACATAAGTAATCTTTTGATAGAACACCACATAGGAACTATTGGCAAGAGACACTATTCCAAAAGAGATTAGTGCTTGAGGATTGTTTAGGGGTTTTCATTGATAGAAACTCAAATAAGATGAGTCATCTGACATATACAAATTCACTTTACTAGAAGTATTGCTTAAGTCTTGAAGGTGGAACACAATGTTTGACAGAGTATGAGTACATTGAGAAGATCTTGATTTTTGGTGCACATTTTTGTTTGCGGTGGAAGAGATAGTTAATTTGATGGTTGGAGTTGATTTGTCTATAATCCTAGCTTTCAATGATTGATTCTTGTGCAAGTTTGATGATCCAGTATCTGGTGTTTCAGGAAGAACAAAATTATTTGGGTTATTGTTGTGTAGCATGTTATGTAGAATCTTCAGGATGATTTTGTTGATTGGTGTCATGTTTGAGGTTGTTGTGCTGACTTATTTCAATTGTATTATCAATTTGTTTTGGTCTGCATGAGCATTGGTAAATGGATTGAATCGACTTCTTGTTACATGTTTCATAGTTTGTGAATATGTATGAAGTCAACATGTTGGTGACCATATCAAGTGTTGTGGATATATAAGAAAGATCCATTTGAGCATTTTGGTGATTGATGTGAGTGTACTAAGATTGTATGAGTGTTGGTGCACAATTTCATGTGCACTATCTTTGGATTTATGCTCTAACATATGACAAAGAAGAGAAAAACATAGTAGTGTGGCAGAACAATGGAAGAAGACTTTATGTGCTTAACCAAAATTACATTTTGTCATTTGTAGATGCTATTCACCAGTTTAGACAATTACTTATCATTTGTACGATAGTGAGTCCTTTTAAGGTTGCAACCCTCTAATGTAATTGAGCAATGAGCTCTAGGTAGTGTGCCTGAATGCATGTGTATTCCCCTCATTAATATTATTATACTCCTAATCATGGTATTATAATAGTGTGGGTCTCAATCCCAATGTGGTTTTTCCCTTTCTGGGTTTCCACGTAAAAAAATTAGTGTTATGGTTTTGTGCTTGTGTGTGTTGAGTTTCTACTTTTTAATTTCATTCATTTGCATCTGGTGGTTTAAGAATCAGTTAAAGAAAGTTATAAATTGAAGAACACTGATTCACTCCCCCTATCAGTGTTTATTGATTCCAACAATTGGTATTAGAGCCTAGTTCCTTCAAGGAAGCCTAACATCTTGAGCAAGATCTAGGAGAGAGAATGAATGGACTCCGGTTTTCAAAAACAACTCACTGTGGCACTTGAAGATCTAGATACAACAAGAAATAAAGTATATAGTCTAAGAAGAAATTTGAGGGATGTTGAAGAATTTATTGAATCTTTGAAGGAAAAAGTGAACACAACAAGAGAAAAGAGAAAGGATCTTATGGACAAACTAAAGGAGAAAGAAGACCAAAGAATTGATGACCAATCCTTAAAACACAAGACAAATGAATGTGAAAAACTTGCTAGAGATAATGTGGTCTTGAAGAATGAAATGCAAGCCATTGTGATGAATCTGGCAAAGGAGATTGAAGACATGAAGAAGAATGAGGAAAGATTGACTCAGTCACTAAAGGATATATCTAATGATTTTTGCAAACTTAATCCTGAAAATGACTTGTTGAAGCTTGAATTAATACAATCCAAGAATAATGAGCAAGAGCTTGAAAGTCATATCATAATTCTAAGAGATGAACTTACCACTGCTAATGAGTACAAAGAAAAATTCAATGCTAGCTCAACTAAGTTGGATGAGATGCTACAAAGTCAAAAGAATAAAGGTGATATGGGAGGACTTGGATTTGAGAAAGGAGAAAGCTCCGGATATGGGAAAAGCAATTCTAAACCTCAAAAGAACAAGAGATCTCTGATAAGACAACCTTGTGCTTATAAATTCAATGGTAAATTCTTTGTTTGAAATAAATTTGGTCATATGTCAAGTCAATGTAGAAATATGGAAAATTGGAATAATTCATCATTCTTTGGAAAATGTTTCAATTGCAATAAATTCGGTCATAAGTCAATTGAATGCAAAAGTATGGTAAATAGGAGAAATGTAAGATGTTATGCTTGTTGAAGATTTGGACATATTGCTAATCAATGTAGATTAAAGGGAAATCAATTTAATTCTAGGCCTAATCAGAGAAAAAACATTGTTTGCTATGCTGGCACAAATCCAGTCATATTGCAAAATACTGTAGAAGCAAGAATATAAACTAGAATATTTTGAAATGACAAGAAAAAGTCAAATAATAAAGGCAAAGAAAAGGCTGAAGAGATTAGAGAATAGTACAAGAAGAAATGGGTTAAGAAGGGTAATTTAGATGCAGTGGATGAGTTTGCACTTGATTCCGGTGCTGGGACGTCATTCAGTAACTAAGGCACTTGGTGTTAGGGAGAAGGTTTTCATGTAGATCCTAAAAACCCCTTGTCTGAGATTTGTAACTTGCTACAAGAGGTTGCATATGGTTGTGAATGACTATATAGTTGATTTTGAAGGATCTCCAGAATACTGATTTGTGACTATGAAAAAATATTCATGAGATACAGAGCATCTGGTAGAGTTAGGGTTGAGCATTTATTATACCTAAAAGTTAGGTATGTGAAAGATAAAAATGTGATTTAACTCTCATTTCCCACATTGCATTTGAAGCAGAAGAGCGAGAGAGATTGCCGAAGAGATTGTGCAGTGAACCTTAAGCTTGAAGAGATTTGGCAAAGATTTCTTACATCCAGTTGAAGACAAAAAGGTATTTTTCAGAGTGCAATAACCTTCTCTATTCATAACCTAAAATTCAACAATGACATCATTTGGTGTGGTGACTCCATTGATTGTTGACATAGCTGATAGAGAATGGACTAAATTCAAGAAACACCCATACAAATCGATGGAAGATGATCCACAAGGAGCATTTTTTCGTCTATTTCATTTAGTGTTTTGTATGTTAAAGACATCAGGGAATATATTCATTGAAATTTTGAAGAACTTGGGAATGCTAAAATACTAAAGCTGTACACAAAGCATATAGTAGATGGCATGGGTAATCTTAAACTTGAATTCAAATCACTCCAAGGCAAGGGTTTCATCCAATTTGTGAATTTTCCAATCTTTGACAAACCCGAATGGATTAGATTCATAATTCTAAGCAGAGTTCATGGTGAGTTTATATGGGTTGATAGGCCAAAATAAGATCATGAAGAAAGCAATCAAAGTTGTAACATGCTTGAATGCAACCAGTGTAATTCCTTCCCTAAGGAATGTGAAGAACATGATGGAAGATCCATGCCAATCAATGATATTATTGAACACAATATTAGATTTGCATCCATGGTGATGGGTTACAAAATGTATCAATCTAGCAAAGAAAACTCAGTATCCGGTATGACAATTTATGCTGCTTTTCAAATTCTTCAAGAAGATAAGCTATATGATCTGTGTGAGGTGCTCCAAAGTGAGCTCCTGAACAATCTAAAGAAGATTAAGTATGATATAAAGAATGTATTCAAGTTCGGTACCCTGATTATCTATTTGTATTTCTATTTCATGAATGAGGTCCCCGATGTAGGAAAAGTTTAATGGGCTTATGACAGACTGGTGGCGGTGCAGATAAATGAAAATCTAAGTAGATTGGGTGATGCACAAGCTCAAAGAGATACTCTGTGGGGTTACTTTAAAACCTTCCAAGGCATGATGCAGAGAATGGAAATGATCCCTAAAGAAATTGTGGAGAAGTATGAAGACACCACATGCTTCATGGTGGACACTGATCAATTCTTGATGGAGGCTATCGAACCCAGGATAGTTTGGATCATGCCCATGGGGTATGAGGTTAGTGGTGACATTCTTTATGCATATGCTTATTGCTCAACACCTTTTGAGCAAGCTGGTAGACACTAATGAGGAAAGGTTTGGAACATATAAGGAGAAAATTTTGAGTCTGTACTCTCAGTTCACCAAACCTAGAATGAAAAGGAGAGTAAGGAAGGAAGTGGAGTAGGTTGCTAAGGACATGGGAATCACAAAGGAGGTAGTTCAAAGAGCTCGACAACAGAATATCCTGAAGGAAGAAGACATGGTGAAACCTAAGAAGACCAAACCAGAATCTCCCTCCCTGAAACCATGGCAAACAAGGAAGCCAACACCTTCATCCATTGCTCAAAAGAATGTCCCTCCACCTAAGCTTCAATCCAAACCATCCAGTGCAGCTGAGAAGAGGCAGAAAGGGAAACCTAAAAGAGTTTATGTAGCAGCCATTGCAGATGAAGAAACTAAATCAGATGAAGTAGCGAGGGAAGTAAAGAAGAGTTCTACTATTGCTAGGGTTAAAAAGACACAATCCTTTGGTGGAAGTCAGACCAGTAATGATCCAAGAGCTGAAGCTAATCCATCTGGTGGGTAAGTGCACCAAGATGGTGAACAGAAAAGTGGCCACATGCAAAAAAAAACAAAATTTTTCATAACCCGTGCGTGTTCTGAAAATTTAAAAATGTGCTAGGCTTGGTACCAAGCCTAGCCAAAAATAATTAAAAAAAAAGTTCCTTCAAACTCGTACGGGTTTTAAAGAACATTATATTTTATAATAAAAAAATCAAAAGTTCCTCAAAACTTGTATTGGTTTTGAGGAACATTATATTTTGTAGTAAAAAATCAAAAGTTCCTCAAAACTTGTACTGGCTTTGAGGAACATTATATGTTATAATAAAAAATCAAAAGTTCTTCAAAACCGGTACTGGTTTTGAGGAACATTATATTTTATAATAAAAGATCAAAAGTTCCTCAAAACCTGTATGAGTTTTGAGGAACATTATACTTTTTAGAAACTTGTGGGTTACGCAAAACTAGAAGTTTTTGTCTTAGTTCTACATAACCCGTATGGGTTATATAGAACTAGGAACCAAATAGGAAGTGGGGGGAGAGAGAGAGAGAGAGAGAGAGAGAGAGAGAGAGAGAGAGAGAGAGAGAGAGAGAGAGAGAATAGGATTAAGAGAGGAAGAGGAAGAGAGAGAGTAGGGAGTAGGAAGAGAGCGATATAATAGGATAAGGAGAGGGGAAGGGAAAGAGAGTTAGAGATAGAGAGATAAGGGGATAGGAAGAGAGAGAGAAAGAGAGAGAGTAGGATAAGGAGAGGGGGAGGGAAGGAGAGGAGAAGAGGGAGAGAGAGTTAGAGATATAGAGAGAAGGGGATAGAAAGAGAGGGAGAGAGATAGGAATATGAAGAGAGAGAGAGAGAGAATATGGGATAGGAAGAGAGAGAGAGAGAGAGAGAGAGAGAGAGAGAGAGAGTAGGGGATAGGAAGAGAGGGAGAGAATAGGATAAGGAGGGGGCGAGAGAGAGAGAGAGAATAAGATAAGGAGAGGGGGAGGGAGGGAGATTGGGTAAAGGAGACAGGGAGAGGGAGAGAGATAGGTATAGAGAGAGAGAGAGAGAGAGAGAGAGAGAGAGGGGGGGGGGAGAGATAGAGAGAGATTGGGAAAGGGAGAGGGAGAGAGAGGGATATTGGGGAAAGGAGAGGGGGAGAGGGAGAGGGAGATAGGGAGATTCGGAAAAGAAGAGGGAGAGAGGGAGATTGGGAAAAGGAGAGAGAGAGAGAGAGAGAGAGAGAGAGAGAGAGAGAGAGAGAGAGAGAGAGAGAGAGAGAGAGAATAGGATAAGGAGAGGGGGATGGAGGGAGAGGGAGAGAGGGAGATTAGGAAAAGGAGAGGGGTAGAGGGAGAGAGGGAAATTGGTAAAATGAGAGAGAGAGAGAGAGAGAGAGAGAGAATATGATAAGGAGAGGGGGATGGAGGGAGAGGGAGAGAGGGAGATTAGGAAAAGGAGAGGGGGAGAGGGAGAGAAAGGGAAATTGGTAATATGTGAGAGAGAGAGAGAGGGAGATTGGGAAAAGGATAGGGGAGAGAGAGAGAGAGAGAGAGAGAGAGAGAGAGAGAGAGAGAGAGAGAGAGAGAGAGAGAGATTGGGAAAAGGATAGGGGGAGATAGAGAGAGAGAGAGATAGAGAGAGAGATATATATTAGGATAAGGAGAGGGGGAGGGAGGGAGATTGGGAAAAGGAGAGGGGGAGAGGGAGAGAGTTAGAGATAGAGAGAGAAGGGGATAGGAAGAGAGGGATAGAGATAGGGATAGGAAGGGAGAGAGAGAGAGAGAGAGAGAGAGAGAGAGAGAGAGAGAGAGAGAGAGAGAATAGGATAAGGAGAGGGGGAGGGAAAGGGAGATTAGGAAAAGGAGGGGGAGATTGGGAAAAGGAGGGGGAGAGGGAGAGGGATAGAGAGGGAGATTGGGAAACATAGAGATAGGATAAGGAGGGGGAGAGGGAGATTGGGAAACAGAGAGATAGGATAAGGAGTGGGGGAGGGGGGAGATTAAATTGGAGAGAGAGAGAGAGAGAGAGAGAGAGAGAGAGATGGGGGGAGGGTGAGGGAGAGAGGGGAGAAGGAGAGGGGGAGAGAGGGGGGAGAGAAAGAGCGAGAAGGGGGAGAGGGTGAGAATAGGATAGGATAACAAGAGAGAGAGAGAGAGAGAGAGAGAGAGAGAGAGAGAGAGAGAGAGAGAGAGAGAGACATGAGGTAGAGATAGAACGAGAAGGAGAAAAGGGTGAGAGACTTGGTAGAGAGAGAAGTGTGAGGGGGAGAGAGATGAGATAGAACTAAAGGAGGATAATTAGGGCTTAGAATAGAAAAATATGGTGATGGGGAAGGAAGACGAGAGAGAAAGGAAAAGAAGGGAGACATGCATGTATACAAACATATATACATATATGTATATATAACTATAGATATGCATATATACATACATAAACACATATTATATATATATATATATATATATATATGTTTGTACATATGTGTAGTAAACACTAAGTTTACACGCATACATTATTATGCCTTCATAACCCGTATAGGTTATGTAGAACTATGAATAGTACTTTTTATTTTTCAAAACCCGTGTAGGTTATGAAGAACTGTGAGTAGTAATTTTTGTTTTTCAAAACCCGTGCAGGTTATGAAGAACTGTGAATAGTAATTTTTTGTTTTCCAAAACCCGTGTGGGTTTTGGATTCGTAAGAGCATTGGAAATTGACCCTAAGGCTTGCAAGCCCATTTTCCTCCCATTTTTGTCCCTTTACACGTTTTTTCATCTTCCAACATGATTTCTTGACTTTGTCATCATTAGGTTTACAAATGATCAAATGAGTACCTCTAAAATTACCACCATAATCTCACATGTCTTCTCTGGTTTTTGACCATATATTTTTTTCTATTTTTGGACAATATTAGCATAGTAAAATTTAATTTTCTTTACCAGTGCCTTGATAGTCCTCACAGACATATGCCTACCATTTTTTTAATAAATTTTGATATACTTGACCAAATTAAAAATAAATTACATATTATTGTTCTACACTAGATTCTATACACTTTAAAAAAAAAGTTTTCATTTTCGATTATTTGGTTGCAAGTTATGCCCAGCGCATGAATAGGTACCAAATTTTCATGATGCGGTCACTTCAAAAAATCATAAAAACAAAATAATCAACAAAAAATTACAAAAAAATACAAAACTTCTATATCTCATTCTTACCTATCATCCTACCAAAGGTTTTTGCAAACTAGTAAATCTAACTATATATTTTGTGTAGCGCACGAAAATAGCTATGTTATATTTTTTTGACAAAATCAGGAATAGTTTTTCTTGCGTGAAAGGTTTGACCCTCTTAATCTTATCCAATTTTTAAAAAGTTTAGTAGTTTATAAACTAGATTTAGATGACTACAATTCTTATACTTTCCTCAACTCCTAGTTTTTAGTGCATGACCTTCAAATATCTCTTTGAAGTTCAGATTTACCTGTTTTTAGAAAAAAAAAAAAAAAAAGTGGCCACTTATACCCCCCTTTTTGTTCACCATCTTGGTGCACTTATCCCAGTATAACTATTAATAAAGTCAATGAAGCATTCAAAGAATGAGGTAACCTTAAATTTCTTTCTTAATTTTATGACCATTTGGATGAAAACGGAAAAAGATCTCTAGAAGAAGCTACCATTGTATATTTAAATAAGTAAAGCAAGACACTTATAGAGATAGCTTCTGAAGTCCCTAAGAGTCTATATGATATTTTTGATATGAGAAAAGAAGAAGCTAGAGTAGAAGAGGAGAGAATTAAGGAGTATGAATTAGTGCAACTCTATCTGGTGATTGCTAAGATAGAAGTTGATAGAATACTTAAGGAAAATAAAGAAAGATTTAGAAGTAAAACCCGTGTAAATAAAATAATGATTGGCAAAAATGAGGATGTTCATAAGGAGACCCAAGAAATTTTGAGAGAAATAATAAAGAAATATGAGTATGATGTAGTTCCTAAAGGATCTCAGGAAAGCATTCATAAGTCTGTTCCAGAAGTTCTTGGGATGCCAAAAATTGTAAAATTGGATGTATAGGCAACTGAACCTATTATTGCAACAAATGATATTGACAACAGTCAATAGATTGTAGACTCTTGTGAAGTAGATTAGGATCTTCTAGTGTTGAATGTTGAATCAGGGAATATTGTTGAGGAGGTTGGTGATGAGAAGGTAGAGGATGCAGAGATGGGAGAGGAGGAGAAGGATAAATGAAAGATTGAGCAGGTTCTGGTGGCAAGAGACTCTAGGGAATCTGATAAGGGCAAGCATATTATAAGTGACACTAATCTCATTCAAGGCCCTATCAATCTGAATTCATTATCTCTTGTGCAAGCACTAAAATCTGCAACCTTAGCTCAAGCAAAAGCTAGTGAAGACTTCTTGAAGTTTCACATTGAGAACAAAGAACTTTTATCTCTAGCTATAGGTGTTCTTGAGAAAATTTTGCCAACTTTCAAGCAAGACACTCATGACTCTCCCTCCAGTAAGCTAAGAAGTATACTTAAGGCAGTAGATTCTCATTTTAAATCTCTTGAGAAAGTGACAAATGTAAAGATTTTGAATTATTTTAAAGCTATGAGGTTAAGGATAGTTTTGACAATGGTTGAAGGTGATATGGTTAGTTTGATAAATGGTGTAAAGGGAATTTAGGAGGCATTGAATGAAGGTGGAAAAATCTATAAGTCATGTCTTCTATTGTCAAAATTCACCATAGAACTTGATAAGAAAATAAAAGAATGTGAAGGAAAACCGACCAATATATTTGTTGGATATTGTTGCTGCTAGGATATGTTGTTGTCATTGATGTCTGTAGACACTTAAATTAATTATTCTAAATAATTATTTTGATGTCCTCGCATAATTAATTTATTAATTATGCCAATCCCTATTCCTTCTCAATATTAATTAAATATAATGAATGTTGTCACTATAGTCTATTGATTGATCTATTTAATAGATCAATCTACCTTTATTCTTCTAAAATCCCTAAAATCAATTCTCTCCAAATCCCCCCTTTAATTAATTAATTAATCTCCAGGTGATTCCTATAAATCACCTTTTTCCTAATCCACTAGTAACCCAATGAATTCTTCTAGAATCCCCCTAATCTCACTTATCATTATTCTTCTTTAATTCCCTCCACCCATTCTCTCTCCTAGTCAAATCCTCCTACAAATCCCATTTTTCCTAATCCCACCTAATCATTCTTCTAATCCCTCTTCTAATGAGTTGCTAGTGGCTAATCCTCATGATTAGCCACAAAGTTCTCACATTCCTCTAGACATCTCCTCCTCCAAGTAATTTTTAATTCCTCTTTATTCCTCCAATCCCTATGATCATACTTTTTGAAGAATTTTTAATTCCTCATCCCCATCTCTCAAGGAATATTTTATTCCTTTCTCTTCCCTAGGTACATTAGGAAGCCTTCCCAATGAGCCTCAAGGAGTGTGGAGACAAGAAATGCCTTTAAGACATATCTCTTGGTCTCCACATTTGTCTTGTCACCTCCTCTTGGGCCATGTGTGGGCTCACATGGAATCCCAACCCTTCATCTTGGATTGATCCTAGCCCTCCATTTCTTCTCCTTTTCTCCTATAAATTGAGGACTCCACCCCCTTATTTCACATCTCCAAGTTAGATAAGTTTATGTTGTACAATTGAGTCTAAGAAATCATCCATAGCATCCAAACTCTACTCAAATTTGCATTTATCCATCATTTAGTCAAAATCCCTCATCCATTCCATCTAATCATCTTGTGCATAATCTTCGAGAGCCATCCACATTCAACAAGGGACCCAATCCAATCAAGTCAAGGAGGGGTGCATTCTTGGCTTCATCAAAGGATCAATTCAAAGTAGAAAATATAGATTTGCAAGGTATAAACAATTTGTTTTGTGTTTTTATATGGGTTGTTTGATGTTTTCATGTTTTTGTGTTTTTGAATGCTTTATTTGCATACTAACTGATGCAGAGTGCTACAATGCTAAGCTTGGTTAGCCCAAACAAACACTGTGATACTCAATAAGAAATCCAGACTATTCTTCTTTGATGAAGAAAAGGAAGTGCTATGTTCATTAAAGTCATCACAAATTGAGTTCTTAACCAATAAGAACAATAATCCACCAGTTCGACACAAATCTGAATTTTAACATGTTCAAATGATAGTTAACTCCAGAAAGATATTTGTCAAAACTCTATTTTTGCTGAGTTCTATAGTTCTCTAAAAATGTTTTACTGTTGAACTTTTGAGTTTTAAAATCTTACTGGTTTTCCAACTACACATACACAGATTGTGGTTTATTCTCAAGTGCACTTGTTTTGTTTCTTTCCTTCCCTGTTCTGTTCGTAACATAAATCTGATGGCATCAAACTTCAACAAAACTTGTTTATACACAGGAATACCAATCCCTAGTTGATCAGGCTAGTTTAGGCTTCAACTGGGTTTTTTCAAGTTTTGGAACCCGATGCCAATGCAAAGTTTCAATTTTGTGCCATAAATAGGGGTTTCAATTCAAATAGTCTTTCTGGCTCGAACTTTCGATTATGGTGGTTAAGTATTGTTTCCCAACATTTCCTGCATGTCTCACATTCCAAAATCATGATCTTCAGAATTTGCTTACTGCATATTCAACTTGAATGATAAACATAATGACACCCCTCCAAACTGGTATCGAACAATTTTAAACTGCTACGGGTTTGAGTTAATACAGTCATTTATCGTACGGTTAGGGCATGATGTAACAATGTTATTTGTTAACAAAGGCGATGAACCAGATGAACAGTGTTATTTGGTTTAACTCAGTTTAAACATAGTCTTTAAAGCATTTAACATTCAACAATCCCGAGCATTAAAAACCTTAAAGCATTTTGCCCTAAACTGTTTATTCTGCATTCTTATTCCCGCGGAGGAAAACCCGTTTGAATTTGAGTTTGCATAGCGATGTGAATATATACAGTTTTCGCTAACAGTTTAACCGAACTTTGAGTGTAGAAATTACAATCTAAACAGATCGATGCAGTTGTATGCTTAATCCACTGTGTTTACCGTAGAGAATGCATTCATCGTGTACTACTGCACTCTAAACCGAAATGAAAATAGAGTTTTTCAATTAATGAAGCTAGGTATACAAATTGCTTACAGTTTTGAATGTGAACTGTTAAAATGCCTTTACACCCCGATTTGCACCTGTTTCATATCTCATTGTTTCTAACCTTGTTTCGAACACATCAACCGAACTGCAACAAAGATCATGCACAGGAGACGTCCTCGCAACTGCTGATTTAGTTTTATTTCTTTTGCTTCGCAGACCTTCGTTCGTTCCAACCACTAGTTGGACGCACTGTTATATACAGCAACAGACACCCAACCGGTGTAAACCAGTTGGGGTCGTTGAAACAACCGAACCAACAAAGATGGAAACAAAAAAACTCCGCTAAACAGAGCATTAACAAAAAATAACAAAACAGAACTAAAGTCCAATGGACTAAGAGCAATTGGTTTATAGAAATACCAAAAAATCTTGACCATACACGAAATGGACTAAGTCATTTATTCCGTTTATTACAACAAAACCAAAATCCTTGTGGACTAAGACTCCACAGCTTATAAGCATGCTGTAGGTAGTCATGACCACACAATAGGAATAAACATGAGAGAGGATCGTAAATGAGAGATGATCATAAATGATCAAACTCAAATGATTACAACCAATGAAAACAGAATTATCCAATTACCACAGGTGCCCTGCACCATGCTCTACAGGCAGGAAAACTCAAGTCCCTTGAGTTGGGACTGCTGGAACAGAAAAACCCAATTTCTCAAGAGTGGCAGTAGACAACCATGTAGCATCTTCAACTGGTCTGGATTTCCACTGCACCAAATGTTCATAATAGGTATGACGTCGGGTCTTTCGGGCCACACGAGTTTCCAAAATGCAATCAATCTCCAAAGGAGGTACCTTAGGAAGAGCTGAAAGCTGTGCATCAACAAGAGAATCAGTAGCACCTGCAGTCACAGAATTATCAACAGGACCTTTATACAAATATAGATCAGCAACATTAAAGATAGGTGATAAATGAATATCCGGAGGAAGATCAACATGATAGGCATTAGGACCACTACGTTTGAGAATTTTAAAAGGTCCAATCTTTTTTGCCATAAGTTTCGTATAATGGCCCTTAGGTAGCCTTTCTTTTTTTAAATGGACCATGACCAAATCCCCAACATTGAATGTGACATCTTTCCTCCGTTTATCTGCATGAGTTTTATATTTGGAATTAGAATGCTGAAGCTTTACCTTAACCTGATCCTGAATATCCTTCATAACAGTAACAAAATCATCAGCCAAAGCACTGGGCTTTTCCAAACAATTAACATCCCTTAATTCCAAAATGCCCCGTGGATGAATACCATACACAATCTGAAATGGAGTTTTCCCTGTACTACGATTCACTGAATCATTATAGGAGAACTCAGCTTGAGCCAAAACTGAATCCCAACTTGTACCATGTTCTTGTGTCAAGCACCTCAAAAGATTACCAAGAGACCTATTGATGACCTCAATCTGCCCATCGGATTGTGGGTGATATGCAGAAGATAAACAAACATTAGTGCCCAATTTCCTCCACAAAGTGCGCCAAAAATGACCCAAGAATTTAGGATCTCTATCTGATATAATTGACAAAGGTAAACCATGCAAACGTACTACTTCCTGAAAGAACAATCCAGCAACATGAGATGCATCATGAGTAGTTTTACATGGAATAAAATGAGCCATTTTTGAAAACCGATCTACTACCACAAATATGCTGTCATAACCTGACTTGGTCCGAGGCAAACCGAGCACAAAATCCATACTAACTGAATCCCATGGTTTAGAAGGAATGGGCAAAGGTGTGTAAAGACCAGCATTAGAGGAATGACCTTTAGATTTTTGACATATCAAACAAGTTTCAACAAATTTCCTAACATCCGTTTGCAACTTAGGCCAATAATAAAACCTCTTGACTGAGTCTAAAGTTTTATCCAAACCAAAATGACCTGCCAAGCTGCCACAATGTTTTTCCTTGATAATATTTTCCCTCATTGATCCCTTTGGAACACAAAGTAAACCACCTTTGAAAAGTAGCCCATTCTAAATCAAATAATTAGAAAAATCAGTATGATACCTTGCTGTCATATCCAAACAAACCTGATAAATTTCCTTGAAATCTTCATCCGTAGCATACATGGATGCCATAGCCTCTAAACCAGCACTTTCCAATTGCATAGACTGAATGGCCAGTGTCCTTCTACTCAAAGCATCCGCCACCTTATTAGTAACCCCTTTCTTATGTTTAATGCTGAAAGTATAGGCCTGCAAAAACTCCATCCACTTGACATGTCTATGGTTAAGTTTCTCTTGTCTATTCAGAAAACTGAGTGCATGGTTATCCATAAAAACAATAAACTCTTTTGGTAAAAGATAATGTCTCCATTTTCTTAACGACTGAACCATAGCATAAAGTTCAAGATCATAAGTAGAATATTTTTGTTTCTCTTCATTTAATTTCTCACTAAAGAAGGCTACGGGTCTACCATCTTGACTAAGAACCCCACCAATAGCCTTATTGCTAGCATCACATTCAACAACAAAAACCTTATAAAAATCCGGTAAAACAAGTACTGGCTGTTCTGATATTTTCTTTTTCAGTAATTCAAAAGATTCATTGGCCTCTTTAGTCCATTGGAAAACACATTTTCTTCCTCCTTTAATAGTATCAATAAGTGGAGCACAAACACCACTAAAGTTTCTAATAAACTTTCTATAGAAGCTGCATAAACCATGAAAACTTTTTACCTCCGTGGCTGTAGTAGGTGCTGGCCAGTTTAGGATGGCTTCTACCTTTGAAGGATCCATTTTCAGACTGCCTTTTGAAATTACAAAACCCAAGAACACAAGTTCTTCTTGCATGAAGGAACACTTCTCTAAGTTTATCCTCAAGCCTTCTTCATGAAGCGTCCTCAAGACCTGATCCAAATGTTGTAAATGCTCCTCTTTGCTGCCACTAAAAATCAGAATATCATCCAAATATACAACAACAAATTGATGAAGAAAAGGTTTCAGCACTTCATTCATTAAACGCATGAAAGTACTAGGAGCATTGGATAAACCAAAAGGCATAACTATCCATTCAAACAAACCCTCATTAGTTTTGAAAGCGGTTTTCCATTCGTCCCCTTCACGTATCCGGATCTGATGATAACCACTTTTAAGATCAATCTTTGAAAAGTATTTAGCACCACCTAAACAGTCCATGAGATCCTCTATCCGAGGCATAGGAAATCAGTATCTAATAGTAATCTTATTAATGGCACGAGAATCTGTACACAACCTCCAAGTTCCTTCTTTCTTAGGAGCAAGGACTGCTGGGACAGCACATGGGCTAATACTTTTCCATATGTAACCCTTTTCTAACAATCCTTGGATTTGTCATGCAACTTCAGCATTTTGTTCGGGAGTTAGTTTATAGGCTGCTTTATTTGGTAATGTAGCACCCGGAATCAAATCAATACAATGGCTGATTGACCTCTTTGGTGGAAGTGACTCATGAGCACTATCAGCAATAATACCATCATACTTATTCAGCAAATCACATACAACCTTAGGACAAGTACTTTCCTTGGTTTCTAAATTCAATTCCCTACCCTCACAATTAGTTTCCTTAGGTCTGATTACAACAGCAAAGCATGGAGGATTCTCTTCCTTAAGACCTTCTAAAAACTCTTTTTCTTTGACAACCATAACACTACTTTGCAAGATTGAATTATTTGCAACATCTGGTAAAGGGGTCATTATGAAATGTTCTCCATCTTTAGTTATATTAAACACATTGGTTTTCCCATCATGCTGGGCATTAGTATCATATTGCCATGGTCTTCCTAAAAGAAGATGGCATGCATCCATTGCAACTATTTCACATAAAACTTTATCTTTATAATCACCAATTTCAAATTCTACCAAGCATTGTTCATTCACAATAGTTTGCTGCTCCTTATTCAACTAGGAAACTTTATAGGGAGTAGGATGTGGAAGCCTTTTCAAATTTAACTTGGTTACCATTTCCAAAGAAACTAGATTTTCAGTAGAGCCAGAATCAACAATTACCTTACAGACTTTACCTTTTGCTTTGCAAGTAGTCCGGAATAGAGATTTCCTTTGTGCTGGCTCTTTATTGAGTGGTACCAACAGCGATCTATTGAACATAAGAGTTTCTCCTTGTACTGGATCAGCATGCTTGGATGAAACTGTATGGTATGATGAATTGCTTTGGCAATCCTCTTCGTGAATCAATTGTACTCTTCTATCTCCTTGATTGCTGCTGTCATTCTTTTGTGGACATCTGAAGGATTGATGCCCAACTTGGTTGCATGAAAAGCATCTTCCAGTGAACACATTAGGGCCTCTTCCTCTTGATCTGCCCCTGCCATTATTTGACCCTCTTCCTCTGAATGAACCTCTTCCACCAGCATCATTATCAGCACTTTGATTGCTGCTTTCACCTTGGGACTTAGGAAAAGTTCCTCTCCCATTGAACCTACCTCTTCCACGGAATGAGTTTCCTCTTCCCTTACTTTGTTCTCCTCTTCTTTTTTGTTTTTCCTCAATCTTGAGGGCAAGCTGAAAACATTTGTGGACTGATTCCACACTAACCAATGTCAATTCATCTTGGATGCTATATTTCAATCCATTCATATACCTTGCAAGTTTTTGTTTTTCAGTTTCAAACATTTTGGCCTTCAAGGTCAAATTGTGAAATTCTTGAGTATAAGTACTCACATCAAGATCTTTTTGCTTCAAATTTTGAAGCTTCTTATGAAGGGTCACTTCATAATCATCCGGTACAAACTGTTTTTTCAATTCTGCCTTCATTCTGGTCCAAGTAGAAATAACCTCCTTTCCCTCTTCCAATCTCTCATTTTGTAGAAAATTCCACCAACTAAGGGTTGGCCCCTTCAATTTGGACTTTGCCAACTTCACCCTTTGGCTTGGAAGTACTACCTCACACTCAAAATAATTTTCCAAAGCTTCTATCCAATCCATGCATTCTTCCGGTTCTAATTTGCCATGGAACAAAGGAATATCAGTCCTATCCTTTACTCCTACCCTCTCTAGAGCTGCAAGGATTGCCTTTTGATCCTCCGGAATATTTGCTTGACCGGCTGGATCTTGCTCTTCTTCTTCTCCTTCTGATTCTTCTTGGCCTCCTCTCCTTACTTGGCCTTTCAACTTATCTAACTCTCTCTTCATTGCCCTATTCTCCTCTCTGACAGCCCTACTCTCTACCATTTGCTCTTTGACTATCTTAGCCAATTCTACATTGGTGATTCTGATAGGGATTTCATCTCCATCCCCCATCTTGTTATTCCCAAAAAGGTATCTTGTGCTCTGATACCACTTGATGCAGAGTGCTACAATGCTAAGCTTGGTTAGCCCAAACAAACACTGTGATACTCAATAAGAAATCCAGACTATTCTTCTTTGATGAATAAAAGGAAGTGCTATGTTCATTAAAGTCATCACAAATTGAGTTCTTAACCAATAAGAACAATAATCCACCAGTTCGACACAAATCTGAATTTTAACATGTTCAAATGCTAGTTAACTCCAGAAAGATATTTGTCAAAACTCTGTTTTTGCTGAGTTCTATAGTTCTCTAAAAATGTTTTACTGTTGAACTTTTGAGTTTTAAAATCTTACTGGTTTTCCAACTACACATACACAGATTGTGGTTTATTCTCAAGTGCACTTGTTTTGTTTCTTTCCTTCCCTGTTCTGTTCATAACATAAATCTGATGGCATCAAACTTCAACAAAACTTGTTTATACACAGGAATACCAATCCCTAGTTGATCAGGCTAGTTTAGGCTTCAACTGGGTTTTTTCAAGTTTTGGAACCCGATGCCAATGCAAAGTTTCAATTTTGTGCCATAAACAGGGGTTTCAATTCAAACAGTCTTTCTGGCTCGAACTTTCGATTATGGTGGTTAAGTATTGTTTCCCAACATTTCCTGCATGTCTCACATTCCAAAATCATGATCTTCAGAATTTGCTTACTGCATATTCAACTTGAATGATAAACATAATGACACCCCTCCAAACTGGTATCGAACAATTTTAAACTGCTACGGGTTTGAGTTAATACAGTCATTTATCATACGGTTAGGGCACGATGTAACAATGTTATTTGTTAACAAAGGCGATGAACCGGATGAACAATGTTATTTGGTTTAACTCAGTTTAAACATAGTCTTTGAAGCATTTAACATTCAACAATCCCGAGCATTAAAAACCTTAAAGCATTTTGCCCTAAACTGTTTATTCTGCATTCTTATTCCCGCGGAGGAAAACCCGTTTGAATTTGAGTTTGCATAGCGATGTGAATATATACAGTTTTCGCTAACAGTTTAACCGAACTTTGAGTGTAGAAATTACAATCTAAACAGATCGATGCAGTTGTATGCTTACCGTAGAGAATGCATTCATTGTGTAATACTGCACTCTAAACCGAAATGAAAATAGAGTTTTTCAATTAATGAAGCTAGGTATATAAATTGCTTACAGTTTTGAATGTGAACTGTTAAAATGCCTTTACACCCCGATTTGCACCTGTTTCATATCTCATTGTTTCTAACCTTGTTTCGAACACATCAACCGAACTGCAACAAAGATCATGCATAGGAGACGTCCTTGCAACTGCTGATTTAGTTTTATTTCTTTTGCTTCGCAGACCTTCGTTCGTTCCAACCACTAGTTGGATGCACTGTTATATACAGCAACAGACACCCAACCGGTGTAAACCAGTTGGGGTCGTTGAAACAACCGAACCAACAAAGATGGAAACAAAAAAACTCCGCTAAACAGAGCATTAACAAAAAATAACAAAACAAAACTAAAGTCCAATGGACTAAGAGCGATTGGTTTATAGAAATACCAAAAACTCTTGACCATACACGAAATGGACTAAGTCATTTATTTCGTTTATTACAACAAAACCAAAATCCTTGTGGACTAAGACTCCACAGCTTATAAGCATGCTGTAGGTAGTCATGACCACACAATAGGAATAAACATGAGAGAGGATCGTAAATGAGAGATGATCGTAAATGATCAAACTCAAATGATTACAACCAATGAAAACAGAATTATCCAATTACCACAGGTGCCCTGCACCACTAACCATCTAATCTCACCTTGCTGGTTTTCCCCTCTTCATTCTGTCACGCCTAGTGGGATCCATGTCCCTAAAATTTAACCTTTTTTGGAGTTTTTGTGACATTTTTGAGCATAGGTATTGGAATAGTGCGAGTGGATGTAAATCAGTGCGAGCGCTATGGGTTCAGCATGAGTGATCGAAGTTTTAGTGCATGCACACGTGCTTTAGCGCGAGCATTCAGAATTTAAACTTTTAACCCACCTTTTCTGCAGGATTCAAGAATAGCACAACCAACACTGAAACAATGTGTCTAACAACAACATTTTCATACTTCCTTTTAGTTTAATGTTTTGGTGTATTTTCGGTTTTTATTATTGAATTAGTAGCAAAAAATACTAAAACAAGGAAAAATTCAAGAAAAAGAAAAAAAAATTGTTTGTTAGTATAATTTTGCAATCTTTTTTATTCCAAATTTTTGGTTCACCATGAGTGCGAGCGCCCAATGAATAGCGCGAATGCTTTAGTTGTTTGGTGCTCATTTTCAAAATTTCAATTTTTTGGGTTTTTGTTTGTTGTTTTTTTTTTTCTAACCTATTTCAGCGCATACGCTCGCATTTAAGTGCCTCTGACTTTACATTAGCGTGACCATAGGTATATTCTATTATTTTAAATTTTTCGTACAGTTCCTGCTATTTTTAATTTTCTGCCCCCTTTAGCGCACACACAGGCATTTCAGCGCCTGCACAGGTGTGGGTGTCTGCAGAACAGCGTGAGTGTTGTTTCTACAGATCTTTGTCTACTAATCAAAATTTTGAAATTTTTGCAGGTTTTTTGATTAGTCCAAGACATCATTTTAGACTACTAACAGTTGTTTTGTAGCTCGCTTGCCAAAGAATGCATTGATTGACCTACTAATCATTTTGTTTTGTAGGTTGCAAAGGAAATACAAATCTCATGTCTTTATTTTTTATCTTAAACACCTAGACTTAATTAGGAAGGTAAAATAACTAAAGTGCTTGATTTTGTTTGGGAAAAGTGTGAAAGTAGGAGAATATGCTCTTGTCTATCTAGACAATCAGAAATCCCAACCTTTGGCACTTTTATAGTTTGTTGAGTGCTTTCCTTTAGCGAGCCTGACCTCTTGATTTTCTTAGGAATTGGTGAGAGGGGAACGACCCAAGTGAGTATGGTCGGACCCGGGCATTCTGATTCACTATAATAAATAAGCCTCTCGAGACAAAATTTTCGGAGGACGAAGCTATTTGGGAGTTCACTCTCATATTGGGCATTTTGTAGGGCCTTCAGATCTTAATCATGCTTGTGTGACTACATCTTGCTTGGTACTTTGTAGGGTTATAGGCCTCAATCACACTTGTGTGATTACAAGGAGTAGACTTCGAACGGAAATCCATATTAAGAACTCTAGGATTAGAGGCCACCCGATTCACCTCCAAAATATTTGTGCAAGGGAGATAGTAGCTCCCCCAAGAGACTTTCCATATCGTGCCCCCATTAGCATTTGGAGTCGGCTAATACGACATTGGGAATCCATTGCATGAGACCCAGTGGCCATATTCTGATTAGCTATTGGGTGTGTACCTGAGCGAGCAAGCAAAGGTTTTCCTCCTTAGCCAATTCCTTAGGGTAGCTTGATATGCATGATGTGCTTATTTGAATTAATGTCCGATGTGTTTTCTTTGTCTTCTTGCCAAGAGTATAATTAGTCAACATCCTATTCATTATCATCAAATTCAATTCTAGTCCACATCTTATTCAAGGTCATGTCCTAGTCACACAAATTTTTTGAGCCAACATCAATCAAGTCCAAGTCATAACAAACTGAAGTCTTCCAAACAAGTCCCAAACTATGTCAAAACTCTATCCATCTCATGTTTCATAAGACCAAGTCATATAAGCATCCCAAGAAGTCAATCCACTAGCCAATCAAGAAGAAGAATCTCACACAAGCACAACTTATTAGACATCAAAAATTTTGGTACACAAATCACAAACTCTTGCTTAAACATGGGACCTTTTTGCACCATTACCATGATTACATCCATGGTCATAGCAATGAGTTTGATGCTAGTGATGAATTAAGACTTTGTGCCCTCCATCAAGGTTCAGGTTTGTCTTTTAACACCAACTATCATTAGAATCAAGGTGGTTGCATCCCTTCATACAACTTTCCATCAGAACCAATCATCTATCAAGTCATGTTCATGCCAAGAATAGCCTAGTCATAAAATTTCTTCTAATAATCACTATCACCTCTCTTTGATCTATCATCCTTAATTATTCCTAAGGACTTAACACATCAATTGATCGCAAATCAATCATATTCAATCATCAAATCAAACATCCTCAATCAAATCATCCTTTAATCCAATTTAACCTCACGTTAAGGTTTTATGCCTTGTGAAGTTTTATTTAGACCTTGTCTCTAATCAATCAATCATTTGGCTTTATGCTTGAAGAAGAATCATCTCCAAGTACCTTCACCCAATCCTTTGAGTCAATCAAGACTCTTAGCTCACATCTTTACTTTGCTTAGGATCATTAGTCAATCCTTAGTAGAAGAAAGACTTTGATCATTATCCTAAGGTCTAAATTTTACCCAACTTGGTCATTACCTTTCTTGTGGTTTCATCAACATCTCCCACCTAAAATCCTCATCCAAGGACTAAGGTCAATCTTAATCAAACCCATATCTTGATCCAAGGAATCTACCAATCAATCAAATCCAATTTCATCAAATCCAAATTAAATCCAAAATCCAAGATCCTTTTGTCAAATTTCTTCTTCCTCTAATCAATCCTTTTAAGGCTATTCTTGTATGATCACAACTTGATTTCAAAAGAAAAAGATGGTTGAACAACAATATGGTATGCCAGACATTAGTGTCCTATATGAAGACTCTACACAAGATCTTACATTAAGTGTGCAACCCAGCATCCAAAATTAACCACAAGACCCTAATATGGTTGATCATAATGAACTCTCTTTGGAATGTGAACATTTTTAGAAGACTCTTATAATCAAGAAATGTTGGAGAAATTTATCTGACATAATCCTAGTGCTCTTCTAAAGACTCTCCTTGAAAATGGAGCTCAACGCCCCCCCAATTTTGATAGATCCATTCTTGGTCAACAACCATAAGGAGACCTTGCTCCTACTCATATCATCACACTCGTTCTTCAACATCAATCAATTGTGCCCCCACCCATCATTCAACCTCAATTAGTAGCACCTGCGACATCTGTCCATGTGGTCTCCATTCCTCCTTCTTCCTTGTTAGCATCTATGCCCATATCAAATCCGATCTCATATATTATCTAATATGCTTCTATGCCATCTTCTTCTACCTGACCATACATTTCTATTCCATAATCCTCCATTCCTATCAACAATGTCACTAAATTCATTCGAGCTTCACTTCCTCCTATCACAACAATTTGTGGGTCGCAACCAACTGTCACTCAATTCCCCATGATATCGATCATCACATCTCACATCCCTGCTTCCTCATCATATCAATACATTAGTGGTGGTGGTCCACCTTCCATGACTTATCTGATTCTAGGGGCAAACACAATTCATCATGTCCAAAATCCACAACAAGACCTCATTAAAGAAATCTAGGACATGAAAAAAATTATCAAAGACATGAAGGAAGGGACTAACAAGAGGAAACCTTACTTGTTTGAGGAATTATGTCCTTGTCCTTATGACCCATCTATATTAGTTGCACCATACCCACTAGGGTTTGACATTCCTAAGTTCATGAAGTATGAGGGCAAAGGGGACCCCCGATACCATGTTCGTGAGTTTCACATATTATATCAAGAAGTCTCCTATAGTGACTTGTACCTCCGAAGGCTCTTCCCTAAGAGTCTCACGGGAGATTCTCTTGCATGGTTCTCATCTTTACCTTGAGATTCTATCACCTCCTCCCGGACTTAGCAGAAAAGTTTGTGGCTCACTATGCCTACAACATTGCCAATGATGTTTTCATGATGGACCTTTGTAACATGAAACAAAGGCCTAGAGAGACTTTTGCTAACTTCTTGCAAATATGGTGACATCTTATCAAAAAAGTCCAGTGGGACATGCTAGAACAATACCAAATTGAATTATTTCAAAAGATTCTCGTGCCTGAACTATCAAGACCTTTGACATCTCAATGTATCAAATCTTTCCAAAAATTGATTGACAAGGGCCTATCTCTTGAACGGGTCTTGTTAGAGGAAGGAACCTTAAAGCATTACCAAAAATCAAGTCAAAATTCTTCCTCTTACCATAATGATAAACCAAAATTTTGGTCCAAAAACAAGAACGTTGTCAATGATGGTGTGGCTAATGCAAAACGGGTCCAGACCATGGCCGCTCCTACAAATCCCACCACCACCAATCGCCAATTCAACAATCAAAATAATCAAAATCAATCTCAAAAAATGCCCTAAAAATGTTTCAGTCCAGGGGCAACCACCCCGATCTAATAAGAAGACTCCAAGAGATTTTACTCCTCTTGTCGAGCCCATTGAAGCGGTGTTTTAAAAGCTTGTCCAAGCAGGTGCATTGGTCTTCCCAATAGCTCACTTGTTCGACCCCAATCAACCCAAACCTAGGTGGTATAATGAGAATAAGTATTGTGAGTATCATTGTATAAATGGGCATGATACACGAAATTGTATGAAGCTTAAAATCTACATACAAGATCTCATTGATAGAGGTGAGATTGAGGTAGCAACTTCAAAACTTGGTAAGAATAATGATAAACTCAAAATGTACTAGGAACCCTTACCAAAACATGATAAAGGTAAAGTATCATCATCTAATGTTGTGAACTATGATTATACCAATCATATAATGGGATTTGAATTTTTAGTGGGTCACATTGAGCCTCCAGACAACCATGTCAATGTCATAACTATCCAATGAGATAACCCTCCCCCTTCCCAAAGAAGATCTAACCCTGCTAAGATAGTCCTTCAAGGTGCTACACCTTCCTCTTCCCACTCTTAGAATGACTACAATGTAACCACCCACCAAGGCAGAGTCATTGTCCAAGGAGCTCCTCCCCCACCAAACCCTCCCCCCATGTCTTCCACCCACCAATATGACCTCCTTGACCATCTTGGGAAGACCCCCGCATAGATCTCCATCCTAGAACTTCTCAAGACATCCCCTGTTCACAAGGAGATTTTGGAACAAGCCCTCCTTGAGTCTCGCGTTCCTAATAATATCAATGCTGCCAAATTTCAAGCTCTCATTGGAAATCTTGCCGCCCAACAACACCTTGTGTTCACTTCCAATGATGCTCCTATAGATGAAGACCATAATTAAACTTTTCACATCGAAGCCCTTATCCATAAGCACAAGGTTAAACATATCTTGATAGATGGTGGATCTAGACTCAATCTATGTACATACAAGTTAATAAAACAATTGGAGCTTTCTAAGGACCTGGTAGATACATCAAGAAGAATCACAATAAAAGCATATGATGATGCAGAAAGAGTTTCTAAAGGCATGATCACCTTGCCTCTTCAAGTGGACCCTATTACAATTGAGAGCCCTTGCCAAGTCCTGGATCTTGATCTCCCTTATAAAATCCCCCTTGGATGACTGTGGATTTATTCCCTTCAGGCCATCCCTTCCACTTATCATCAATGCATCAAATTCTCCTTCAATGGAAGAGAGATCACTATCAAAGGTGATCCACAACCCTTTCAATACTGCAAGCTCTTAGAGGGGAAGCATCCATATCATTTCCCACTAAATAGACCCTCTCCAACTCCTCCATTTGACACATCAAATGTTGCCTCCACCTCATCCCAAGAAGATCCTGAAATCAAGATCCTGAATAATGGTTGCAGAGAATACAAACTCGAGGATGTCTTACTAATTGGCAATCTCACACGGTCTTGCAAGTCATTTGGAAAACCAAAAGAAATAAAAAAAGATCAAAGACCTGTTATACATTGCAAAGATACCACCTTTCAACGCTGGGGTCCACTTGATGAGGATATCCTTGAGACAGATGTCTCTTCATGGTTGTATCGGGAAGAAGATGAAGACCCAACAAACATACCTAAGAAAATGTATCCAAAAGCATCAACTATAGTAGAAAAGATGGGTTACAAAGGACATGGCTTGGGACTAGAGGAGAAAGGAAGAAAAGCACCAATAACTCCTATATCATACATGTATAACATGGGCTTGGGGTATACTCCAGTGCGTAAGATCACTATCAATGGTGCCCCTTCAAGTCCTTCTTTGGATGTCGAAGACTCCGATGAAGAGGAGTTCCATAAAATGCCTTTTGAATACGAAGATGACATCTTCTTTCACACCCACATCAACAACATCACTCCCATAACCCCTCCCACTCCACACGAGCTACAACTTGTCCATCTCGAACTTATAGACTAGGGCCAATGAGACAAACCTGCTTTAGACATTTGCGCCAATGATAATACTCTTATAACTCTCTTGACTATGTGTAATTTGGAAGACTACAACATAGTGCATGAGATTCAACTACATGAAAAGGAATACTTTGGTAGTCAGGTCAATGCCCTTAGTCGCAAAAAAGATAATAAAAAGAAAAACCCTGATTCCCTAGGTGAAAACCTCTCTGAGGCACATTTGGATAAAGAAAAAGTCAAAACAAAGGGCGTATTCAAAAGTGAAAACCTGGAAAAGGCACTTAAGGATGAGGGACTTGACCTCCCTACCATTGGCCATCTTCCACAAGACATGTTAAACTTGCTAATATACAAAAACATACAATATCAATATGGGCATCAAAGACATTCCAAAGAACGTGGTCATTGCCAAGTCCCTAATGGATCAAGAGAAACAAGACTTCATCAATTTCCTCACAAAAACAAAGATCAATTTCGCCTGGTTATATGCTGACATGCCAGGTTTAGATCTTGACTTGGTGGTTCATAATCTTATTGTTCATCCAGATGCAAAACCCATAAATGAGAAGTTATGCAAGACGCATCCACATATTGCACTCTTGGTCAAAGAAGAACTTCAAAAGATGTTGGGTGCAGAATTCATCAAACCAATAGACTACCCTGAATGGGTATCCAACATTGTACTTGTTGAAAAACACATTGGGGGCATCCACACATGAATTGATTTCCAAGATCTAAACAAGGCTTTCCCTAAGGATGATTTCCTGCTCCCCAACATAGACATGATTGTAGATCTCACAATAGGACATGAGATGCTATCACTTATGGACGAATTTTTTGAATACAATCAGATTAGGATCGCAGAAGAAGATCAACACAAAAATACATTCACAACACCATGGGGGACTTTCTGTTACCAGGTCATGTCTTTTGGTCTCAAAAATGTCGGAGCTACACATCAATGTGCAATGACAACAATTTTTCATGACCTCTTGCAAAAAATCATGGAGGACTATGTGGACAATCATCTAGGAAAATCAAAGACAAGACATGAGCACATCCCTATCTTAAGGTAGACCTTTGAAAGATTTGAAAAATACAAACTGCGCCTCAATCCTAAGAAGTGTGTCTTTGGTGTCACGTCGAGAAAACTACTAGGTTTCATTATTTCCCGTAGAGGCATTGAGGTTGATCCTGCAAAGTTGAAAGCCATCATGGAAATGCCTCCCCCAAAGATCTTCAAATAGTTGCACAGCCTCCAAGGGAAACTCCAATCTATCAGGCACTTCATCTCAAAACTTGCAGATAAAAGCCATCCATTTGCACACCTATTACGCAAAGACACACAATTCAAATGGGACTGCCTATGTCAAAAGGCTTTTAAAAAACTCAAAGGATATCTAGCATTGCCTCTAGTTCTTATGCCTCTTACTCCTAGAAAGCCTCTTCTTTTGTATATATCTGCTACTACAGTAGCATTGGGGGAATTATTAGCGCATACAAATGAATAGAGAAATGAGCATGCTATATACTACATCATTCAAACACTCGTAGGGTATGAGCTCAATTATACCCCCATTAAAAGAGCATCCTTAGCACACAAAAACTCTGACACTACATGCTAAACCACAAAACAAAACTGATTGCTAAGATTGACCCTCTCAAATATCTCTTGTCAAAGGATGCCCTCACTGGAAGAACCACTAAATGGGTCATGCTATTAAGTGAGTTTGCAATTAAATATGTGGACATAAAAGAAATCAAAGCACAGGTAATCACAGACCAACTGGCTGATGCTCCACTTCCAGGTGACCATCCAATCCTTACAAAATTGCTAAACGAATTCATAATGACTGTCACCACATCCTCCACATGGCATTTGTACTTTGATTTCTCTTGCAACCAAAATGGATCGAGGGCAAGAATATTGTTGATCACACCTCAAGGAGATTGCATCCCAAAATCATACAAGATAGCCTTTGCAAGTATCAACAACATCACAGAATATGAGGCACTGATTACTGGACTATGCTTGGCTATCCAATAGAAGATATTGGAAATACATGTTTATGGTGATTCCCAAGTTGTCATCAAACAAGTCAATGATGAATATCAAACAAAAGATGACAAGCTTCTTCCCTATATTAGTATGGTTGAAGATATTAAGCAACATTTCACAACAATCAAGTTTGGTCAAATTCCACAAGCAAACAACAGAGTTGTAGATGCAATGGCCACAATTGGCTCCCTCCTTCAAATGTCGACACATAGTCAGAAGTGTGAGTTCTTGGTCGAGCAATTATTCATACTGACATATGATTTACTAGAATATGAAATGGTGTGCATACTCGTTGGTCCCAAATCCCCTTGGTATCAAAAGACCTTCTCTTGCCTAAGAGACAACACCATTCCCCCACACCTTGTTAGACAGTTCAAATAACCAGAAGACAACTAAGAGGGGGGGAGAATCAGTTGTCAACAAATTACCAAAATCTTAAGAAATTAAAACTTTGATATCGAAACCCAAAAGAATAATACCGTAGTGCATAAATACCAAAATAGTAGATATACCAATTGAGCTCAATCAATAATCAGAGAATAAATATCATCCACAAGACACCAAGATTTGTACATGGAAAACCCAGTAAAGGGAAAAACCACGATGGGAAGCCTACCCATAGTAAGATAATACTTTTGTAGCAAGTATGTAATTATAGTTGAGGGGCCTACACTTGTAGGAAGGCCAACAACCTAGAGTACATTGCTCATCACAAATGGAGCCTCACTGATGGTGCAGGGGCACAAGCCTCAATTTCATAATTTATTGTTTGAACACTCCATTTTTTTGATAGAAAGGAGTTGGGAAGGATCAAAGAATCCTTTTTTTATGTTTTGTTTTGTAATAAGGTCCTCATTGTCCATTTTGTAAGGCCCAGTGGCCTAGGGTGCATTATAAACCGTATGGTCAACTGTGGTCAAAGGGACTTAGGGTGAGTAGAATTAGGGAGTCAAGATTTTTTTTTCTATTTAGTTCCATTTCAATGTGTTTAGGTCCCTAGGTTGATAATAAAATTAGTTCGAATGGCAAAATGCAAAAAATGTCAAAAATTGACAAAGTTGTCAATTTGTAAAACAACTTTTCAAAAAGTTGTTGTAATTGGTTTCCCAATGTTCATAACCATCTAAAATAAGTTTTAACATGTTGGGAAAACTATGAAATTCCTCAACAAACTCGTGTGGGGGTTGTTGTGGGTGGAATTTGTAAACTTGATATTTGAAATCAATAAAAAATTGCATTTTTTCAAAAAATTTGTCGTTCTTTCGGTTGGTACGAAATTTAAAGACCTCCAAAATAAAAATTTTATTTCATGGGGAGTTAGAGGGGTGAAATCCCTTTCTTTTAAATCAACCAGAGGTCTAGAGGTAGAGTATTGAGGGAGAAAAGTCGTAACAGATCCAAACAGCCCGTGAAAGTGCCCTTTCCTAGGGTTTCAACTTCAATTTCCCGTTTCTTCCAAATTCACCATGGGAAAATTGTAAAACTTGGTGAAATGGAGAATTTGGGATTTTATTTTAATATCCAAAAGGTTTCATACCGAAAGGATGCATTTTGGGTGATATTTTGTTAAATTTGGCCAGGCATCTCTATGTGACTGGTTGTGGGAATTGAATAAAACTCATGAACAGTCCCCATAACTTTAGTTTTAATGAAAAATAGAAGCTATAACTTGGTATTTGGTGATTATTTGGATACCCAAAGGTTATCCAATAGTCAATTTTGTGGAGTTT
Organism: Cryptomeria japonica; assembly: GCF_030272615.1. Taxonomy (NCBI): domain Eukaryota; kingdom Viridiplantae; phylum Streptophyta; class Pinopsida; order Cupressales; family Cupressaceae; genus Cryptomeria; species Cryptomeria japonica. The sequence continues at coordinate 457,764,401 of NC_081410.1, read as the reverse complement.
CAGATTTTGAGGGTAGTTCCTTTGTTAAGTGCTTAAATTAGCCCTTATTAGCCTAGATGAGGGTTTAATAGAAATGGTACTTGCAAGAGGTTCCAAAACTTTTCCCTTGGTATAAAGTGCTTCCCTAGGTTTTTGTTAAATAATATCAAACAATATTGGCCTTTTATTTTTATTTTTTGGGTGGGAAGCCAAAAAGTGAGTTTTGAAGGCTAATAGGTGTAAGGAGCCAATTTACACTTTGTGACTTTTGGGACTTGAACAACCAAATCAGAGGGTTGTTTGACATCATTTGAGTTTTTAGGAACCTATCAAACCTATCTTGAGCCTTTTTTGGCCTATAAAACCATTTGGAGGGGTTGTGAGTAATTTGAGCCATTTTGAGCACTTTTGCCTGTGGGGTTTGAAACCAAATATTGATAACCTTTCACATTGTCCCATTGTGGGGTTATGGGGATGGAAATAGGTGATATGGGATTTTTAATTGATACTCTTAAATGTGTGAGGCTTGGTTGGAGTGAATCCTTAAAAGGAGGGTTTGTTGTTTGGTTCAGCAAGTGAGTAACTTGGAGCATTTTCAAGTTGTTTGAACCATACCTCTACATCAATAAGTGGTATCAGAGAAAGCGTGATCCTTAGGAAAAGGATTGTTTCATTTTATCCATGTCAGGGGAAGAATATGAGGGTGAGTTGTCCTCAAGGATGACTAATACACAGATAGTGAAGTTTTTGAACGATCAAAACTTGGTTCACAAGATTGATTCCTTGCAGAAGGAGGTTGATAGACTTAATGGGGAACTTCGTAAGAAAAGTGGTGGAAACTCTAATGTTGTTGAAGAGGGGATTGATGAGGAACCCCTTGGGTAGAGTGATGAAGAAGAAGTGCCTGCTAATTAGAGACTACTTGTGAAGACCCTGAAGGCCATGGAGAGAAGGACCATGGATGTTAGGTTGGAGCTACCTTCCTATGATGGAAACTTGAATCTAGATGTTGTTGTGGATTGGATTGATGCCCTCAGAAGATTATTTGAATGTGAAGACATAAATTAAAGTCAGAGAGTTAATATTGCTAAGTCCAAGTTGAAGGGATCAGCCCTTACATGGTGGAATTTCACTCAAGATGATAGAGTGAAGGAGAAGAAGAATCCAGTGACCACTTGGAAGAAGATGGTTGCATTGATCATGGATGCATATGTTCCTAATGATTATTAAGTCTAGCTTCATAAGAGGAGAATGAGTTTGAGACAAAAGGAGATGAGTGTCTCAGATTATACTCAAGAGTTCCATAAAATAGTGATGAAGTCCAATGTAGTGGAGCTTGAATGTGTGAAGCTTGCAAGATACTTGCAAGGGTTGAGAGTTACCATACAAGATGAACTCAGTCTAAGAAGCCCTCCCACAGTCCAAAAATGTTTTCAACTTGCTTTGAAGGTTGAATAAAAACTCAAGAGGAAGAGTGATCAAGGTGGAAGAGGGAGAGGGCAAAAAGACTTTGGAAATAGGGGTAGAAATATGTCTCAAGGAAGAGGAGAAGCTTCCAAAGACCTTGATGAATCAAGTCAAAGGAATTAATAAGGGGAAGGCAACTCTAGAGGATCTTTCAGAGGAAAGAGAGGAAAATTTAGAGGAAGAGGTGGTGGAAGAGGCCTAGAAGGCATAAAGTGCTATAGATGCCATCAAATGGGGCATGTTGTATCCAAATGTCCAGAGAAGGAAAACAAACAAGGTGAAAGGAGAGAAAATTTGGTGAGAGATGAGGACACACATAGTGTTCACTCTCATGGATCCTTTGTGCAGCCTGAAGAAGGAGAGATCATGATGATGAGAAGGACATTGATCAAAGCACCTAGTCCACCAGAACCACCCCAAAGGAAGACACTCTTCAGGACTACTTATAGAAGTGGTGACAAAGTATGTAGTGTTGTGATTGATTCACGTTCTAATAATAATTTGCTGTCCATTGAGGCAGTAGAGAAACTGAAATTGAAGAGGATTAAACATCCAAGACCCTACAAGGTATCATGGCCCACAAAGGGGCAGCATACCATCATAGAGGAGCAAGCATGGGTGGAGTTTTCTATTGGCAAGTACAAGGACAAGGTACTTTGTGACATTGTACCCATGGATGCATGCCATTTTCTTCTCGGAAGGCCATGGCAATATGACATGAAGTCAAAACATGATGGTGAGAAGAACACATACACCATCCAGTACAAAGGTGAGAAGGTAACATTACTACCCCTACCTGATAATGGTGAGGAACCAAAAGACTCTAAGTTTTTGTTTGTAGGAGAGAAAGAGTTTTTAGAATGTTTGAAGGAGGAGGATACTCCTTGTTATTCTTTGGTTGTATTGCCAAAATAGGAAGAAAGCAAGGTGCACAAGAAAAAGGAAGAACCTGGGAGGATACGACCAAAAGAGGTGGAAGATTTTCTTGAGACCTATAAGGATATTATAACCAAAGAGTTGCCTGATACCCTACCTCCAATCAGAGAGATTAGCCATAATATTGATCTAATCCCTGGGTATACACTCCCAAATAAGGTTGCCTATAACTTAACACCCCAATAGAAAGAGGAAATGGCAAGACAAATCCAGGAACTCTTAGATAAGGGTTTGATTTCTAAAAGTTTGAGTCCATGTGTTGTTCCAGTTGTGCTAGCACCTAAGAAAGAAGGTACATGGAGGTTATGTACAGACTCAAGGGCCATTAACAAGATCAATATCAGGTATAGGTTCTCTATGCCTAGGATTGAGGACTTGTTGGATCATCTAGGGGGTGCAAGGTGGTATTCAAAGGTGGATTTGAAGAGTGGGTACCATCAAATCAGAATAAGGGTTGGAGATGAATGGAAGACAACCTTTAAGAATAATGAAGGCCTTTATGAATGGAGAGTTATGCCATTTGGCTTGTCCAATGCACCTAGTACATTCATGAGACTCATGAATGAAGTTCTAAAACCTTTCCTTGGTATATTTGTTATTGTTTACTTGGATGATATTCTTATTTTTAGTAAGAATAGAGATGAACATATGCAGCATTTGAATTTGGTCCTTAAGAGATTGCAGGAAGAAAAACTCCTAATCAATGTGGACAAGTGTCTTTTTATGCAGGAAGAATTGGTGTATCTTGGTTTCATAGTTTCAGGTGGAAGCATCAAGATGGATCCTGAGAAGGTGGAGAGCATCTTGAATTGGCCTTCTCCAATGTCAATGACTAAAGTTAGAAGCTTCCATGGCTTGGCTTCCATTTACAGGAAGTTTATAAGAGGTTTTAGCCAAGTTTGTGCACCTAACCTGGAAACAATCAAAGCGGGGCAGAAGTACAAGTTTGTGTGGACCAAGGAGGCTGAGGAGACTTTTCAAAGTCTCAAACAAAAGCTAGCAAAGCAACCTGTACTTTCTTTTCCAGATTTCCAAAAGGTTTTTACAATTGAGTGTGATGCATCTAATTGTTGGAAAAAATGGTGTCTCAACCTTGCATTTATGCGAGGTTACTATTTATAGTAAGTTTTCATTTGAGCATGAAATGGTGCGAAACTCTCCCTGAAGCTTCTGGTTGGCTAGATAAGCATTCCGGTAAAGTTGCGTCGCAAGGTCACAGCTAGTTTTGAAGATGTTAAAGTTTTCGTCTTGGAGGGGTGCGATAAAATGTTTAAACTTAATTTTGGGGGCTTTAGAGGCTCTGAAATGCCCTAAAAAGTGGCAGTAACTAGCGTAGCCAGTTACGAGGTGATAGAGCACTTTGTGAGCTTTCCGATGCTTCAAACGGTTTGTCAATCGGACACCCTGTTCTCAAGTTATGGCCTCCGGAAGTTTGTACTCCTGAAATAGGAAAAATAATTTGTATCGGATACATAAATGAGCTGTAAAAGGGAGCGACACATGTTGATGTGTGCTTTAACATGTCATAGGGCATCTAGAAGGGAGATAAGGTCGGCTACACCTTATTGGGTGGTTTTAGCCCATGGTTTTGTAATACCATTTGACGGTTTCTTGTATTGTATCTCCTATTTATGAGGTGTGTGAGATAGAGGTTGGGTGTAAGAGAGTCTTATGGCTATTGAGTTGCCTCTAAATCTCTGATTAGTGGTACTCCTGCGAAGAGCTTGCTCTGCAAGTATGTTGTAATCTGTTTTTGATTGCTAAATAAAATATTGAGCTTCTTTTGGAGTGTGGGGTTTTTCTCCCGAAAGGGTTTTCCCCACATAAATCACTGTGTTGTGGTATGAATGATATTATATCTATTTCTATTTTTCTATAACTGTTGTAATGATCTGAAAAAGTTTTGCATTACCCTCCTCTCAAGGTTAGTGTAGGAAGTTGTTTCCGCTACTTAACTTCCTTACAAGTGGTATCAGAGCATGATCACCTTTGGTTTCAATTGTGGGCAGTTGGGTTTTTTGAACTAATCCAAATTTGAGTGGGAGCTTGTGAAGAAGACACTTTTTGATCTTGTTGCAGGAATATTCAGATGGCGAGTTCGTCAGGGAGAATGGAGGTGGAGAAATTTAATGGAAGTAATTTTGAGATGTGGAAGCTGAAGATGGAAGATCTGCTAATAGATCAAGATCTTTGGGATGCTGATGATGCGAATGCCCAAAGGCCCTCAGATCCTACTGCGGCAGCTTAGTATGATGTTATGGACTGAAAAGCCAAGGGTCTAATCAGACTATGCCTGGCAGACTCTGTTCTAATCAATGTCCATGAAGAGAACTCTGCAAAGAAGCTATGGACTAAGCTTGGTGAGATGTATCAAGCGAAATCTTTATTAAATCAAATTTTCTTAAGAAAGAAATTGTATTCCTTGAAGATGGAAGAGGGTGGACGAATTGCAGACCACCTAGAAGCATTCAATATGTTGGTGGCTCAATTAGTATCCATCGGTGTTAAGATGGACAAGGAGGAGAAATGTCAGATCTTGCTTTGTTCTTTGCCTGATTCGTGGGATTCTCTTGTTATGGCTATCGGTAGTACTTCTATTGTTTTGAAATCTGAAGATGTGGTGGGTGCCCTACTCGGTGAAGAGATGCGAAGGAAGGTATCCATCAGTTCAAAGGAAGCCCTAATTGTTCATGGAAGACCTAAGGAGAAAGGCAAGAAGAATGAGAAGCGCGACAAGTCCAAATCCAAAGGGAGATCGAAATCTCCTGGAAAGTTCAAAGTCATTTGCTGGAACTGCGGTAAACTGGGTCACATCCGTAAGGACTACAAAGAAGAAAAGAAGAAGAAGAAAAAGAAAAAGTTTGATTCTGATTCTGAGTCTGACAAGGAAGATGGCGATGCATTTATTGCGGCTTTGGCGACTCATGCAGGTAATGATGCCTGGCTAATTGACTCAGGTGCATCTTTTCATATGACTTCCAATAGAGATTGGTTTTATGAATATGAAGGATTTAATGGAGGTAAGGTGTACTTGGGTGATGATTCACCTCTAGACATTGTTGGTCGAGGTAAAGTTAGAATCAGGTTTTCTGATGGTAGAATAAAAAGGATTAATGGTGTGCTGCATATCCCTTGATTAAAATGAAACCTGTTATTTGTGAGCAAACTGATAGATGCGGGTGTGCAGGTAGTCTTTTCTGAAGCAGGATGTAAGATGATTAAGGGTGCTATGGTAGTTGCTAGAGGTGTCAGGTTTGGCACTTTCTATAAGCTTGAAGCATACACTTTTGAGTGTAATAGCACTTCTGTAAAAAGTAAATCTGCGGATACTTCACTAGAAAATTTGAAGGTGTCACCTTCAGCAGATGGAAATGGTTTTTGGGTACCTAAGGGTGCTCTTTCTTCTGAAGCAAAGTTACCTGCAGAGAAGACTATGTTATGGCACCAGAGACTTGGCCACATTGGAGAAAAGGGTCTAAGGACCTTGAAAAATAAAAACCTTGTTGAAGGTTTGAATGATTGTAATCTTGACTTTGATTTCTGTGAGCATTGCATTTATGGAAAACAAAACCGCGTTCAGTTTTACTCGAGTTCTCATAAAACTTGTGGTGTTTTGGATCTTATCCATTCTGATGTGTTTGGTCCAGTAGATGTCTCTTCGATTGGAAAATCCACATATTATGTTTCATTTATTGATGATTTTAGTAGAAGGACATGGGTTTATTTTCTAAAGAGTAAATCTGAAGTTTTTAGTTGTTTTAAAGAATTTAAAGCAATGGTTGAGTTGCAGACTGGAAAGAAAATAAAATGTTTGAGAACTGATAATGGCGGTGAGTTTTGCTCTAATGATTTTGATAGATTCTGTAAAGACTGTGGAATTAACAGGCAGAAGACAACTCCGTATTCTCCACAGCAGAATGGAGTTGCAAAAAGAATGAACATGACACTGATGGAGAAGGCTAGGAGTATGTTGAGTGGTAATGGTCTCGAACAAAAGTTTTGGGCTGAAGCTGTTGCCACTGCTTGCTACCTGATTAACAGGTCTCCTACATCAGCTCTTGTTGATAAAACGCCTATGGAAGCATGGTCAGGTCACAAGCCTTCATTGAGACATCTTAGAGTTTTTGGTTGCGAGGCATATGCACATGTGCCAAAGGAGAAGCGAACAAAGTTGGAGAACAAGGCTGTGAAATGTATCTTCATCGGGTATAGTTATGGTGTGAAAGGATACAAGCTTTGGGACCCTGTTGCACAAAAGGTAATTCATAGTAGAAGTGTTATTTTTAGAGAAATTAAGTCTCCTATTACATTGTAGCCAGAATAGACTAAAAAAGAAGATGTGATTCAACTTCCTTCTACACCTGAAAGAGTTGAATCGAGACCCCTAGATAGGCAAGAAGTTGAGGAGAGCTCGTCTAGCTCTGAATCTTCAGAAGAGGAGGAAGAACCTCCAACTCAGCTTGTTCAAAGGTCTACAAGACATAGACAACCACCTGAAAGGCATTCACCTAATGATTGGAGATGTATTTTTGCTCTGAATACTAGTGTGGATGAACCGAAATCTGTAGAAGAGGCATTAAGTATGAATGATGCAGAATCCTGGAAGATTGCTATGGAGGAAGAAATGGCAGCTTTGAAAAAGAATGATACATGGGATCTTGTACCATTGCCTAAAGGACGAAAACATGTTGGTTGTAAATGGGTGTTCAAGAAAAAGATTGGTTCAGATGGAAGCATTGAGAAGTATAAAACAAGGTTGGTTGCAAAAGGCTACTCTCAGGTTGAGGGTGTTGATTACGGTGAGATATTTTCTCCTGTTGCAAAAATGACGTCCATTAGATTTTTGCTTTCTATTGCCACTGCTTATGATTTAGAGGTTGAGAAAATGGATGTGAAAACTGCTTTCCTTCATGGTGATTTGGAGGAAGATATTTATATGACACAGCCGGAGCACTATGTGGTGAAGGGCAAAAGTAATTTGGTCTATGAATTGAAGAAATCTTTGTATGGCCTCAAACAAAGTCCTAGGATGTGGTACCAGAAATTTGATACATATGTGTTGAGCTTGGAATTTGAACGTTCTAAATCAGATTACTGTGTTTATTATAAATCTGATGGTGATCATTTCTTATTCATTGCATTGTATGTTGATGATATGTTATTCATTGGTAAAGGGAAAGGTATGATTTCAGAATTGAAGTTTCAGCTCGCTGCTAAATTTGAAATGAAAGATCTTGATGCAGAAAAGCACATTCTTGGGATGGAAATTAGAAGAGATAGGGTGAAAAAAAAGCTATGGCTAGGCCAGAGTAAGTATGTGAATTCAGTGTTACAGAGGTTCAACATGCAGAATTGTAGACCATTGAGTGTTCCTTTTACAGTTGGAACGAAACTATCTGTTTCAGATTGTCCTACATCCCCATTGGAGATGGAAGACATGAGCAGAGTGCCTTACCAGAGTGCGGTTGGAAGCTTGATGTATGCTATGGTCTGTACTAGACCAGACATTGCCCAAGCAGTGGGAGTACTTTCTAGATATATGTCTAATCCTGGTAGAGTTCATTGGGATGCAGTCAAAAGAGTCTTCAGATATTTGAAGGGTACTTCAGAGTATTCTTTGTGTTATCATGGTAATTTAGTTGGAGACATGACTTCCCTTGATATCCATGGTTATGTGGATTCAGATTGGGCAGGTGATATTGATAGCAGAAGATCCACCAGTGCTTATGTGTTTACTTTGTTTGGTGGTGCAATTAGTTGGATGAGTAAGCGACAGGCTGTGGTTGCTTTATCCACTACTGAAGCAGAGTATATGGCAGCTACTCATGCTTGTAAAGAGGCCATTTGGCTTAAGAGACTGTGTTCGGATATTGGAATAAAACAAGGTACAGTGACAGTTTACTGTGACAGTCAGAGTGCAATTAGCCTAGCTAAGAACTTGACATTTCATGCCCGGACCAAACATATTGATGTTCAGTATCATTTTGTTAGAGATATGGTCGAAGATGGTAGGGTGAAGCTGGTTAAGGTGGAAACTTTGATGAATGTTGCAGATGCTTTAACTAAGGCTGTGAGCACAGAGAAGTTTAGATGGTGTTCAGAGTCTATGGGCCTTATGGCCCCTAGCAATTGATTCATTGTGTTGACATTCCCTTCCGCTCCTGCAAGGTGTTCGACAAGTGGGAGATTTGTTGGGAAAAATGGTGTCTCAACCTTGCATTTATGCGAGGTTACTATTTATAGTAAGTTTCATTTGAGCACAAAATGGTGCGAAACTCTCCCTGAAGCTTCTGGTTGGCTAGATAAGCATTCCGGTAAAGTTGCGTCACAAGGTCACAGCTAGTTTTGAAGATATTAAAGTTTTCATCTTGGAGGGGTGCGATAAAATGTTTAAACTTAATTTTGGGGGCTTTAGAGGCTCCAAAATGCCCTGAAAAGTGGCAGTAACAAGCGCAACCAGTTACGAGGTGATAGAGCACTTCGCGAGCTTTCCGACGCTTCAAACGGTTCGTCAATCGGACACCCGGTTCTCAAGTTATGGCCTCCGGAAGTTTGTACTCCTGAAATAGGAAAAATAATTTGTATCGGATACATAAATGAGCTGTAAAAGGGAGCGACACGTGTTGATGTGTGCTGTAACATGTCATAGGGCATCTAGAAGGGAGATAAGGTCGGCTACACCTTATTGGGTGGTTTTAGCCCATGGTTTTGTAATACCGTTTGACGGTTTCTTGTATTGTATCTCCTATTTATGAGGTGTGTGAGATAGAGGTTGGGTGTAAGAGAGTCTTATGGCTATTGAGTTGCCTCTGAATCTCTGATTAGTGGTACTCCTACGAAGAGCTTTCTCTGCAAGTATGTTGTAATCTGTTTTTGATTGCTGAATAAAATATTGAGCTGCTTTTGGAGTGTGGGGTTTTTCTCTCGAAAGGGTTTTCCCCACGTAAATCACTATGTTGTGGTATGAATGCTATTATATCTATTTCTATTTTTCTGTAACTATTGTAACGATCTGAAAAAGTTTTGCATTACCCTCCTCTCAAGGTTAGTGTAGGAAGTTGTTTCCGCTACTTAACTTCCTTACACTAATGTTGCAATAGGGGCTGTTTTGAGCCAAGAGGGTAGGCCCATTGCATTTTTTAGTGAGAAACTCAATGAGGCAAAGAGGAAGTATTCCTCATATGATTTGGAAATGTATGCCTTAGTTTAAGCATTAAAAAAGAGGAGGTATTATCTCCTTTCAAAAGAATTTATTGTTTTTACTGACAATCAGGCACTTAGCTTCTTGAATAGACAGGAGAAGTTGATTCACAAGTATATGAAATGGGTATAATCTATCCAAGCATATACCTTTATAATCAAACTCAAAAAGGAAGTTGCAAACAAGGTGGCAGATGCCTTGAGTAGAAGATCCTTGACAGTGTGAGAGGTGAAGTTGCAAAGTGTGGGGATTGACTCCTTGAAAGGTATGTATGAAGGTGATGAAGACTTTCATGAAATTTATAAAGTTTGTTATGATTTTTCTGAAGCATACCATGTTGAATATGCTAATTAATTGATCCAAGATGGTTTATTGTTCAAAGGACATCAACTATGCATTCCTAGGTGTTCAATGAGGGAGAATGTTGTGAAAGAAAAGCATTATGGAAGCATGAGTGGACATTTTGGGTTGGATAAAACCCTTGAGCAGGTAAGAAGACACTACCATTGGCCTAAGATGCAAAGTGATGTGAGAAGATTTTTTGAAACATGCACTATTTGTCAAAAGGCCAGAGGTACTTCCACCAATGCAGGTTTTTATCAACCATTACCCATACCTACAAGGCCTTGGGAAAGTTGTAGTATGGATTTTGTAATGGGATTGCCTAGGACTCATAAAGGCTTTGATAGCATCTTTGTTGTTGTAGATAGGTTCAGTAAGATGGCACATTTCTTGCCATGTAAGAGTACACGTGATGCAACCTATGTAACAAATTTGTTTTTCAAAGAGATTGTAAGGATACATGGACTTCCTCTAACAAGTGTGTCTGATAGGGATGTGAAATTCATTGGCCATTTTTGGAGAACCTTATGGAAGAGGTTGGGAACAAACTTGAACTTTAGTTCAGCCTACCATCCACAAATGGATGGGCAAATTCAAGTTGTGAATAGGTCATTGGGGAACCTATTGAGATGCTTGACAAAGCAATATGGAGAGAAGTGGGATGTTGTACTTCAACAAGCTGAATTTGCATTCAATGATTCTATGAATAGGAGTATAGGAAGGAGTCCATTTCAGATTGTGTATGGGTAGAATCCAAGAGGCATCTTGGAGTTGAGAGACCTTCCACGTGATGGGAAAACAAGTACTCATGGTGAACAATTTGCTGATAGCATGAAAGAAGTGCATGATCAAGTAAGGCTAGCCCTCCAAAGGAGTTCACAAAAGTACAAAGAAATTGTTGATAAGAAAAGGAGGGATGTACAATTTCAGATTGGTGATATGATGTGGTTTACCTGAGAAAAGAAATATTGTCAAAGGGGAAGCATACAAAGTTACTCATGAAGAAAGTGGGTCCTTGCAAGGTTTTGAAGAAACATGGGTTGAATGCCTATGAGATATCCCTTCCCTCTAACCTTGATATTTATCCTATCTTTAATGTTTGTGATCTAACACCCTATAAAGGGCATGTTGCTATAGGTACAGACTTTCATGTGGAGGAGATTCAAGAGGACATTGTTGATATACCTCCTCATGCACCAAAGAAACCTGAAAAGATCATTGATGAAAGGGTCATTAAGAAGACTAGAAATAAAGAGTACAAACAAAACCTTGTGAAATGGGTAGGACAACCTGTTGAAGAGGCATTATGGATGGATGAGGCAGAAATTCTGAAGCATGGCACTTCATTGGACCAACTTATCTCATGTGGAAATGAGATCACCCCACCCCAGGAGTATGGTGCAGGGGCACAAGCTTCAATTTCATAATTTATTGTTTGAACACTTCATTTTTTTATAGAAAGGTGTTGGGAAGGATCAAAGAATCCTTTGTTTATGTTTTGTTTTGTTTTGTAATAAGGTCCTAATTGTCCATTTTGTAAGGCCTAGTGGCCTAGGGTGCATTATAAACCCTATGGTCAACTATGGTCAAATGGACTTAGGATGAGTAGAATTAGGGAGTCAAGGTTTTTTTGGTCTATTTAAATCCATTTAAATGTGTTTAGGTCCCTAGGTTGATAATAAAATTAGTTTGAATGGCAAAATGCAAAAAATGTCAAAAATTGACAAAGTTGTCAATTTGTAAAGCAACTTTTCAAAATGTTGTTGTAATTGGTTGACCAATGTTAATAACCATATAAAATAAGTTTTAACATGTTGGGAAAACTATAAAATTCCTCAACAAACCCGTGTGGGGGTTGTTGTGGGTGGAATTTGTAAACTTGATATTTGAAATCAATAAAAACTTGCATTTTTCTAGAAAATTTGTTGTTCTTTCAGTTGGTACAGAATTTAACGACCTCCAAACTGAAAAACTATTTCATGGGGAGTTAGAGGGGTGAAATAAATTTCTTTTGAATCCAACCATAGGTCTAGAGGTGGAGTATTGAGGGAGAAAAGTTGTAACAGATCCAAACAACCCGTGAAAGTGCCCTTTCCTAGGGTTTCAACTTCAATTTCCCATTTCTTCCAAATTCACCATTGTAAAATTCTAAAACTTGGTGAAATGGAGGATTTGGGAGTTTATTTTAATATCAAAAATGTTTCAGACCTAAAGGATGTATTTTGGGTGAGATTTTGTTAAATTTGGCCAGGCATCTCTATGTGACTGGTTGTGGGAATTGAATAAAATTCATGAACAGTCCCCATAACTTTAGTTTTAATGCAAAAAAAAAGCTATAACTTGGTATTTGGTGATTATCTAGATACCACAAGGTGCTCCAATGGTTAATTTAGTAGAGTTGCAGATTTGGAGGGTATTTCCTTTGTTAAGTGCTTAAATTAGCCCTTATTAGCCTAGATGGGGGTTTAATAGAAATGGTACTTGCAAGAGGTTCCATAACTTGTCCCTTGGTAGAAAGTGATTCCCCAAGTAGGTGCTCAATAAAATAAAACAATATTGGCCTATCCTTTGGATTTTTTGGATGGGAAGCCAAAAAGTGATTTTTGAAGTCTAATAGGTTTAAGGAGCCAATTTGCACTTTGTGACTTTTAGGACTTGAAAAACCAAATCAAAGGGTTGTTTGGAATCATTTGAGTTTATAGGAATCTATCAAACCTATCTTGAGCCTTTGTTGGCCTATAAAACCATTTGGAGGGGTTGTGAGAAATTTGAGCCATTTTGAGCACTTTTGCCTGTGGGGTTTGAAACCAAATATTGTTAACCTTGCACACTATCCCATTGTGGAGTTATGGGGATGGAAATAGGTGATATGGGATGTTTAATTGATACTCTTAAAGGTGTGAGGCTTGGTTGGAGTGAATCGTTAAAATAAGGGTTTGTTTTTTGGTTGAGCAAGTAAGTAACTTGGAGAATTTTCAAGTTGTTTGAACCATACGTCTACATCAAATGACTATATAAAAATCCAGATAACAATCTAGAAGAATGAATGAACTACAATGATAGCATCTCCTATGCCTGAGTACAGTTCTGATTAAGCTCAATACCAGAGGACTAAATCCTCTTACATAAACCCAACTCAATCTCCAATGATCAACCAAATCCTCTTCCTGAATGATTATTACATTATTCACACAGATAATCTCGTAATCCCATAACCCATATATGATCTACAATGAGATCTTATATCTATATATACAAACCCTTGACCACAAACAATAAGGTCAATCACCAGACAATAAAACAATTGCATAATTATAAAATATGTCGACTAGAGACCAAACAAATAATATCCAACCCATAAGACATCCCAGAAATGTATCGAGAAGTCCAATCTACATGTTACATTAAGTCAGTCCATAACCTAGATAAACGAGGACCCAATTTAGGTCCATAAATGCTAATGAAATGATCTCAATCAACCAATTCTTGAACACGATCACCATCAGCATCCTGAAACTTCACTAGAAGCTGTACCAACACCACTTATGCATAATATCAAAGATCTTCAATAAAGCTCTGCTAGTGAAACCCTCACCAGAACAACAAACCAAGCTTGCCAGCATACAAGAGAGCATTCGATCACCAAATCAAAACCAAATGACTGAGCATGAATCAGAGTAGAATGAATAAGCCAATTCCATAAGCCAAACATATCGAAGCATATGGGATCATCATGATCTAATCCAACCAAAAACCAAACAACTTATTGGGATCAGAAGGATACTAGTAAAGAAACCAAAACAGCTAGTGTTGACATCAATGAAACACATAATCAATTCCACCAAATTTCCAACACACCTCACCAAAACACAACAACAAACCTTCATCCGCCAATGTGCTCATTACACCATCCTTGGAGACACCTTGTTCAGAAGACATTTTGATGGTTCCCTCCTAAGGTGTTTAGACAAACAAGAGGCTGAATGGGAACTACATGAAGTGCACAAAGGCATCTGTGGTGCACACTCAAGTGGGCTCACCTTGGCTAAAAAGCTCGTGAGAATAGGATACTACTGACCTAAAATGGAAGTAGATGCATATAATTATGTGAAGAAATGTATCCCTTGCTAGAATCATGGTGACAAGATCCATTTTCCATCACAAGAATTGAAGTTGTTCATTACACCCTGGCCCTTCTCATAGTGGGGGCTCGATCTCATTGGGAAAATCCACCCTACATCCTCCAACGGTCATAAATTCATTATCACTGCCACCAAATATTTCACCAATTCAAAAATCGACAAACAATTCAAAAATCGGGATGTTAAAGAGCTCTGTCAGAAATTCAACATCCAATATCACTTCTCCACCCCATATTACCCACAAGGTAACAGTCAAGTTGAGGCTTCTAACAAAACCTTGATCAAAATCCTCAAAAAGATAGTCAATAAAGCTAGTCATGATTGGAACCTCCAATTCCACCCTACTCTGTGGGCTTACCGCACCTCCATTCGCACACGCATAGGAACGACCCCATATTACCTTGTCTTTGGCTCTGAATCCATCTTCCCTCTTGAGATCGAGATCCCCTCTCTAAGGGTGTTGTTGCAGGATATCCTCCCAGATAAGGAATATAGAGTTGCCAGACTACAAGAGATAGAACTGCTAGATGAAAGGCACCTCAAGGCCTTAAACGATCTCCAGTTATATCAGAATCGCCTATGCTTGAGTTACCACGAGAAGGTCATAACCTTGGAATTTGAAATTGGTGATCTTGTCCTCATGGAAAATTAGAGAAACCTTCAAGAAAGAGAGAAAAATCCAAATTTGAGCCTAATTGGCTTGGACCATATGTGATCACAGCAAAATATGGATTAGGGACATATCAGTTGGCTACTCCTACAAGAGATCCTTTTTATGATCCAATGAACATCATGCACCTAAAGAGATTCTATGCCTAGTCCTCATAAGGTCATCAATTGTCAAAAAAAAAAGAAAATACAAAATTCAAGAAAAATACAAAAAAAAAAAAGAGAAAAAGATCCTGAAAAAAGATCATCATTCTGGTGAGAACCTAGTAAACAGGCACCTTGTGACACAAAAAAATAAATATAAAAAACAAAAAAAGTAAAGAAAAATCAATTCATCCATTAGTGAAAACCACTTTGTAGAGCTATGGGCAAGCACCTTGGTGAAAACCTGCATGCAAGCGCTAAGGTAAATAATCTAGATCCATCGTCTATCAGGTCAGCATTCCATCACCTCATATCCATCACCCTCACTATCCAAATTTCCCACCGCGATTTTCCTCCACTCCCGCCAAAATAATCACTTCTATGATGTTGGGTCTTTGCCTAAATCATAAATATAGATTGTCCCATCAAATTGAGCTTTTGTCTCCCGTTTCCTGAGCTTGTGCCTCTATGTGAGATTCATCAAGTCTTGAGGTCAGTCCTAAGTCTGCAAGTTAATCTTCAGGGTCATCTGGTCAATTTCCTAGTCCAAATCCACCCACCCTATCCTTTGCCCTGGGGATGAATCCTTCCCTCGCCTGACAATTTAATTCTTCATCCTAATCCTACTCTTGGCAAGAGACATCAGTTGGTCATGCATGGTTGACTTGTTTGACTTCTTGGATTTTTCATTTTCACTTCCATCTTTTGTCCCACGACTGCATCTATCTTTGACTGCTTGGATATTTCCTATCTGGGTATGTTTACAATAGGTGCATACTAGGGTATATTTTCATGGCACGGCATGTTTTGGAACTCTCTTATATGAATTGACGACCTAGTACTAGTGTTTATTGTTGGTGTAAATAAATATTCATTATGGATATTATTACACTTTACTTAAGTTAACATAGGATAATGCATTTCTTCATAGTTTGGATTTGAAACACTTAGGGAAGTGTGCACATAGGGATAGAGCTTGTAGAAGAAATTCCACCTTTTGTGGTCTTGTTTTGTTGTTACACTCCACATTCAGTGGGTCATCCACCACTTGTGGAATATTATATTATTTCTCCTACCTACCCCTAGTATTTCTTACCTACCCTTGTTTCTCATTGAGCCACATGCATGATTGTGTGCTCGCACATCCATATGGCCTTGCCTATATAAGAAGGCCTATATTCATTGTATTGTTGAATCCAGTTGATCATTTTCATATTGATGAGAATACAGTTTGTTCTTGTCATTCTTTTGTCTCTATTTTTATACTTTTCATTGTGCCCTTGATCTTGGCAAAATCTCACATGGTATCAGAGCCATTGGGGCTTCATTGATTGGTTTTTGGAGAAATTGTGGAAGTCTTCTATTTTCGGATCTGAGGAACTGTGCTTTTTGGAGGCATCTTGGAGCATTTTCAACCTCACCATTGCATCCGGGAGGCCCTTTCCATAAAAATCGAGTATAAATTTGACCTATTTTGGTGAAAATAAATTTTTGGGTGTGGAGGAAATTTTCTGCCCAATTTGAGCGGTATGGTACGGAATTTTCGGATTATTTAAAAAAAAAATAAAAAAAATTGAAAATTATTTTTGGGATCCATACCTTTTGCCCAGTCAGCAGCACCTAGTCAATGCACAGTCAGCGTTTTCTTTGGAAATTTTTAGACCCCTCTCCGCTGAGCAGTTTGGATTTTTGGGTTAACTTTGGAGGCCCATAACTTGCTCAATTTTGCTCCTTTTTGGGTGCAATTTTTTTTTATTTGGGTTAATTTTTCATGTTCTTCATAGTGGTGTGGTTATTTTTTGGTTTTGGTGCACAAGGTTTTCAAAATTTTCAGATTCTCTCAGTTGTACCTGTCCAATCCTCAATTCTGCAACTTCAAAGGCCTTGTTTGAGCTCATACGACCTCCTTTTTAGGTGCCACTTTTTTTGAAAGTGCATGTTTTTTCCTCTACTTTCATAATATATGATCAAATTTTATAGATTTTAAGTAGAAATTGTACTTTCAAATATTGGTCTTATTTGGCCTATTTGGTACTTGTAAATTGCTTGGATCTTAGTTTAGATCTCTTGCATTATTAGTTTGAGTCTATTTTGGCCTTATTGAGGCAGTTGTAAAATTGAAATCAGAAGTCCACTTTGCCAGTTTTTGCAAGTGGCCCATTGTACATGCACTAAGTATAAAGTGTCAAATCATCACTTTTGGGGGGGTTCTTTGATTGAGTGAATTTGGGGGGGTGTCTTGTGTGATTGTGCCTCTCTTTCCTTATGCTCTTTCATTTTTGTTGCAATGAGTCCTCATAAATTTCCACCTTTAACTCCACATAATTATGCATCATGGAAAATTAAAGTATGGAGCAAATTAATGGAAAAAGGTCTCACACATTACATAGATGGAACAATAGCAGCACCACCCGATCCTAAGGCTGATCCTAATGCTCAATTAGAATGGCTCACTAATAATTGCATGGCTCTTGGAACTTTGCACAAGTATGTATCAGATGACCTCATCTTTCATATTGAAAAGTGTACTACAATCAAAGATGCTTGGGATATGTTTTAGAAATTATATGGTCAAGTTGATGAAATCAGAGGTTATAAGATTGACAATGAGCTCACCAAATTGGATCCCAAGAGTTTTGATAAAATCCAAGATTATGTCACCAAAGAAAATGAGCTAAGAGCAAAGCTTAAGGATTGTGGAATTGACAAAAAGGATGCTTAGTTGATATTCAACTTGTTGGACAAGCTTGCACCAGAATATGCAACATTTGTGTCTAGCTTCCAAACTCATCGTTTGATAGTGGGGAGTTCCTATGTTATGCCTTCATTTGACGCTTTCACAAAAATGTTGATATTGGAACAATCTAAGTTGTTGAACATGGGGTTTCTCAAGTCTTCAAAGTCCAAGGCTTTGGTGGCTAATCAAGGGAATCAAGGATGTCAAGGCAAAGATTCCAACAAGAAGAAGAAGCAATCTAAGTCACAGCCACAACAAGAAAAAGGACAATCATCCTCTCCATCACAAGGCGATTTTTCATCCTCTTCCAAGAAGGGGACACCACCTAAGAAGGATAAGCCAACTTGTGCATATTGCAAGAAGTATGGTCATGATGAGCATCGATGCCACACAAAGCAAGTTGATGAGTTAACTAATCTTCTTAAGAAAAACAACATCAACTTGCCATCTGCCTACACAAAGAAGGATTCATCTCCTTCCTCTTCCTCACAGTCTAAGGGAAAAGGGCAAGCATTTGTGGCTACAAAAAGTTCTTCACAACAGTGGATACTTGACTCAGGTGCCTCATATCACATGGGTTCTACAAAGGAGCAGTTTTCTTCATTGGAGCCATCTAAGGTACCTCACATTTACATAGGTGATGATACACAAGTTGAGGTTGAAGGAAAAGGTTCATTTGACATGGATGATGGAACATTTGAGAATGTTCTTTATGTTCCTAACTTGTCTACCAACCTTCTCTCTATCTACCAAATCACTCACTATGGGAATGGGAAAAAGGTTGAGTTTACACCAAATTCAGTTGTGGTAAAGGAACTTGATGATGATGTCTTGGTAGCAGTGGGACAAGTCAATGACAACTCAAGGCTTTATTCATTCTCCCACTTTGTGCCAAGTTCACCTTCTAGGGCCTTGCTTACTCATTCAAATTCAGAAAGTAAGCTATGGCATGAGCGGTTTGGTCACCTCAACTACTGCTATCTTTAGCAGCTCAACACTAAACACATGGTCATAGGTCTACCTTGAATCAGTTTTTTAGAGGGTGTATGTTTAGGTTGTTCCATGGGCAAGCATCCCGAGGAAAATTTTGATAAAGGGAAAGCTTGGAGAGCTTTGGAAGTTCTTCAACTTGTTCATAGTGATGTAGCAGGTCCATTTCTAGCACCTTCATTTAGTAAGGCCTGCTATGTCATTACCTTCATTGATGACTACTCCCGCTTCACTTGGGTCTACTTTCTTATTCATAAGAGTGAAGTATTTGACAGATTTCAGGACTTCAAGACTCGTGTGGAGAAGAAATCCGAGAAAGTGGTGAAGATTCTTTGTACAGATAATGGAAGGGAATATGTGAACAAAAGACTTAAGGATTTTTGTACATTTGAGGGGATTGATCTTCAGCATTCTGTCGCATACACTCCATAGCAGAACAGAGTTGCAGAATGCAAGAATAGAACTCTCAAAGAAATGGCTAGCTGTGTGATACATGCATGTTCTCTTGATCCTGCCTTTTGGGTAGAGGCTATCAGTTGTACCACACACATCTAGAATCAGGTTCCTCACAAAGCTTTGCAACATATTACTCCTTTTGAGGCTTGGGCTGGTAGGAAACCGATTGTGAGACATTTTAGAGTCTTTGGGTGTCCAGCATGGGCTCGCATACCTCCACAGAACGGAAGGCACTGGAACCTCAGAGTCGGCCTTGCATATTTGTTGGATATCCTGAGGGTGTTAAGGCATATAGATTGATGGATCCTGAGACACATGAGGTGTTCATTGAGAGGAGTGTTCACTTTGAGGAAAGCTCTCCTAGCTTAGCCTCTCTACCTCCTCCACCTTCCTCCATTGTGGATAGTGATGCTAGTGATTCAGATGATGAGACTCCTTCAACTCTGACTCACAGGGTTACACCTCTGTAGGGTCCACTTGCAGTTGAGGAGCCTCATTCTCCACCTCCACCTAGACCTCATTGGGCTCGACAAACACTTGAGTCCATGGGTTCTCTTATTGGGGATCCTTCAGATACATAGAGAACTCGATCATAACATTAGGATCTTCCACATGCATTCATTGCTACTGCTTCCGATCCACAGACATTTCGGGAAGCATTAGGGGTTCATGAGTGGGACCAAGCTATGGAGGAAGAGTATAGTTCCTTGATGAGGAACAACACATGGGATTTAGTCCATCTCCCTAAGGGGAGAAAGATGGTTCGATGTAAGTGGATCTATCGGACCAAGTATGTTGCGGATGGTAGTGTGGATAACTATAAGGCTTGGCTTGTTGCGAAAGGTTTCTCTCAGGTTGCAGGTGTTGACTATACTAAGACCTTTGCACCCGTAGCCAAGATGAACTCCATTCGCTTGACACTTGCTATTATTGCAGCTCATGGTTGGGTTGTACATCAGATGGATGTGAAGAGTGCTTTTCTTCATGGTGATCTTGATGAGGAGATTTATATGGAGTAGCCGCAGGGTTTCATCCAGGATATTTCCTTGGTTTGCAAACTAAGGAAATCTCTCTATGGCCTTAAGTAGGCCCCTAGGGCTTGGTATGCCAAGATGGATTCCTTTCTTCTCTCAACAGGGTTTACCAGGTGTCATTTCGATCCGAATGTCTATATTTTGTGACAGGATGACTCTCACTTGATCCTTGTGCTCTATGTTGATGATTTGATCATTACAGGGAGTACCACATCCATCATTAGCAGGGTCAAATCTGCTTTGCATGATAGATTTGCTATGACTAGCTTGGGTCTTTTGTATTACTTTCTCGGGATAGAGATTTCACAGTCACCTTCCGGGATTACACTATCGCAGCCCAAGTATGCTCTTGATCTACTTGCACGCTTTCATATGCCTGACTGTAAGCCTGCACCGACTCCCTTTCTTTCCAGAGTCAAGCTTGAGGCTCAGTGTTCTTCTCCACTAGTTGATGTCACTTTGTATCATCAGCTTGTGGGTAGTCTCGTCTACTTGACCCATACATGCCTTGATATTTCATTTGCAGTTGGCATGGTTTCCCGCTTCATGCAAGAACCACATGAGCTTCATTGGAAAGCCACCAAACACATCCTTCATTACATCCAGGGTACACATCACTATGGGATTCATTATATTGTTGAATCCAATTGATCATTTTCATATTGATGAGAATACAGTTTGTTCTTGTCATTCTTTTGTCTCTATTTTTATACTTTTCATTGTGCCCTTGATCTTGGCAAAATCTCACATTTATCAACACTTACCTTCTCATGTACAAGAGGTATTGATGTGTTTGAGGGTTTCCTTACACGTACCCACAAATTTGTATCAGTGTTCCTCAACACTTGCATAGTTGTGTGTAAGGAATTCCTATTTGGCTGTAAGTCAGTCCACGCCTTGGGTTTCTCATGGCTTCCTGGTTCCTATAATCAGTGGTGCATGTTACCTAGGGCAATATTAAACTAGGTTGTCTCTCCACATATTTTGTGCACAACTCTCCCCATCATTCTGTAGATTCCTAATTCTATCCATCTAATAACCCCATGGAGTCTTCAATTCCCCCCCCCCCATTCTTCTATTTCTATCTAAGATCATTGTACTATTGTCAGCATATTCACAAAAACATTTTCCAATATTCATTTACATTTCATATCTATTCATTTCATTATCCACTTAGGTGGCATCATTCATTTCATTATTCATCTAGATTGCATTATCTACTCATTTACATCACAATATTCACTTAGATTATATTACCGATTAACCATTTTCACAAGCATTAACCACTTAGATCGCATTGCATCTTGCACCCATCTTGCCTACGTCATTTATGTTACATTATCCATTCATATTATATGGAATTATCCATTTATATCACAATCATTCACTTAGATTAGATTCATCATCCATCTTGCATTTACATTGCATTATTCATTCATTTACATCACATTATTTTGCATAACGTTAATCATTTACATTGCATTATATGTGTAGGTGGCATTATATTTATCATTCATTCCTCATTTAGATTGTATTTATCACTCATTTAGTCTAATTTATTATTTATCATTAATCATTTGCATCCACAACTATTATTGTATTGCATATTCATTTTCTCACATCATCATATCCATTATACATTAAACATCCTCATATACAACATATATGTGCATTAAAACATCTCAAAAACATGTGAACCTACATAATCACTCTTTCTGCATCCATAAGATATTATACACACATACACATGCATCCATCCTACATCCATAAACATGTCAATAACGCATCATAAGCATAGATATATAAGCATCCATCCTGCATCACAAATAAGTAAGAACAATACATCCATAATCATCATCCATGCATCACATCATAAAATAATAAATAGAGTCCATTATAATAAGATACATGTATCACCGCCTCCAAAAAATCATATATATAAGTTCAAAAAAATGAATATGTCTATCATAATACAATGATCACCTCGAATGGTCAAAATATAACACATAAGCCAAAATAGAGCTGTCTCTCTCTACCTATCTCCCCAGCTCCCTCCTCAGCACCTCCTCCCCCAGATCCTTTTGCTCCCCCTGCTCTAGGTGGCCTAAAACCCACTGATCCACCCATTTTTTGGCTTTGTGTCCTATGAGATCATACACTCTCAGTGTATGAGGCTTCTTGTTTCTCTATAGGTACCACTCCTTGGTAGAGCCCCCTATAGTAGGCCACCTCCCGACTTGCCCTCTCCACCCTCTTTCTCTATTGCATCATATCAGAATTCAGCTGCCCAGACCCTATAGGGTCCAACATCTGACATGCCACATCCTTCTCCCCCCATAGTCATGTGGCATCTGCCTCTACCCTCTAAACTCAGCCTCACATCTCTTCTAGCTCATCATCCTTTCGGTGGAGAATGTCTTGTAAGGTACCAATTGCGGTCCTTGACCATGCCTCCTCTAATATCCACTTAGACTCCTCCCTATCCCTCCTCATATCATCTACCTTTGTCCTCGTTGTATGGAGGCTCTTTATCAAGTCTGATATCTCCCACCGATACCGCTCCACCTCTACCTCCTAACTCTCTCTATCTATAGCTTATCCTTGAGTGAGTGTAGTCTCACCTAAGTGGCATCTCTTTGCTACTAGAGTCTGTCAAAATCAGCTTGTGACACTGTACCCTGTACATGTGCCTCTGACCTTGCACCTTGTACCTCTGCCTCTAAAGTGTCCATAGGTACGACCTCCTCTCCTCCACCATCCCCTCCCTCAGTTGCCTCCCCTTCTAGTGGTGCTCCTTCCTGTCCCTATCCTACCTCGGGCTCTCTCCTCCATACTACCCTAACCCTCCTCTGTTGTCTGCCAAAACCCCTCCCTACTACAACCACAACCCTCTCACCTGGTCCATCATCCTCTCCACTGAATACCTCATCTATATCCAGCTCTAGCTCATCATCCTCCAAAATACCAGGAATGGTAAGGCGCACTAGAAAATGTCCCTCCCACCAGCTCTTGTATCCTCTAGTGGTCCCTGGATCCTCTCCTTCCCCAAGATGCTCATCCCAAATCAAATATGGTGCCATCTGGAAACTGGTCCTGCCCTCCAATGGACTCAGTGTCGGACCCAAACACCTCTTCTCTCATTTCATTTGAGGATACGATGGTATGTCTCCCACTATGTCCTGGACCAAGTCAAACTATCTCACTACTCGATAAGGGGTGTAATACTCTATAATATACACAGACCTACAAAACAGCTACATCTCCACTCTGACCCAATGTAGCTACCAGTCCACCCACAATATCTCACTGTCCAAAAATGGCCTCCATGTGAACTGCAAAAGCTCATAAAAAATGCAACACCAAAACTATATTGATCCTATCTATGTATAATGTAGCAGGCCCCTGTACCTATCTATATATGGTCATCGAGCCCGCCTATCCTGTACACCTGGTGGTCGTGTAGCTGCAATATGCTCCTAAGCCCAGATATGAAGAAGTCTAACTCCTGCAGATAAGTTGGCATACTCCCTCTACACCACGAGATGCATATCATGGTATAACTAAGCCAACATTGCGGATCCCCAAGCATACTTCGCACAATCATAACCATGTAATAAACGCACTTGCTCCATGCAACAAGAAACCCATGTCCTGCAAGATCAAGTATAATCCGTTCGCTCACAAATCCACAAATCACAAGTACTAGATGAGGAATATGTTAGATACCCATCGCCTTACCCAAATGCATCCTTCTCTTGTCCAGCACTGGTAGGGCCTCATACTCACAAACCTCCCAGAGGTAAAAATATGTCGCATCTAATCAGTACTTCAAGATGACACCGTGAATGGGGATCTTTGAGATCCTCCATACATCTAGTAGAGTCACTGTCACCTCACCAGTAGGTAGGTGTAAGGTGTTATACTTACTATCCCACCTCTCCACTAATGTTGTCATCATCGTTGTGTGGGCTTGAATCCTTGGCCGCCTACCAAAAAATGCAACCCAACAGTAGCTAGGATCTCTAACTCATCTAACCACAATCATCGATATAATCTCATGGTCACCGACTAGTGCTCCCTCGATGCCAATGGTCCCAAATTTGCTTGCATCCAACAATCCAATTCATCATCTCATATCCTTAAGACTTATCCTAGCCCCTAATTCACCTAGACCTTACCCCAAGACAAAAAAATTAAGCCTATTTTTCCATCCCTTTCTTCTCTAGCGCATGCGTTGATTTACTCAGCACTCGCGCCAAACCCAGACACTCATGCCATTCTACAGGCACATGCACTAACAAACCTCCACATGGGATCCTAGACCAAACTAGCATGAGTGCACGTGTTGCGCTACCTTTTTCTCCCTCCCTGACCTAATCCTAATCTACCCTAGCGCGAGCACCCGTGCTGCAATGCCCCTTTTCCTCCCTGACCTAACCCTAACTTGCCCTAGCTTGGCTACCTGCGTCATGCTACACTTACCCAACCCTAAACCTAACCCTAACTATCTCCAGTGCGAGCACCCGCACCAAATGTGAGTGCTCATGCTAGACCCCCCTGCTTTCCCCATTGACTCGCAAGCACTCACACTAATCACTAATGCTCATGCTACCCTAGAGGCGCGGGCACTGAAATGATGATCAATGTGATCACCTCGCTAGAATTTTTACCCTAATTCTAGCCTAAATCTACAAAATCATAGAAGAGGATAGTCATACATACTAGTGGTCCATAGTCCTCGGGTCTCTCATACCTTCGGATTCTCTCGATGTCGTGCTCATGTGTGGGAATGTGATCCATCTCTTCTTCTCTTCTTCTAGGTTCTAGGTTGCTTCAATGCTTGTGTGTAACAATGACCCTTCATTGGGCCCTTTGTGGCTTATATGGACCCCCTTGTGAGCCTATTCCCTTCATGTTCTCCCTCCTTCTATCTCCTCTTCTATTTTCTCAATCCCCTTTATCTTTCTTTCTTGTTCATTTGTCACCCCTTCTTCTTTCTTCTTCTTTTCGAGAATTTTCTGTAAATTTTCTAAAAAATCCGAAAAAAATTGTCGAGGGGGCATACACCACCCGTGTTTTACTCTAGGGCATATTTTTTCTTCTATCTTTTACCCATCGCCAAATTTACCATTGTGTAAAAGAGGGGCAAAATGTAGACACTTAAATTAATTATTCTAAATATTTAGTTTAATGTCCTCGCATAATTAATTTATTAATTATACCAATCCCTATTCCTTCTCAATATTAATTAAATATAATTAATGTTGTCACTAAAGTATATTGATATAAATCAATCTACCTGTATTCTTCTAAAATCCCTAAAATCAATTCTCTCCAAATCCCCCCTTTAATAAATCAATCTCAATTGATTAATTGATCCAGGTGATTCCTACAAATCACCTTTTTCATAATCCACCATTAACCTAATGAATTCTTCTAGAAGCCCCCTAATCTCACTTATCATTATTTTTTAATTTTTAGTTCCCTCCACTCATCCTCTCTCCTAGTCAAATCCTCCTACAAATCCCATTTGTCCTAATCCCACCTAATCATTCTTCTAATCCCTCTCCTAATGAGTTTCTAGTGGCTAATCCTCATGATTAGCCACAAAGTCAACTCCTTGTATCTTCCATCCAACCAGCTTTCTTAAATGCCCTTTTACTAGGTGTAGTGTCATATATTGTACACCCTTTCTAGGGTGGTACAATTTCACACTTAGGTTAGCACCCGCCTTAGTGTGTTTGCATCTTGCATTATTATTTCCCTTTAAGTATTTAATTAATTAATTTAATTAAATCAAAATTCCTATTTCATCACTTCATACATCATAAAATTGGGCCCTTTACCCTAAGTGTGCCACTTTTTATTTTATTCATCCAATAAATCATTTAATCATAAACCCTAATTATGTCCTATTTCAAACTTTAAGGCTCAATTTCGCATATCAAAACACCTCAAAATTAGCTGTAACTTTGGGATTCACTCTAATATCATCATATCTAACGGCCCTAAAATTTTGGTGAAATGTTGGTCGGACCATGTGCGTTCTCGCCATGGTCCTCGGCCTTTTTCCTGAAATTTTGGGAGCACAATTATATGATATTATAATGCTTAACCCCAAAATATTGGTGAGAAATTCAATTCCTAGGTTAGCTTAAAGGCAGAATTAAGTCAAAATTAAGATCTAGGGTTTCATACATAAGAGCTCTCTTTCTTCATTTGAAGGCAACTAAGAACTAGATGGAGGGATCTTCCTAAGGATCTAAGAGGAGGTTTTTGGAGCATAAGGAGCCTTCTATGTAGTGAAAGAGAAGCCTATGTGGATTCTTCAAAAACATTCAACAAAATTCAACAACATTTCATCAAGCATTCATCATCAATTAGGAGCCTTGAAGACATTGAAGAGTAATAGGAGATCTAGTGGCAATATCTCTCCCTTGGGGATTGGTACGATTTCATGTTATTTTCATGTCTTTATATGAGCTTCTTTACATCCATTTGAATATCTACATTCAAGCTTTAGATCATTTAGCATATTTTGTTTGAAGCAATGATATTTACATTCACATTTACATTTAGGGTTTACTTTAATGTGTAGGGTAGCTCTAGTTTCTTATCATTTAGGATCTTGCATACACACAAGGTTCTAGCAGACACATTTTTAGTACATTATCAGCTATTTGTGGAGGTGGAAATAACCAACACAGGGTTTTGACTAAGACAAAACCCTATATAGCCACCCAAACCTTCCCTTTTTAGTTGTAGGTGCAGAAACAGGTACTCAGTGGCACTTTCAGCTCAGCAAAAGGCACACGAATCACCCAAAATCATCAGATTTGCCCTAATCTACCTGGGATATGGGCGTGGATCCCTTGTCTTTCCTAAGACAGTGGCATGGTGCCATGTTCCCCCTAGTTTTTAGTGATTTTTAGCAGGTTGCAGCTTCAAGATCTCAGATTTGTAGTTTCTTAGTTGCAGCCTCCTGTCTATAGAAACAAGACAGTGGCATGGCACCCTTGTCTAGGTCAATTTTGTTCAATTTTCAGCATTAGGTACACATCTATAATTCTCTCACTTCCATTCTTTCATTATCTCAATTTCAGATTTGCAAGTTTGTTCAATTCTAAGTTTATTTATGCTTCACTCTTTATCTCCTAGCCTAGTTGATCATTCAAACCCTAGTTTTTCTCATCATTTGCAACAAGAGGAATAGAAACCCTAAGAGATAATACTTGTCTCTCTCTTTCCAACAAGAAGTATCCAAAGTGAGCTATCTCCCTACGCTCTTTCATATTTCCAATGTGTTGGCAAAAGTGGTATTAGGTCCTAGTCACCCGATCTCGCTTTTCCCGCCACCACATTTTGGTGAACCCAACGTGGATCCAACCTTCTTTAATTCTGATTTATTTTCTTAGATCTGAGTGTTTTTGGCTATTTCAAATTCAAATTTACATTTAAAAGTTTCAATTCTTTGCACATTTAAAAAATTTAGAGGTCAATTCTGTTAAAACCCTAATTTTTTAGTTCAAAATTGAACTTGTGGATAGTTTAATTTGGATCATTAATTTCAAATCTGATTTAGAAAAATATTTCACTCATAAATTTCATTTTCTAAATCAACATTTAGAGTTCTTTCATTGGTTAAAATCGAGCATTTCCTTCTATTTTGCATATCTTATCATTCGAAAGAGGAAATTTTTTGTCATGATGCATTCATTTCCTAGATGTGATAATGGGTTAGCTTCCCTTGTTTCAATTTTCCCCTCTTAAAGAGCCTCCTCCTATCTATGACAGCATTTTAGTGCCTAAAAGAGTTTTTATCAATCCCTTCAAAACTCTCCCATTCTCTAAGGATGAAGATTTGAAGAGTGATCTTGACAATTCTCCTAAAATGTGCCCTTATCATCTAGCCATCTTAGAGGAAGAGGATGATATCATAAAAACCTTTCTTAATGTTACTTTACCTTCTTTACATTATTCCTCTCTAAGTGAAAAGGTATTGATGGACATTGACTTATTTTCTTCTAGATTTGGTCTTACCAATGCGGGCATGCTAGTACAACAAGAGGTTATGAGCACTTCTTCCAAAGATCTCCTTCCTAAGCATGAATCTTTGGAGAAAGATGTTCATCTCCATTATAAATAATACTCCCCTGATGAGGTTCATTTTGTTCAAGAAGATGGTATTGTCCCTACTTTTCCTAGTGACGGCATTTCCTCTTTTGATTCCAACAAAATTCCCATTAGAGATGATGCATTAATGAGAAAATCTTGCGCTTCTCCTAAAGTTTGTCTTACCCCTAAAGATGCCTTAGAGAAAGAAAATTAAATCATAATATTTTTTCTTAAATCATAATAAAATTGGCAATAGCAATAAGGATATCTTTGTGCAAGATATTTCTAATACTTTTCCTAATGATCTCACTATTTGGGATGAACCATTAGAAGAAGGTGTTGACTATTCTCTCCCCCATGAGAGAACCCTAGCTAAAGGGGATGAAATCATGATTAATAGCTCCCTTGACAACATCTCACCTTCCATGAATATCAATCATTCTCCCTCTAAAGGTAAAGCATTTCCCTCTCCTCAACTTAGTTCTTCTCATAAGGATATCGTAGTTCAAGATAAGATGGTTAACATCTTTTTCAAAGATCTCCCTCTCAAAGGTGAGACTTTAGAGAGTAATGTTGATCCTTCTCCTAGAGAATTTATTCCCCATGTAGATCCTTTGGTAATAGAGGATGATATTACCTTTCCTACTAATAATTTTCCTCCTAAAACATCAATGCTTATCCCTAGTCTCCCTCCTAAAATTGGTCTTATCCATGATAACATTTTAGTGCAAGAAGATACTATCAACAATTCTTCCAACAATCTTGTTCATTCTTATTCTAAGGACACCTTTAATATTCCTAAAGCATCTTCAATCAATTTGATACATGTGAATGAAACACCTAATAAACCCCTCTTCACAGTTCAAGGTGCTTGTCCTTCTCAAAATTCCCCACGTAAGCCTATCTTAGCGGTTCAAGGTGGTTATGAAAATGATTCTATTTGAACTCCTAAGAAACCTATTATTACTGTGCAAGGTGGTTATCCTACTAAGAGCCCTTATGAATATGCTAAGAAAATTACTAGAGAGAGTTATCATACGGTTTCTCATACCTACAACACAAGAAACAATAGGCAACCTAGTCCTCCTCCAATTACCCCAAGTTCACTTCCTTCCTCTCAACCTACTCTTCCTCAAGTACCTTTTATATCAAACCTTAGTAAGGAGTATGATCTCATTGAACAACTTAAAGCCACTCCTGCTAAGATTTGTGTTTGGGGTTTGGTTCAAACTTCACCTTCTTATCATGGGATGTTACAAGATGCTTTGAAAAAATTAGATGTCCTACCTATAGTGACACCTAATAACATGATTGCCTTGATTGATCCTACGAACAAATCCAAAGCTCAAATTGTATTCACAAAAGATGAGATACCTTCTCCTGAAATCCAAAATTAATATGACCCTATTATGATTGTTGTTATTATCTATGACAGTGCTATAAGACAAACCCTTATGGACAATGGGTCTGGCCTTAATATTTGTGGTGTGGACTTGTTGGATAAGATTAATGTGGATCGTTCTCTCATCAAACCTTCTTCTCTTACTATTCGAGGCTTTGATAATGTTGCTAAGCAAGTCTAGCTGTCATAACCTTGACTATTAAGGTAGGTCCTATTGTGTTACCTACACCTATTCATGTTATGCCTACTAATTTGACATATAACCTTCTATTAGGGAGACCAAGGATTCATAGCATGCAAGTTGTCCCCTCAACTTTGCATAGGCAAGTCAAGTTCATTTATAAAAATACAACATACACCTTATTAGCTAATACCAAATTTTAAGAACAATTAAAATCTAGATCTTCTTGTTCAACTACTTCCCATTCTTCTCCTAATCCCCCTACTTCTTCAAATACATCCATCCCCTTTGATGATCTTGTTCCTTCTAGTACTCCTGATTCTTCTACTCAATCATATCTCCTCCCAAGGATATCTTTTCTCCCGAAGAAGTGCTTACAAATGAAGATTGGGGATCTCTAGACTTTACCCCTAATTTTATAGGAGAATATAGGGTACATTGGAAATGATCTAAGACTGAGAAGGAGAAATCTAAGGAGGAACCTAAAGAGCAACCCACTTTGTCTAAACAACTAAGTAACCATTTTGTGGTTGCTTCTAATGATTCTTCAAATTCTTCCTCTAATGCACATAGCATTGAGACCTATGGGGCACCACCACCTCTTTCTAATTTGTCATCCCTTTATGGTCCTGGTTTTCACATTTTAGCTAAGAGTGGCTATGATGGCAATGGTTGAACAAATGAACAAGGAATTAAAGTTCCTTTAGAACATGACACACATGAAGCTTCATTTGGACTTGGATATAATCCTTCTAAGCCCACCAAAGAATCTAAAAAACCATCTCTCAATGTGAATTCTACATTTAGTAGTGATGATGACCTCACCTCAATTAAATAATATTTTATTTATTTCAACACTCATCTACCTCATAAGGAAATCTTGATGATGAATAAATCTCTTTATGAATCTTCTCAAGAGATTTCTAATTCCACTTATGAGGCTTTATTTTCTACTCATTCTAAAATCCCTTCTTCTAGGAATAAGGCTCTAATGAATTATACTTATCCCTCTCCTAATATTTCTTGTGTGAAAGAAGTATGACTTAGTGGCCTATTCTTCCCCTATAAAATTTTCTCTTTCTAAAGACTTTTTAGCATTCATCATTTTATACATGTTTTTAATCTCACTTGTAGTGGAGCATTTAACATGTCATATCCAAATACCTCATTCAATCTATCATGTCTTTAAATAACATTAATGGCTATTATGTTGCTCATCATTATGTGATATTGGTAGCTCACTTACTCGGGGCTCATTGTCATTGATGATGGTACAATTTCACGTGCAATCATACTTTTGGAAGCAACATAATAGCCTATTTCTATCTCACCTATTATCCCTATATATGGGGGGCAAGAGTGATTTCAAACATCTCTCCTTCTTATGATTAAAATTTCCCCTTTGTGAAGTAGTGTCTTCTATAAGGATTTCTTATTGATTGTAGAGGTGTATTCATACTTGAATTCCTTCTCTCATATTGGAACAAGCATCCCTAATGGAGATCTTAAGTACATATCCTTAATTGAGGCCTCCTCCTTGGTATTGGAAGTCTTTGATCATTCATCAAATTCTTTTCTTCATTGAGTAGTATCTTCTATAATAAAACCTTCTATTTTGTGCACATGCATATCCTTGATGAGGATCTCTTGCCTTCTTTCAGAAGAGTGTTGTAATAAATAATCTCTCTTTGATGTCATCTCAATCCTCTACTCTTTTCAAATCTCTTGCATTCATTCATTCTAGAAGATGTTATATTTTTCCAAGACAACCCCTCTTGAAGGTAGATGTCTTTTGAACAAAGATCTCTTCTCCTCCAAGGATCTCATGTACACTTTTATAGCAAGATATCTCTTTTGAACTATCTTATCCTTTCTTGAAGAGTATTCCCTCTCTTTCTTGGATTTATGACATTGTTGCATGATGGATATCTTCTTGGTGTCAAAGGTAGGTATCCTTGTTCTACTTGCACCCACATGCACGAGGTTGAGTGGAACTAACAATGTTTTCACTCTCCTCCCTTACATGGATCACCCAGACAAACTCTCAGGGCTAGTTTTCCATGTCCTCTGCTTGGATCACCTAGTTTTATGGGTGAGATGTCCATGGTTCCTTTACTCTTCTCATGGATCACCAAAGTGTGTATTCTTGCTTTCTATCTCTTCTTCCTTCTCTTTGAATTTGTTTCCATTTAAATCTTTCATCTTGTGTTAGAGAGCTCTCAAATCCTCACACTCTTTGTTGTGTTGGAATTGAGGCTTAGTTCTCTTTCTTACCAAATGATTTTCCCTTAATTTTTGATCTTGTATCAAATTTTCTTGTGAGCATTTGTCATCAATCTTCTTTAATAATTTGATGTGGTAAACATGATACCCTATTTCAACTCACTAAAATTAGCAAGCTGAAACAAGGGGGGGAATATAGCTACCCTTGAATTTTCATCACCTTCCTTAGTAAGCATTTAGGTGATTTTATGATTTTATCTAACATTTGTTTTTGTAGGGTGTGGATCCTAACTGTGTATTGCAGATACCACTAGGGGCTTCGTCCGACAACTTTTGGATATATCATTTTTCATGAATGTTTACTTTTCTTTACTTTATCTTGCATATGCATGTAGTGTCGTAAATTGTACACCCTTTCTAGGGTGGTACAATTTCACACTTAGGTTAGCACTCGCCTTAGTGTGTTTGCATCTTGCATTATTATTTTCCTTTAAGAATTTAATTAAATATAAAGTCCTATTTCATCACTTCATACATCATAAAATTGGGCCCTTTACCCTAAGAATGCCACTTTTTATTTTATTCCTCCAATAAATCATTTAATCATAAACTCCAATTATGTCCTATTTTGACCTTTAAGGCTCAATTTCGCATATCAAAACACCTCGAAATCAGCTATAACTTTGGGATTCTCTCTAATATCATCATATCTAACGACCCTAAAAATTTGGTGAAAAGTTGGTCGGACCATGTGCATTCCCACCATGGTCCTCGTCTTTTTTCCTAAAATTTTGGGAGCACAATTATATGATATTATAATGCTTAACCCCAAAATATTGGTGGGAAATTCAATTCCTAGGTTGGCCTAAAGGAGGAATTGAGTCGAAATTAAGATCTAGGGTTTCATACATAAGAGCTTTCTTTCTTAATTTGAAGGCAACTAAGAACTAGATGGAGGGATCTTCCTAAGGATCTAAGAGGAGGTTTTTGGAGCATAAGGAGCCTTCTATGTAGTGAAAGAGAAGCCGATGTTGAGTCTTCAACAACATTCAACAAAATTCAACAATATTTCATCAAGCATTCATCATCAATTAGGAGCCCTGAAGACATTGAAGAGTCATAGGAGATCTAGTGGCAATATCTCTCCCTTGGGGATGGGTATGATTTCATGTTATTTTCATGTCTTTGTATGAGCTACTTTACATAAATTTGAATATCTACATTCATTCTTTAGATCATTTAGCATATTTGGTCTGAAGAATTGTTATTTACATTCACATTTATATTTAGGGTTTACTCTCATGCATAGGGTAGCTCTAGTTTCTTATCATTTAGGATTTTGCATACACACAAGGTTATAGCACACACATTTTTAATACATTATCGGCTATTTGTGGAGGTGGAACACAGGGGTTTGACTAAGAAAAAACCCTATATAGCCACCCAAACTTTCCCTTTTCAATTGCATGTGCAAAAACAGGTACCCGGAGGCACTTTCAGCTCAGCAAAAGGCACAAGAATCACTCAGAATCATCAGATCTACCCTAATCTACCTAGGACAGGGGCGTGGCACCTTGGTCCTACCCAAGATAGTGGAGTGGTGCCATGGTGCCATTTCTTTTTAGTGATTTTTAGTATGTTGCAGCTTCAAGATCTTAGATTTGCAGTTTCTCAGTTGCAGCCTCCTATCTATAGAAACAGGACAGTGGCATGGCACCCTTGTCCAGGTTGATTTTGTTCAATTTTAAGCATCAGGTACACATAAAAAATCCTTCCCCTTTCACTCTTTTAGTATCTCAGTTTCAGATTTGTAAGTTTGTTCAATTTTGAGTTCATTTATGCTTTATTCTTTATCTCCTAGCCTAGTTGATCATTCAAACCCTAGTTTTTCTCATCATTTGCAAAAAGAGGAATAGAAACCTTAAGAGATAATCCTTGGCTCTCTCTTTCCCACAATAAGTAGCCAAAGTGAGCTATCTCCCTAGGCCTTTTTGTATTCCCAATGTGTTATCAAAAGTGGGATTAGGTCCTAGTCACCCGATCTCGCTTATCCTGCCACCACACTAGGTGAATGTGAGATTTTGAAAATCTCACATTCCTCTAGACATCTCCTCCTCCAAGGAATTTTTAATTCCTCTTTATTACTCCAATCCCTATGATCCTCCTTTTTGAATAATTTTTAATTCCTCATCCCCATCTCTCAAAGAATATTTTATTCCTTTCTCTTCCCTAAGTATAATGGGAAGTCTTCCCAATGAGACTTGAGGAGTGTGGAGACAAGAAATGACTTTAAGACATATTTCTTGGTCTCCACACTTGTCTTGTCACCTCCTCTTGGGCCATGTGTGGGCTCACATGAAATCCCAACCCTTAATCTTGGATCAATCCTAGCCCTCCATTTCTTCTCCTCTTCTCCTATAATTTGAGGACTCCATCCCCTTATTTCACATCTCCAAGTTAGCTAAGTTTATGCTATCCAATTGAGTCTAAGAAATCATCCATAGCATCCAAACTCTACTCAAATTTTCATTTATCCATCATTTAGTCAAAATAACTCATCCATTCCATCTAATCATCTTGTGCACAATCTTGGAGAGCCATCCACATCCAACAAGGGAGCCAATCCAATCAAGTCAAGGAGGGGCGCATCCTTGGCTTCATCAAAGGCTCAATCCAAAGGACAAGGTATAGATTTGCAAGGTATAAATAGTTTGTTTTGTGTTTTTATATGGTTTGTTTGATGTATTCATTTTTTGTGTATTTGAATGATTTATTTGCATATTAACCATCTAATCTCACCTTGCTAGTTTTTCCCCTCTTCAATGTCAACATATTCTTGTATTTTGGTGTTGTAGAGAATTATTTTGGTGATCTGGTGTTTGCAACGAGTTGATCTAGTTGGTTTATCTATTTTCTATGTTGAATCAACTAGAGATACTTCATTCTTTATTGATTCCATGATACTATGTGGTAATGTGATCGAGTTGAGGATTTTGGTATGGAGATTGGTTTTCAGTGTTCGGTGTTGCAGTGTTATGCTGTTTGATCTAGTGTGCTCTGGTATGATCATATCTTGTGTTGTGGATTTGGGAGATTGTTTGGAATGTTTGTGTGTATCTTAATTTTATATGGTTCATGATTTGATACTCCATAGGCTATCTTACTTATTTGAGTTGCTCTTATTAAGTGTTCTTTAGTGTTAGCGTGATGATCAATGAAGATTTGAATAAGTGGTGTTGGTGCAACTATCATGGATGGTTCTAACGTGCTTGTTGATATTTCCTAATCATATCCTATTTGTTCTGATGGTTCGTATTGATCATTGTGCATGTTTTGGATGATCTTATGGGTCCAATTATATTCTTCGTGTTATGCGGTTTTTTTGGTGGTGTAATATGTTGCGGTTGATCTAGATGAGATTTCTAGTGGTAGTGCATGTTTGAAGAGTTGATTTAGGTCCATGCTATATTAAATATGACATTGTATTGGTCCAGTGGTTTATTTATGTATCGTGTGAAGTAATTTTGTATTTAGGTGTTAAGTGTTTTGTTGACCTTGTAGTCAAGGTTGATGATTTGTATAAATGGGTGTAATATTCATGTAATTTGGGTGTCGATGTTGAATCTGCATTATCAGAGAGTGGTGTATGTGTGAACAAGTGAATTCATTTTTTGGTGTGGTGTTTTGATAAGTGTATGGTGAAGGGTAGACATATGAGTTTAATTGAAATTGTCATCAAGCATTAACAAATGCTTTTTTTTCCAGATTGTAGTCCAAATATCTTTGTAAGGTAGTGAACCTTCCCTGAGGGTTGTAGCCTTCTAGGTCATTGTATTTTGAGCAGTGAGCTCTAGGCAACGTTCTTAAATGAATGTGCATTCCCCATTGTAATATTTACACATACCACTGCAAATTATCATCTTAGTGTGGGCAGCTTCCCATCGTGGTTTTTCCTTGACCGGGTTTTCCATGTCAAAAATATTGGTGTTATAAGTTTTGCTATTATTGTTATCTTTATTTTTGTTGTAGTTGATCAGATATGAGATTGTGATTAAATTTTTTAATCTGGTGAAAACTGATTCACCCCCCCCCCTCCTCTCAATTTTCTTTCCTTGTTGCCAACAAGTGGTATCAGAGCTAGATCCTCTAGAAGAAGCTTAACCACTTGAGGAGATCTAGGATGGTAACCTATGTGTTCAAGAAGGAGAGTCCTAGGTTTAATGAAAATAATTATACTGTATGGAAGGACCGAATGGAAGTTCACTTGAAGTGTCTTAGAGAATATTATTGGAATATTACAAAGAATGCCTACAATGTTCCTTTGAATGGACCAGTTACCGCTGATGAAATCAAGGAAACTGGACATAACATAAGAGCTAAAGAAGCATTTATAAGTGCCTTAATTGATTCAAAGATGACTAATGTGATGGGACTTCAGACTGCACATGAGATTTGGAAAAAGTTAGAGATCTTGTATGAAGGAGATGCACAAGTTAAAGTTGTTAAGTTGCAAAGCTTGAAAGGAAAGTATGAGACATTGAAGATGGGAGAAGATGAGAATATAACATCATTTATGGCTAAAGTGAATGAACTTGTTATGAACATCAGATGTGCTAGTGGAACTCTTGAGGAAGATAAAATTGTTGCTACAGTGTTGAGATCCTTGCCTTCTTCTTACAAAGCTAAAGTTGCTGCTATTGATGAGATCCAGAGTGTGACTACTGTGACAAGAGATATGTTGCTTTGTAAGCTAGTTGCTTTTGAGTTGAATGAATTTGGAGATTAACATGGTAAATCTAAGACTACATTTAAAGCCTCTATATCCGAGAAGTTGAAGTGTGATCCAGGAGAGAGTTCATCTAGGGTTTTTTAAATATGAAAGAGAAATGAGAGAGATGGAAGAGCAGGAGAAAGAGTTGGATGAGCTTGAAGCACTTATTGCTCGAAGATTTCCTAAAGGAGCTTGTAAGTACGATGGAAAGTTACCTTTCAAATGTTTCTCTTGTAATAAGATAGGGCATTTTGTTTCTAGGTGTCTTGAAAGAATGTCTAGGTATGATAAGAATGCAAGACATGATAGATTTGATAAGCATGATAGATATGAGAAGCATGATAAGTATGATAATACCTATAAGTCTAACTAGAAGTACAAACATTAGAAGAGATGCTATTATGTTGCTGATGAAGGTGTGACAGATGAGGAATCAAAGAATGGGAATTCAGGAGATGAATTTGTATTTACTGCTATCAAGGAAGATGATCTGGTACCAGTGAATCCTACAAGTTGCATTGTTGAGGAGAAATATTTGGCTACAAAGATTGAAGAGAAAGATGAATGGGTAATTAAGAGTGGTTGTTCACATCATATGATAGGTGATAAAAGAAAATTTGTGAGTATGGAAAGGTATGATGGTGGTATAGTGAGATTTGGTGATGATAAAGCTTGTATGACTTGTTAGAGTTATCTTGTATAGCTAATAATTATTTATTTAATTATTAGTCTATTAAACTCTATGCTTAAGCTAAACTTAGGCATTTAATAAATATTGTAGGTATTTAATGTGTATTAAATACACATTATCCCTTTAGGGTTTCTTTAGGGTTGCATACCTTTAGGATTGTTATTATCCTTTTATAAGGATTGTATTGTACTTTTTCATAAATTGATTCCCTTTCTGAATGATAATTTTCTTCTTCAGAGCATTTATGCTTTTTTTCTTTATGTGGCTCCATTCTTCTCTTGTGACAGGTATTTGCATGCAGGTATTCTTGGGATCTCTGAAGTTGTATTTCCTCAACTTCTTCATGGTATCAGAGCCTACATCTGTCGCTGCTTGTTCCTAATTTTTCAAAAGATTTTTTGGAGGAGGGTTTCAAGCTTTGTTAGAGTTTTTTATTGGATCTGGGGTAGTTGTTTTGTTTTTGATCATTTTATGCTCAAACGGACCTCCCCATTAAGCTCAGAATGCCCAAAAACCCCCCATTTCCACATAAATTTTGACAAATTTGGGTTCTAAAATTTTTTCTTTGGTTTTGCCCTTTTTTAGCACAAATTTCAACAAATTCATCAAAAAAATCATTAAAAAAAATTCAGAGCAGTTTGGGCCAAAACAGACCTCGCCATTGGCTTTCAAAGGGTGTTTCCATTCATTTTGATATATAATTCAACCTATTTCAGTGACAAGTGCACATGGGCCATGATTTTTTCATTGACATGCTTTATGAAGCACAAAAATCCGTACGGCTATGCCTTCAAATGCGTCAGAAAATTTTCATCAAAAAAAATAATAATAATAATTTTTTTTTAATATTTTTTTTACCCTTTTTATGCCCAAAAAGAGGGGTTTTTTTTCTTGTGGCCATATCTTGGGCATACGGAGTTGTTTTTTCGGAAATAAATAGGCGTCAGAAAGCTGGTTCTGAGTCGAACCTCATCATATTGGTAATTTTTTCTAATTTTTCTGTTTGACTGTATTTTTTTCTAGTCAAAGTGGGGTCTCTTTTTTGCATTCCGGGAGCCATAGAATGAGCATCCGAACTTCATTTTTTGAAAACTTTATATTGTTGGAAAGCTTGTTCTATGCACTTTCCAGCCATATAAGTTTTATTTCTAGATTATGCTCCATGCATATTTTATCCATTTTTTTTTCTTTTCAACACTCTGGTGGATATCTTGGTTGTTTCAGGTCCTGGGATCTCTTCTTTGGGTAGGATGTCTCTATTTTGGTTCTCGTTTCTATTACCAGTATTCTTATCATTGTAGCCTGTATTTATGCAAATACACTAAGATAAAGTGCCATCATGCATTGTTTACATGGAATCTTGCACCTTTTGTGCCTTATTGTACATGCACTACTTATAAAGTGCCATGGGGGGTTGATGTTTGCCTTGTTTGCCATCTACCATTGTTCAGTGAGTGTTCCTTCCATGACATTCACCTCATGATGTGTGTCAAGTGAGTGTTCCTTCCACGACACCATGTACTTTCTCTGCACCTTCGATGTTCCTGGTTCTTCATCATGCATTTCTTGTTGGCCGTTCTTTTCAGTGTACCTGTCCCTCTCCCTTTTCAGCATTATGGGGAGGTTTGTCCTGTTGGTTCTAATTCTTCCTTGGTTCCATTGATCAGCTCTTCAGGCTTTGATGTCTCATGCCATCTGTATCGTCAAGTTCAGATGTTTGCCTTTGTTTGCCATCTGATTCGAGTAGTGTCATTTGAGGGCACTCATGTAGATTATAGTCTTCTCTACCTGGTCATGTTCTATTTCAGTGGAGGTTCTTCAGATTAGTAGTTACTCTTCGACAGTGTTTGCAGCTATTTCCTGCTTCAGTGGTGTTCTTCTTTCTTTTCCATCTCTTTTTGGAGTAGAATTTTTTTCCCACGTGGTTTTCTCTATTTCTCCATTTCATAGAGATTTGGTTGTGATTGGGTACCTCATCAGGCCTTGTTGCCAGGACCCAAATTTGCCTTCATCATATAGTTGCATTTTTTGCTTCATGCATTTAGTGTTTTAGCTACTCCCTACGTTCATCTTAAGGGGGGGTGTTAGAGTTATCTTGTATTAGCTAATAATTATTTATTTAATTATTAGTCTATTAAACTCTATGCTTAAGCTAAACTTAGGCATTTAATAAATATTGTAGGTATTTAATGTGTATTAAATACACATTATCCCTTTAAGGTTTCTTTGGGGTTGCATACCTTTAGGATTGCTATTATCCTTTTATAAGGATTGTATTGTACTTTTTTATAAATTGATTCCCTTTCTGAATGATAATTTTCTTCTTCAGAGCATTTATGCTTTTTTGCTTTATGTGCCTCCATTCTTCTCTTGTGACAAGTATTTGCATGCAGGTGTTCTTGGGATCTCTGAAGTTGTATTTCCTTAACTTCTTCATGACTCGTGGTAGAGGTTCTATCTCTTTTGATGGTAAGAATAATATTGATGATGTTTTATACGTCAAGGTTTGAAGAATGATATTTTGAGTGTTGGATAGATGGTTGACAAGGGATATGATTTGCAATGCAAGAATGGTAAGTGTAAGATTATGAATGCCTCTGGTATAGAGATTGGAACATGGATTAAGACTAAAGGTAATATCTTTCACTTGAATGCCAGTGAGAAAAGTTGTTTGATTGCTCAAATTGATGAAAGTTGGTTGTGGCATAGAAGGATTTGTCATGATAATTTTGACTACATGATAAGGATAAGTTCTACTCAAGTTGTTAGAGATTTTCTCAAGATTGTGAATCCCTCTAATCTGGTATGTAAAGAATGTTAGTTAGGAAAGAAAACAAGGACTTCATTCAAAAGTAAGTTGTATACATCTAATGGATTGTTGGATCTTGTGCATATCGACTTGTGTGGTCCTACAAGAGTGAGAAGCATGCAGGGTGACATGTATTTCATGTTCCTGATTAATGACTAGTCTATAATGATGTGAGTGACTTTTCTAAGGGAGAAATAAAAAGCATTCAAGAAATTCAAGATATTCAAAGCTAAGGTGGAGACTGAGAGAGGATTGAAGTTGAAGTGTTTGAGATCTGACAGAGGAGGATAATTCACATCTGGTGAGTTTGATTCATTTTGTGACAGGAATGAAATTAGAAGATAGTTATCTACTCCTAGAATGCCTCAGTAGAATGGAGTTGTTGAAAGAAAGAATAGAACTATTTTGGATGTTGCAAGAACTATGTTGATTGAAGGAAATGTTGCACAAAACTTTTGGAAAGAAGTTGTTAGCAATGCTATTTATACATTCAACCAGGTGCATATAAAAGGTGATTCCGGTAAGAATCCTTATGAATTATGGTTTGGTCATGTTCCTATAGTTAGATATTTTAGAGTTTTTGGAAGCAAATGTTATATCAAAAATAGATGAGGATATAAGAAAGTTTGATGCAAGATGTGATGACGAAATATTCTTGGGATATTTTTCTAAGAGCAAGTCCTACCGGTGTTACAATAAGAGTTTGAAGAAGATAGTGGAAAGTGCAAATGTCAAGGTTGATGAATGTC
This sequence comes from Cryptomeria japonica, assembly GCF_030272615.1. NCBI lineage: Eukaryota > Viridiplantae > Streptophyta > Pinopsida > Cupressales > Cupressaceae > Cryptomeria > Cryptomeria japonica. The sequence goes on along the minus strand of NC_081410.1, from coordinate 457,723,363 downwards.
TTGGAAAGTAGATCCGATCATGCAGATATGAGATTGATGATCGGGATATTGTTTGTAAGCCTGCACAGACAGAGATCTAGAAGTAGAATGATCTGATGGAGACAGTTAATCTGAATATTGCTGCTGCCAGTGAAGAAGTTCAAGAACCTGAGAATCGGAATAATTAGAAGACTTCGGGGTATGTGAAATTGAATCATTCAGAGAATCAGATTATTGGTGATAAGAACAAAGGTATGATGACTAGGAGAATACTTGTTGCTAAAGAGATATGCCTGATTTCTAAAATTGAATCTAAAGATGTTGTTGAAGCATGTAAGGATGAGAATTGGATAAAAGCTATGGAGGAAGAGTTGAATCAGATTGAGAAGAATAACACATGGGAGCTTGTTCGTAGACCTCAAGACAAGAATGTGATTGGTACTAAATGGGTGTTCCGAAATAAACTAAATGAAGCTAGTGAAGTGGTAAGAAAAAAATAAAGATTGGTATGTAAGGGATGCTCTCGGATGGAAGGTATTTATTATGAGGAGACTTTTTCTCTGGTAGATAGAATTGGAGTTGTTAGATTGATTCTTGCATTTGCTACATACAATAATTTCAAGGTGTATCAAATGGATGTCAAGTCGGCCTTTTTGAATGGTGATCTTGAGGAGGAAATCTACATTGAGAAACTAGAAAGATTTTCATTACCAGATGAAGGAGACATGGTATGCAAATTGAAGAAAGAATTGTATGGACTGAAGTAAGCCCCTAGAGCTTGGTATGCTAGATTAGATAAGTATTTGATTAAGTTGGGATTTTGTAAAGGTACTACTGATAGTAACTTATACTTTAAGGTTGAGAATGATAACATTTTGATTGTTGAAGTGTTTGTGGATGATATCATTTTTGGAGGAGATGATGATTTGAGTATGAAGTTTGTTGATGATATGCAAAAGGAATTTGAGATGTCTATGATAGGTGAGATGAAATTATTGTTAGGATTGCAGATTACATAGACTGGTAAAGGTATTTTCATTTCTCAATCTAAGTATCTAAAGGAATTATTGAAGAAATTTGGGTTAGCTGATTCTAAACCTGTTGGAACTCCTATGGTGACTGGATGCAAGTTGTCTACGCATGATGAATCTCAAAAAGTTAATCAGACCTTGTACAGATCTATGGTTGGTGGATTGTTATACTTAACTCAGACTAGACCAGATATTATGCATGTTGTTTGTCTTTGTGCCAAATTTCAAGCTAATCCTAAAGAGATTCATGTTAGTACTATGAAGAGGATTTTCAGATACGTGAAGGGGATTGTTGATTGCGTTGTGGTATCCAAAGAATGATGATTTCATGTTATGTGATTATACAGATGCTAATTGAGAAGGTGATGTATATGACCAGAAGAGCACTATCGGTGGAGATTTCTTTTTGGGGAAGAAGTTGGTTTCATGGGTGAGTAAGAAACAAGATGCTATATCTATATCTACTATTGAAGCTGAATACATTGTTGCTTCTAGCAACTATACTTAGATAGTTTGGATGAAGCGGATGGATATTAGAGTTGTATATGATGAGCCTACTATTATTTACTGTGAGAATTCAAGTGCTATTAATATTTCCAAGAATACGGTACTGCATTCTAAAACAAAGCATATATCATTAAGTATCACTTCTTGAGGGAGAAAGCCAGTGATGAAGAAGTCAAATTGGAGTATATATCTGCAAAGGATCACATTGAAAATATTTTCACTAAGCCTTTACCTATAGATACATTTGTGTATTTGAGAGATGATTTAGGGGTCTCTGCCCCTCCTAATGAGAACTAGGTACATGGAGATGCATCAATCCAATGGAATTTATACTCTTATCATCTTATCTGGGTTGATGAGTTGGTGCTTCTACTCAGCTGGGATAGTTAGTGTGTGGTTCAGAGTTAGAGATTATTTGGTTTAGGGGAGAGAAGCTTGATCTATTTGTCTTTGGCATTATTGTCAAAGGGGGAGAGAAGCATGTGAAAAACTGCTTTATCTTTGGAGCTTTGTGTCCATGATCTTAGGAGGAGTTTGTTGGAGTTGATTTAATCCTTGCATTGATTTTTTTCACATTCATATGTTGCCATAAATGATAAAGGGGGAGATTGTTGGATATTGTTGTTTCTAGGATATTTTGTTGTCATTGATGTCAACATATTCTTGTGTTTTGCTATTGTAGAGAATTGTTTTAATGATCTAGTGTTTGCAGTGAGCTAGTGTTTGCAGTGAGTTGATCTGGTTGCCTTATCTATTTTCTATGTTGAATCAACTAGAGATAATTAATTCTTTATTGATTCCATGATGCTATGTGGTGATTTGATCGAGGTGAGGATTTTGATATGAATATTGGTTTTCAGTATTCATTGTTGAAGTGTTCTGGTGTTTGATTTGTTGTGCTCAAGTATGGTCATATCTTGTGTTGCGGATTTGGGAGATTGTTTGGAATGTTTGTGTGTATCTTCATTTTAGATGGTTCGTGATTTCATGCTCCACAAGATATCTTTCTTGTCCAAGTTGTTGTTGTTAAGTGTTTTTGAGTGCTAGCATGATGATCGATGAAGATTTGAATAAGTGGTGTTGGTGTAGCTATTGCAGATGGTCCTAATGTGCTTGTTGGTGTTTCCTAATTATGTCCTATTTGTTCTGATGGTCCGCATTAATCATTGTGCATGTTCTTGATGATCATATGGGTCTGCTGATATTCTTCATGTTATGTAGTATTTTTAGTGGTGTAACGTGTTGTGGTTGATCTTAGCAAGATTTATGGTGGTGGTGCATGTTTGAGGAGTTGATTTAGGTCCATGCTATGTTGAGTATGACATTGTATTGGTCTGGTGGTTGATTTATGTATAGTGTGATGTAATTTTATAATTAGGTGTTAAGGGTTTGGCTGACCTTGTAGTCATGATTGATGATTTGTATAAATGGGTGTAATATTCATGTAATTTGGGTGTCGGTGTTGAATCTGCATTATCAAAGAGTGGTGTATGTGTGAACAAGTGAATTCATCTTTTAGTGTGGTGTGTTGAGCAGTGTATCGTGAAGGGTAGACATATGAGCTTAACCAGAACTATCATCAGGCATTAGCAGATGCTATTTTTGTAGTTCATCTTTGTCAGATTATAGTCCAAATATCTTAATAATGTAGTGAACCTTCCCTGAGGGTTGTAGGCTTCTAGGTCATTGTATTTCGAGTAGTGAGCTCTAGGCAGTGTTCTTGAATGCATGTGCATTCCCCATTGTAATATTTACACATACTACTATAGAGTATCATCTTATTGTGGGTAGGTTCCCACCGTGTTTTTTCTCTTGAACAGGTTTTCTACGTAAAAAAATATTGGTGTTATGTGTTTTTCTATTGTTGTTGTTATCTTTCATTTTGCTTTAGTTGATTAGATCTGAGATTGTGCTTAAATTGTTTAATTCGATGAAAACTAATTCACCCCCCACCCTCTCAGTTTTCCTTCCTTGTTGTTGCCAACAATATCTCAGCTTATTCACCCCAGATCATTTTTGCAAGTAATTATGAGCCTTAGGTACTGTCTTTACTTGATAAAATAAAGAGATTGAATCAAGAGAAGGATAGGGTAATCGGTAGAGTAGGAGAACTGAGAAATTTGATCATTCCCTGGTTGGATACTCTTTTGACCAGTCAAAAGGATGCCTTAAATGCACTGAATAAGATTGTTTCTTCTGATCTCCAAGGAGATGAAATGCATGCCTATCTTTTTAGTGCTCTGATAAACATTTTGGAGAACCTAAAGAAAGGTTGGGATGATCACTTGCATTCATTAAGGATTAGTTTTGTAGACATTTTCAATTTTTTGTAAGTTGTTGTATATACCCTTGAATATACAATTTTGAGCGGGTACCTACATTTGCCATTAATTTCAAAGGGGGAGAGAGAAGAGTGGAAAATGATGTATATTCTTAGGTGGAACCTTTAGAATCAAAGTTTCAAGATTTTGCAGTGTTTGACATTTTTTGGTTTGACACTTAGTCATTTTTCACTAAGTGTTGCCATCAATGCCAAACAAGGAGATTGTTGGCAAGAGACACTATTCCGAAAGAGATTAGTGCTTAAGGATTGTCTAGGGGATTCATTCTCAGATCAGATGAGTCATTTGGTATATGCAAATTCACTTTACTGAAAGTATTGCTTAAGTTTGGAAGGTGGAACGTAATGTTCGATAGAGTATGAATACACTGAGTAGATCCCAATTTTTGGTGCACATTTTTGTTTGCAGTGGAATATATAGTTTATTTGATGGTTAGAATTGGTTTTTCCACAATCCCATCTTTCAGTGATTGATTCTTGTGCAAGTTTGATGATCTAGTATCTGGTTTTTCAAGAAGAATAGAGTTATTTGGGTTATTGTTGTGTAGCATGTTATGCAGAATCTACAGGATGATTTTGTTGATTGCTATTGTGTTTGAGGTTGTTGTGCTGACTTATTTGAAGTATATTATCATTTTTTTTTGGTCCACATGAGAATTGCTAATTGGATTGAGCCAACTTCTTGTTACACATTTCATATTTTATGAATATATTTGAAGCCGACATGTTGGTGACCAAATCAAGTGTTGTGGATATATAAGACCAATATATTTGAGAATTTTGGTGATAAATGTGAGTGTGCAAAGATTGTATGAATGTTGGTGCATAGTTTCACATGTGCTATCTTTGGATTTGTTCTCTGGTATATGAAAGAGTGGAGCAGAACATAATAGTGTGGCAGAACAATGGAAGAAGACTTTATGTGCTTAACCAGAATTGCATTTTGGCATTTGTAGATGCTATACATCAGTTCAGACAATCAGTTATCATTTATAATTATTTGTAGGATAGTGAATCCTTTGGGGTTTGCAACCCTCTATTGTAATTGAGCAGTGAGCTCTAGGCAGTGTGCTTGAATGCATGTGCATTCCCCTCTGTAATATTATTATACTCCTGGTCATAGTATTATAATATTGTGGGTCTCAATCCCACTGTGGTTTTTCCCTTTCCGGTTTTCCATGTAAAAATTTTGGTGTTATGGTTTTGTGCTTGTGTGTGTTGAGTTTCTACATTTTACTTTCATTCATTTGCATCTGATGGTTTAAGAATTAGTTAAAGAAAGTTATAAATTGCAAAACACTGATTCACCCCCGCCCTCTTAGTGTTCATTGATTCCAACATGAACAAAATTGACCACATACTTCTAGACCTTAGTTGACATTAATGTCAACACTTACTCATATTTGGAATAGGATATACTTGTTTATATCTAGAATCTTTTTAGGACATTTACACATCATGCAATTGTCTACACATTTCACAAGTCTATATGACACACTTTTGTCTAACCATATTTTGACCAAATCAATCAATATATATGAAATGATTGGAAATAGGATCCTTGTTCCAAGAATGTAAACTAAAAATCTAATTACTCACTATTTCACATTTCATTGGACAAATAATCAATAATATCCAACTTCGGTCCCAAAGGAGATTTGGATGTTGTATTTCATTATTTCCTCTTTTTTTGTGTAGGGATATGATATGATATTATTGAATTATAGATGCAAGAACTAGGTAAAATGATGTAAAATTAAAAAGATTTAACACAAACAAATAGAAACATATCAGGGAGCTAACATAAAAGTACATATCTAGAAAGAAGATACAAAAAGGAACCTGTCATTAAAATTTGAGCCTAACCATGTTAGTCAAGTGTGCTAGGTATCCTTGACTTGAAGATGCTTACATTAGCTAAAACTTCGGATTCTAGATCAAAATGCTATGTAGATCACTCCCTCCAAAATTTAGCCAAAACATGTCAGTCATGTGCAAAAAGGCATAGACTAGGGGCTTTCACCTATTCGAAGTCTTGAACTATATGTCTCAATCTTCTCTCTACAAATCTACAACTTTTAGCTATCAAACCTATAACCTACACACACAAAAGAAGGGAAATGTTGTGCTATATAAGGGCTTTCCTAAGTCAAATCCTAGGTAAGTTTTTTTATTTTCACTATAGCTATGATTGATTAGAGAAGAGAGCTTACCCCTATTCAAGAAAAGACTAAATCTAAAATAAAATGTTGAATTGAAATGGTATTAACTTAGGTTTAATAACAGTGGTGATGTAATTATCTTTAGATAATTCCTTCAAGGGTTGATCTGCAATAACATGACATGACAAAAAATTAAAAGATCAACCATGAAAAGGCACTTGCACGTAGGTTGTGATAGCTTGTTGCTCCATAATGCTTAGATTTGAAGGTACTTGCTCAATAATACTTATTCTAGGAATGGTCTCAATAATGTTAGGATTGTGATAGATGAAAATGAATTATAAATGATGCCTCTATATAAGGTTCACAAGGTAATTCTTATTTTAGGTTGACTTCCAACAATCATATTAAAATATTAAGATTATATAACAAATGACAGGAATTGATGCTCACAAATGTTAAATTTTGGGTGACTATGGTGTTAGGCACCCTATTCTACCCAAAAAATTAGTAGAGAAGGATGGTTGTAGTGTATAGGGTCCAAAGAGATAAGATTTGGTCACTAGTTGAGCATATGACGATAATTTAGTTGTGACAAGGCCATAAATAAAATTGAAATGAGTTATGAGGGAGTACACTAAAGAGAGGGTCCAAAAAAAGAGGGTGAAATTGTAATGAGTTACAATTTATGACACTACATTATATATTAAAAAGAGATAAGATTTGGTTACTAGTTGAGCATATGACGATAATTTAGTTGTGACAAGGCCATAAATAAAATTGAAATGAGCTATGAGGGAGTACACTAAAGAGAGGGTCCAAAAAAAGAGGGTGAAATTGTAATGAGTTACAATTTTTGACACTACAATATATATTAAATTTTGGGACGTCAAAAATACTATAAGTGGGGTTTTGACAAAAGTGGAGACTAATGATAGCATATTTCCACAATCCATGAAAATGTTGCTCAATGTTTTTGGATTTGATTGTGTATAGATTTTTTATCATCACTATTATAGATCACATTCCATGATCCATCATTGGGATGAGTATGATTTCTAGATGTAGAACAAGACTCCTAAAAAAGAGGAGAAAGGGAGGAGAGAGGGGCGAGGGAGCACTAACTACGAAAAGGAAAAAAAAGAAGAGAAAAAAACAAAATATAAGAAAAGGAAACTAAAATCAATAAAATAAAACCTTAAAGAGAACTAAGACAAAGCTAAGGAAGAGACCTAGGGAGGCATAATACCAAATAAAACAATATAAGCAACATGAAAAAAATTTAAAATAATAAAATCAAAAGAAAACACAAAATCCACAAACAATGAAAAACAAAAGAAAATGGACGATAATGTAAATAATTAAATTAAGAAAAGAGGAGATATAAAATAAACAAAGCCAAGGGGAAAAACATCACATACTAGTACACCTATGCCTATAAAATATATAGGAGCATATGTGTATGCCAATAAAATAAATGAGAATATATTACAAATAAGAAAATAAAATAAAAGCAAAATGTAAAATAAATGAGAAACAAAAATAATATAAGAATTAATTTGGAAAATAAAACCAACCAAAGTCCCTATTAATGAATAAACTCTAATGAAATAAATGTAACACAAGTTAGAGAGAGAGAGAATAATTCTAACAAATAAAAATAATAATTAGAAAGCAAGGCAACTAAGATGCACCAAACATTAGAATATTAATATATATGAGAGCATATATGCATCCTAATATAAAAATAAGAAATATGAAAAAAGAAAAAAGAAAAAGAAAGATAATATGATTTAAAAATACAAAAATAATAAGAGAAAGCACATATATAAAAAAACATAAATCAAATAGATACTTGAAATAAAAAACAAACAAAAGCCCCAAATTAATGAATAAACTCATAAAATATAAATATAATTTTTTTTCATATAACTAATTGACTAAATTATGAGAATAAACAAATAATTTAATAAAAAAATTAAAAAAACAAGCTCTTAAATAAATAAAGAGACAAAATAAGTAAAATAGGCAAACAAATGATATACTAATATCATCTAAAAATATTGATAACATATACCTAGTACTCAAGAGATCAGGAGAGGGAACCAAGAAGAAAGGACCTAGAGATGCGGAAGACAAAAGAGAAGGGGGTAGAGAAAAAAGCCAAGGAGATCACAGAGGACGAGGGGAGGGGGCATAGAAGGTACAAAAACCAAAAGAAGGGGATGAGGAAGAGAGGAAAATGAACAAGGGGAATAATTAGTGGGACGACATGGGAAAAACGATAAGAAAGAGGGTGATGGTGGTTTTTAAGGTAGATAATAAGGGATGCCAAAATAAACTTAAAGTCCACCCTTCATCACGATTAAGGTTTGTGGAATAACTAGAGATTTCTATCGCTTCCTTTAACTTCCTCTTGAAGAAGTTGTCCTCTTTGGCTAAGATTTGAGTGTTTTCTAGACAAATGTGATGCTTAGTAGAAGAGGAGTGCTCAACCAAGGTTGATTTAAGAACACTCATACTTGATGTCCATTCTATGTTCTTTGATTCTAGTGTTGAAAGAGTAGCCAATTTCACCAATGTAGGGATAACCATAGGAACACACAACTTTGTAGACTCCTGACTCTAAGAAGACATCTCTGGAGTCCTTAAAGAGGGGGGATATGATTTTTCAAGCTATAAAAGGGTTTAAAGGCACAAAGAAGGACTTTTTTGGGAATAATTTTAGAGATTTTATGGGAGATGCCTTCAACAAAGGGAAGGGAAGCAATCAAGGGTATTGAAGGTTGGAAGGATATGGGATTGAAAATGGAATGAAAATATGATTTGGCTTGGTAGAAGTCCCTATATATTTGCTTGTTGGTATACCCATATAGCCTAAAGACTTGATCATGATGAGAAAAATCTTGGTCAAAGTTTTCTTTGTCATAGCTATGGTAGGCTCTCAAAGCTAGGGTTTTAAGACTCCCAAATTTTTGGCTAGGGTGGTGATGAGAAGAATAATGGATATATAAGTCAACATAAAATGAAGACACTAGAAAAATAAATTAAAGATAAAAACCTTAACATATTCAAAACATAAAAAAAAAATACATGGTTAGAAAGCTAAGAGATCTTCACATTATTGTGGTAATTTTTAAACTCAGCATTGAACCTGGGAACACTTCTCCTTGCTTCCAGATGGCCAATAATACCTCTTGTGCATAGTAATACAACTCACTATATATCTCCAAATTCTCTTATTCTTGAATGCAAGAGAACCTCCTTAAATAGGAGGAAGGGTGACTTCACTAGTCATACCTTTTCAATAACCCCTATTCATAAATAATTAATAATCTAATAGTCATTAGATTATAATTATTTCAAATGGGATATTCTTAATAAATCATATAATATATAAGATTTTATAACCTTATATTAGAACAATATATAAATGTTATAAGGGTATGACCTCTAATAACATTATGTTCTAAGAGACACAATGATGAGGCCATATGACCTCCCTAGAAGAATTTTTCTTTTTGCCAAACATACATAAATGTATAGTCAAAACTCATCCAATCATCCTTGTGAATACAACGATATTGTTATTTTCTACAAAAAATGTCCCAAAAAAAATCTTCTTCAATACAAAAGAAATGCCCCCCAAAAAATCTATTGACCATGTTTGAACTTTAATCCCTTGTTTGTTAATGTTGAAAATGGTGGCCAAATTGAGTAAAAGAACATCCAAATTTGACTTTCTTGAGCCTCTTTGATGCAATGCAACAACCCAAAACATTGCCACTATAGCTAAGTGTTGCAATCAATATATCACACCAGAACATATAGGCAATATAAGATCAACAAGTCTTTGTAAATCCTTTTTGATTCTCAAGGTTTTATCAAAACAAAAGAGAATGACATATGAGATTTAAAAGATCATACAAGAAACTCAAATCATAACGAAAAACTTGATGATTGATACTTTCCAAATAGGATGAAGAATTTCCTATGTATTATCCTTGTGATGAGATGCACTTGAGTTAACACTCATATGTATGGTCCTAAAGCTACAAAATTAGTGTTTTTCCCTTTCCTTTCCCCTTACTCAAATGTATGGCCTTTGAATATTCTATTCATGAATCTTGATTTGTTTAATCTAGTACCTTAATGTTACTCTTTTAAGAAAATTGGTGAGATGAACTATTAATTTTTTCAATTGCTATATGCCTATCATGATTATATTTTTGACAAAATGCATACTTAGCCTTCCCTTTTTAGACTTATCATATTTAGAGGAAGAGTTTTTAGAATTCAAATTAGAGGATGCTAAGTTTTCATCATGTTTCTTCTCTCCTTAGTTCTTTTGCTTCTTATTATTTTTCCAAAACCTTTCCAATCTTTAGTGCCTTGATTTGCAATCAAGTCATAATACTTGAAGATTTTTTAGTGACCATTTAATCTAACGTATCTTGTTCCTTTATGAGTTCATCAACAAATGAATTAAGAGATTAAGAGAATGCATTGTGTAAGAGGTTCCCAAAGAATTTTTAGTAGCATAAAATGGAGAAACATAATTGAGTAGTTTCAACTAAGTTAAGAGATAATATATCTTAATCACACACTTTTTTGAATTACAATCTTCTAGTATGTATTTTAGTGAAAAGTTTTGAATAGGATCAAACATTGGTAGGATTTAACCCTATGAGCCCATTCTCCAATTAATGACCTCTTTATTCTTCATACTTACCAAAGAGTTTTTTCAATGTGATCCACACATTATTTGGTGTAGAAGCAACAGTGATTGAGTAAATTGGGAGATACAAATATAAACGAGGTTCCAAATGCTTTATCACGCTTATTTTTATATTTTGTTTTTTTGCATCTACTATACATTCAATTTCAAGAATATTATTACCCTATGCATTACTTTTTCAAGTAGAGCCTCAATTCAAATTTTCATTCAAAATAATTGTAAGGTGTTAAAATAAGAACTATTACTTCATTCATTTTAGAGGAAAAAAATAGATTGTCCTTTTGTATTTTTGTGAAAGAAGAGAATGTAGAAATGCAATGAGACACAATACACCCCTACTTTTAATAGTCTCATAAATAAGGCCTTAGAGATCGTAATGTTGGCATTTTATAATTAGTGCAATTGTATAGTTTTTACCAGATTTATAAGTTTAACAATGCCCAAAATAGCCAAAAGATCATTTTTTTATATAAAATTATCCCAATCTATAAAAATAGCTACATGCCCTAATACGTCTCTCCAATAGCTTTCCAACGTCTATTCATTTTTTAAAATGGAGATTCGAAGTGAAAGTTAAGACTTAGAAAGAAAAATAACTTTCTTCAACCAATGATAACATTTTTTGGTAAAACCTCTATAAATAGAAAATGTGCTTCATTAGATTCTTTCAACTATTCATTTGCAAAAAACTAATACTTGAGGCAAAAGTTATGTGAAAAAGAAAAAAATCTTCCTATTAGACTTCAAAATTAGGCCCAAATGGCTCTTAGGTGGCCAATGGGTGACACCACTGAAAATTTGTTGTGTGTTGGAGCCACAAGTGGCTATTATGGAGGTTGTGGTAGCTTAAGGGATCTTTATCCATTTAGATACTAAATGCTAAGTGCTTAAAGCTCTTGTGTGCGATGCACTTAAAGTGCTTGCGTGTTATGCACTTTTTTTATCTTATTAAGGGAGTTGTATGGCCCACCTACATTTTTTTTTCTACAAATTCACCCAAAACTTACACTATCAAATATTATGTGGAAACGTGGGTTTTGGGTCCTTCTAGATGTAGTGGTGAGGTCTTTTGGCTTGAAAATTATTGCAAGTATGATTTTGATGGTTGTCATTAATGGTTTTCATTGATGTTGACATTTTGTTTTGGGATTGGTTCCTTAAGTTGGTAATCCAGAAGATGTGTTTCCTGGAATGTTTGGTGCTCTGGAAGATGTGCTGCAATTGATATTTTGTGTTGATTGATTGTGCTAATGGTGATCTAGATTTCTCTATTTACCAGATATGGTATTTGATTGATTATATTCATGAGTATCTTGGTTCCATTCCTATTTTTGCTAAGTTGAGTAGTGCTATTTTGGGTCTAGTTTGATTTGGAATTGGATAATGGGTAACAAAATTTATGTGGCGTATGAGTCATGTTTTGGGTCTGGTATTTGTGATAGATGTAACGTAATGATCTGACTAATGAAGTGCATTGTGGTATGGTTTGCTTCTCATTTCCTTCCACCATAGGAATGTTTAGTACTAACCTATTTCAAATCTTTGTTTGGTCGACTTAGAAGATTATGTTGTCTAGAGACTAGTATAAATATAAGGATGATCTGAATGAATGTATGCAATGAATGTACGAAAGATGTGCAAGACTGAAAAAGACAAATATAATTGATGTTGATTTGTCAAATGTGTTGTTGTTGAGAGGCACCAAAAGCAGTTCCGTTATTGATGATTACATCTCAGTGGTGGATGTTTTTCTTCCTTCCTTCAATAGTGAGCCATTTTGGGCAGTGAACTCTCCTACAATGAGTATTTTGGTAGTGAGCCACCTTTTATAAAAATCACCTTAACCAGTGTTATATATTGAGAACTAACATTCTCTATGGTTTTTCCCTTCTTAGGTTTTCCACGTCATATCTAGTGCTCATTGTTTGATCTAATCTATGTGTGTGTTTTCATGTTACATCTGTTTTAATCAATTTTGTTGGTAATTCTAGATCTATGAAAGAATTAAGTAAATTTTTTGTTGTCAATTGATTCAATCCCCCCTCTCAGTTGCTTGGATATTTAACAATTGGTATTAGAGCTATGGTTCCTTGGAAAAAGAGCTTGACCACTTGAGGTAGATCCTGATTCGATGGCACATAAATGATCTATTCCTATCTCTGAGGGATCATACTATAGCTTCTAGAAAGTAAATATGAGAGGTTACCTAATCTACTTGGGCTACAACACTTGGAAATAAGTGAAAAGTAAGTATGTTCAACTGACAAATGGTCTTACCACTGCGGATGAGATTCAAGACTATGAAGAAAATTAAAAACAAAGATATGTTATCTTTAGTTCTTTATCAAAGACTGAATTAACAAAGGTTATTTGATTTAATGGTGCTCATGAAGTTTGGGATAAGTTAAGGAATATCTATGAGGGAAATGACAAAGTTAAATTATCAAAGAAGCTAATAGCTAAATGTAGATTTGAGAACTTGAAAATGGAGGAAGGAGAAGATATAACAAGCTATTTTTCAAAAGGTTGACAGTGCAGTAAATGAAATCAAAGAACTTGGTGGCACCTTGATAGATGAAGACATAATTGAGAATATTCTGATGTCTGTACTTGAAAGCTACAATGATAAGATCTCTTCTATTGAAGAAACTTATGATCTGAAGAAGTTTACTAGGGAACGACTATATGGCACTTTGTCTACATTTGAGATAAGGAAGTTTGGAAAAGACAAAGCTAAATCTGAGACAACCTTTAAAGCCTCTGAGGAAGACCCAAATGATGAAAGCTTGGATGAGATGGAAGAAAACTTTGTTAGGAAATTGAAAAAAGGCATCGACAAATATAAAGGTATGTTACCTCTTAAATGATTTAGATGTAGAAAGATTGGTCATATAGCCACTAGATGTCCGAAAAAATGATCAAAACAAAAATTCAGGGAGAATAAAGGGAAGTTTAATAAGAAATCCTATTATGTTAAAGATGATGCTGGTATCTCAGATGATAAATCGGACTATGAAGATGGTGACTATTTGTTTTTGGTAGAAAAGGATGTACCTAAGATTGATGTTTCTAAGACTATTGCTACTGCCTTACATACTAGGAGAAATATAAATGAATGGATAATTGATAGTGTATGTTCAAATCATATGACTTGTGATAAGAGTAAGTTCATAAATCTTGAGAAATATGATGGAGGTTCTATTAGGTTTGGAGATGACCAAACATCACAAATTATAGGAATTAGCTCTATTACTTTTGATGGAAAATATAATATTGACAATTTTTATTATGTGAAAGGTTTACATCATAAACTCTTGTGTTTGGAAAAATGCACAAAAATGGTTACAATGGTGTCTTTTAGGATGATGGTTTTGAGATCTAGAAGGGATCCAAAACTATTATTGTAGCAGGAAAAATGATAAGTGGAAACATGTGTCAGCTAGAAGGAGATACAATACACTATTTTCTATCTCAGTTCAATGATAACTGGCTTTGGCACTGAAGGATGTGTCATATCAACTTTGATAATTTGGTAAAGATCAGTTCATCAAGTGCAGTGAGAGATTTGCCAAGGCTGACCAAACCGAATAACAATATTTACAAGTAGGAAAGCTGACGAAAGGAACATTTAAAGGAAAGGAACAATCGTCCATTAGATTGTTGGACTTTGTGCACACAGACTTATGCGGTCCTACCAAAATAGAGAGTATACAAGGTGAGAGGTATTTCATGTTGTTAATTGATGATCATTTTAGAATGTCATGGGTTGCATTTTTAAGAGAGAAATTAGAAGCATTAGAAAAACTCAAGATATTCAAAGCAAGAGATGAGAAGGAAGTTGATAGAAAGATTAAGTGCTTGAGGTCTGATAGAGGAGGGGAATTTATTTCTGATGAGTTAAACCATTTCTATGAGGAACATGGTATTAGAGGGCAATTATCAATTCCTAGGACACTACAATAGAATGATGTAGTGGAAAGGATGAATTGAACTATACAAGAGGTAGCTAGAACAATGATCAAAGGAGTAGGACTACCGGAAATTTACTAGAGAGAAGCAATTCAAACAACAGTCTACATTCTTAAGATAATTCTATACCAGAAAAGATATGGGAAGATATCATATGAACTATGGCATGGTAGATTTTTTATACTGAAATATTTCAAGTATTCGGAAACAAGTGTTATATCTGGAGAGATAAGGTTAATCTTGGAAAATTTGATAGCAAAGAAGATGAAAGCATATTCCTAGGATATTCTACAAGGAGCAAGGCATATCGATGTTACAACAAAAGACATAATAAGATTGTTGAAAGTGCAAATGTGAAGGTTGATGAAGACATTTCTAAAGACTAACAAATTGACAGGATATGAATTTGACGAGTCTGTTGATAGAAAAAGAGAAGAGGAAACTAGAGAAGAAGAGAAAGAAAAAG
The DNA here is from genome assembly GCF_030272615.1 of Cryptomeria japonica. Lineage (NCBI taxonomy): Eukaryota > Viridiplantae > Streptophyta > Pinopsida > Cupressales > Cupressaceae > Cryptomeria > Cryptomeria japonica. The sequence continues at coordinate 457,708,170 of NC_081410.1, read as the reverse complement.
AAACTCAGGATGCTCTAACATCTACATAAAAAACCCCAAGATACATACAAAAGAATCACTCTGAGGATTAGATTATTAGAGATAAGAATAGAGGAATTATCACAAGAAGAAAAGTAGCTCAAGAACATGTTTTGTTATGTTTACTATTCGAGATTGAACTAAAAATAGTAGAAGCTTGCAATCATCAAAATTGGATGAAGCAATGAGAGAAGAGCTAGACCAGATTGAGAAAAATTAGACAAGGGAACTATTTCATAGTTTGACAAATAAGAATGTAATTGGAACAAAATGGGTATTTTGGAACAAGTTGGATGAAGATGAAAAAGTTGTGAGAAACAAAGCAAGGTTAGTTTGCAAGGGTTACACACAGGTTAAAGGCATTGACTTTGAGGAGACATATTTCCTTGTTGCCTGGATGGAGGCTATCATGATGTTTCTTTCTTTTGTAGCTTTCAAGAACTTCAAGATTTATCAAATGGAAGTAAAGTTGACATTTTTTAATGGAGAACTAAAATAAGAAGTTTATATTGAATAATTAGAAAGATTTAAGTTGAGAGATGATCTAAAAATTGTTTGCAAATTGAAGAAGGATCTTTATGGATTGAAACAAGCTCCTACAACTTGGTATGGAAGGCTAGACAATTATTTGATTGATCAGGTTTCAAAAGGGATCTTTTGATAGTAATCTTTATTTCAAAATTGACTCAGGCAAAATATTAATTGTTTTAGTTTATGTTGATGACATAATATTGGGAGGGAATGATGACATGTGTAGAAGTTTTGCTGGTGAAATGCAGAAGGAATTTGAAATGTTCATGATTAGTGAGTTAAATTTCTTTCTTGGTTTGCAAGTAAATTAGAATAGCAAAGGAATCTTCATTTCTCAGTCTATAATATAATTTCATTAGGAACTCACAAAGAGAAGTTGCACGAAAGATAAAAAATACAAGCTAGGTGGTGAGTTTTTATAGACTAAGGGAGAGGGTGGAGGTGGTAAGTCCACCAATAGGGAGTGACCACCAAGTGGCCTAAAAATAGCAAATACAACACCCTTGTAGAATGATGATACATCAAAAACCTATCCATTAATTAAACTCACTATATTAACGTAAGCAAACTTATTAAAAGTGTAGGGAAAACATAAGACATAGGAAAAATAAATAACCCACTAGGAAAATAAAAATGTACAGTAACACAAACTAATCATTGAAGCCACTAACAATTGCACTAACCTTAACTAGAATATTGGAGGCATCATTAATGATATACATGGGCTTTCTTCAATTATTTTCTAGTTTAATATTGTCCATATTTATCATGAAATGACAAAGTTGAAAATTCTATGGTCAATGTAGGAATCTCTTCTAAATAGTGACAATGTTGCTGAAGTGAATTAGACCTCCCTAAGTCTATATCCCCCCTTAAAGCATGATTTGAAAAAACTATCCAATCTCCAAACTACTAGCTAAAGCCATCATTGCCATGAACATTAGTGAAAGGCTTTGGGTGTTGGCTCACCCTATTCTCTATAATAATATCGATTTTGAATCCTTAGGATTCAAAGAATTTCAATCATAACGTTAAGGAATGACATAATACTCCTATCCTTGATAGGAAGACAACTTTCAAGTTTATATTTCTCAAATAGTTTGTTAAAATTGTTGTGACAGCTCTTCCCAATTATTATCTAAACATATCAAGGTAAGTTGTTAGAAACTATAGATTTCACATGTATAATTAGGATTGCAAAGTGATGAATGGAGTACATGAAAGAGGAAATCGTTTAGTTAAACTATGCAAAATTGATGGTTATTTGAGTTAGGATGTGGTTGTTTTATTATATCATAATAAAGATATTTTGAACTATTATGGGAGGACTAGTGGGAATTCTAGAGATGAATAAGGATATTGACCTACATTAGCAAACCATGAGTGGTGACAAGTGTAGAATGGAACCAAACTCTTGTGAAGATGTCCACAAAGATAACATATACTGGAACATTTATAAAGAGGGAGGCATCACACCTGACCTCAAATGCTTTGTGGATTTTATCTAGCCCTTTCTACATATCTTGCACACTCTTGGAACAACAAAAATGTTTATGTTGGGTGTTCAACCCAACAATAAGAATAATAACTCTAGTTAAAGTGTCAACCCGAAGTTTGGACATTCACTTGGTAAAGTCACTATTTCCATAGCTAGTGTTCATTTGATTGTCAACCTAGGGACGTAATACTTGAAATGGGTATGCACTAAGTTCCTGCAACAGCTACTCTGCATTACTGCAACAACTAACATTATGTAGAAAAGATAAGCAAGAATTGAAACTATTGAAAGGCTACAAGAAAAATTCTACATAAATTCATAAAAGCAATACTGGCTAAGTTCAATGTTGATAAACATAAATTACTTTGTTTTGGTTTGGCTGCAGGAATAGTCAGTGGATCTGTTTCCAATGGCTGCAGGAATAGTCAATGCAAGAACGTCTACTGCAGCTAGGTAAAGAAAACTAATCTTAACAAATGCACAGGAACACTCACCAAGTGGGCCCCCTTGGGTGAGTGATTCCAGGCTTCCCAAAAACAACTCTAAATGCTCAGAATAACATATTTTTATTCATCATTCTTTGGAAGTCATTACATGATTCAATATGAAAAGAAACTCAAAAACACTTGTGAAAAATCCTTTGCTCTGCTTTTTCTCTTCTCATTTCTATCTCCTTGAGAAGAGATAAAGAGCTTATTTTTAAAAGAAATCATCTACTGTAGACAACACAAATCACGTCGAAGAGAAGAGGCGAATAATTGATCGAGAAAGGAGATAGCTGGAGTTATGCTACAGGAAATGCGGATCTAAACTGAACCACATTCATAACATACTGTGGTGGTATTTACAACATCAATGTCCACTTAAGTTAGACATCGGTAGTATCACTTGATTACTTCTCCTATGCCATTCCTTACGCTTTTCAGCATTTTTGTTGTTCGATTCTTCAGTCATCTTCTTGAGTATCTCTTCCTGCAACTGGCGTGATAGGCAAGCTTCCGCCGCAACATCATTTATTCCCTACACTTCAAAAGAAATAACATACATATGTATTGTATTTAATCAGGACATCTATTAATTTCACATATGATATTTCCCTAAACAATCTGCATGGCAACATGAATAAATGACATGGTTGGAGGAATAAACTGGCAAAGACAAAACATGCTTTAATAGGTTTATGCTAACATCTGAAATACATATAGTAAACTTTTGAGACTTCATTACTACTATGTAAATCAAAATATGACAAAAGATCAAGAGTTCTAAGGATAAAAATATGACAATGTCTCAACTCATCATGCCCTCCAACTTTAAGATCTTGCTGATCCTCTAGCAAGAGGAAAATTTCTGATTCTTGCACTAACTCTTAGGTCACCAATGGTTCCTTGACTTGTTCCTCCTAAAGCTAAATTCCAGTAAAATCCTTTCATCTTTTCCAACCTGGACCATCTGGCTTCTTCTGTAACTGCTTCATAAGGCTTATATGTAGTCTTACATCCCAATAGTGGCCACATAAGAATAGGAGGTTGAAAGATCAACAGTAACTAGTTATTGGTCTTCTCTTTGCCTATTTGTATATATTTGGGGGCTCTTTGCATAGTTGCCTGGAAATTTGGCAATGAATGAGGCTCTTCCTATTTCAATTCTTCTGGCAAGTTATTCCAGTGCTAAGTTAAACCATCTATTGCAGCTGCACTGTTAGTCTGAACTAAATGCTCATATGCCTAGTATATTTCTTCCCTCGTCGACAACACTAGATTCCTAACATCTTGCCTTACCAGTAATTTCTGTCATTCATAATAAAGAACTCTTGGCTCTTTTGCTTCCTTTCTCAATGGCAATGGACAATCAAATTCAAAATCCTTGTATGCTCTGGCTTGTGCCCCCATGCTGATCTCATTTTGAATCCATGACATTAAAGCTTTTATATGCATATCATCAATATATAGCAAAGGATTCCACTCACTATCTGAAGCTACAACATAGTTATGTAAATAAAATTCACATAACAAATTTTTCACAGCTACTAGAGAAGTCTAGTAAGCATCATAAAATTCCTCAGGGGTTTCTAAAGAGGGGCTAAGGTCCCTAACAATGCGATTCAATTTGAAATTTAAATGCTGCTCCCTTAAATGCATAGCATAAACTCTTAGTGGTGCCCTACATTGCATCAATTTAGGGACCATACCAGTGATTGTATCAATTTTAGCCTCTAATTCTTCAATTTTGTTATCCCTCTTTTCAATTTCTCTTTGTTGTTTGTCAATAACCCCTTACAATCTAGCCCTCTATTTCCCATTGTCTATTAAATGTTAACGCAATAGATAAACTGCTTAGGGATGATAGAGGTCTAATAGGTGTTACCTTAGGCCATGCAATCTCTTCAACAAGTTCCTCAAGTTGCTCTGCCACATATGCAAGATTTGATAGTCTATCTACATCATCTTCCTTCTGGGTTTCAACATCTGTAGGGCTCCCTTCTTCTGATGTTTCCACTGAAATAACCTCTGTTGGGTCACCTGTTGGATGAGCCTTCTAGGTCTTACTCTGATTTCTTCTCACATAAACCTTTGGAGTGGCTGCAGGAATGGTTTCTATCGGTGGCTTTGTTGTAGGAGTATTTATTTTAGACCTACGCCTCTTGGCTATAGAAGAAACTCGAGTTGCATGCGACTGAACCATAGGTTCTTCATCTGCATCATTTATTTCTAATTCCTTCCCTTTTCTTTTAGAAGATAGTGATTCTCTTTGAAGAGAAGTGGAGGGTTGCTCCACATTTGTCTCAACCATCTCTTCTTCCATAATAACCATAGCTCCTTCAACGATGAGCAATTCATTCTCTACAGAAACTATAGGAGAAGAGGGTTCTTCAATATTTTCCTCTTCAACTGGCGGATTATCTACAACGGGAGCAACATCAACCCTAAACTGCAATATGTCTTCAAATACCCCCCATTCCATCTGTGAAACATCTCTAAGAGAATGTTCCACAAGCAATTTAATCAAACCATGATGGCTGAAAGGACGATTTCCATTTTTTTGTGTTTCTTTGGCACTTATGGAAATGAGGTGGTATAGAAAATTGGGGACATTCACTCTCCAGCCATGCCGTAAATGACTAAGTGATTTGAAATGTGGTGAATGTAAATTTGAGTACCTCCCTTTGAAAGTAATGTATTTCATTACATATAAAGCCACCTAGGGCCACTCTGTTGGTAGGGAAACCCTCCTGGTTCCTTGCTTGTCCACCATTAGAGGTCCATCTGTGAGAAGTGTAAACTCTACTCTGGTGCTTCTGACATCTTTTGATTTTGGAAACAATTTTCCTTCCTGTGGCAACCTTGTAACTTCAGCTATCCGGTACTCTATAGCAATGACCCTTAATCCTTTAACAACAACCTCTCCTTTGTTGAATGAATGCATAAACTCTGAAGCAATTTCTTCATTATAATCCCCGATTTTCATAAAGTAAACAATCCAACCATGCTGCCTAAAATAATGCTCACAAAGAGCATCATGGACTGTTAGTTCATGGCGGATTGGATCTCCACCCATTTCTTACTCTATTGGAATAGCAAACTTTGCAGCTGAGAAACGGAGAACCAAAATATCCTACAGACTGAAAATTGAAAATTCCTTACATATCTCCAAATTTGGCAGCAGAGTTTATTACTTCCTCGTGTCAAAGAATATCTTGTTAAAGAAATGATGGCAAGCAATCAAATCAAGGTACCGAAAAGGGCAAACAATTACTAATTTTGGAAATTGAACCATAAAACACCACCCCCCCCCCCCAAACTTAACTTAGCACGTGTCCACACAAGCTGACAAGATTTAGGGGAGTGTACACGGATTTAGGAAAGGCAATAATCATAATGAAATCATAAATGGGTAATTAAAATAAAATACAATATATACATACTTGCAGTTGTACGAAAAGGAAGGCGAAATGAAATGAAATGATAGATAAGAAAATGAGATGGGATGATGTGGATGGAAATTTTATTTATGGAGAAGAATATTTCCATAAGACATGGAAATATTTTTGTGAAATGACGTGAGAAGAATTATGAAGTGGCAAGCATGTTCACTGCAGTGGCTGCAGGAACCTTACCTCCATTACTTTTGTCAATTGCTAAAGGAACTTGATCAGTGGTTGAAGGAACATGATCAGTTGCTACAGGAACATGTGTTTGATCTTTCTTAGCAAATTGCTGTAGGAACTCCTCTTTACAGGTCAGCTTATGATAAAGACGCAATCGGTGACCATTCACCAAAAGCTTAAACTGAACTGGGTCAATTATGGTCAAATGAACAACTCCATTATTGAAAACTTCCTCAATCTCATATGGACCTAACCATCTGGTTTGTAGCTTTCCCATAGTATCTTTATATCTGGAGTCATACAATAGTGCCCAGTCACTAGCTTTGAACTTTTTCTCTTTGATATATTTATCATGCCACTTTTCTCTTTGATTTTGTATCAGTTTTGTCTGTTGGACAACCATTTTTCTCCATTCATCCAAAGCATTCAATTGTTGAATACATTCCTTTTGTGCTTCAGAAAGTGTCATATTTAATTGCAAAGTTATCCTCAAAGTTTTATGCTCAAATTCAATAGGCATCATTGCTGCTTTTCCATAAACCATCTCAAAAGGTGTAAAACCAATTGGTGTTTTCCAAGTTGTTTTGTATGCCCAAATTGCTTCTAAAAGCCTATGAGACCAGTCTTTTTTATGAACAGATATTGTTTTGGTAAGAATAGCCTCAAGCTCCCTATTTGTAACCTCTACCTATCCATTAGCTTGTGGATGATATGGAGTAGATTTTTTGTGCCTTATATTGTATTCATTGACCAAGGCTGCAATCAATGTTGAAGTAAATTGTGGGCCTTGGTCTGATACAATTTCCCTTGGTACTCCATATCTTGTAAATATCTCCTCATAAAGAAACTCAACCACCTTATTATCTCTTGCATGTGTCATGGCACGAGCGTCCACCCTTTTTGTTACATAATATGTACATACCAAAATGTAGGATTTGCCATTAGAAGGCAGATCAATTGGGCCAACAAAATCTAATCCCCATTTATCAAATGATGCAACTAATATTTGTGGATATAATGGCATCTCATCAGATTTAGTAGGTCTCCCCATGCATTGGCATCTATCACATTTTCTTGTATACTGTGTTGCATCCTTATATAATGTGGGCCAATAATATCCTGTATTTAGTAGTTTGAGTGTTGTTCTTTTAGTAGCAAAACGTCCTCCACACGGCTCATCATGACTTGCATGCAGGATATCACATGTTTCATCTTCTCTTACACATCCTTTCATGACTTGGTCAGGTCTAGTGTAAAACAAACACTCAGCAATCCATGAGAAGTTAAAGCTTTTTTCTACTAACAACCTTCTTTCTTTAGGAGAGAAATGAAGTGGCATTTTAGCAACAACTAAATAGTTGGCAATGTCAGTATACCAGGGAGTGTGGGCTTGTATAAGGAATAGATGTTCATCTGGAAAAGCATCATCTATAGCTGTAGAATCTTCCTGTAACCAAAGTCTTGAAAGATAATCTGCAACCACATTGGACTTCCCTAGTTTATCAACAACTGTGATATCAAATTCCTGCATTAACAATAACTAGTGAGCTAATCTACCAGTAATTGAAGGCTTATTCATGAGATATCTGATTGTGGTATGATTAGTATGCACAAATATGGGATATCCTGTGATATAGTGCCTGGATTTGTTGAGTGCATATATAACAACTAACATTTCCTTTTCAGTGACTGTGTAATTCAACTCAGGCCCCTGCAAGTTCTTGCTAATATAATAAATTGCACTTTCCAAGTTATCAATCTTCTATCCTAATACTGCTCCTATTGCATAATCAGATGCATTTGTATGAATTTGAAATGGTAAAGACCAATTCGGACCTTTAAGAACTGGTGCTTGGGTCAAAGCATGCTTAAGCTTCAAGAAAGCTTCATTACATGAAGAGATCCATTTAAATTCCACATCCTTGGTAAGTAGTGAATATAAGGGACTTGCAATTTTGTTGAAATCTTTGATAAACCTTCTATAGTCTCTAGCATGACCAAGGAAACTTCTTACATCTTTTTGCTTCACCGGTGCATTGATATGCTGAATGACTTTAATCTTTGTTGGATCAACCTGTATTCCTTTTATAGAGATATGATGACCAAAGACTATTCCTTCCTGCATCATGATGAAGCACTTCTCATTGTTTAATGAAAAACTATAGTCCTCACATCTCTGCCAAAAAAAATTCAGGTTCCCCAATGCTTGTTCAAATTCAGAACCATAAGTTGTACAATCATCCATATAGATTTCCATGATGTCTTGAGAAATATATGAAAAGATATCGATCACTGCTCTTTGAAAAGTGGCTAGAGCATCACACAATCCAAAAGGAAGAACAAAATATGCATATGTGCCCCAAGGACAAGTAAATGTTGTATTTTCTTGGTCCTCTGGGACTATCTGAATCTGATTATAACCACTGAATCCATCAAGAAATGAAAAATATCTTTTCCTAGCCAAAGAGTCCAATACTTGATCCACAAATGGTAATGGAAAATGATCTTTTCTTGTTGTTAAGTTCAAATATTTATAATCAAAACATACCCTCCATTTTCCTCCTTTCTTAGGAACTATTACCAAAGGTTATACCCATGGGCTATCAGAGATAGGATGGATAAACCCAGCCTTTAACAACTTCTGCAATTCTTCTTTAACTATTTTTTTTAATGCGAGATTAATTCTTCTTTGTGGTTGTCTGAGTGGGTAACTTTCTTCTTTTATATAGATACAGTGGGTGCAAACCATTGGATCTATTCCATGCATATCCTTGTACTCTCATGCAAAGGCATTTTTATTACATTTAAGCAAGTCCACGAGTGGGTCATTTTGAGTATCTAAAAGATCACTATTGATATTCAAACATTTATTCAAATCAACTTCTATTTTGATAGTAAGATCAATCTGGGATATATCATAAAAATGAGAAGTACAGACTTCCTGGGGCAACAGAGTATGCAATATATCAGTGGCTACAGGAAAGTTTGAATCTGCAACATTTAGTACCAACTCCTGCAATTGTTGTTCTTGTGTCAACTTATTTGTCAAAATTTTATAAAGAATTGAGTCTTCATCATGTAATTGCATGAATGGCCCTCGGTTAATCATCATAAGGTGATTAATAGAGTCAACTCCCTCAGATTCTTCTCCCAAAGTAGGCCAAATGGCGTGTTGTTGATCAAACCGGGGCTATGCAGGGGAATACAAAGATAATATTTTTGTAGAGTTCCCATCTGAATTAGTCATATCTCCTGATCTACATCCAATATATGCATCAGCCGTGGCAAGCCAAGGTTTTCCCAAAATCACTGGATATCCTCCTAGTGTTGCCTTTGGAGACAGAATCATAAAGTCTACAGGGTATTCCTAGGAATCCAAAATAACCACCACATCTTCAATCATACCATCAGGTCGCACTATAAAGCTATCAAAAAGTTGTAGAACTATGGGTGTAGGACTTAGACTATTGATTTCAAGTTGTTTCATTACTTATCTTGTCATCACATTAATGGTTGCCCCTAAATCAATTAAAACATTCCTTATCTGCCTATCATTAATGACTATACTTACAACAAGACTACCTGGATCAAAATATTTAGGAATTGAAACCTTGCCTAACATAATATCTGCCAGTTGACCCATAACATGCACTGTTTGCGGATCCTTCTTCTTCCTGCCAGGGTTTTTAGACATGCTTCTCTAAGTGCCTTACTGTATATAAGAACATCTTTTATTGCTTGCATCAATGAAATTTTAACACAGAAATGTTTCAGTTGATCTATGATATCAAAACCTTGCTCTTGTTCTGTGAGAACTTATTTTTCTTGCAATCTCTAGGGAAATGGTGGTAATCTCTGCTTCTGAGGTATTGTGTCTATTGGATTAGAAATTTCTTGTTCTTCTTGTACCTCAGTAATAACTAGAGGAGATGGATTAGGCAGAGTTGTCCCAGATCGAAGGTGAATATCACTTATGGATAAAGAATAGGTTGGGTATTGATTAAGATCAACTAAATAATCTTGTTGTTGTTGCTGAGATTTAATATTAGGATTTGGCATTCGCTGAGTGGGCAATTGCATTAGTTTAGGTGGAACAACAGTGGATGCAGGGGGAGGCATTATTGCAGGCTATTGTGGCTACTAAATAGGTTGTTGATAACCAGAAGATTGGGTAGTCCATGGCTGACTCCCCCTCCATTGAGGAGTAGGTTGCCAATTCCCTTGAAACTGGCTCCCTTGGCCCTGAGGTGGATACCAATTTCCCTATGGTTGCTGCCACTATGGCATTTGATTAGCAAAATGTTTCCCTTGGCCTTGAGAACCATACCAATTTTGATAATTACCAAAATTTTGAGCATATGATTTCCATTGATTATTTGGTACATAAGAATTTCCACTATAACCAGAAAAAGAAAGTGGATCCAGAGGCATACCTTGTCTTTGGAAATTTGGCCTTGTTTGAGTGACATAGAAAAGTTGCCCATCCTCACCTTGTATTGGCTTGAAGTCAGGAACCTCAACACTTGCAACCATTTTACATCTGCAATCCTTTTTTCAATGTCTACAATGAGGGCAAAATTCTGCAAGAAATGCATCAGCTTCTTCATGTTTCTTCTTAGCTGAGAGACTATCCAATTGAGTAGCCATATTGTTTATAATGTCTTCCTTAAAGTCTTTCAACAAATGGCTAAGTTCCATTTGACAAACTCCAGTATCAGATGCTGATGAAGGTGCTCCAGGCTTGAAACGCCTGTTCTTTTTAGAAGCAGATCTGGAATACTTCTTACAAATTTGTCCTATTTCAGTCCACGTGGACTGTGTAATGTCACCTCCTCCCGTAAGATCTAAAGAGTCAATGCATTCATCACTGATTCCCCTCAAAAATATCAACTTGAGGGAATCTTCGTTTAGAGTACTATGCTTAGAATTTTTGACACTAAACAGAAACCTCTCTAGATAATCTTCAAGACTTTCATATTCTTTCTGTGTCATTCTAAAGATATCATCCCCATGATGATCAGTGCCTCTACAATACTCTTTATATTTTGCAAGAAACAATCATTTCATCTCATCCCATGTATTGATTGTGCTACTACCCAAGCTCATTAACCATCTTAGAAATGATTCCTTCAAGGTGGCAGGAAATATTTTGAGCCTATGGGCACCTGTAGTATAATCAAAACTCCTATAGAGAACATCAAACTCAAACAGAAATGTGTCTGGATCCTCTGTCACCAATCCATAGAATTTAGGGAGGGAAGAAGCTGGAATGTTCTTGAGATTAGCATTATCATGCTGATCAGATATGGGGAAGTCAAACGTTGGGTCCAAAGGTGGTGGTGGATTATTTCCACCTGGAGGTGGGTTTCCTTGCATTGGACTTGTGGGGGGAGCTACTATATGAAATTCTTCTTCTGGGGGTCCAAAGAGGAACTGAAGACTACCTTCTGGAAATTCAGATTCAAGGTGGTTCAAATTCTTTGGGGTTTGATAAAGTTCAGCAAAAGGATTTATATTTGAAGAATTAATTTCTGCCTGATTAGGATGACTGGGCAGAAATCTACCTAGAACATCTCTTCTTCGCCTATGCATGCAGATTCATGAAAGTTTTTGAACAATTAGGTATGCCAGAAAACCAATTAACTGAAAACTAAAAAGACAATAACCATAACAGGTTCTTAGTTTGAAACCATCCCCGACAATGGCACCAAAAATGTTCAATCCAACAACAAGAATAATAACTCTAGTTAAAGTCTCAACTCGAAGTTTGGACATTCACTTGGTAAAGTCACTATTTCCATAGCTAGTGTTCATTTGAATGTCAACCCAGGGACATAATACTTAAAATGGGTATGCACTATATATGCACTAAGTTCCTGCAATAGCTACTCTGCATTACTGCAGCAACTAACATTATGCGGAAAAGATAAGCAAGAATTGAAACTATTGAAAGGCTACAAGAAAACTTCTGCATAAATTCATAAAAGCGATACTAGCTAAGTTAAATGTTGATAAACATAAATTACTTTGTTTTGGTTTGGTTGCAGGAACAGTCAGTGGATCTGTTTCCAATGGCTGTAGGAATAGTCAATGCAAGAACATCTACTGCAGCTAGGCAAAGAAAACTAATCTTAACAAATGCACAAGAACACTCACCAAGTGGGCCCCCTTGGGTGAGTGATTCCAGGCTTCCCAAAAACAAATCTAAATGCTCAGAATAACATATTTTTATTCATCAGTCTTTAGAAGTCATTACATGATTCAATATGAAAAGAAACTCAAAAACACTTGTGAAAAATCCTCTGCTCTGCTTTCTCTCCTCTCCTTTCTATCTCCTCGAGAAGAGATAAATAGCTTATTTTTAAAAGAAATTATCTATTGTAGACATCACAAATCACGCCGAAGAGAAGAGGTAGATAATTGATCGAGAAAGGAGATAGCTGGAGTTATGCTACATGAAATGTGGATCTAAACCCAACCACAGTCATAACATACTGTGGCGGTATTTACAACATCAATGTCCACTTAAGTTAGACATCGGTAGTATCGCTTGATTACTTCTCCTATGTCGTTCCTTACGCTTTTCAGCATTTCTGTTGTTCGATCCTTCAGTCATCTTCTTGAGTATCTCTTCCCACAACTGGAGTGATAGGCGAGCTTCCACCGCAGCATCATTTATTCCCTGCACTTCAAAAGAAATAACATACAAGAACATACATACATATTTTATTTAATCAGGACATCTATTAGTTTCACATATGATATTGCCCTAAACAATCCGCATGGCAACATGAATAAAGGACATGGCTACAAGAATAAACTGGCAAAGACAGAACTTGCTTTAATAGGTTCAGGCTAACATCTAAAATACATATAGTAAACTTCCAAAACATCATTACTACTATGTAAATCAAAATATGACAAAATCTCAAGAGTTATAAGGATTAAATATGACAATGTCTCAACTCATCATTGGGGGTATTAGTTGCAAAGTATCTATGGAAAGTATTAGAGAAACAATTGGATTGAAATGCAATGGTAGAAAGGTCAAAAAGTATGGAAATCTAGGGACATGCAAGCATCAAATGCTTCTCAAAGTTAGTGACTAGGTTAAGTATCAAAATTCCTATAAACTAGGTCTTCCATACCCCTAGGATGTAGTAAGTTGGATTCTATTTGAATGATTTACTCTTGATAGGCATTCAAGTGCATTTTGTAATATCATTTTTTTCTCTTGAATAACTTGTACCACAATATCACTATTCTTTGTAGAATCTTGAATTTTAAAAGGGAAATCGAATTGGGATCTCATTCTTTACATTATAATTGATTTTTAGGATTTACAAATTTCATCTTTCCCTATGTCCCAATAATCCTATCAAAGCTTGTATTATTGAGTCTAAGTATTTACCCTCCCTCTCCACCACACCTCAATTGCATAGTAAAGGAAAACATGTTAAGAAGAGTGATATAGGTAAGACTCAAGATGAATCTATTCAAGAAGACCTTGACAAGGAAGGGTTAGGTGAACCGTTGACTAATACCCTTAATCCCCTTGCTAACCCCATATCTTTTGCAGAAGGTATACCTATTTTTGGTGGTTTTCAAAGGATCGAAATGAATGTTGTGAAGAGGAGGGATGATCCTCCTATCTATAAAAATGTGCCTTACAAAAACCCCTAAAATTATGTGTTCTCCCAAAGACACCCAAGGTTGGGACAAGGGTTTTGACACCTCAAAAATCATATAGGTGGGTATGACTACTGAATTTTTCTTGCTTAAAAATAAGTCCCTTATCTTTATTAAGAATAATAAAATTAAAATTCTCCATTATGCTACCCCTTCTAAGAACAATGTTGATAGTGAGGTTGAGAAGGGTGGAGTTGTGTTTGTGGACATAAAAAGCTCATAAGTAAGGCTATCAACAATTCCAAGGAGGAAAAGAGAAGAGTAGTGGTTCCTAAGGTTCATTATCCTAAAGTGAGGAGGTAAAATAGGCTTGTAGTTATAAAAAATCTCATTATACTTACCAATCTCAACTTGGAAGAAATAAGTGTATCTAGTGATGATATTTCAACCTCAAAGGTTGAGGAGGAATTGGAAAATGAATTTGATGATAATTTTTCTACTAGTGGGAGTATGGATTTGGATGAAGTCAATTACAAGAATGACACTTCAAGGAAGAATGTTGAGAAGAAGACAACCACTAGTTACTTTGATGAAATGAACAAACCTTATAAAGTCCACAAATAATTTAATGGAACCTTTGGAGGAAGATGATTATATATGTGAGGAGACCCCTTGATCTCTTTGTGAATCCAATCCCAAATGTTGGACACCCATATGAGATACAAATGGTTACTATAGAAGGCAAGATGAATTAGGCTCTCAATTTTAGCACAATGACCACTCCGATAAAAGCCCCAACTAAGAGAGGAACAAGATGAAGAAAGCCAATAAAGAAGAGCTATATAATTTCCTTTCTAATGACTACCCGCCCCCCCCCCCCCCCACCACACACACAAGAGTGAGTCTTAGTAGGTTTGTAGACTACTCTAGTATTGTTTTAGTTAGTTTTTTTTTTTTTCTCTCTATTGCTTATCTACTATTAATGCCCTACATTGGCTTTTTGTTTATTTAACCTCTAGGCTTTCCATGTAATAGGGTTGGTTCCCTTGTTTTTCACATTTTATCTAATTAAAAATTATCTAACTTATGTGGGAGAATAACATCCTCCTCCATTGATTTTTTGGTACATTCAATATCTTATAACAAAATTATCCCATTTGTTTCAATATGGTGCAACACAATATCTAACAATACAACTAAATTGGCAAATTATAAATAGCGAGTATGATGAGGATGCTTATGATATTTGGAACACATTATTATATGTTCAAATTGAAATTTTAAAGTAACGTTTTTCCATTTCATTCTAAATGTTTTTTGGTGTAGAGTATGGTCAATTCACACAAATTATAGTTGGTTATAGTAAAGAAAGAGAATTAATATAAGTGAATTGCATACACATTGTTCTTGTTAGGCATGATAACATGTGCCGATGAACCCATATTGCCAAGTGATTTTGAGGTTGTGAGTTTTCTTGCACTTTTTAAAATTTTGGCTACTTGTTTGCATACAATTGGAAAGGTGACTTTATTCATTGACATGAATTTTGAAGTTATATATCACCAAATTTTAGGGATAGCAACTACTCTAGCTAGTTGACTCTAGTTATTGCACAAGATTACAATCATGTTAAAAAATTAATATTAGTGAGTAATGTTGATCATGTGTGTTAGACAAAAAGAATAAGGAATGTTTAAACCTAATGATATTATAGTGTTTATTGGTGAATGTAGGAATGTTGATGCTACTTCACAATTATGCTCAATGTCAAAGGTCCTCTTGTTTGCCAATTTAATTGGGATGATATTTTGTGTTCTATTTGGCTATGAAGACAATAAACTGATTAAAATTTGTAATTGTATCCAAATCTTTTAACACAATGTTTAACTATTTGTATACATATTTTAAAATTTAATTTATTTTGATGACATTTTCTACTTTGGATCGTAATGTTCAATAAACAAGTTGTGATGATGGTTTTGCTTTTTTTCTATTACTATAGTCTTGATCAAATCGTTTATGAATAAATAAGTTCATTAAGATGAAATATACACCCACTATTCAAACAATGAATTTGTTTTATTCAACTCTAGATGATGTTTAGTAGGACCATGTTTGATGTCATGATTCATTTCTATTTGAATGTATGCATCACATGAGAGGAAAATAAAAATTCAACACTTAAGAACGAGTGTGTTTTGGTTGGGAAAACCCTTCTTTGGAAGCAAACCAATATCCGCAATTGGTGAACTTCTTAATTACATGGGTTGTGGCCAACAAGGTCTAATATTTTATAAAGGGGTAAATTATGAGGCAATCATACCCAGCCAAATTTCATATGAACTATAGGAGAGAAACCTCTGCTAGGCCCATCACTAAGTTCAAAATTTATATTATTTATATGGCATGATGTAAGACATAATTAATGTGTTATTTTTAATGAGTTTCACACTTGCTATTACCTAACTATATACATAACATGGACCATCTTATACTAGTGAAGCTTTACTTGGACTCAACTTCATACACATGGGACTCCTATGAATGTTGATGTTTCGGTTTTGTGTATTGTTATTACATAATGAATATAAATTCTACTCTAGAGAGTTCACATGAGGAACATTAAGTGGATAATCAATGCATTTATATTGGATGATCTAGAGGATGAGACCAGATTCATCATGTGATTGTATTTTAATTCAAACATTAGGATCTTAGCTACTTCAATTTTAGTCCATATCGGCCAATTGCCAATGTAATTGACAATACATTTGTTTTGTTGATTCCCTATGTAGAGGAGTGATCTAATGTGATATATATTTATGCAACTAGCATGTAAGGCTTTTATGTTTGAAGAATTTGGTTAAGAATGTCATGGATGATGCAACTAAGTGGGAAATGTTTGATAGGCTTGCAACATGCATGGATTCCCTTATAAGAAAATTACAAAGAGGAGGCTAGGTAGCTTTGTGGGATACTTTGAGGATGGGTGGGCTAACATAATAAGTGTTTAGTTAATTTGTTGTCACACACTCAAGCATGCAACACAAAAAAATAAATGGAAAATAAAGCTCTACCACTCTCATTTGAATAATTTTTTCTTGAAGTCAATTCATAGTGATGCACACCATTGGGTTAATTAGTTGGTCAACTAGTTAATACTATTGTACATCTAAAACTAGTAGATGCAAGTTAGCAAATAATAGCTCTCTACAAGAACTCCAAGATTAGGAAGATTCAAAACCTTTCTTAGGTTCACACCTTAGAAATATTAATTGTCATGTGACATTTAATGCTAATAATGATCACATAATATCCATGACAAGGGAGTGAGATGCTTTAACTCATCACTAGGTCTATGCTTCCTCACTTGGTATGCTTACATGCTCTTGAAACTTTTCAACCCAAGTTTACGCATCTAAGTATTTCATCAAGGTGAACTTCTTGAGGGAAATTTTGAAACATCATTGTTCACTAGTGAGATGATTTAGGAGCTCCACAATTCTTGATGAAGGATGTGCCCTATATATCTAAGATTACTCAATGGTTACTAACCCTAAACATCTTTTGCAGAGTCATATTATTGTTTACTAATATTGCTCTCACTTTTCATTTTCATTTTTGTCACATTCTCAACAATTTAATGTAGGAATCATCTCATGAAAATGTTGAAATTGGAAGAAATCCACCTAAGAAAAGCTTGATTCTTAAGTGAACTTCAAACCATGACTTGTTAATTTCTTTTATACTGCTTTTAATGAAATTTTTTCTCTCTTGGTTTTGTGTGATCAGATCACTTAATAAAAGGAAGAGATGGAATAAAGAGAAAAGGTCTAATATTACAAATTGTCTCTCAAGAAATCAAAATGCGTCGTTCACCATATTTATTCTGTATAATTTGAGCTAGTCTAGAAATGGAGAACTTGTGCTCTTCAAAGATACATAGGATATAGGTTAATATCATATTACTATAAACCATTCATAGACTTATATAGAGACTGCCTGATATTGTGGACTCTAACGTCAGATGTGCATTTTGATCTCCGGAAAGACATCGCCCTAATAGGAGAGGCATGTTTGAGAGCTGTTTGTGTAGTGCAAATAGTCCAAGTACATTTTATTTCCTTGAAAAGTGTATGTAGTACTCGTCAAAATAGGCCAGAAGCAAACAAACACCCAATCAACTTGGGTTGGAACATCCAAGGCTCCAACTGTTTCAGCTTATAGATGATGGTCAGTGCAACACTTCTTTCTCATGAGAGATCTCATAGAGCTCGTGGATATTTAGGAACCACCTAATATCTCCTGTAGTAGAGCTGAAACTTGAGAGACAATATTGCAAAACTGGGGAGCATCGGAAGAGGCAGCCTTCCCTAAACATAGAGTTCATGGGATTGTTAGCGCCCCAAGGGTGCTGGAACTGTGTATAAGGGTAGGATTTCGGAAGTACTTGGATAAGTAGAGCTCATTGAGTAGTGTACAGGAATGGATGGGCCCTTCCTTGTGTCCCTCCTCCATGAATAATGCTTTGAATCTGGATTGGCTTATGGTAGTTTGGCTTGCTTGCCTAATCAGGGCTTTGGATTTGTGCTTAATCCGTGTTCTCCAATGGAGCTGAGCTTGTTTAGTATAGGAATGAACCTAGTGTGCTCTAATACCAAAATGATTTTTGCCAACTTGATGTGAAGATATTGGTATAAGTGGTTGTGAGCAATCGGAAGGCCCACAATATCCACTTGCTTCAATATATTTATGGGCACTCTCCACTTCCAGAACAGAATTGAACATGGTTTGTGACGTGTCATTTGATAGAAATGGTTAATGCTTCTTGTGAGGAAATGGGGTGTTCTTCTGGGTTCTAAATGTAGAAATGGGTGGTTTAGGATTCAGGTTCCTGAAGGAATTTTGGGTGTACTTCTCTTATGAGGATTTGTTAAAAGGAGTAGAGTAATAGGGATATGGAGAGTGACTTGAAAAAGATATATGTGCACCTAAATTGATTGGGTTTCTGAACTTTGTTAATTCTAAATGAATTTATGCTTTCCTATATTTCCAAATACTCTTAAGGTATTTATATTATGGGTTTTTTTCTTCATAGTATTTGTGCAAGTGGAGACTTCTGAGTCATTAAAGGTATAACAGATTTGGAGAGCTGTTAGGGAGGGCAGGGGATTCCTGCTGCTGTATCCTGTGTGCATTGTGGTTCAGTTCTATCAGAACCTGTAATGACGACATTAACATGACAAATGAAGCATCTGAACTAGACGGATTTTAGAGTCACATAGTTTCTACAGTCCATTTAGATATGTAGTAGATTCTGGATTAATTCTGTGCAAAAAAATTATCTGACATTTCGGATCAAATTGCATGATCCATCATCAGGATGAAATGTATAGAGAGCAAACTGCATGACTTCACTGTGCTCTCTAAACATTTCATTCTGATGATGGATGATACAATTTGATCCGAAATATTGATGAAATTATTTTTTCGCACAATTAATCCAGAAATCTACTACATAGATGGATTTCATAATCAGAAAAACAAAGAGATTGATGCAGAGATACCTTCCCTGCCTCTATTTTTCTGATCAGGTTTCCACAAATCCTCAACAGATATGCAAATTAACCTTTAATATGCAGAAGACAAAACTCGTGGATGAAGCCTTGCATGTGAACCCCAAGGATAACAAGATTTCTTGACTCGCTAGAAATTCTAATTAAAAGATTATGATCCCAACACCCTGTAATTCATACATAACTCCAATTCAAATGACTCTGACTGAGCATCATCCCAAAGAGATGCCAAATAACAGAAACAAGATGCAAGCGGGAGAATCAGATAACGGATTGTATACAGTATTATCTGAACAAGCATGATGACAGGTAATCCCAGGACGATCACCAAGATTATACACAGCAATTAAGATTATGTATTAGGTAATAAAATATTCAAATAGCAAGAGTCTTTTATTTCTCATTAACATTGCACTTCATCCATGAGTACTCCATTTTTCATCCTCACAAGTCTTTGATCTCTTCTCGAATATCTACCCACTTCTCCAAAAAAATGCAACTAGCATATTTGTTGCGGTTCGACTGGAACCTACTTTGTTTCGAATTATTGAGGACACTGAATGGAATTTACTCCATGTATGTTGTTAAAAGGGTTTCTAAATCAACACATTTTCTATCCTGCACTTAAGGTAATGGAAAATCCAAGAGTATAACATCAGATGCAGACACCAAGCTTCTGACATAATTTTAGGACCAGGTTAAGGAATAATGGACCACAAAATTACAGTTCAACTGTATATCATCCATAGATCCAAGTGAATTCATCCAGTCATCATCAGAAGATCACCTGAGCTATTTGGCTGGAGAGAGAAAAAACAAGGTCACAGTATGTCATGTTGTTTTAGGACCGAGTCTCAAAGCCATTTCAGACTAGTAAACTTGTGTGTTGAAGAAAGGATCAAGGATTAAGCCAGGAGTTTTCCAAACAAGAACATAGTTTATGAGAAGGTTGTAATGCAAAATTGCAAATTGAATAAAGCAATGAAAAATGCAATTAAGATGTTGACTGTTCCAGAAGTTTGGAGACCATTAAAGATGTTGCAATTTTGCAATAGAATTCATAACAAAGATATGCAAAGCCTTGAGAAAGTTTGGATTGTGCACCACTTTAAGCTACCATGAGGAGTTGCAGAGTCTCCGGTTTTCAATATTACAGAATTATATGGATATCACAAAGGAGATGTATAAAGAATTAGATATATATGCGTATGGCAAAGGGAATGTATAAGACAGCGCATGAAGAACTCAAAATGAAAGCAGAAGACAATGGTCTTTGAAAACTATTAACTAAAATTGACGGATAATTTGATTGTCTGTAAAATTTCACTTCACAAACCTACTCTGCCCCATGAGCTGCTCAATTAGACTATACAGTAACCCAAGTGCTAGTCTTTTAGCAATTAGAATGTTGCCTAAATGAATGATACTGGCACTAAATCTATTGTTCAAAATAGTTGTGAACTGATTAGTAAGGATGAATAATGGACCAGCTTCAATAATCTGTGTGTACCCATGTGCAATACCTAAACAGGTTTTAGTTTTTCCTATTCATCCTAATGTGAGGAGGATGGAACAGTCATTGATGCTTATACATTTAGAGAAGATAAGTGAAGGAATAAAATTAGGTTCCCTGATAAATCACGTTTTCAGATTTCTTTGAAACTCAACTTTAGCAAAATTAAACTAGATCACAAAATTAATTAGCAAAGCCCAACTAGATTAGAAACCAACAAAAATCAACACTAACATTCATGATACCAATTTTGTTAAAGGTGCATATGACAGCATGAAAATACTCTCAATTAATATCAAGTAAATTTGTGTGCAGAAGGATTGTAGTACAAACTAAAAAGGCTTACACAAATTGTCAGACAGACAACCTTGCAATAAATACAGAAAGCCTTCACAAAAATTAATAATGGCACTCACCCACAAAGCGGGGAGAGATCATATGCTCTGTATCATTTATGGAATTGGCGAATGAATGGAGACAGCAAGATTCTTTATCCATCGTCAGTGATTTCAAAACTCACTCGGCAGGTTTTTAAGAGCAGCTGGGTGAACACTTGAAACTTTTATGATTTCAGCCCATCTTCAGAAGTCCATATAAGGGAAGATTTAAATTATCTTCTAGTGCCTTTCTTGAGTGGCTCTAGAACAGAATCGGGATACTTACAGTTCAGATACTGAGATCTGGATCTCTTTGAGCTACGAACATTCAGATTTTCTCCTTCATTCTTATCATCAAAGCCTTGATATATGTCTTGATCATGTTCACGCTTCAAGCTGTTTCCAGGACTACCCAATTTGCTTGTGAAGTGATGCTCTGTAAGGGAAGGGAAGAGCTTGTTTGCATGAGCAGGGAGTTGAGGAGGGAGAGAATTGGAATCACTCTTGGCTCTCTTCATTACAATCTTGTGCGAGGAGGGTGCTTCAGATGGATGAAAGATTTTCCACTGCCCCCGTGAAACCTTGGATTTATCTTCTCCTTTGTTTCTATTTTCGAGAACCCGAACAGCTACAACAGCCAATAAATTAAGGGCCGCAAACGCTTCAGGATTTTCCTCCTGAATTTCATGACATCTATTAGGAATCGGGCTATGGTAGCTTTTGGGTTTCTTGCATGACTCATCCATATGATTTGAAGTGGCTTCTGAGACACCCACAGGCTTCAAATTCCTTGTTTCTTCATCGATACTCCATTGCCGCAACTGCATTCCCTCGTCTTCCTCATCAGAAATTGAGCAATACAGGGGATCCTCCCTGAAGCTTATTCTTTTGCAGCTTTTATAGGTGTTACGGATTCCCTCATCATAGCTTGCTTTTTGGTCCATCCTCCTCGCCCTTAGCTTTGAAGATTCCTCCCTTTCACAAAAATTTCCACCTTCGAACAATTTTGCATCAGAATAGTACAAAGCCTGGGAGCTCAAATCATCATGTGGGTTGCATGAAATTGTATCTGCATCACTAGTGCTAGCTTGCAATGAGGAGAAAACGTTCAGTGCTGGAACCACTGAGATGGGGGAGTTTATGCGATTTGCCTCGCTATTCTTGTACTTGGAATTGGGGAGATTTACTTCCACACTTGAACTTTCGATTGGCAAAGCCAAACCACTGCAAGCGCTTCCGAATTTCGAAGCATTGACTTCAGCAATCTTGTGAGATCTGGGTATAGAAGCAACACCCTTGCAATGTCTTCTATTCAACAGGCTTCCTTTCTTGGGAATTTTTAAAGAGAACCCATCTGCAACAGAGATTGCCTTATCAGGCATTGAGCAAGGCCTACCTTCAAGAGAACTGACTTCGGAGAATGCCATTTTCTTGCGAGCGCTGCCCCATTTCCAGAAGCTGTCATATGACCTCTCCATTGCCTCTGAAACACACAAGAAATCTCGAGAAACAGACACCCTTAAATAGGCTTATAATGATGTGTGAAGACTCTGAATTGCAGCAGCGCAAACTGGATCAAGGCCCCCGGTCTAAAAACTCATTGGACAAAACATTAGCTAAATTGCAAGGCTATTGTAAATTTGGCGAGAGAGTCTGTGAATTGATCAAAACGCTGAATTTGCAAATCGGAAGGTAATCAGTTTTTGAAGATGGAGAAGGCCTCCAAGGACAGAAACATTTTCTTCCAACCCAATTCAAGTGATCAAATTGGTAGAATTCTTTTTACAATAAAAAGCAGCAGACATGGTCGGTAAGTAAAGATGGAGCCTATAATACCTAGACGAGTTCTCTTCATTACTGTTAAAACAGGCAAACCAGCGTTCCCATCTTTTTAAAGAGCATTAGGATACATAATCCTGAGATTTAAGCCAAGACATCCCATAGGTTGCACCACCTTTAAATTTGACGAAACTAGGCATAATTTTATCTTATTATTTTTTTCAGTTTAGTGTTGAGGAGTAAAGGATATTCAATCTATAAATTTTATATGGTGTGTGATTTCAATCTCATTTTGTTTATTGGATTTACACATTTAACAAGCAATTTAACATGGGGATATGAATTTTGATTTAGAACTCTTAGTTTATTGTTGATGATTGAGTGTGTCAATTTTACTAAATTCATGTAGAGTAGAATTTACTTTATCTCTTATAACATCCAAACTATACACTCAATAAGAGCCTATACAAATCAAATGCACAAATTAAGACTTAGAAACAAGTTATGCCAATTATAACTTAGACCTTCTTCAATATAGTGCTTGGCATTGATAAGTATCAATTATACCAAATTTGCTTGGAGCACAATATCAATCTCATTCCTTATGGTGTATGCTTTACACATTCAACAAGAGCCCATATGCATCAAGTGTACAAATTATACTTAGTGCCAAGGATTAGGGCATGACTTCATGTAATGACACCACCTTTGAATGAGGAAAGTGGGCATAATTTTATATTAGTATATATCAATTGGGAGCATAAAGCATTCATAAACACTTTTATTAGGATAAAGTACAACCTACCTTATTTTAGGACCGAAGACTGATGAGTATCCAATTTGCCAAACTAATTTAGAATAGAATCCCAAGCTCATCCCTTGTGGCATCAAGCTAACAACCTCAATAAGAACATGTAAACATTAGGGGCACAAATTGTGACTCGGACTTTCTTTGATTTAGAGGAAATGATTCATGGTACCAATTCCACCAAATTCATTTGAGGTATGATCTTAACCTCATTCCTTATGTTGTCTAACTCATGCACTCAAGAAGAGCCTATAAACATAGTGTGCATGAATTAGGACTAGTGCCAAGGTGCATGAATTATGACTTAGGCCTCCAATTTAGTGTGAAGGACTAAGGAGTACTAATTAGACCAAATTCTCCTAGGGTGCAAAGCCAACCTTGTCCATTGTGTTGTTTGGCATATACACTCAATTAGAGTCTATAGGTATTAAGCACACAAATTATGACATGGTGCAAAGGGTAAAGGGGTATCCATTCTACCAAAGGTATTAGAGGTGTGATCTAGAACTCATCCATTATAGTTTTGTATATATATGCACTCCAAGAGACTTGATTTCTAGAGGGCTTTTCATGAGCCATTCAACTTCCCTTACAAACGAAGGGATATTTGACCATAAGATATAATACAAGAGCATACCATTATTTTAGCACATTTATTAGCATTGGGCAATCAAATACACCCTATAATAGTTTATTGTCTAGGTATTGATAATATAACTAGATGAAGCAAGAGCTAAATTTGATAAATATGAATGACATATAGATATTGTGATGTGATTACCTTTATATCAATTTGTGGTTGTTGATGAGGAGTATTTTGTTGCAAATTGTGATCAATGATCAAATTTGAGATTAAAAAATTGGATACATGCTTATCAAGTTGTGATGAATTTGCATGTAAATCTGGGCCTGCTATAGAATAGTTGTGACATGAAAATTATTATGGTTAGTCCCTCAAGGCTTTGTATCTACACATATATTCTCTACTAACATGATTACCTTGCTCACGTTTTCTTGTATAGGTGTCTAAATCAAAGGGTGTGTCTAAAATCCCCTTAGGATTTTGATTTTTTTTTAGAGTAATAGTTTACAAGTTTCTTGATAATGGACCAAACCCCTTTTTTATGTAGAAATGATGAAGACATGCTACACATGAATGTAATTACCTAGTTGATAGTGTAGTATACATGAATGTTATTGCAATGTTGAGATGTTGACATAAAATGTAGATAATGCTTTCGAGTATGATCTTATGATGAGATAATCTAATGATGAATATGAACTAATAATCTAAGACTTTTTTTAAATGGAAGATCATAGGTTTTGAATTCAAAGTAGTTGGCATATAAGACAATCGGTAATGGTAAATATATATATGAAAAATTAGCTTTAAGTGATGGGAAAGGAAAATTGAATTAGTTGGAAAAGGTCATGGAGGTGGTCTTAACCATTTGGAAATGAGGTGTAATATAAATGGCAAGCTTCAAGTTTGAGTCATCTTATGTATAAAATGAGACAATTTGAGAATAAAGAAAATGTATATATGAAAATACCAAAAGTGAGTGTTAAGTAAGAGGGTAAAAGGGTCAGGTATACACTTTTCTCCTCTACATTTTCCCTCTACTTTGACATACATGTGAACTACATGAATCATGCAAGATAAATTAGAAAATAAAATAAAATGAGTAAATCAATTCATAAATATGTGGTAAGATGATGTCTCATAGTTTCTTCAAGTTTTGTTAGACCTATTGGTTGTTCCATTTGTTTCCTCAGAATTTCCTAAGAATTAGTCTTCTCCTATCAACATAAATCTGAGATAAATGGCCAATTGACAAGAATTGCTTACAAATGCAAGCAATTCTTCTACTCTTTGGGCTCTGCAAGACATAGGTGGGTAAACCTTTGCAATATTGATAGATCTAAAACAAGTAATGCCAAATATTGCCTGCAAGTAGGTGACTCTTAGTAAAATAATTTAGAACACATAAGAATTTATTCAAAATTGGTTCCATTTTGAGTATTTATCATTAAATGTATTCTTGAAAGTGAACCCTTATTCTAACTCTAACTTACAACAAGAATAATTAAATTATACTTTGATTTCAATTTGGTTACTGAAAATACATACTATAGGTACCAATGCTTTATACATTGGAATAGAGTCGCATATTCAATGAAATTGACAAATATTACGTATGCAATTCTAAACGCATATGCATTACAGAAGCATCCAATTGTCACACATATGTATCATACTTATTTAATCACCATCATCCTTTTAAAATCACTATAATACACAAATTGTGTTTCATTCCTTCCTTGAAGAAAACCCAATCAATGCATCACACATTCATGAAAAAATTCACAAAGACAAATTCACCTATCCTTGATAAAAAAATTCATATGACAAAAAGAGAATAAAATTGGAAATAATTCATAGTGATATTTTCATTAATATCTTAAATCCGTGACCATACAATTCATCAATAATAAACTACATAAATTTTACTAAGCAAAAGAACTCTCTATTCTACCAACTTGCCCCTTACAAAATTTCAAAACCCCTACAAAGTAACCTTGAATTCCCTTTTATAACATAAGTGAGCAACAAGCCTCGGGTTACTTTTCAAATTGCTCACAAGGAATATGCCAAGAGCATTACATGGCATGAAATACATGAGAAAGAGTGGGAACAACTCAACCTATGACTTCTAATGACTACTCCCAACGTGATCTCCTGGGTGCTAACATGTCCATGCTGAGTTGGAGAGAAAAACAAACCTGAAGGTGAGCTAGCACTGGCGAGTCCTACTAAAAATGAAATGGAAATAAGAGAAAATTTCTTTGGGGCACTGAAATCTTCCCTTGTTCTGCTCTTTACTTTTTTTTCAACAGAAATTGATTGCAGGCATCAAGATGAGTATTATAAGTTGGACTTTCCACAGTTGCATTTTGTCTATTCAAAATTCTAACACTGCAGTCAAGCTTATACAATCCATCCAGCTGTGTGTGCAAGTTCTCCTCCAACTTGTCTACGTCATTTGTAGCTTTATCAATTACATTATGTAACATAAATTTTCCCAGCTCAACTTTCCACTCTTGTTTTGTCCTATCCTCCCCCGTTTCCTTAACAAAAGGTAGAGGAGTGGTGCCTAGCAACTTTTTGAATCTAGCAAGAGCTTTTTCTATGTGCCCATGAAATCTGCGATGCTCCATTAATAATTCATATGCCTCAAACATCGCGGTCTTCAATTCATCCATCATATCTACCCAAAGCCTTTCACCTTCGTCCTCAACACTCTCAAAATATTTATTTAAATAATAAAGAAATTGTTTCCTTTTTGACAAGTGTTTTATCACAAGCTTCAAGTGGATTCGTATTTTTCTCTGTCACTAAATGATTGAATCAATCTCTTGATACCTTATCCACATAAGCTACACATGTGACAACATTTGTTGAAATTTGGCTTTAATCAAGTTCTAGGCTATTTTGAACTTGCCAGACTTTAAGTCTCTCTTCAAGGACACATTTTCTTGCTGGGCCTCGAGCAACTAATTTTTTGCTTCTTCTCTTTTCCTCTTCTAAAAAATGACATTAGTTGTTAATTTTGAAGATGTGGTCTATGCTTCCAACAAGAGGCCTTTACTTGAAGACACTCTTAATGCCTCTCTGAAGTCATTATTTTGTTTCTTGAGCTTTGTAATTGTTTTCTCTTGTTCCTCTACTTTTTCTCTATTGAACAAGGTTGTGTTTACATTCAAGTTTGCCACCTCAGTGGTTGAAATGTCTTTAAGCTTGTATACCATAAACTGCCTTGAAATTTGTTGTGGGTCGGTTATTGTGGTTGGCCTCTTGCCTTCGGGATATAGACACCATATTGAAAGAGTTTTCTTTGAGGGCTTGAAGTCTAATCCAAACCACAACTTATCTATCCCTTCATATATTAACCTGCAATCATCACCCTCACATCTTCTCAAGTTATCAAAAAATGATGCACGATGCAAGGTCCAAGCCTATAATTAACAAGCAACCAACCTTCTTCAACATTTCTCTTCCTTTCTCAGGTGTCATATTCTCAAGTTCTTCCCTTACACCCTCATATAACTTCTTGTTGTATTCATCACGTTGGTGCATAGGAATATCAATTTGTTTGCCAATTAATTCCCTTCCTTTCTTTTTGAAAATAAACATCTTGAATTCTTTTGAATGGATGAATTCATCATCACACAATAATGTTTCCAAGGCCTTTCTCCTCACATCTTTAGTCAAGTAATTTTCTATTCCTATGATATCATCATGTTGTTCATTGGGAAGCACATAAGGTTGCAACCTTACTTCTTGCCCCACCTCCTTTTTCCCTTGTTGTTCCAATCCCTCATTAGTTCCTTGTGATACTGCAATACTAGTAGATGGGGTTGGGGACATTTGAGCTAATGGTGAAGCCACCACATGCCCTCCTACTTCAAATACAAAGGGACTTAGGGATGGAGGAGGAGCAATAGACAGATTGGCCAAGATAACATTAGTATTCTAAATAAATAACTCCATCATCTTAACCCTATTACTTTCATTTGAAAATAATCCTAAGTAGGATGGATCCTCAAGCCTCTTTTTTCTCTCAATATTCTACACCTTAAAATAAGGAGACCTTCTTACTTTCACTTCTTCATAAGACTAAAATTTTCTCATTAATTCCTCGCCCAACAAAAAGTCATGTTCATATGCTCCCAATGTAGCAAATTTATTGGCATAAGTATAATATCTCTCTCGGTCAAATTGCCTTGTTGTCAACCCAATGGGTAAAAGGAAAGAGTTTAACAACTGCTTAGCTTGCTCATACCCTTTGACAATATTAATCATATAATCACCAATCTCCAAATAAACTAGAAGAAATGGTCCTTTGGCTTGCCCTCTAAAAGGGGCAGATGCCTCAAACAACTACCAAACAATTTCCAAGGTAGCCAATCTATTTAAAAGGTAAAACATGAGGTTGATCGCTAAATCCATATACTCTAATTTATGTATATTGCTCAAACATATACCAGTCTACCCAATTATGATCAATGCTGACCTTGAGTTCCTACTCCTTTCCTTTGGCTTAAGGAAATTCATCACTTGCTTTGTTAGTCTCAGGAGCTCAATAACGCAAGCAATGTATATTCTCGTAACAAAATTCTACTAAGAAACAAGGGCTTGGGAGTTCTTATAGCCATAGTCCTAGATTGAAATTAATATGAACTCGCTTCTTGATGCCATTACGGTCAATACATTGAAATGGAGATATGATCCCCAAACATTGAATTGTTGTCCTTGATATAACAACATATTCTTTAGTCGAGAATACCACTTAAAGCTCACCTTGGTTCTATTTTGCTAAATTCTAACCAATGCATTGTGGATTGCATCTACAACAAATTGAGGATAAGCATATGTTTTATAATAAGTCGCACTCTGAATATCATAAATTAATACAAGCAATTCCTCTAGCATAAGTGGGCATCCATCATATCCTAGTACTTGGCTAACTACATAATAAGTCATTTCATTTTTTTTGTAGAACAATTCTACCTTGTATGGGGGTTTCTCCGTTCTCCCAAATGGTTGTATCTCCTCACTATATTTAGGTCTATGCATGGGTAGCCATTTCCTTCTATACATACCCTCAGTGGCCTCATACTCTACCTTCAAGCTTGCAATGTTAATTCTTGAAGTATAATCCATTCAATCCTCCATATCAAATACCTCTAGTATCTTGTCTACTCATTTTTAATAGGCATCCATTTATAGATCTAATGAATTAACCTTAGGGTTATAACATGTTGCCAAACCCTTGATCAAATATATATTGACACAAATATGGGGGACCACTAATCTCGCAAGCCCTAAATGCCATGGGTTGCACGAGCTGGAATCTCATACTCTAATTTAAAAAAAAACTCAAAAAATATTGTGTCCCCTGGCCTTAGAATATCTCTCTCTGCAGTCTCTTTGTTTGTCAAAGAATTTTGGGACTCAAGCTCCTATTTTAGGCCTTCGAGATGACCCAAGTAGTTGGGCAATTAGGTCATCATAAAGATTCTTTTCTTTTTTTTTTAACTCTTTATCCTAGGCTCATTTGATTGTGAGGCTTTTGATGAGGTTGACATTCCATGTACTTTTTTGAAAATCCTATTTAATCGGTTTAAATGCCCTAACCCTAGGCTTTGAATTATTATCCTGACTCCTTTTAGAAAAATCACAAGCTAACTAGCAAAGAATTGAGGTAAGTGAACTTACTCTAGTTTGGTCCACTTGATAGAAGCGCTGAGATGGTTGGCTTTGACAGTAGAAACCCTTGCTTGTCCTTTGTTCACCTTCACTTTGCTTCAACTTTTCACAATGGGTATGTTGGTTAATAGATTTGTCTTTCACACAATTTAATTCTTTAACTTTTGCTTACCCATAAACGAAAGACAAAACACACCAATAGTCGGATAAATGCTTAAACAGTTAACCTTTGTATACAAGTACAACTCCCCAAGAATGATTTTCACTAAGATTAGGTTACAACAATTTCTATGCACACTTTTTACTATAAAGCATTAAAGGTATTTAAGCATTCATTTGTACACAAAATGAATACCGCAAATATTTTTAAGCACAATTTTTTTTAAAAAGCTCACAAACTTTCATTCCTTTAATCGGCAAGACAAACATTTCATAAGTTTTTCTTTTTGCACATTCACATACACTTCATTAGAAAGATGACAAATTCCGCAATTAAATCAAATCTTCATAGAGATTCACACTTCAATTCATAAATACACAGATTTACAAGATGGAATATGCTACAATTTCATTCACAGATCAAATTGTCTTTCCTTCATAATGCATGGCACTACAAAAATATAAATTTTATGTCCTATCTGAACCAAAAAAAAAAATTCGGACATTTTACAAGGCTTATAACAGAGTATATACAGCCACCGGGCCATGATAGTTTGTTACAATTAAAACCAGAGTAAAATGTCTAACTCTCCCTAAGAGTCAAAGAAGTCTATCCCTATAACTAAAAAGCAACTACCAAAAAGGAAAAGCGGCATAAGCCGCGAGCAATGGCTATGTGATCAAGCTTCAACAGTTGATGTGGCATCCACCTATTTCTCTTGAGGCGAAGGAGTGCTACATATATTGCGCCATTCCAAATGAGCTGTAGAGAAGTTGAGGATGAGCTGGTAATGTAGAAGACCAATATGAAGTATCCACTGCTTCGAGACCTCCTTCTTCTTTCTCACTCGTACAAATTTTCCCTTATGTGTCTTGAGATGATCAAAGCAAACAACCAGCATAGATTCAATTCGTGCAATTTTTGAGAAGTCTTTTATTGTTAAGGATTTTGCTTCCTAGATTTGTTGAACGCGGTCCTTGAAGGCTTGAATCATATTAGCAGAATATTCAAGTGTTTGTCTATCATCTTTTAGGAGTTGAATATCTATGCACTTCGTATCTTTTTGCATAATATGAACCAATTCTTTTAACTCCTTCAAAAGTTTGATTGATTCTTCATGCCCTTGTTCAATAATTGAGTTCCTCAATTCGATATTTTCTTTACATACAAAAAGCACATTGTCATCTAGACCATGCACTGGTTTTTCTGCCAGGAAGTTCATGACTCCATACCTTTGGGTATCTCTCATTTGTTTTAGCACAGCTACCCATTTGCTTTTCTCTTTCTCCCAAGTGATTATTTTTGTTTCTAATTCCTTGCCCACAGACTCTGCACTTCCAAATACCTTAATCAGATCAAAGATATAGCTTGTACCTTGCTAAACAATTGATTCCAGCCACTCACTAAAAACATCTGCTACCATACGACTTCTTTGAACCTGATCAAGCAATTTCTGGTTCATTGGTGACTTTGAATCAAATGACAAAGGTACCTAGGAAAGCAGTTGCAGATTGGGATCTTGTATGACATTGATGTATTGAGCCATTTGCATTATAATCTGTTTCATTTCATTCTTATCTTTTTCGTCCTTCCAAGTCTTTGTCAA
This sequence comes from Cryptomeria japonica, assembly GCF_030272615.1. Lineage (NCBI taxonomy): Eukaryota > Viridiplantae > Streptophyta > Pinopsida > Cupressales > Cupressaceae > Cryptomeria > Cryptomeria japonica. Next base: position 457,676,296 of record NC_081410.1, on the reverse strand, counting down.
AATTCTCTTGGTGGAGGTCTCCAGGTGTTTGGTGTCTGCAGCTCGAGAGGCCACCCCTAAATCAACTTTCTCAATAACAAAGTCTTTTTTAGTGATAGTCTCAGCATCTTTATCCGTTGGAGGTCGAGCTACCTCTGCAACCCAATGCCATGTTTGATCATCTACATCTATCATTGCTTCAGTTTTGAGTTTCTTGGACTTTGACGTTCTCCCCAAACATTTACTAACCATATCTTTCATTGGAATAGAGATTGGAATTACATTTTGTTTCTTGCCAAGTGAAGTGCTTAACCATTTGGGGACAATAGACGTTTCCTTGGGTGGAGGTGTTTGTTGGCTAGTGATAACAACAATTGTGGCATTTACAGAGTCCCCTGCTTCTTGAATCTCTTATCCCTTCTCAGTAGCATCAGTAGTGAGCTTGTCTAGTACCTGGGCATCTATCATCCCTTGAATTTATTCTTCAGAGTCCAAATCTACCACAAGTGGATTTGTGGGAATTTTTCGACTGTTCTTCTTGGTATGGGAGCATGTGACGCAAATAGGGGAGGAACTTAGAGAAGATTTGCCTAAGTTTGCAATTTTAATTTTCTCGGTCCTCTTTTTTTCATTACCTACAACATCAATAGCAATGTTAGAAGAGGGAAAAGATACTTGTGAAGTTGTACGAGTTCGACCAACTTTTCTACTCCTTGATGGAGAAATGGACTGTTGTCCAAAATGATGGTCCTTTAGCCATCTTTCAGTCCGTCTAATAACATTGAAGGTTTTAGCTTGAATGTTGTCATCTCCTTTTATATCCCAATCAGCTTCTAGAATAGGTTGCCCTTGTATCTTCTCATTGAACTCAGGATCAACAACTTCTTCGCCCTCATCCTATTGTACATCAGAGACATTCATAGATAGATCCATCATCACAATCTGTTGAACTGTGAATCTAGACCACAATCTCTTTTTGACTTCAAACTCATCATTATAGTTCTCCCAGTAGTCTTCTAGCTGAGGTTCATGATGAAGATCAATACCAACATTCAAGTTTTCCATGGCATACCTTCGACTATCAATTTGCGTCTAGCAACATATGACTGCAAATTGAACTTCTTGAATTGAAGTTCAAGATTTAAAGCATCTAAAACAGATTTACAAGTATAATAGCTCATCTCTACTAGAAAAATAACTCCAGACTTTCCTTCATTTCTTTTATCAATGTAGGTGAGCTGTCGACTGCTCTCAATCAAAATATAACTATCCAAAGCATACCTGGGTAACTTGAAAGGTTCACCCTGAAAGCCGCTAACTTCAACATAAGTGAACTGAGAAAACTAAATGAAGAAACTACCATAGATACCTACAAATTCCATCGCTTTTGTTGATAATCTTTTGTTTATGTTACCTTGCAACTCATGAACCAATCTACCTGCAAAAACATCGTTCCACCTCATGAATTTTTTCAGCATATTTCTGTTGTTGTAGGTGAGGGTAGTATTCGTAAAGCCTTATCCCATCAACCCAGGGTTCATGGTATAAACCATTCCAGTCTCGAGTGCAGGAGAGAATATAAAATAGGTACAAGAACATATAAAACCACACATCCCTACAAATTTATTTAAGCCCTCATGTAATCTCTCTGCAATAACTTGCCCCCAATCTTGATAAGCGTTTCCATTCAACATAACTTGAATGTAGAAATACATCCAATCTTCCCAATAGAAGGCATGAGCATTTCCCTTCAATATTTTCAACAAAATAATAATATCCCGCACTTCTATTATAAAATGTTCTTTGGTGAGTGGCCTCGACAACCTAGAACCTCCTTTTTGGATTTTTCAGCAACTAGTTTCTAGCAATTATGCTTCTGTAGGTACTCTTCTTCTCGAAGAAGAAATAGTATGAGGTACCAATGGTCTAGTCTTCGTATGACTCCTTATGTGGAATTCCCATGGCTACCATTACAGTCTCCCTATCAATTTTCAATAACACCTCTCCATTGATAGCCCTAATACACCTTTATTCTGCATCATACTGGTTCATGCAATCTAAACCAGCTCCAGGCACAGTACCGCAACAGGAAATGCAACGGCTTCAATTAGACCACTTCTTACTATTTTCTCCATCATGGAATTCTAAGCTGGATTCTTAGCTCTTTCTAGGAAGTCAGTGAGGTCTTCTTGCGCCAGTGAAGTGTCACCCATCTCTAATAGTGAGCTAATCAAACAGGAAGTATGACCCAATTTTGGCAGATTTGGCCTCATGATGACCCCTCTCATACTTATCAAACAACTTCGAGAATAAAGTGAATTCTACTATTACAGCAAAGGAAACAGACAACAGCTGGCCTCTGAGCAAGAAAATATAGTAGGGTAAGAAATAATTGAAACTAACCTGATCCTGACAACAAATTCCTGAAACCTTATGAGTGAAGATACAATACCTTCGGCCTCCTTCGCTTTCACAACTACTGAGAAAATACTTGAGAGATTGCTAGTTTTTACAACAAAAATGAATAAAATCTCACTCAAATCCTCGCTAGCTGTACTAATTAAGTAAGTTCATGTGAATTAACACCTGATTTGATGGATATTCGACATGCATTTAATTTTAGGTCACTCCATTACATGTCACATGAATTACCATAATTAATTAGAAATTGAAATCCTGAACTTCTTGGAATATTCCCTTTCCCGACGTCATTTTCCCTCCATGATACATGAAACACTTCTGAATGAGGCCTCAAATTATGAATTTTGAACCTTGAACCTTGAACCAAGAACCAAAAGGTTCAAGGGTTCAAGTTCAACTTTGAGAAGAAACATAGAACACAGCCCAAAACAGTCTTCACGACATAAAAAAACAAAAGACAACGAACGAGCAAAGATAAGACTAACACACAACTAACTTTGAACCTTGAACCTTGAACCAAAAGGTTCAAAGATTCAAATTCAACATGAACTTTCAACAATAGAGCTCGCCTTTTACCATGAAACAAAGCCACGAAGACAACTAACTTTAAAGCGGACATTGAACTTGAACTTTGAACTAAGACAAGGTTGAATCACTTAAGTTCAAAGTGTTAGTTCTGATACTTAATGTAAAGAGTTGATGCCAATAGCTAACAAGATGAGAGGGGGGGGGGTGAATCATACAAACTTAAACTTCCATAAAATCAACAGATTCAACCTCGGTAACTTATACTTCAGCAACTTAACCAAAAACTACTAAACACGCAAACTTATGAACACATAATCATAATAACACTTATCACACCAGATTTAATGTGGAAACCCAAATAGGGAAAAACCACTGTGGGATTTCAGACCCACTAAGAAATATACTCTTCTAGAGTATGCTCGGTTAAAAGAAAATCCTGTTAAAGATTACAAACACATTGCTAGATGTGACCCAGTTAAGGGATTTCCCTTAGATCTATTAGGATCTTCACTTTGTTAGAAGTGACCTTATCGAAGGATTTCAAACACTCATTTAGAATGTTACCTTGCTAGAGGGTTTACATATATGACTGTTAAGTCCACTCGGTTAAGAGATTTTCTGTTACTTACAAAATAACAGTGATAAAAATCTATCTGCAACTTCACATCTAAAATGCTAAAGCAGATTCTTATTTGCTCAAAACAATCTAGTCATAGGACTTATCTTGTCCCTCTATTGAGCTCTCTACTCTGTTATTCAAATAGGTCTTCAATCTTCTGTGCTCGGTAATCACTATGTAGCATCCTTGTGCATACACTTGCCCGCATACATTGTTTATTAACAATTCCTTATTTATAAACAATTGCTAGCTGCTAAATCTCCTTGATCACATTTCCCATGATCAATCTTAGCCATCAGATTTTCAAACTTGACCAGGTTCAATGTATCCTTCCGATCTGAAAATGTTTTACCTTACCTAGGGACTTGCATTCCCTTCTTGGAACTTGCATAAGGTTATTGTTGTTCAATCTGCGCTGTAGATCTTCCTGCCGATTTTCTTTTGCCATAGATCCTTAACAAACTTCATGCATGACATACCAATCATTTATACATCTCCAGCTAATCATTGTCCTTATTAAATAATGTTTTTATCCATCCAATGTACACTATCATAACTTGGTTGCAACTCGGTAAATACTAAACTTTACTCGGTAGACATTTCACCTTCATTAACTGATATCAATAACCTTAGGGTTTATCGACTAGGTTCTTTCCTCGGTGACATGGTATAGTATTAACCTTACAATCAACAACATATGCAAGATATCAAAACAATCTCAACATCATGATCTCATCATTGTCTAGCTCGGTAATAGTTGCCCATTGAATAACTTATTCCTCCTCTTTATTCATCACATTTTTTCTATGTCTTTTACCGACATCTTAATTCTCTTTCAATCAATCTTCTCAAGATATGGCAACATCATACTGAATCAGATAATCAATTTCTTGACGTCAATGACAAAATAATGTTATAAAGATAGTTATCATCCTTCTTCAGTTATATCAATAATCTTCAACAACCTTCTCAATATCCTTATTGAATATCAAAAATCTCCTAATATTGAAATGCCAACAATCTTTCTTACTGTAATGCCAACAATCTCCCCCTTTGGCATTGATGGAAAAACCAATAATTAAATGGTAATACCAACAAGATATTCAAATTAATTCAGATTTAGATTGTTGTTGAACTCCTCCTATTATCCTTGACCTGTTGACTTCTAAAGTCTTCTCCATTTTTGCAACCTACTCCCCCTGTCATTACTCTTCTATTATTTTCATCATTTAGGGCTTTACCATTCAGTCAACCATTTAGTCTTTCAACCATTTAGTCTTCTCCCCCTTTGACAACAATGCCAAAAAGTAAAAGAACTAAATCATGATTTCTTCCTCTGTGAAGTGATTTGCCTTGCTGTGTAGCATCTCAGTCTCGGTCAGATCAACTTGTCTCTATTCACTATTTCCTGCACAACTTTAGATGACCTCCTAAAGTGCATAAATCAACATCAATCCACACATAATATTCTGTAGATTCATCAAATTGATGCTTTCACCGAACTCGGTTAGTGAGTAGAAGATAGGGTTAGGACCCCTAACTTACTTCTAAGATACTCAAAAGTGTCCCTTGGCAGTGGGAAGATGTCTGCTAATTGCTCCTTTGAACTGATATATTCCAGCACAACTTTCTTCTCTTGAACTTCTTCTCTGAGATAGTGATACTTTATAGATATATGCTTTGTCTTAGAGTGCATTACTGGATTCTTTGAAATGTTAATGGCACTAGTATTATCATAGAATATAGTTACTGGCTCGGTAACTTTCTCATTTATACCTTCCAATAGTTGTTTGATCCATTCTATATTGGTACAATTCAATGCTGCAACAATATATTCAACTTCTGTTGTAGATTGAGAAATACATCCTTGTTTCTTGCTAAGCCAACTTACTAGTCTTTCTCCCAAAAAGAAAGCTCCACCACTTGTGCTTTTCCTGTCATCTATGTTGCCTGCCCAATAAGCATCAGTATAAACTTTTAAATCAAAATTATTCCTCTTTTCATATACTAAGCCATAATCTTCAGTGCCTCTCAGGGATCTGGAAATTCTCTTGATTGCTGTCATATGGGTTTCCTTGGGATCTGCAGAGAATCTTGCTACAATACCTACTGCATGTGCTATATCCGGTCTACTATGCACAACATATTGCAATTTTCCAATCATAGATCGGTAAAGTGTCTCATCAACAAATGCAAATTCATCATTCTTTGATAACTTATAGTTAGTAGTCATAGGAGTACTTACTGGTTTAGAATCCTCCATTCCAAATTTCTTCAAGATTTCCTTTATGTACTTGAATTGAGTAATGAAAATCTCATCTTTCATTTGCAGTATCTGTAAACCTAAAAAATACTCTATCTCACCAATTAGTGACATCTCAAATTCTTTGCTCATTTCATTTCCAAAGTTCTTGCATAAGGAGCCATTACCACAAAATATAATGTCATCAACAAATATGGTTGAGATCAGTATTCTATTGTCCTCATCTTTCTTCATGTACATATTGTTGTTTTCACTTGTCCTTATAAAACCAATCTTGATTAAATAAGAGTGCAGTCTCTCATACCATGCTCTAGGTGCTTGTTTCAGACCATATAAGGCTTTGTTTAGTTTGCATACCTGATCTTTACTCCTGTCTTCAACAAATCCTTTAGGTTGTTCAATGAAAACATCTTCTTCTAGTATACCATTCAAAAATGCAAATTTAACATCCATTTGATATACCTTGAAATTTTTGAAAGTAACAAATGCCAACAATGTTCTTACTCCCTCAAGTCTAGCCATAGGTGCAAAAGTATCACCATAATCTATTCCTTCTTCTTGAGCATAACCTTTGCAAACTAGTCTTGCTTTGTTGCGAATGACCTCACCTTTTTCATTTAGCTTGTTTCTGAAAATCCACTTAGTACCGATTACATTTTTGTCCTTTGGTCTTGGGATTAGTGTCCATGTGTCATTCTTCTTGATTTGATCAATCTCTTATGTCATAGCATTTACCCAATCTTCACTGTTAAATGCCTCTTTCACTATTCTCGGTTCAAATTCAGATATCAGACATGTGTTCTGTCTCAGTTTGTTTCTTGTCATTACTGGATCATCTTTATCTCCTATAATCTGATTTGATGCATGATGTCTTCTGACATATTTGGCTAATATAGGCTCGATAGGTTCTATATGATCTTCTTCATCACTCGATAACTGGACATTATCTTCATTTTCTTCAGCAGCTTTCTCGGTAGGACTTCTCAGTTGAACATAAACAAATTCTTCATAATCTTCTGGTTCTTTGGAATTTCCTTCATCATTTCTTTTTGCAAATTCATCAATTTTCACATTTGCACTTTCCACTTTTTTGTTAGATGATTTGATTAGACATTTAAATGCTTTACTTCTAGAAGAATAACCAAAAAATGTTCCTTCTTCACTTTTCTTATCAAACTTTCCATTTCTGTCATCTTTGTGAACATAGCATCTACTTCCAAAGATTTTAAAGTAACTTGCATTCGGTTTCTTGTCATACCAGATCTCATATGGTGTCTTCATAGTTCCTTTCTTCAATTGAACTCAATTCAGGGTGTAAACTACAGTACTGATTGCTTCTCTCCAAAATGTTTGAGGTACCCTCTTTTCTATCATCAGGGTTCTTGCACAATCCACAATTGATCTGTTTCTTCTCTCGGCTATCCCATTTTGCTGAGGTGTTCTCGATACAAATACTTGCCTCTTTATACCATGATCATTGCAGAATAAGTTAAATTCATCAGAAGTGAATTCTCCTCCTCTATCAGATCTAAGACATTTCAGTTGTCTTCCTATTTCATTTTCAACTCTTGCCTTGTACCATTTAAACATTTAAAAGCTTCTAATTTTTCTTTTAAAAACATGACTGACATCATCCTTGAGTAATCATCCACAAATAATATGAAATATTTATTACCATAATAACTTTGAACTTTCATAGGACCACAAAGATTAGTGTGTACTAGATCTAAAATTCCTTTAGAAGTGTAGGACTTACTTGTAAAGCTTGATCTTGTCATCTTACCCATCTGGCATCCTTGACACATAGCATTCTCAAGTTTTTCAAGACTCGGTAGACCTCTTACTCGGTGATTCTTACTTATTTTGATCAGATTATCAAAATTTACATGACAAAACCTTTTATGCCATAACCAGGTATCATCTATCTTTGCATAAAGACACTTGTTCCAAGTTGAGTCAAGATGAAATATATTACCTTTTGTTTGTGTCCCGGTAGTAGCTAACTTTCCATTCTTGTCATGAACTTTGACAATTCCTTTCTGAAATTATATCCGGTATCCTATATTGTTTAGCTATGCTACACTCAACAAATTGTATTTCAAACCTTCAATCCAATATACATCATCACATTTAGCATTGTCAAGAAGTGTTATAGATCCTTTACCTTTTATCGGACATGGTGCATCATTACCAAATCTTACATAGCCTCCATCATAGTCTTCTAATTTAACAAACTTGTGTTTATCACCTATCATATGATGTGAGCATCCACTGTCTATGATCCAAGAATCATTATTATTTATGTGAGATATTAGGGCTTTTTCTTCATACCTTTCTTCATTAGATCTATCTTTAATAGCCACATAAACAACTTCCTCAGTATCAGATTCATCAGATTTGTCATCATTGGATTCCTCATCTGCTACTAGACATGTCTTTCTATCTCTCCTTCTGAAGTCTCAGTGTCCTCTGTATTGGTTATATTTCTGCCTGTTATCTTGGTATTCTCTCTTTTCACTAGATTCTTTGTCAGGGCAGTTAGAAGCCATATGTCCTATTTTATCACAATTGAAACATTTTAAAGGTAGCTTTCCTTTATACTTACCTTTTCCTCTCGTTAACCTTCTGGCTAATAATGCTTCAAATTCTTCTTGCTTCTTGATTTCCTCATATAGTTTGTGCACTTTTTCCATGTTCTTGCAAAATCTTTCACTTGCTCCACTATGATCATCTTCAGATTACTTAGTCATTCTATCATTGTAATCATCAGATTCACCAATATGAAAAGAACTGAATGCAGATTCTACTTTATTTACTGAAGACCCACTGTTATCAAAATTACTTAACTCAAATGCATGTAGCTTACCAATAGTAGCATCCAAAGAAACTGGCATGTTAGTTACAGACCTCAATTCATTGATTGTAGAGACTCGAATAGCATAAGCTGGTAGAAGGGTTCTCAACAACTTACTTGTTATATCCTTTTCTTCAATAGTTCCACCTGCTCCTTTAATTTGATTGACAATCTCCTTTAGTCTTGTACTGTATTGGGTTATGTTCTCACCTTCATTCATCCTCATGGATTCAAGTTGTCCTCTTAGACTATCTAATTTTGCTCTTTGAACATGTTCATCACCTCCATACACAGATATGAGCTTAGTCCACATTGCTTTTGCATCATTACAACCTTCTAGATCATTAAACTCTGAGTTGATCAATGCTGATGTTATTTCAATCATAGCTTGAATATGTTCTTACTTTGCCTTAATCTCTTCCAAGGTCATAGGGTTGGTGCTCGGTGCAATGTAATCATTCTCCAGATAATATGTTGCATATTCTCCAATTCCTGATAAATGTAGCTTCATCCTTTTCTGCCATGTGGAGAAACTTGACTTGTTCAGCTTCGGTGCCTCCCTTTTATACATCTTCGGATCTTTGCCTCAAGTACCTTTAAACTTTTTCTTCCGGAGTCCAAAGCTCTAATACCAATTGTTAGTTCTGATACTTAATGTAAAGAGTTGATGCCAATAGCTAACAAGATGAGAGGGGGGGGTGAATCATACAAACTTAAACTTCCATAAAATCAATAGATTCAACCTCGGTAACTTATACTTCAGCAACTTAACCAAAAACTACTAAACATGCAAACTTATGAACACATAATCATAATAACACTCATAACATGAGATTTAACATGGAAACCCAAATAGGGAAAAACCACTATGGGATTTCGGACCCACTAAGAAATATACTCTTCTAGAGTATGCTCGGTTAAAAGAAAATCCTGTTAAAGATTACAAACACATTGCTAGATGTGACCCGGTTAAGGGATTTCCCTCAGATCTATTAGGATCTTTACTTTGTTAGAAGTGACCTTGTCAAAGGATTTCAAACACTCATTTAGAATGTTACCTTGCTAGCGGGTTTACATATAAGACTGTTAAGTCCTCTTGGTTAAGAGATTTTTTGTTACTTACAAAATAACAGTGATAAAAATCTATCTACAACTTCACATCTAAAATGCTAAAGCAGATTCTTATTTGCTCAAAACAATCTAGTCATAGGACTTATCTTGTCCCTCTGCTTGGCTCTCTACTTTGTTATTCAAATAGGTCGTCAAGCTTCTGTACTCGATAATCACTATGTAGCATCCCTGTGCATACACTTGCCCACATACATTGTTTATTAACAATTCCTTATTTATAAACAATTGCTAACCGCTAAATCTCCTTGATCACATTTCCCATGATCAATCTTAGCCATCAGATCTTCAAACTTGACCAGGTTCAATGTATCCTTCTGATCTGAAAATGTTTTACCTTACCTAGGGACTTGCATTCTCTTCTTGGAACTTGCATAAGGTTATTGCGGTTCAATTTGCGCTGTAGATCTTCTTGCCGATTTTCCTTTGCCATAGATCCTTAACAAACTTCATGCATGGCATACCAATCATTTATACATCTCCAACTAATCATTTTCCTTCATTAAATAATGCTTTTATCCATCCAATGCACACTATCATAACTTGGTTGCAACTCGGTAAATACTAAACTTTACTCGGTAGACATTTCGCCTTCATTAACCGATATCGATAACCTTAGGGTTTACTGACTAGGTTCTTTGCTCGGTGACATAGTATAGTATTAACCTTACAATCAACAACATATGTAGGATATCAAAACAATCTCAACATCATGATCTCATCATTGTCTAACTTGGTAATAGTTGCCCATTGAATAAATTATTCCTCCTCTTTATTCATCACATTCTTTCTGCGTCTTGTACCGACATCTTAATTCTCTTCTAATCAATCTTCTCAAGATATGGCAACATCATACTGAATCAGATAATCAATTTCTTGACATCAATGACAAAATAATGTTATAAAGATAGTTATCATCCTTCTTCAGTTATATCAATAATCTTTAACAACCTTCTCAATATCCCTATTGAATATCAACAATCTCCTGATATTGAAATGCCAACAATCTTTCTTACTATAATGCCAACAATACATGCACCACTTATGAATGAGGCCTCAAATTATGAATTTCAAACATTGAACCTTGAACCAAGAACCAAAAGGTTCAAGGGTTCAAGTTCAACTTTGAGAAGAAACATAGAACACAACCCAAAATAGTCTTCACGACATAAAAAAACAAAAGACAAAGAACGAGCAAAGATAAGACTGGTGCACAACTAACTTTGAACCTTGAACCTTGAACCAAAAGGTTCAAAGGTTCAAGTTCAACATGAACTTTCAACAATAATGCTCGCCTTTTACCATGAAACAAAGCCGCGAAGACGACTAACTTTAAAGTGGACATTGAACTTGAAATTTGAACTAAGACAAGGTTCAATCACTTAAGTTCAAAGGAAGGAAACACACAACTGAAAAGGAAAATAATAATTAAAGGACGAATTTTGAATTGAAACTCAAAAAAAATGGGGGGACTAACATTGGCTCTGACTAGGAACTGGGATGACAAGGGACCAAGACATGAATTCCAGGATCTCTAGTTTTGAAAACAAGCCTTTAATCAGAAAGGACTGAAGAAAAACAAAACAAAACCAAAACAACTAACTAAACACAACAAACCTTTATGTACAAGACTTGCAGGGGACTCCTCCTTGCAATTGATATAATTTCAAATCTTGCCCATTATAGGACAGGGGCAACAATACCATCCTACTATGCAAGTTTGAATGAATTAGGCTCTTTTACCTCGTGAATTAAGAATGGTCCTTTCCATAGTGATTCAAATCTTCCATGTGCCCCTTTTGGTTCCCTTCTATTGTCCCAAAGAAAAACTTGATCACCCTGCATAAATTTTTGTGGCCTGGCTCTCTTGTCAAATATTTTCTTGACCCGCATCTGATGTTCTGTAATCCAATCAACCAATTCATCTCTTTCCTCTTCAATCCTCATTAAATGCATAATTCTCTTCTCCAGAGAATCTTGAAAATATGCATCCTCAACAATTGTTTGTAACTTTGAAGCTGCAAGTTCCAAGGGAAGTGATAATTGAGCTCCCATGCCATACACTAGTTCAAAAGGCAACATCCCTATGTCTCTTTTTGGAGATGTGTGATCTACCCAGAGAGCCTCATACAACTTCTTGTGCCAGTCTTTGAAGTTTTCACTCACCAGCTTCTTTATAATGTTTATCAAATTTTTATTGCTTGATTCCGCCTGGCCATTACCCTGTGGGTAATAATATGAAGAGTGAGCAAGAGAGATCCCATGATCATAACAAAATATTGAGATCTTAGTAGAAGAGAAATTGGTTGCGTTATCAGCCACAATCTTCTGAGGAACCCCAAAACGAACCAGAATATTTTCTTTAAGAAAATTGCAAACTATCTTAGAAGTTGTCTTCCGCACCGGAATGGATTCAACCCATTTGGTGAAGTAATTAGTGGCAATCAATATGTGAATATTTCTGGCACTTGAAGTAGATTACAATGGACCTATAAAATCTGAACCCCACTATTTAAATGGTTCATCAATAACTACGGGTTTGAGAGGCAATGCTGCAAGCTGTGGCTTCCCAGTGAATAACTTGCACATTTCACACTTAGCTACCCAAGCATAAGCATCGTTGGACATACCCAACAAATAATAACAATTTCTCAAGATTTTATAAGCAGTTACTATTGATGAAAAATGACCACCACAGGCTTCATCATGAAAAGTTTTCAACGGTGACTCTTGAAGTGACTTATCTACGCAGCGCAGGAAAGTCCCATCCAACCCCTTCTTGTACATCATATCATCAAAAATCGCATATTTAGTAGCCTTTAATCTTAGGCTCCATTTTTCTCTCAGAGAGAGGTGCGCTGGATAGTCTCCATAATTCAGGTAATATGCAATGCCTACAAACCAAGTGTCTTGAAGTCAAACAAATAAGACTAAAGGCAGTTCCTCATTCACTTCAGTCTTGCTTTCTGCAATTAATTTACACAAGCCTTTCCCTCTCACCAATTTAGTTAGCTTGGTGTCTAGATTGAAATCCTGTATCTTAGACACCCATGAGGCTCTATTGTTCATCCCGATATCCTGTTGTGTTAGAATACTCTTAACATCAGAGTGCGGTACATACACTATCGCATGAGAATGAAAAATATATTACCCGAATTGTTTTACAACTTTCACAACATCAAATGCTTGTTTCTCCATCAGTGAATATTTCAATTCATGTTTCTTGAGAGGAACACTCATGCAAAATATTGGAACTTCTTCATTTTCTTCATTCTTCTGCAACAAAATTCCTGACATGGTATGTTATGAGGCGTAACAATAGATAATAAAATCTTTCTTAAAATATGGATTAACAAGGGTAGGTGCTTGCACTATAGCTTCTTTTATCACTTCAAATTCCTTCTTCCCCTCATCACTCCACTTGAATACCTGCTTTTCACTCATCAGGTTCACAATGTATCTAGTGGTCTCCTTAAAATCTGGAACAAATCTTCTCAGCAAATTCACCTATCCAAAGAAGGACCTGACTGCATTTCTATTAGATGGTAGACTCAATTGCTGGATTGCCTTCACCCTTTCAAGATCTACCTTGATACCCTCTTTGGAAATGATATGACCAAGTAATTTTCCTTCAATAACCCCGAACACTGACTTCTTCGAATTCAAAGACACTCCGTGCTCCCGACATCTCTGCAATACTTGCCTTAAGTCTCTTAGGTGATGTTTTATTCTCTTCGAAAAGACAGTTAAATCATCAAGGTATATAACAATTATTTTATCTTAGATTACCAAAAGACAAGCCCATAGCCCTCTGGAAGGTTTCTCTAGCGTTTGTCAGACCAAACAACATCCTGTTGTATGCGAAGGTACCCCAGGGAGTGATAAAAGTTGTTTTGTGTTGGTTCTTTTTGGAGACGCTAATCTGGTTATAACTAGAAAAGCCATCAAGAATAGACATAATTTCTGAACCCGAAACCTTTTGCAGAATATGATCCATAGTAGGCAGTGGATAATTATCTTTCAGGATAGCTTGATTCAAATTCCTAAAGTCCACACAAATTCTTATCTCTCTGTTTTTCTTACAAACTAGGACTATGTTGGCTATCCAAGTGGAATGATGAATATGATATATGATTCTAGCCTTCAACATTTTTCTACCCCATTAAAGATGGCTTCAACAACTTTGGGATTAAAATTTCTTAATTTCTATTGGAAAGGACTTGTTCCAGGCTTCAAAGGAATATGGTGTTGAAAGTTTCCTTCCTTGAAATTCTTCAGGTCATCATAGCACCAGGTAAAAATGTCTTTGTATTCCAACATGAGACTTATGAACCTTTTCTTCTCTAGAGGTGTGCAAAATTTTCCTAGGTTAACATACTTAGGATCCTCCCCAATTCCAATATTAACTCTTTCATAGCCACCAACATCCTAAACTGTAGGAATTTGCTCATCCTTCTTCTTGCTAAAGACATCATGACGGTCAAAAAAACATTCTGAGGAGACTAACCCTTTAGGAATATTATTTCCTTTTAGTTGTATTACTTCATCATTTATCTCTTGACCCGGTTCCAGAGAAAACTCCTTGCACTCAACTTCTGATCCTTCCAAGAAAGTAGCAGTGAACATTTCTATGTAATGCAAAAAATTCTTGATATGCTTGTTATTTTCAAAGACCTGCCAAAATTTTGAATTATCAGGTACACTCAGTCAATATATCAATTCCACATGGTAGGTATCATATGTGAGCTCAGGATGAGGAACCAAAAGGGAAGTTGATACTGCCAAAGAATCAGCCTTAGAATTCTTCTCTCTAGGAATGACTTCAATAGATAAAGCATTGAAACCTTTAATCTCATCCCACACTCTATTCTGATAATGCCTCAATCTCTCATTCTTTATATTGAACAACCCTCTGACTTGTTTCACAATCAACTCTGCATCTCCCTTGACTTGCAACAGTTGCACTCCCAACTTCTTTACCTCAACCAATCCCAATAACAGGGTTTCGTACTTAGTAGTATTATTTGTATTCTTAAACTCCAATTTGAAATTGAAAGGAATATGTTTGCCAGAGGGAGGAATAAGAACTACCCCAACTCCAAAACCTGATGTTGAACAAATTCCATCAATCATAAATTCTCCAGTGCCTTAGGTTGAGGCATATTTCTTGCAGCTTCATTATCATATAAGATCATATAATTTCCAAATTAACATTCATGATACAATATCTATGCTTTTGGATCGTCGAAAGGAAAAATAGTGAACTTTGATTTGGGCTCGGGTTGCAAAATGACTTGTTGTTTCCTTATTGGAATGGTGGCTTGAGACCAGTCCATCTTAATCTCACCCCCAAGTCTTTACAAAAAGTGCGGCTAACCAACATGCCATAACTTGCAGGAATATCAGCCACCAGAATAGTCAACTTAACCCTTTTATCAGGATAAGCAACGAGGGCTACTTGGGCATCTTTAATCAGTCCTAACAAGGATATTTGTTTGGAGTCCATGGAGTAACATATATCAAAATTATAGTCAAGGATAATCCTAGGCCCTTGGCTACGGCAGACGACATGATATTATTTGAGGCACCTGAGTCTATAATACTGTTATTTAGTTTATGACCATTTATGAACAATGATATATAAAAAGGCTTAGGTTTTGATTCAAGGACATACAACATATCATCAGCTTGATGGGAAAATATTTCAAGGGAAACTTCATGGTAAGTAGGACGAGTTGACACATCTCCTTGGGAGGACAATGTAGCATTAGCTGATTGTTGTATCATATCAGCTTGTACATATGCATTATTTCCTTTCACAAACTTAACCAACCTATCAAGTTCCTTAGGGTTTGATTTAAGATATTCTGGTAGTGTAATTTGAATTCGAGAGGATTCACAAAATTCAACAATATCAAAATAACTCTCTATGTCTATAGGTTTTAGCAATTGAATCTCTTGAGCCCTTAAATCATTATTATGTGAATGAGAAAAGATCTCTTTGCCTTTAAAATTTCCAGCAAAAGATGAAGGAGCACCTTGAGACTTAACATTTTGTTGATTTATCGTCAGCATAGCACATGAAGGATCCTCCAAGGTAACTAGAATGTCACCTCCTCTTTTTGAATCAGACTCATACTCCAGGAAGTAGATTTCAGAGTCGCCAAGCTTCCTGAAAGATTCTTCTTCACTCGGTTCACTCAACACCTCCTTAGAACAAATCAACTAGGCATAACACACCATCTCTGGGTAAGAACTTCCATCATGGTTATCGGTAAGATGAAAAACACACATGTTAGCTTTAGGTGGAGGCGCCTCAATAGCTAGCCTTTGTTGCATGGGAGGTAATTGTAGTGCTTTACCTCCAATTCTTACTGATTGATTTGGAAATCTCCTCGAGATATCTTGATAGGTCTATGGATAAGTAGTATTGGATTTAGGAAATTCTCTCTTGAGTGTTATCACATCATTCATCAACCTTTGAATCACAGGATCTGATGAAGTTGTTAAGGTTGATGCTTACGGGCCAACAATTTGAACTTCCCTCTTCAAGTTATCATCAGAGGGCCTTTGAGTGGCCGAGATCTTATGGACTATCTTATCAAACTTAGCCACAAAATATCTCATTGTTTTAGGGATCTCCTTTTTCAATTGTACTAATTGAGCCAAAAGTGAGTGTTCATCCTCAGCTAATTTAAATCTAGCTTCGAATTTTGTCTTGAGATCTTGCCAATTTGTAATACCACCATCAGGTAAATAGCAAAACCAATATGCAACAACTTCAGTCAATGTTTGAACAAATAAACTTACAACCACATCTTCATGCTATATTCTAACACATCACAAGACATATTAAAGGAATTCAAATGTTCATCAGTCGCGACCTTCCCATCACCACTAAACTTGGGTAAATGATCTCTTTCTCCTTTAGGCAAAGGGTTAAGATTTGCACCAAGTGCAAGAGGTCCTACATCAGGGCCCCATGGATTATTTGCAGCCATAGGTAAGATAATATTCAAACGTATGAGATTGATTATAGGAGGAAGGGAAACACCATGCAAAGTTAGGGCGTGACAAATGAAAGATATAGGTAAAACATGAGATGAGCTTGGAGGTCTACTTCTTGCTCTTCTTCTGGGTATAAAGGAAGTGGAAAAATTCAAATTTTATAATTCTTGAAATATAGAATCAAACACTCCTTCACGCCTCTGGCACATTGTATATCTTCTTGACTCCAGCCTGTTTACAAAATGTTCCTTCAATATGCACACATGATGAATACTTAAGCTAATCACAAGACAACCCTATTCACCTCATGATTATATCTAATCTACTATTAGACTCCCCAGCAAAGTCACCAAAAATCTGATGGTTAATAGATTTGTCTTTCACACAATTTAATTCTTTAACTTCTGCATTCCCATAAATGAAAGACAAAACACACCAACAGTTGGATAACTGCTTAAACAGTTAACATCTGTATATGGGTACAACTCCCCAAGAGTGATTTTCAATAAGCTTAGGTTACAACAATTTCTATGGACACTTTTTACTAGAAAACATTAAAGGTATTTAATCATTCATTTGTCAACACAAAATGAATACCGTAAATATTTTTAAGCACATATTTGTTTTAAAAGCTCACAAACTTTCATTCCTTTAATCGGCAAGACAAACATTTCAAAAGTTTTTCTTTTTGCACATTCACATACACTACATCAGAAAGATGACAAATTTCACAATTGAATCAAATCTTCACAGAGATTCATACTTCAATTCATAAATACAAAGATTTAAAAGATGAAATATGCTACAATTTCATTCACAGATCAAATTGTCTTTCCTTTAGAATACATGGCACTGCAAAAACATAAAGTTTATGTCCTATCTCAACCAAAAAAAAATTGGACCAAATTTTTTTCGGACCTTTTACAAGGCTTATAATAGAGTATATATAGCCACCAGGCCATGATATTTCGTTAAAATTAAAACCGAAGTAAAATGTCTAACTCCCCCGGAGAGTCAAATAAGTCTATCCCTATAACTAAAAAACACCTACCAAAATAGGAAAAGTAGCATAGGTCACGAGCAACGACTATGTGATCAAGCTCCAGTAGTCGACGTAGCATCCACCTATTTCTCCTGAGGTGAAGGAGTGCTATGAATATTGTGCCATTCGAAATGAGTTGTAAAGAAGCTAAGGATGAGCTGGTAATGTGGAAGACCAATATGAAGTATTCACTACTTCCAGACCTCCTTATTCTTACTCACCTGTACAACTTTGCCCTTATGTGTCTCGAGATGATCAAAGCAAACAACCAACATGGATTCAATTCGTGCAATTTTTGAGAAGTCTTCTATTGTTAAGGATTTTGCTTCCCGGATTTGTTGAATGTGATCCTTGAAGGCTTGAATCATATCAGCTGAATCTTCAAGTGTATGCCTATCATCTTTCAAGAGTTAAATATCTATGCACTTCATATCCTTTTGCATAATAATAACCAATTCTTTTAACTCCTTAAAAATTTTGATTGATTCTTCATGCAACTGTTCAATAATTGAGTTCCTCCATTTGATATTTTCTTTACATACAAAAAGTGCATTGTCATCTAGACCATGCACTAGTTTTTCTACCAGGAAGTTCATGACTCCATACCTTTGGGTATCTCTCATTTGTTTCAGCACAACTACCCATTTTCTTTTGTCTTTCTCCTAGGTGATTATTTTTGTTTCTAATTCCTTGCCCACAGACTCTGCACTTCCAACTACCTTAATCAGATCAGAGATGTCACTTGTGCCTTGCTGAGCAATTGATTCTAGCCACTCACTAAAAACATCCGCTACCATTCAACTTCTTTGAACCTGATCAAGCAATTTTTGGTTCATTGGTGACTTTGAATCAAATGACAAAGGTACCTAGGAAAGGGGTTTTGGATTGGGATATTGTATGGCATTGATGTACTAAGCCATCTACATTATAATTTGTTTCATTTCATTCTTATCTTTTTTGTCCTTCCAAGTCCTGGTCAAAATTTGCTTGGTGGAGGTCTTCAGGTGTTTGGCATCTGCAGCTCAAGAGGCCACCCTTAAATCAACTTTCTCAATAACAAAGTATTTTTTAGTGACAGCCTCAACATCTTTACCCATTGGAGGTCGAGCTACCTCTACAACCCAATGCCCTGTTTGATCATCTACATCTATCATTACTTCATTTTTGAGTTTCTTGGACTTTGACGTTCTCCCCAAATATTTACTAACCATATCTTTCATTGGAATAGAGATTGGAATTACAATTTGTTTCTTTATAAGTGAAGTGCTTAACCGTTTGGGGGCAGTAGACATTTCCTTGGGTGGAGTTGTTTGATGTCTAGTGATAACAACAATTATGGCATTTACAGAGCCCCATTTCTTGAATCTCTTTTCCCTTGTCAGCAGCATCAGTAGTGAGCTTGTCTGGTACCTGGGCATCCATGGTCCCTTGAATTTATTCTTTAGAGTCCAAATCTACCACAAGTGGATTTGTGGGAAATTTCTGACTGTTCTTCTTTCTATGGGAGCGTGTGACGTGAACAGGGGAGGAACTTAGAGAAGATTCACCTAAGTTTGTAGTTTTAATTTTCTCGGTCCTCTGTTTTTCATTATCTGCAACATTAATAACAATGTTAGAAGAGGGAAAAGATACTTGTGAAGATGTACGAGTTCGACTAAGTTTTCTACTCCTTGATGGAGAAATGGACTGTTGTCCAAAGCGACCATCCTTTCACCATCTTTCAGTTCGTCTAATAACATTGAAGGTTTTAGCTTGAATATTGTCATCTCCTTTTCTATCCCAATAAACTTATGGAATAAGTTTCCCTTGTATCTTCTCATTTAACTTGGGATCAACAACTTCTTCATCCTCATCCTCTTATACATCAAAGACATTCATAGATAGACCCATCGTCACAATCTGTTGAACTGTGAACCTAGACCATTGTCTCTTTTTGACTTCAAACACATCATTACAGTTCTCCCAGTAGTCTTCCAGCTGAGGTTCATGATGAAGATCAATACCAACATTCAAGTTTTCTATGGCATACCTTCATCTATCAAGTTTGCATCTAGCAACATATGACTACAAATTGAATTTCTTGAATTCAAGCTCAATATTTAAAGCATCTAAAACAGATTTATAGCTATAATAACCCAACTCTACTAGAAAAACAACTTCAAACTTTCCTTCATTTCTTTTATCAATGTAGGAGAGCTTTCGACTGACCTCAATCAAAATATAACTATCCAGAGCATACTTGGGCAACCTAAAAGGTTCACCTTGAAATCCACCAACTCTAACATAAGTGAACTAAACAAATTGAATGAAGAAACTTCCATAGATACCTACTAATTCCATCACTTCTGTTGATAATCTTTTGTTTATGTTACCTTGCAAGTCATGAACTAGTCTACCTGCAAAAACATCATTCCACCTCATGAAGTTTTCAACATATTCCTACTGTTGCAAGTGTGGGTAGTATTCGTAAACCCTTATCCCATCAACCCAGGGTTGATGGTATAAACCATTCTAGTTTCGAGTGCAGGTGAGCATATAAAAAAGGTACAAGGACATATAAAAATTGCACATCCTTGAAAATTTGTTTAAGCCCTCATGTAATCTTTCTACAATAACTTGCCCCCAATCTAGATAAGAGATTCCATTCAACATAACTTGAATGTAGAAATACATCTAGTCTTCTGAATAGAAGGCATGAGCATTTCCCTTCAATCTGTTCAACAAAATAATAATATCCCGCACTTCTATTATAAAATGTTCTCTGGTGAGTGGCCTCGGTAACCTAGACCCTCCTTTTTGGATTTTCAGCAACCGGTTTCTAGAAATTATGCTTCTATAGGTACTCTTCTTCTTAGAGAAGAAAGAGTATGAGGTACCAATGGTCTAGTCTTCGTATGAATCCTTTTGTGGAATTCCCATGGCTTCCATTGTAGTCTCCCTATCAATTTTCAACAACATCTCTCCATTGATAGCCCTAATACACTTTTGTTCTACATCATACTGGTTCATGCATTCTAAAACCAGCTCTGGGCATGGTGCTGCAACAGGAAATGAAGCGACTTCAATCAAACCACTTCTTACAATTTTCTCCATCAAGGAATTTTGAGCTGGATGCTTATCTCTTTATAGGAAGTCAATGAGGTTTGCTTGCACTAGTGAAGTGTCATCCATCTCCGGTAGTGAGCTAATCAAACAGGAAGTATGACCCAATTTTGGTAGAGTTGGCCTCATGATGGCCCCTCTCATACTTATCTAACAACTTTGGGAATAAAATGAATTCCACTATTATAGCAAAGGAAATGGACAACAAGTAGCTTCTGAGCAAGAAAATGCAGCAGGAGAAGAAATAATTGAAACTAACTTGATCCTGACAGCAAATTCTTGAAACCTTATGAGTGCAGATACAATACCTCCGGCTTCCTTCTCTTTCATAGCTATTGAGAAAATACTTGAGAGATTGCTAGTTTTTACAACAAAAATGAATAAAATCTCACTCAAATACTCACTAGGTGCACTAATTAAGTAAGTTCGTGTGAGTTGAAACCTGATTTGATGAATATCTGACATGCATTTAATTTTAGGTCACTCCATTACATGTCACACGAATTACCATAATTACTTGCCATAATTAGAAACTGAAATCCTGAACTTCCCGAAATATTCCCTTTCTCACCATCATTTTCCCTCCATGATACGCACACCACTTCTGAATGAGGCCTCAGATTATGAATTTTGAACATTGAACCTTGAAACAAGAACCAAAAGGTTCAAGGGTTCAAGTTCAACTCTGAGAAGAAACATAGAACACAACCCAAAATAGTCTTCACGACATAAAAAAACAAAAGACAATGAACGAGCAAAGATAAGACTGGTGCACAACTAACTTTGAACCTTGAACCTTGAATCAAAATGTTCAAAGGTTCAAGTTCAACATGAACTTTCAACAATAACGCTTGCCTTTTACCATGAAACAAAGCCGCGAAGATGACTAACTTTAAAGTGGACATTGAACTTGAAATTTGAACTAAGACAAGGTTCAATCACTTAAGTTCAAAGGAAGGAAACACACAACCGAAAAGGAAAATAATAATTAAAGGATTAAATTTGAATTGAAACTCAAAAAAAATGGAGGAACTAATAGGGTCGAAAACATTCGAGCAATTGCCTTTATTCTCCATTCCTTTCCTCTATTAATGCAATTCATGTGAACTTTGATGACGCAAACAGATAGATACAAAGTTTGAAACTCAACCAATGATAAAAAAATATCAATGGTTACCGACGAGATTTGAATCTTTCTTGATTGAGTAACACACATTAATCTTTGGCCAATCAATGCTATCCATATACCCCCATTTACAATCTCGATTTAGTAGCTTGTTGAAGCAAAAACAACTCCATAGCAAGCTCTGAGAAAACCCCTTTTTATTGTGCCAAATGTCACTATAGTCAAATCGCGAGCATCAATACTACATTGATCTTCTTCTTGGGCACTCATTTAAACATCCACGAGTCCTGACATGACACATTGGACTCTTTTCATCAGCTGATGGAAAACCTTATGTTGTTTTTTTGTGAACTGACTGAAGAGAAGAAAATTCTTTTGACGAGTCACGGGTTGCCTTACACATCATCCTACAGTCACCTTCCTTGGAAGCTCACTTAGGTAAAAAAGAGACTTTAGCGAGCTCCAAATGAATTAATCCCCTACATTCTTCAATAGGACTTAGGAATTGGAAAGAGCTTTTAAATAGCTCACCGAGTACCCAAGTAGGGACTGTCGAAACCTTTGAGAATCCTGGTTTACATTACCAAGTATTCACCTTGCTCTGTCTGTCTTCAGCTTGCCGCTGGTTCACTTAATCAGACACACAATTCTTCTCAATCACATAATTCTTCTCTCCCTTTGACATCAATGCCCAAGTGAAAGTAAAACATGTAATTCTGCTCTCATTGTGCATCAACATCATTTTGCAACTTGATGCTCCCCCTATGGAATATATCCACTTCTTCATCAATCCATGTAGAATTCTTTCAAGTGGTTCAGGGACTGATGCAATCAACATCATGCTCAACTAACTTCACGAAGAGGGACAACCCCCAATTGACTTCTAAGATACTCGAAAGTGGTCTTAGGAAGAGGTTTGGTAAAGATATCTGTAAAGTGCTCCTTGGTAGAAAGATGTTCCAAGATAACATCTTTACATTGAACTTTTTCCGTCAAGAAGTGATATTTCAATTCAATGTGTTGAGTCGTTGCGTGCATAAAAGGACTTTTAGAAATGTTTATTGCACTTGTATTGTCACACAAAATATTTATTGGTTCTGAGATTTCCATCTTCAAACCTTCCAAAATGTGCCTCATCCACATAGCTTGTGTGCAATTCATATAAGTTTCTACATATTCAGCTTCAACAGTAGATTGTGAAGTGCAACTCTGTTTTTAACTACTCCATGAAACTAGCCTTCCTCCTAGAAAGAATGATCCACCGGTAGTACTCTTCCGGTCATCAATATTTCCTGCCCAATCAACATCTGTGTATGCTTTCAAATCAAAATTTCCACCATATGGATACCATAACCCATAGTCAATAGTACCTTTCAGATATCTAAAAATTCTCTTGGTTGCCATTAGATGTGCCTCCTTTGGATTCTTCTAAAATATAGCAACAATACCAACTGCATGGGCAATATCCAGTTGACTGTGAACAACATAGTGTTATTTTCCAATCATTGACTTGTATTCCTTTTAATCTACAGACTTAGATGCATCTTCCTTGGACAATTTACAACATGTAACCATTGGGGTTCCAACCAGTTTACAGTCACTCATACTGAAAGTCTTCAAAAACCCTTTCACATACTTGGATTGAGTAATGAAAATACCATTCTTCATGCCAGGGGGATCCCATGCCAGTTCACCAAGTGGTTGCATTTGATCCGGATCCAGAGCAACTATAGTTTCTGCAAGCCTATGAAATTTTTTATTTCCCCTAATAATGACATCTCAAATTCATTCTTCATTTCATCTGCAAAACAATTACTCATGTCATCATTACATCCAAATTTAATGTCATCTACAAATACTTCATTGACTAGTATTTTATCTCCTTCAGACTTGAGATAAATGTTTCTATCATCACTGGTTCTATCAAAGCCTATCTTCATCAGATGAGTATGAAGTTGTTCATACCATGCTTTGGGTGCCTGCTTTAATCTATACAAGGCTTTATGCAATTTCAAGACCATGAACATCTAGTTATTCAACATCAGACAGGGAACTGTTAATAGCTTCTAATGCCTGGTGATTTTCTTGTTGTTCTTTCTTTTGATCATCAATTAGGGGTCCAGTAGGTGTAGTATACTTATTTTATATATGATCCCAATACTGACTACCAAGACTCTTAATGTAAATCTTCATTTTGTCACTCCATATTCTATAGTTATCTTTCTTGAACTTTGGACCTTCTTTCTTCATCATGATCTACAAGATCTTTTCCTCAACCTATTAGGCTTTTAGATTAAGAGGATCTAAGATGCTTTGATACCAATTGATGGTATGATGAAAGAATAAGTATCTGGTAGAATACTAAGAGGGGGGTGAATCAGTATATTGAAAAACTAATAAAAAGTTCCCAAACTCAAACCCAGTCAAACAAAGTAAACATATATATCAATCAAGATCAATATTCATAAGAATACTTGACATCAACAGGTTTAACTGTTATGACAAATTTAATAGTAAACAACTTCAATCTTGTAAACATCAACAATGCTTAATCATAACTCAACATATTCAACTCTCAATGCTTCTAATTAACATGCCTTATCACAAGTTAACCAAATCAACAAATAAGATCACAACCATAAAAGCATTCACCACTTGACATAAATGTTTATACGTGGAAAACCCAAATAGGTAAAAACCATGGTGAGATGAGACTCACAAGGATAGCTATCTGAACTCTTTTGAAGTTCACCCTATTAGGAGCTAATCCTGTTAAAGCTTTACAATAAGTCCTATTAAGAACTATTTCCGGTTAGGAATCACCCTGTTAAGAGATTTACAAATATGCCTCGATGAAAAGCACGATACCCTGTTAGGAGTAACCTCACTAGAGGATTTAAGAATCCAAGCTAATGGACCACCTTATTAGAGGATTTAATGAGTAACAAAGCTTGTTAGAGCTTACCTGGTTAAGGGATTTCACTTTTGCTGTAATTATTGGAAAATAACAGGTTTTCTTGATCTGTCTGAGTAGCACTACATTTGCTTGATCAGATCCTTCTAAGCTTCAATCTGCCTTCACTCAAAGTGTAGATCTATTCACTGGTTAGGCAACTACACACTCAATGGGTTTCTATCAATCTTGCCAATAACCTTTACAAACAACTTCATCAACCTTAAATACAAATCAATTAGGTCGGTAACACAGCAAAAACCTAATTATCATCATCGAGATTACAAACAAGTGGGTACAATCTTGATCATTATAAATCATGACAATCTCTTCACATTCTTAAAAAAAATTCTAATCGCTTCATCAATCTTTGTAACTCATCACGCATTGTGCATTAGATGAAATCCACTTTGCTCCTTCCCAAGACAAAAAGAAAATGCGCCAAAACAATTTGAACATATCCTCATACAATGATCACACATGTCTCCATCATTACCACTTATTAGATAATAAACCATCAAACTTGTTCGGTTAGGGTTTAACAACTGATAGGGTTTACCAGTTACATTACATAGAAAGGTTTAACCCTTTACACCGGTTCATCGGTTCAATTCACAAACTTTACATATCGGTTTACAACATCTTCCACAAAGCTCTTCTTACTTGTTACTAGCCAATATAAAAAACAACAATATCAACAATAACGTGAATACCATTACCGGTTCAATTGACATCAATGACAACATATCATTAATGCAATCTCTATGCAAAATGCCAACAAACTTAAAATGCCAACACATTCATTATCATTTAGTTGCATTTCAAATCATTTCATTCATTTAGATTCATTAAGTGCATTCATTCCTTCATTTAGTTGTATTTCAAATCAATAATTTCATTCATTTACTCATTTAAGTGCATTCCTTTAAGTGCATTTGTTTCTTCATCATAAAATGCATTCATTTAAGTGCATTTGTTTATTCATCATAAAGTATATTCATTTATCCATTTAGTGCATTCATTTAAAAATATACATGACATTTTTATAATCATTTCATTCATTTAGATTTATCTTAAAAATGTATAGTTTTCTCATGTCATTATCTCATCATTTCAACATATATAGTATTATCTATCAAATATCATTATTCATTATCTAATCTCATCATTTAGAAAAAATCATCATCATTTCATCACATTAATATCATTACAAAAACATCATACAACTATTAACCTGCATCCACATGTTAGAAAATCATCCATATCATATATATAAAAATCATATCATCAACATGTACATCTAGAAAGAAAAACATCTCCATATAATGTATCTCGACATAAATCATATCATCATCCTGCATAAAGCAAGTATATCATGGATACATATCATATCATCACCACAAAACTGGGATCTCGTCATATATCACATCAAAAAGAACACATGTATCAAAATACAATGATGTCCAAAATATCGGCTACCAAGAGCCATCCAAGTATCATTCTAATAACAATGTAACAATGCACAAAAGCACCTGAAATGACACTCTGGCCAGATGTCGCTCCCCCACCACCCTCACCATCTCGCCGAGGAGGACCCATCACACCACCACTGCTCTGACCCCTCTGAGACCGCTCTGATCTCACCTGCCGCATCCGAGAAAAGATCATCATTCACTGACTACTCGGTACCACCTGATCATATAATCCCTGCCAGTAATCTATCTCCTCTTGAGCCCACCACATCTCCCTCAATACCTCCCTAGCCAGACCCTATCCCTATACTCCCACCAAAACTTGCACTCTATCCTATAGCTCCCTCACTCTATCAACTACATCATCACTCTCTCACACAATTGCAGTCAACTCGGGCTCCCATGAAAAAAGCTAGACATCCCTAGCTACAATCTATGCATCTTTGTCCTCCAGTTGTGCCTTTAAATCTCGGATGTGTGCATTGGCTACTGTCAGGCGAGTCTACAACCGTAATATCACCACATCTCATAGGTCTCCCTCTCCCCCACCTATGGCTCCCTGTCCCATCTCCATCGACTCATCTCCACCACCTATGACTCCCTGTCCCATCTCCATTGTCTCATCATCTCCCTCTCCACCACCGACATCTCTCCCCCCTTCTCTCGTTGCTCCATATATCAGTGGACCTAGTGACAGTCGTAACGGCTGCCCACCTCTGCCTCTCCTTTGTAACCATTCTTATCAACCCGCTTCACTTCCAAATCCACCTCGTCCACCCCCACCCACTCCACCTCCTCCAAAACCTCCCCCACCTCCAAATCCACCTCCCCCACCACTGCCACCCCTCCCTAATCTCCTCCTCCTCCCTTGTTGCTATGATCTGTCATCCTCAAACAGTGGCATGGGCTCTATGGGATCTGAGATCTATGGAATTAGATGAGTGGTGTGATACTGTGTATACTCCTTTGTCACCCTCGCATCTGCAATCTCTGGCCTCATCTACCATGGTCTTTCTTGTAATGTCCAGAACTCTGCAAGGGCCTGATCATAGGGCAAAATCGGCCTCCACTAAAATATCTCCCGTACTACCCATACATACTCCCCTGAACCCCTCCACATACTTTGCCTCCACCCAAACTATCTCATCACTCTCCCTGGCAACTATTTCTCAACAATATGGGACGTGTGACCAATCAAAGATTGAGTCACATATACATATAGTAAGGCCTCTCCATCATCCTCCTAGGGCTCACAATCAGTGTACGACCTCCATATGACCCTATATAAGTCATCTAATGCACGATGCCAAAACTCCAACTTCCCCAAATGGGGCTGGGTCATCAAAACTCCATACATAAATACATAGGGCTGATCTATCACCCTAAACCTCATACACACCAGTCGTGTGGCTGGCAAGTGATCCCAAGCCCAAATGTGTAACAACGTGATCCCTACACCCAATGAACTACTCTCCCGATACACTACCTTGTGCAAGTCCCTGTAGAGGTGCGCCAACACACATGGACCCCATGCATAACGGGTCCCCTCTGTAACCATCTGCTCTAGCACCTAGCCCCAACCAACGACCAATCCATGAGAACGTGAATCGGGGCAAAGAAAACCCTCGACAATACCTGCTAGCACTGATGGTAGTGGCTCATAGAGCGTTGCTATGTCCTCCCAAGCCACAGAGCCATCCTCAATATATACATCCTTGACAAATATCCTCCGTAAGGATGTTGTCCCCAAGTGGTGATCATATGTCACGAGATCCCCTCTAATCAAAATCTGTAGTATCTGCCACACATCCTCCAAGGTAACCGACATCTCTCCCATCACTAGATGAAATGAGCATGTCTCGCTATGCCACCGCTCAGCTAGTGCTGTCAGTAATCTGTGATTCATCCGAATCACCGGCACATACATCATCCAGTATAATCTAGTTGCACTCACACAATCAATCTCCAACTCGGACAACTGCTCACACAGCTGCTATGTCGATGGATGTCGCTCTTGCATTTGCAAGATGGGTAGCTCCTCCTACACATGTCAACAAATATCAGTTTTTTTCTACAAACGTTCTTAAGTTTCAACCTAGACTATCAACAGATACTTTTTTATCAAGTATCTTCGGGTCTCAACAAGTAATCAACTATGGAAATCCTAGACTACAACAGACATTTATCACAATGCCCTAGTCTCAACGGGGCTGCTATGATTTACCAAAACAACAAATCAATCAATCAACACAGGCATCAAGTGATATTTTCTCTAACATTGGGGCATCTATCACAATCGCGCTACTCTAGTGACAATAGCGCTACAACTGATGCACAAAAGCGCTAACAAAATAATGGCACTACCAAAACTATACAATTGCATTATTTCATAACAAACGTGCTACAACAATCACACAAAAGTGCTAGAACTACAAAAGCACTATACCTATGATGCAATTGTGCTACACTAACAAACATGCTTAGCCAATTATACACAAGCGCCATTGTGGCACAATAGCGCTACTTTAGAGGACAAGAGCGCTAAAACACAGGTCTAGCACTATTATCTTCTCTGGACTTTGACACTTGTAAAAACATGCTAAAAATGCATCAAAAGAAAAATTAAACATTTGTGTACCAACAGTCCATAGTCCTCTAGCCACTAGTATCGACAGATTCTCTCTAGCTGGTGATCTGCTATCAGAACGACCATGATGACTACTGCTCACTCCTTCGCCCAAGGTCACTATTAGAGCTCCAACCTGCTAGGGAGATAGGTGCAAATGAGATATTTTTACCCCTTCCCCTCCAATTATACCCCCCATCCCTAACCCTACTTCACCCCGCTCATTGCTATGGTCCCTGTGAACTTTGGAAGCCTCTCATTTCACCGCATTCACTCTGTCTTCTCCCATTCTTTTGCCATTATTTCTAATTTATTCTATTCTACCTCACCCCAACTTATTTCTCTTTTTCGAGAGATCGCCCAAATTTTTGAAATTTTGTCCCATCTCTTGAGGGGGCATACCTAACCACTACCTTGGTGCATACTGGGGCATATTTTTCATACCTATCTTTTTTTCTTTGAAATGACACAATAAACCACACCATCTCAAAGAGGGGCAAATGTAGACACATAAATCTGTCTACTAGATTAAATAAATATTTAACATTTATTTGATACACTGATATTCCTCTATTAATTAAATTCACATTTAATTAATTCATTCAACCCCCATTCTGCTATTTTAATTAAATAAATTACATAAATTTATTTAAATTAAAATCCCTATCTATAACCCAGTTATTAAATAAATTTAATTTATTTAATTTCCCTCATTCCTCTCATTTAAATAAATCAACATTTATTTAAAAACACAAATCAAATTCCCCTTTTAAATAAATCAAAATTATTTAAAAAACCCACCCCACTTGCATTTTCCTACAAATACAAGTTGCACAAATAAATAGATTTTTTCTAAAACAAATGCTATTTTCTCTCACCCACCAAACCCACTTGCCCACTAACTTCCTTTTAAATTCTTATAACCCCCCTCTAATTAGCCTAATCCCCCTCTCTAATCATTTGCACATTCCCAAACAAAGGTTACTTCTAAAAAATGCTTCAAAGTCTTTGAAATGCATTAAAGGCTTTTATTCTTCAACAAGCTAACCCCCAAAGTCTTTCAAAGCCTTTATGGCTCTTACATAACCATTAATGGTTAACTCAACTTACCCACATGGTTAGAGACTTTCCCTCTAACTCAACCCTCATTTAACTCATGGGGCTCTTCAAACATTCATTTCTTTGACCATGGTTATCTCCATTAACTCTTGCACAAGAGTTTATCCATTGGATAAAAGCATTACCCTTGGATAAAAGTTTTATCTACTAACTCAATTCTAACCAAACCCTCCTAGGGTAACCCTCATGTCTCCTTAGGCATTAAATGCTTCTTCCCTCTCCTCTTAAGCCATCTCATGTTAACACTTTTCATCATGGGATTGGGTTGAAAGCCATCACATTGATCACAAACCCATCAATCCTAGCCCTTCACAAGCTCACTCAATCTTGGCCATTCAATCAACATTTTTCCCTATAAAAGGACCTCATTTCTCAAGAAAAGGAGGAAGCATTTTGCACTATTATTATACTTGTGTATTCATAGAGCTTTCTCATAGCAATCTTAGACTAGACATTTGCATAGTAATAGATTTTAGATAATCTTTCAACCACTTTCAAATCTTCATGTCATCCATGGTTTTGTGATAAAAACTGAGAGCAAGGGAGGAACATCTATGAGCATCTTTGGGAGCATCTTAGGGAGTCTTCTTTCTCTCTTTCATTTGTGTATGTTTTTCAATGTTTGCTTTATATCTCTCTTGGTATGCATCTTAAGGTTTTTTAGTTCATTTGTGTTTGGTTTTGGTTGGAACTAATCTATTAACATTTGAACTTGTGTTTGTGCCTTGTGCCCCTTTTGCATTGCATCAACTACTAATGAATTTTAGTATAGGTTAGGAGATGTTGGTCTTGTTACAATTGTATTTTTTGAGTCTCCTAGGGTTATTGTTTATTTTTTCCCTGGTCTTCAATTGCATTTAAAATTCCTTTGACAAGCTCTTGTTTTTGTTCGATGACTTGTTTCTCAGGTTATCCTTGGTTGAAGTTGTCTCCTCGTGGGTCTTTTGTTGTCTAAAACCAGTCCCATGCCCTAGCACTTTCTTCTCTACCGGTAGCTATACCTTGTGTTTATCCTAAGTCTTTTGTGACCCTCACAATGTTTTAAAATCATGCACCTAGCATTTGGCCCCTTCCTCACAATGTCCTAGGACATATTTTGTGCATGTGTTTTAAGTTGTTTTTAAGTTGGCCTTATTTTTGTAGCCCCTCACACTCGTTGTAATGTATTATGCACCTTGCCAAGATTCTGAGCTCTATCTGATGTGGCAACTTGGTAATTTTCCAAAGGGGTGACTCAAGACTTGGTGGAATATTTTAAAGCCTTTCACTGAGCTTCGAGTAGTGTTATCTTTCTATTCACCAATCTCAACAGCAATCAGAGGTGTTGATATTTGTATTGCCATCAATGCCAAATGGGGAGATTATTGGCTTTTTGCATAGAGATTGCATTAATGATATGTTGTCATTGATGTCAATTGAATCGATAATGGTATTCATGTTATTGTTGATATTGGCTAGTAACTGGTAAGAAGAGCTTTGTGGAAGATGTTGTAAACCGGTATGTAAAGTTTATGAGTTGAACCGGTGAACCAGTATAAAGGGTTAAACCTTTCTATGTAATGTAACCGGTAAACCCTATCAGTTGTTAAACGCTAACCGATCAAGTTTGATGGTTTATTATCCGATAAGCGGTAATGATGGAGACATGTGTGATCATTGTATGAGGATATTTTCAAATTGTTTTGACACGTTTGTTTTTTGTCTAGGGAAGGAGCAAAGTGGATTGCATCCAATGCAGAGTGTGTGATGAATTACAAAGTCTAATGAAGCGGTGATCATGGAGCTGTTGGAATTTTCTTGAAGAATGTGAAGAGATTGTCATGATTTATAACGCTCAAGATTGTATCGACTTGTTTGTAATCTCAATGATGAGAATTAGGTTTTTGTTGTGTTACCGACCTAATTGATTTGTATTTAAGGTTGACGAAGTTGTTTGTAAAGGTTGTTGGCAAGATTGATAGAAACCTGTTGAGTGTGTAGTTTCCTAACCAATGAATGGATTTGCACGTTGAGTGAAGGCAGATTGAAGCTTAGAAGGATTTGATCAAGCCAATGTAATGCTACTCAGACAGATCAAGAAAACCTATTGTTTTCTAACAATTATAGTAGAAGTGAAAACCCTTAACCGGGTAAGCTCTAACAAGCTTGGTTACTCATTAAATCCTCTAACAAGGTGGTCCATTAGCTTGGATTCTTAAATCCTCCAGCAAGGTTACTCCTAATAGGGTATTGTTCTGTTCATCAAGGCATATTTGTAAATCCCTTAACCGGGTGATTCCTAACCGGAATTAGTTCTTATCGAGACTTATTGTAAAGATTTAACAGGCTTGGCTCCTAACAGGGAAAACTTCAGAAGAGTTCAAATAACTATCCTTGTAAGTCTCATTTCACTATGGTTTTTACCTATTTGGGTTTTCCACGTATAAACATTTGTGTCAAGTGGTGAATGCTTTTGTGGTTGTGATCTTATTTGTTGATTCGGTTAACTTGTGATAAGGCATGTTAAGTAGAAGCATTGAGAGTTGAATGTGTTGAGTCATGATTAAGCATTGTTGATGTTTACAAGATTGAAGTTGTTTACTATTAAAGTTGTCATAACAGTTAAACTGGTTGATGTCAAGTATTCTTGTGAATATTGATCTTGACTGAGATATGTTTACTTTGCTTGACTGAGTTTGAGTTTGGGAACTTTATATCAGTTTTTCAATATACTGATTCAGCCCCCTCTTAGTATTCTACTAGATACTTATTCTTTCATCATACCATCAATTGGTATCAAAGCATCTCAGATCCTCTTAATCTAAAAGCCTAATAGCTTGAGGAAAAGATCTTGTAGATCATGATGAAGAAAGAAGGTCCAAAAATTCAAGAAAGATAACTATAGAATATGGAGTGACAAAATGAAGATTTACATTAAGAGTTTTGGTAGTCAGTATTGGGATCATATAGAAAATAAGTATACTACACCTACTAGACCCTTGATTGATGATCAGAAGAAAGAACAACAAGAAAATCACCAGGCATTAGAAGCTATTATTAGTTCCATGTCTGATGCTAAATAACTAGATGTTCATGGTCTTGAAATTGCATAAAGCCTTGTATGGATTAAAGCAGGCACCCAAAGCATGGTATGAATAGCTTCATACTCATCTGATGAAGATAGGATTTGCTAGAACTAGTGATGTTAGAAACATTTATCTCAAGTCTGAAGGAGATAAAATACTAGTCAGTGAAGTATTTATAGATGGCATTATATTTGGAGGTAATGATGACATGAGTAATTGTTTTGCAGATGAAATGAAGAATGAATTTGAGATGTCATTATTAGGGGAAATAAAAAATTTCATTGGCTTGCAGATAAAACATATGAAGAATGGTATTTTCATTACTCAATCCAAGTATGTGAAAGAGTTTTTGAAGACTTTCGGTATGAGTGACTGTAAACCAGTTGGAACCCCAATGGTTACAGGTTGTAAATTGTTCAAGGAAGATGCATCTAAGTCTATAGATGAAAAGGAATACAGGTCAATTATTGGAAAATTACACTATGTTGTTCACAGTCGACCGGATATTTCCCATGCAGTTGGTATTGTTGCTAGATTTTAGAAGAATCCAAAGGAGGCACATCTGATGGCAACCAAGAGAATTTTTAGATATTTGAAAGGTATTGTTGATTGTGGTTATGGTATCCATATGGTAAAATTTTTGATTTGAAATCATACATAGATGCTGATTGGGCAGGAAATATTGATGATCGGAAGAGTACTAATGGTGGAGCATTCTTTCTAGGAGGAAGGCTAGTTTCATGGAGTAGTAAAAAGCAGAGTTGCACTTCACAATCTACTGTTGAAGCTGAGTATGTAGTAGCTTATATGAATTGTACACGAGCTATGTGGATGAGGCACATTTTGGAAGGTTTGAAGATGGAAATGTCATAACCAATAAAGAGTTTGTGTGATGATACAAGTGCAATAAAAATTTCTAAAAATCCTATTCTGCACGCAAAGACTAAGCACATTGAATTGAAATATCATTTCTTGAGGGAAAAATTTCAATGTAAAGATATTATCTTGGAGCATGTTTCTACCAAGGAGCAGCTTGCAGATATCTTTACCAAACCTCTTCCTAAGACCACTTTCGAGTATCTTAGAAGTCAATTGGGGGTTGTCCCTCTTCATGAAGTTAGCTGAGCATGATGCTGATTGCATCAGTCCTTGAACCACTTGTAGAATTTTACATGGATTGATGAAGAAGTGGATGTATTCCACAGGGGGAGCATCAAGTTGCAGAATGATGTTGATGCACAGTGAGAGCAGAATTACATGTTTTACTTTCACTTTGGCATTTATGTCAAAGGGGGAGAAGAATGATGTGATTGAGGAGAAGAATTATGTGTCTGATTAAGTGAACCAACGACAGACTGAAGATAGACAGAGCAAGGTGAATACTTGGTAATGTAAACCAAGATTCCTATTCACCAATCTCAACAACAACCAGAGGTGTTGATATTTGTATTGCCATCAATGCCAAAGGGGGAGATTGTTGGCATTTTGCATAGAGATTGCATTAATGATATGTTGTCATTGATGTCAATTGAACTGGTAATGGTATTCATGCTATTGTTGATATTGTTGTTTTTTATATTGGCTAGTAACCAGTAAGAAGAGATTTGTGGAAGATGTTGTAAACTAGTATGTAAAGTTTGTGAGTTGAATCGGCGAACTGGTGTAAAGGGTTAAACCTTTCTATGCAATGTAACTGGTAAACCCTATCAATTGTTAAACCCTAACCGATCAAATTTGATGGTTTATTATTTGATAAGTGGTAATGATGGAGATGTAAGGAAAGCACAGTGCAGAAATGCCTTCCTAATGTCAATTCTAAGGGGAATCAAGCAAGTATGTCTTTAAATTATTTTGTGGAGCATTAAGATATACACAGACTAATGAAAAACTAATCACATAGAAAATACAATAGAGAGTTAACACCAGATTTATGTGGGAAAACCCTTACGAGTAAAAAACCCACCACCAAAGAGAGATCACTTTATTCACAGTTAACAGAAGGTTACAATAAAGTTACAGATCCTCGTCACAGGTATTTTCTCTCAAAACCTATGTTCAGATCACAGTCATCACCTATGCAGAACACTAGGCTTCCAATAGGACTCCACACCATACATCACACAATAACCTCTCACTCCTTCTGGTTACATCTCTAGCAACATATATATCAGCCATCGATTACAAGGTATCGGTTAAGCATAACCGTTATGGAGTCCAACCGTCTATCATTCAGTAACATCCATCCACCTAACCAACATTGCATTTCATTTTCCTCTGGCTACTCTGATTACATCTATCGAATGCAGTTCATACAACAGTTAGTCGCTCCAACCACCAGGAATTCTAACCGTCGACCGTCCTATATTCACGACTCGTCCATTATCCCACATTCATCAGGAAGTTAGGTTGGTTTGTATTCATATATACCGACAAGACCATCTTCAATGTCCAATTGTTTCACCTTTTGGACTTCGGTTCGAATGCACACCTGTGTCACTTCCTGATTGGCTCCTGATTGGCTCCAGAGTCCCTGCCATGCCACCTTAGCATGACCTCACTATCCACCCAGAATGAAGATCTTCTTTGTCGCTGGGTTGTGATGGATATTCTAATGAGAAGTTTCCCATCGCGACCTAGCGACCACCGTTAGATCAACCTTGATCTTCTCGACCGTTATCTCACCTGAGCTGCTCTCTTGCCGAGCCCCACCACTAGGTCACCAAGCCACGATGGATAACTTTTGTGCATCTTTCCATAGCGGTATAGCAACAGTCGTTGATCCACTCAAACTTGCTCACCTGATAGCCGAACATAAGAAGAGGGATCCATCAACCCATCGGCAAGAGTCACACCGACAACTATTCCATCGAGATAGGTTACTCCGATCAGTCTGAACACAAGTCAAGTTAATTCGAGGCACATTTCCAACAATCTCCCACTTGACGAGGAATTCGTTGGACTGCCAAACACTTACATACATAACTGAGAAACATAGACTCTAAAGCCCATCAATGTTGATATACCACTCGATCATAAATCATCAGGAAATAGAATTTACTATGTGCATCATTGAGATACCTCCAGAGTAGTCACATCTAATTCATGGACATACCTCCCTTCTACCATGCCACTGCCACTGGACACACATAGAAGCTATCCACTGAGAAAACCATATAATTTGTCTCACAGAAAAAACATAACTCTGTCTCCCAAGAATACAAAACTCTCGATCCAAAAAGGTTAACTAAATGTACCAACATTTGTCACAAACATAGCTGGAAAAGCACCTACAACAAGTGCTAGCACATCCAACTATACATACCTCTAAGGTATACTATATTTCCATATATCCATGAGTACCTTTAACTGATCAACCCATGCCAAAACTCCAAATGAAAAACCGCAATATCATGAAGTATCAAGAAAATGATCAGTGTCCTCAAAACACAAAAAATAACCAAGATCAGTGTCAAAATTCCAACTACAGAATCAAGAACTTAAACATGACAACCATGACCTAAAACATCTCATCCAAAGAGATAACATGCTCCATATGAGCACCTCCATATCATGCCATAACTCTAAATGCATCTCAAGAGTGTACCATGACACAATAAAAACAACCTAACAAGAATAACATGTTAAAACATAAACAAAATCTCTACCAAGGACTTATGAATCCTCAAGATGTCAGCATCTTCAGTCACATGAAGATCATCCACCATCAAGTGATGAAAATACATCACTGCCAAACATGGTACCAAGTCTTACATGGCATCGTAATAAACATCTTCTTCATGAAGATTGAACTAGACATCAATAGATGTCTGACTTGCCAAAGCATCTTAGAAGGCATCTCCATCATCTTTCTGAGAGGACCCAAAATTTGAAGAACTCTTATTTTTCTTCTTCTCTTTGCAATCCTTTCGGATAACAAGTCATGGTATAAATGATAGGTGAATGGATGAAATGGATGTGATGGAAACAAGTCTAAAAGACAATGGAGCCATAGCCTTTACAAATGGTGCCTGTTTACTAGGTTTTCACCACCGTACTTACCTAAGGTGCCACCAGAGTGGTTTTTACTGTTTGGATGAACAATTTTTCTTTACTATTTTCTTGATTTTTTTAATTTTTGTATTTTGTTGAGGACTGTTTTCTGAATGTTTTTTGTATTTTCTAATATTGGAGGAGCTCGATGCTCTACACAACTTATGTATGAAATATTTTGAGATGCATGTTGTTGATAGGATCTTCTAGTGGTTCTCATTCTAAAGTTGCTAACAGATATGCCCCAGACCTGAAGATGACAGTGATGACATATGTAGCAAGCAATGGAATGATATCTGGACCCTATACCCCCCACCCTGCAAGGTGATAATTCCCCCCGCACCCAGCCCAACCAATTGGGTTCAAATTTTCCTTGGTGTTCTCTATTTGGTTGATTGCAAGGATCCTCCCTGAGAACAAGATCTCCTACTTCAAATGTGCGAGGTTTGACCCTATGATTGTAGCTTTTGCTCATGCATTGCTAATAGAATTTTAGGTGATTGTAGGTAGCTTGTTGCTTTTCATCAAGCAGTTCCAAGCCTTGAAGATGCAAAACTCGGTATTCTTCATCATTTATTAGATTGTGCAAGGAGACCCATAGAGATGGTAATTCAACCTCAATAGGAAAGATGGCTTCTGCTCCATAAACCAGTGAGTAGGGGGTTGCGCCTGTAGGGGTTCAAATTCTTGTTCGATATGCCCATAGTGCTAGATTCAAACAAATGTGCCAATCATAGCCAACATCATTGATTGTCTTTTTGAGGATCCTCAATATATTCTTATTGAATGATTCTTCTTGACCATTACCTTGTGGGTAATATGGGGTGGAAAAACAGTGTTGGCTATGAAACTTCTCAAAGAGTTCACGAACATCTTGATTTTTGAAAGGGAGCTAGCTATCTTTGATGATGGACATGGGTACACCATACCGACAGATGATGTAATTAAGGATGAATGAGGCGATCTGCTTGATGGTGAGTTGGGTGAGTGGAACGACTTCAATCCACTTGGTGAATTACTCTATGGTGGTAATGATAAATTTATGACTGTTGGATGAAGATGGATAGATTTTACCCACAAGGTCAAGTCCCCATTGACAAAAGGGCCATGGTGTTGTGATAGGTTGTAATTCCTATGCTGGGGCATGTATTAGATCTCTGTGAACTTGGCACTTCTTACACTTTTTGACAAAGTAGTAGGAGTCCTGCTCCATGGAGGGCCATCCAGCTCACATGATTTTCTTTGCTAGTGAAGGACCGCTTGAGTGAGCCCCACAAATTCATTCATGTACCTCTTCCAAGGCTTTTGTTATCTCATCTTGTTCCAAACATCAAAGGAGAGTACCATCAAGACTTTTTCTGTATAGGGTTTCGGCAATGATGGTGTATCTAGCGGTTTGGAGGATAAAAGTTTTTTGTTGGTTGTCTGATTGGTTAGGGGGAAGTGTTTGGTCACGTAGGTAAGTGAAAAACTCACTGTACTATGGGGAGTCAGAACTGATAAGGCGACATATCATTTCAGATTTAGGGATATCATAAACGGGGATCCAAAGTTGTTCCACCAAGAACTCATAGCATGTCAAATTTTGTGGAAGATCCAAGAGAGATGCGATTGTAGCCATTGCGTTGGCAACTCAATTCTGATCTCTTGGTATTTGCTCAAATGTGATAGTTGTAAATGGTTCTTTGAAACTATCCACCATCCTTTTGTAGGGCATGAGCTTATCATCTTTTGTTTGGTATTCATCAGTGACTTGTTGGATGACCAGTTGGGAATCTCCATATACTTGCAGCTCTTTTAGATTCCATTACATGGCCAATCTGACTCTTGTGATCAAGGCCTCATATTCTTCTATATTATTTGTGCATGGGAAAGTGAGTCTGTATGATTTTGGGATACTGTCACCTTGATGTGTGATAAAAAGAATACCTACCCCTGAGCCATGTCTGGTGTATCGGCCATCAAAATATAGCTTCCAGGGTTGTGTAGCTATGATCATGAAAATTTCCTCATCCAGAAAGTTGGAAATAAAAGGATGGTCACCTTTGAGTGGTGCATCAGCCAAAGGATCTGCAATAACCTGTCCCTTGATAGCTTTGTGATCCACATACTCAATATTAAATTTGGTCAGGATCATAACCCATTTGGCCAAGCGGCCTGTCAACGCTACCTTGCCGAGTAGGTACTTTAGTGGATCTATCTTGGCAATAAGTTGTAATTTGTGCATTAACATGTAATGCCTTAATTTGGTTGCCGCTAAGATAACTGCTAGGCAAGCTTGCTCAATAGGTGTGTAATTGAGTTCATAGCCTATCAGTGTTCAAGAGATGTAATAGACAACACATTCTTTTCCTTTCACATTATGATGTGCAAGCAATACTCCTAATACTGTGGTTGTAACTGAAATATATAACAATAGAGGCCTGCTTGGATCTGGTGGAATCAACAATGGTGTATTCATTAGGTAGTCTTTAAGCATTTGGAATGCTTGCTGACATTTTGCATCCCATTGAAAGTGGATATTTTTATGTAACAAATGGGTGAAGGGATGACATTTATCAACCAA
The DNA here is from genome assembly GCF_030272615.1 of Cryptomeria japonica. Lineage (NCBI taxonomy): Eukaryota > Viridiplantae > Streptophyta > Pinopsida > Cupressales > Cupressaceae > Cryptomeria > Cryptomeria japonica. Next base: position 457,636,375 of record NC_081410.1, on the reverse strand, counting down.
TTGTGCAATGAACTGCCAAATGAATTGTAATCGCCCTTGTAATGTCCTCAACTGATTGATATTATTTGGAGGTGGCATTTCCATGATTGCCTTAACTTTCATAGGATCTACCTCAATGCCTTTACTTGAGACAATGTATCCTAAGAGCTTCTTGAAAGTTACTCCAAAGACACATTTCTTTGGATTGAGACGGACGTGGTATTGTTCCAATCTATTGAAGATTTTATCCAGTCCTATAAGATGACCCGCTCTTGTTAATTATTTAGCTAGTAAATCATCCATATAATCTTCCATTATTGTGTAAATCATATCGTGGAAGATGGTAGTCATGGCTCTTTGATATGTTGCCCCTGCATTCTTTAAACCAAATGGCATTACATTCCAATAGTATGTTCCCCATGGACATGTGAAAGCAATTTTGTGTTGATCTTTTGGAGCAATTTTAATCTGGTTGTATTCTGGAAAGCCATCCATAAGAGAAAGCATCACATGACCTGCTGTTAGATCGACAATCATGTCGATGTTTGGTAAGGTAAAGTCATCTTTAGGACATTCTTTGTTTAAATCTCTGAAATCCATATAGATACAGATGCCCCCATTAGGTTTACCAATAGATAAAATATTGGAGATCCATTCTACATAATCAATTTGTCTGATGAAACCAACATCCAAGAGATTTTTAAGTTCAGCCTTGACAAGAACAACAATCTATAGGTGCATCTTTCCGATCTTTTGTTTGATAGGTTTAGCTCCTTCTGCTACAGTTAAGTGATGTATGACCAAATCTAGATCTAAGTTGGGCATGTCTACATAAGACCATGCAAAGTTGATTTGGTGCTTCTGAAAGAATTCCACAAATTTTGGCTCTTCTTCAGGAGTTAATAGAGATGCCAAATATATTTTGTGAGGAGTCTTAGGGGTCCCCACATTGAATTCTTTTGTTTCTTCTATTAGGATGGTTGATCTCTCCTAATTTGTACTAAAGGGGAGGATGTCAAACTTTTCATCCTCAGGCACCTCGGAGAGGTTTTCACTAGAAGATCCATGCTTGGTATGTTATCTCGTAATTCTAGAAAGTCTATGAGTGCCTCATCATTTTGGAAATGGTCAAGGCATTGGGGATTTTGTTGGTTCCATTTAATGAGTTTGGGATGAATGATAGGCATTACTTCATCAATTAAGTTGAGTTCAATAGGAGGCATTAGTGAGGTTTAATACAGAGGCATGAAGTTCATCGATGGTACTCTCCTTGTTAGATTCGGGTGTAGGATTTGACGTAGGGCCTGTGGAAGTTTCATCTATCTCAAGATCCCAAAAATTTTTAATCCATGCTTATCCATAAACTAGTATATCTTACAAGATGGAGGAGGTTATGTTTCCTCCTCATCTAAATCATTTAAATACACTGAATCCCATTCCCACTCTTGTGAGTCTGTCTCAGAATCACTCTCTAGCATCCGATTACTGTACCAAACTGGGATGTCATTTGAATTGAATAATGAATTAGTTACTAGCTTATGTACTATTGGAGGTGGGGTTGCTGGTGTTGCTGGGGTTTCATATATAGTCATCCTTGGGGTAATTGGTCGACCAATTACCCCAAGGATGCTAGAGAGTGATTGCTGGTTTTGCTGGGTTTTCCTTTGAATCAAAGCTTAGGAGCAGACTCTCTTTGAAAACCTAGTCCAATTTTATCTCTTGGTTTCAACTCAGGTTGTAAGGGCTCTTGTTGTCCTTTCTTGCAAGGTCCCAAAGAACCATGACCATCATAGCCCATTCTTTGCATAATAGTGAAGCCTTTGCCATATTTGTCAGTGGGGAGCTTAGCCTTTTGTCTTTCTTTGTTGAGAGGGTATGTGTAGATCCATCCTACCAAGTCTTCATCTATGGTTTCCTCCTCTTGACTTTTACCACGGGTGAATTGTACCAAAGTGCAAGTTCTTTTGGCCAGCAGTGATTGAAGTAAACCTTGGGGTTTGTCATGATTCTTAGGGGATGTGAGTAACTGCCCAACACAAAAGAGTTGGCTAAGATTATATTTGCTAGGACCTTCCTCCACCATTTTCATTTTTAATTTCTCCTATTTTGGTGTAGGGGTTGTTAAGATGGAAAGAGAGGTTGAATTAACATATGATGATGAAGTGACAACTTCCTTGTTTCTAGGTACGGTGATGTTTGGCTGATGGTCAATATTATTACAATATGCAAATGGATTAGCATCACCGAGGATTGTAATTTATACCCCATTATGTGGAAACTTGATAAATTGGTGATAAGTGGATGAGATGACTTGCATGGCATGTATCCAAGGTCTCCCTAATAAGAGATTGTATGGAAAAGGAAGGTCTAGAACTTGGCAAAGTATATGCCTCACCACTTGCCCAACCCTGATGGTTAATGTAACAGCTCCTCTAGAAGAATGTTCTACATCATCATATGCTTTGATGGTTATCTTCTTGTTGGAATCCATTGATTCTACTGCATAACCCAATGATGTGACTAATTGTAAGAGGCATATGTTTAAGTCGGCTCCATTGTCAATCAAGAATCACTTGATTCTATGTTGGTTTACAAACCCTTCAATATGGAGGGAGGCATTATTGGGTTGTTGGAAGGATGTGTTATCACTTTCAATAAAAGTGAGACATGGTGATGATTTTAGACTACCAACCATGGCTTGAAACTAATCTGTGTTGAGGTTGGTGGGGACAAATGCTTCTTGGACAGCTTGGTCCAAGATTGTTTTATGTGAGGGGGATAAAGCGTAAAAGCTCTAATATGGAGATGAGGGATGGCATCTTATCCAATTGCTCTACAAGATTATAATGTTTGGGGAGGGGTGTCATTCCTGATGGTGCCCCTTGAATAGTAATCTTGCTACGACGCGTAACAACATTGCATGTAGTAGTCTGATCTTTTATGGTAAGAGTTGCAATTTATTCATCCACATCATAAAGGTGATTCATAGTATAATTGTATGTGACTTGTGTGTAATTGGTTATGGTATCTGTGTTTCTCCCTGAGGTTGAAGGACCCCTTTGATCATGCGATGGAAGTGTATTTTTGAACATTAAGTGATCATCATTGGATGTTTTTGGGTCATGTCCCTCAATTTCGATTTCTCCTCTATCATTAAGATCCTGAACAAGATCTTTTAGCTGATGACAATTGCTTGTTTTATGCCCTCTTCCTTGGTGAAATTCACAATGTTTGTGATCTCGCCACGATGGAGGTATTACTTGAGGCTCAAAATTGGATGTTTTTGGCAAGGTCACAAGATTGGAGGATATTAATTGGCATAAGATCATTTTGATAGGTTTCCCTAAGGGTGTATATGTGCGTTTTGGCTTATAGTTTTGATGCTTTTGCTTTGGTTCCTCTTGTTGTGTAATGTGACCTTGATTTTATGGATTATTCTTGGTGTTGTTGTTAGGAGGGGGATTTGGCCCTACAAACCTAACCACAAGTTGTGGAATTTTTACTATTCTTGCGTCCACTATCTCGTCATTGACAAAATTTTTGTTTTTATTCCAAAATTTTGGTTTGTCACTATTATAGTATGGACGAGGACCATCTTTGTGTTCATTATAAATTTTGATAAGTTCCTTTTTGATGATGGCTCTTTCACATTTGAGCCCTTGAGTTATGATTTCTTCAAAGGATTCTACGGCCTTCATGTCCAAATGAAATTCCATTTCATCATTTAAGTTGGAAATGAAAATTTCCACTAATTCTTGCTCGGGTAGTTGAAGGGAACATCTGCTAGACAGTTGTCTCCACTGTTCTAGGAAAGTTGAGAACAACTCCCCTGGTTTTTGTTTTGTGTTGCACAAATCTTCCATGGTGATGTCACATTCTATGTTGTGTGTGTAATGAGCAATAAATTGTTGGACTAGTTCTTCAAATGTTCTAATACCACCCAACAGTCGTGAAAACCATTGTGTGGTTGTGCCTCCCAAACTTTGAGGAAAGAGGTGCATTAGATATGTGTCCTCATAGGCCACCTCTAAGCAAGCAGAGAGAAATTATCGCACATGGTCCCTAGGATCTCCTTTTCCTCTACATTTTTCAAATTTGGGTGTTTCAAATCCTTGTGGAAAAAGTAGCATAAGCATATTTTTCATATTTGTCAAATGGATATGGACAAATGTCATTAAGTGAGAATCGATTGATATTCACACAACTGTTCAGTTGTTGGGCAAGATTTTGTACTTGTTGCCTCAACGTGTCTATTTATGAAGGAGGAGGTGGAGGATTCCCTTGATGATTAGGGTCATAGAGGAAGAAGTCTCTATCTCCTCCACCATTGTAATGGCTATGTTTCTTGGATGTTTGTCATAATTGTGTGGTATCAAAATTGGAGGGAAGTTTGGCACCCTCTTGAGCGAGTCTCAAGAAATGAGCATGGGAATTGTTTCTAAGAATTCCATCAAAGAGTGTTGAATTTTGGATTATGTTGTGCTCTTTATAATTCTTCTGGAGTTGGAGTGTTGGGATCTTCGTCATTAGTGCCTCCTCCAAAGGCCTCATGAAAGTCATTGATGTTTCCATCCTCCACTTCAACTTCTAGTTGTCAATTTTTCATTGCTCTTATTTGAGCCATGGTTTAAAAGTTGATGTTGTAAAAAATGACTAGGAGGTGGTCTTCCAAGATTCTAAAATGGTGAGGGTGTGATGAAATGGTTGATGGAAGACAAGTTTTTTGAAATTTTTGGTGGATTATAGATCTCTAATACTAAAGGTTGGATGTCAATAGATTTCTTTTTGTGAATTGCTTTTGTCTTTTTCAACAATTTTATGTGATGAGGTATAGCAAGGTTTGAGATGTGTTATAATCAAAGCTACCTAGTAATGATAGGATGCACTTATAAACTAGTTTTAACCTATCTAGATGTGTAGAAATGCCTCTTAGGATGATTGATCCTAGATGTAGAGACACCCTAAAAGTGATTTGTTGGTTTGTTTAAGCAATGTCTGAAAGGACTAAGGACAAGAACTCCTTGTGTTGAGAGTTGAGTGAATTTGTGATGTATGGATGGTGAAAGTGGATAGGATATGTGTCTCAATAAAAATATTCCATTATGAAGGGGGTTTCTACTTCTTCCTCTCTTATAGGGGTTGGTGGTTCCTCTCGAGCTTTGTTGTATGTGATACAAATTTTAAGAAAGAAAATGAGATTTATCTTGCCCCCTTTGTTCTTTCGATAATCTAAAGTTCTATACTGAGTGAAATCTCTATTTCTCAAAGACTCTTTATCAAATTCATTGGATTTTCCCTGAAGGTACAAGTGCATATGATGCAAGAATACTCTGTGAGAGAAAGAGTTGTCTATTGATATAGAGAAATTTCCTTCTCTTGATATGGGCCCTTGAACCAAGTTGTCTCTTCTTCAACTTAGTCTTTTGATGAAGAATTCTTTTTCTCAAGATATGGGTGATGATCATACAAAATGATCAATATTGATGTAGATTTTGTTGGATGGATAATTTGCTTCAATTGTTTAAATCTTTTGACAAGAAAATACGTTAAGCACATAAGCACATAGTCTTGCCTCTTTTCAATAAAGGCACAACAAGTGTGGGTCTAAATCAACCCAATCATGAACTTTTTGACCCTTATAAATGTATGTATGCTCCCAAGTCTAAAGTTGGCCCAAATTTTTACTGGTCTGAAACAATACGAAGATAACTCAAACACTTTTTATCCCTAAGGTAATGGCCAGTTGCGATATTTTCAGCCCGCACCTTGATATTTCTTCGACTTTGGTACCATATACCTTATGTATCATGTCGTGGCAGGTAAGGATGTGATATAATAAGTCTTGCATGAGCATAACATATAGGTGATCCTTATGATGGGGGAGTCACCACTTTCATCAAGCTACAAGTAGCCTTTCAAAAATCCTTGTTTCTACTCAAGGAAATATGTATGGTGAGTATCTTGGGAGAAAAACCATATATGCTCTTACACTGAACTTTTCACAAATATCCTCAATCAATAGAATGGGTGGGCTTCTAAAATAAGAGGTGTCTAGTAATGTTTGATATTTTTGGACGTAAGTTCATTCTGTAGTGACTCACTTAAGAGCCTTGTAACTCACGGTGGGGCCCATATATCCTTTCAACAGTTATACTATAGGAACAACTACACCCAAGGCTATAGCTTTCGCTCTCACTTGATTTCTATAGTGGCTCAAAGGATTTATTGTGCAAGGTCATCCCAAGAGTGATGTGTCTCTTGGCAGACCTCTCTTAAATATATAAAATTTAGAGCATTACTAACAATTTTCTCTTGCATCTAGGACCACGAGAGCCAATGGAGAGGATAGTGTCTGTTAGAACTGGGACCACTCTATAGATTTGCAGACACGTGCAAAATACAAAAGACACCTATTTTTTTTAACCTTTTTATTGCAATATGATTTATTTTCTATTTAGAGATGTTGCTCCAACAAATATGGTGTTATTTTTATTCCACAAAGCAATTTGTTTGTTTAACTAAGAATGGAAATCCTAGTCAACGAAATGAAAGCACGTTTCTTGAAAGTAAATCACTTTGTAAGAAAATGGACTAGTTGAGTGTTCTTTTTATAGCCCAACCTTGAAATGTGAACCTAACTTGCAAAAATAAATGTTACAGTTGTTGTAAATTTTAGCTTTGCAAGTGATGTTCTTTTTAAGTCCAAAAGACAAGTTTTGACTTGTTTTAAAGCACCAAAAGAAATGAAATTGTGAGGTTCTTTTTACCAAAAAAGAGGAAATATGAATTCTTTTTGACCAATCTTTGAAAAAAAACTAAAAAGAAATAAAAAATCCTAAATTTTACTCCTCCAACTAGCAAGAAATTGTTAGAAACCTGCAAAGAAAGAGGTTAGTGAAAATCCAAAACCTTATGTGGGCTTCCACAAGCCTAAATTTAGTTTTTCGGTTACAATATTGAACTCTCTAGAACAAAAGCGCTACTCTGTGAGAAAACCTAAGCACTAATTCTGACAACAATGCCGAGATATTAACAAAAGCACCATACTATTAACAAAAGTGCTATAATATTAACAAAAGCATTACAATAGAAATTTTAGACAAAATAAAGACTAACAAACAAAGAGAACAAAAGCACCATATCACTACAAAAGCGATAATTAATGTGTAAAAGTGCTAAAACCCTAACAAAAGCACCAAAATTGATAGACAAAGGTGCCAAACCTGTTGGCAATTTAGCATTATAACAGACAATGGGAGATTGTTGGCATTTCAATAAGGATATTGAGAAGGTTGTTGATGATTATGGATATAACTGAATAAGGATGTTTACTGTCTTAATATTATTATTTTGTCATTGATGTCAAGAAATTGATTTTCTAATTTAGTATGATGTTGCCATATCTTGAGAAGTATGATTTGAAGAGTATAAAGATGTCGGTAAAAGACACAGAAAGATTATGATGAATAAGAGGATGAATAAGGTATTCAATGGGCAACTATTACTGAGTCAGAAAATGATGAGATCATGATGTTTAGATTGTTTTGACATCATACATATGTTGTAAATTGTAAGGTTAATACTATACCATGTTACCAAGCAAAGAACCTAGTCGGTAAACCCTAAGGTTATCGCTATCGGTTAATGAAGGCAGAATGTCTACCAAGTGAAGTTTAGTATTTACCGAGTTGTAACCAAGCTGAAAAAGAATGCATTAAATGTTTACATGTGTTATTTAATTAAGGAAGCTGATGAGTTGGAACTGATTAAATGATTGATATGCCATAAATAAAGTTTGTTAAGAAACTATGGCAATGGAAGATCGACAAGAAGATCTACAGCTCAGATTGAACCGCAATACCCTAGCACAAGTTCCAAGAAATATATGCAAGTTCCAAGGTGAGGTAAAACATTTTTCAGATCGAAAGATGCATTGAACCTAGTCAAGCATGAATATCTGATGGCTATGATTGATCATGGGAAATGTGATCAAGGAGATTAAGCAGTTAGCTGATTGTTTATAAATAGGGAACTATTGATAAACAATGCATGCGGGCAAGTGTATGCATAGGGATGCTACATAGTGATTACCGAGAATAGAAGCTTGAAGACCTATTTGAATAATAGAGTATAGAATCCTAGTAGATGGACAAGATTAGTTCTATGTCTAGATTGTATTAAGCAAATAAGAATCTGCTTTACCATTTTAGATGTGAAGTTGCAGAGAGATTTTTATTACTGTTATTTTGTGAAAGTGACAACAAATCTCTTAACCGAGTGGACTTAACAGTCTTATTTGTAAAACCCTCTAGCAAGGTGACATTCTGATTGAGTGTTTGAAATCCTTTAACAAGGTCACTTCTAACAAGGTGAAGATCCTAACAGATCTGAGGGAAATTCCTTAACCGGGTCACATCTAGCAATGTGTTTGTAATCTTTAATAGGATTTGCTTTTAACTGAGCATACTCTAGAAGAGTATATTTCTTAGTGGGTCCAAAATCCCACAGTGGTTTTTCCCTATTTGGGTTTCCATGTTAAATCTAGTGTTATGAGGTTTATGATGTATATATGCTTTTGAGTTTGCATGTTTAGCAATTTTGGTTATGTTACTAAAGTATATGTTACCAAGATTGAATCTAATGTTTTTATGGAAGATTAAGTTTGTATGATTCACCCCCCCCCTCATCTTGTTGGTTATTGGACCTGTACTTTTATTAAGTATCAGAACTATCAACTGGTATCAGAGCTTTGGACTTCAGAATAAAAGTTTAAAGGCACTTGAGTTAAAGATCCAAAGATGTATAAGAGGGATGCACCAAAGCTGAACAAGTCAAGTTTCTCTACATGGTAGAAAAGGATGAAGTTGCATCTATTAGGAGTTGAAGAATATGTTGTATACTATCTGGAGAACAATTTTGTTACACCGAGAACCTATCCATTGACAATGGAAGAGATAAAGGCAAAGCAAGAACATATCCAAGCAATGATTGAAATAACATTTGCATTGACCGACTCAGAGTTTAATGACCTAGAAGGCTACAATGATGCAAAGGTAATGTGGGATAAGCTCATATCTGTGTATGGAAGAGATGAACATGTTCAAAGAGAAAAAGTAGATAGTCTAAGAGGACAACTTGAATCCATGAGGATGAGTGAAGGTGAGAACATAACTCAGTACAATACAAGACTAAAGGAGATTGTCAATCAAATCGAAGGAGCAGGTGGAACTATTGAAGAAAAGGATATAACAAGTAAGTTGTTAAGAACCCTTCTACCAACTTATGCAATCTGAGTCTCTGCGATTAATAAATTGAGGTCTGTACTAAATATGCCAGTTTCTTTAGATGCTACTATTGGTAAGCTACATGCATTTGAGTTAAGTAACTTTGATAACAGTGGATCTTCGGTAAATAAAGTTGAATATGCATTTAGTTCCTTTCATCTTGATGAATCTAATGATTACAATGAAAGAAAGTATAAGTACTTTGAAGGAGATCACAATGTAGCAAGTGAAAGATTTCGTAAGAACATGGAAGAAGTACACAAACTGTATGAGGAAATTAGAAAGCAAGAAGAGTTTCAAGCACTATTAGCCAGAAGGTTACCGAGACGCAAAGGTAAGTATAAAGGAAAACTACCTTTGAAATGTTTCAATTGTGATAAAATAGGACATATAGCTTCTAACTATTCTGACAAAGATTCTATTGAAAAGAGAGATTACCGAGATGACAAACAGAAAGATAATCATTACAGAGGACACCAAGACTTCAAAAGAAGAGATAGAAAGACATGCTTAATAGCCGATGAGGAATCCAACGATGATAAATCAGATGAAACTGATATAGAGGTAGTAGTTTATGTGGCTATCAAAGATGGATCAGATGAAGAAAGGTATAAAGAAAAAGCCCTAATATCTCACATAAATACTAATGATTCTTGGATCATAGATAGTGGATGCTCACATCATATGACAGGAGATAAACACAAGTTTGTTATATTAGAAGATTATGATGGAGGCTATGTAAGATTTGGTAATGATGCACCATGTCTAGTAAAAGGTAAAGGATCTATAACACTTCTTGACAATGCAAGATGCAATGATGTTTATTGGGTTGAAGGATTGAAATACAATTTGTTGAGTGTAGCACAACTAAACAACATAGGTTACCGAATAGAATTTCAGAAAGGAATTATCAAAGTTCATGACAAGAATGGAAAGTTAGCTGCTACCGGGACACAAACAAAAGGTAACACATTTCACCTTGACTCAACTCGGAACAAGTGTTTGTATGCAAAGATAGATGATACCTAGTTATGGCATAAAAGGTTTTGTCATGTAAATTTTGATAATCTGATCAAAACAAGCAAGAAGCACTGAGTAAGAGGTCTACCGAGTCTTGAAAAACCTGAGAATGCTATGTGCGAAGGATGCCAGATGGGTAAGATGACAAGATCAAGCTTTACAAGTAAGTCTTACACTTCTAAGGGAATTTTAGATCTTGTGCACACTGATCTTTGTGGTCCTATGAAAGTTCAAAGTTATTAAGGTGATAAATATTTCATATTATTTGTGGATGACTATTCAAGGATGATGTTGGTAATGTTTTTAAAAGATAAATCAGAAGCTTTTCAAATGTTTAAATGGTACAAGGCAAGAGTTGAAAATGAAACAGGAAGACAACTTAAATGTCTTAGATCAGATAGAGGAGGAGAGTTCACATCTGATGAATTCAACTTATTTTGCAATGATCATGGTATTAAAAGACAACTCTCTACACTGAGAACTCCATAGCAGAATGGAATAGCTGAGAGAAGAAATAGATCTATTGTGGATTGTGCTAGAACACTGATGATTGAAAAGAAAGTGCCACAAACATTTTGGAGAGAAGCAATAAGCACAACAATTTACACCCTGAACCGAGTACAATTGAAGAAAGGTACTTTGAAGACACCATATGAAATCTGGTATGATAAGAAACCTAATGTAAGTTGTTTTAAAATCTTTGGAAGTAGATGCTATGTTCACAAAGATGATAGAAATGGCAAGTTTGATCAGAAGAGTGAAGAAGGAACATTTCTAGGTTATTCTTCTAGAAGCAAAGCATTTAAATGTCTGATCAAAACATCTAACAAAATAGTAGAAAGTGCAAATGTGAAAATTGATGAATTTGCAGAAAGAAATGATGAAGGAAATTCCAAGGAACCAGAAGACTATGATGAATTTGTCTATGTTCAATCGACAAGTCTTACCGAGAAGACTGTTGAAGAAAATGAAGAGAATATCCAGTTATCAAGTGATGAAGAAGATCATACAGAGCCTACCGAGCCTGTATTAGCCAAGTATGTTAGAAGACATCATGGACCAAGTCAGATTATAGGAGATAAGGATGATCCAGTGATGACAAGGAACAAACTAAGACAGAACCACATGTCTGATATCAGAATTTGAATCGAGAATAGTGAAAGAGGCATTTAACAGTGAAGATTTGTTAAATGCTATGACAAAAGAGATTGATCAAATCAAGAAGAATGACACATGGACACTAATCCCAAGACTGAAGGACAAAAATGTAATTGGTACAAAGTGAATTTTCAGAAACAAGCTAAATGAAAAAGGAGAGGTCATTCGAAACAAAGCAAGACTAGTTTGCAAAGGTTATGCTCAAGAAGAAGGAATTGATTATGGTGAAACTTTTGCACCTGTTGCTAGACTTGAAGGAGTAAGAACATTGTTGGCATATGCTGCTTTCAAAAACTTCAAGGTATATCAAATGGATGTCAAATCTGCATTTCTGAATGGAATATTAGAAGAAGAATTTTTTATTGAACAACTTGAAGGATTTGTTGAAGACAACAATAAAGATCAGGTATGTAAATTGAACAAAGCTTTATATGGTTTGAAACAAGCACCTAGAGCATGGTATGAAAGATTGCACTCTTATTTGATTAAGATTGGTTTTATAAGGACAAGTGAGAACAATAATATGTACATGAAGAATGATGAAAATGGAATACTGATCTCAGCCATATTTGTTGATGATATTATATTTTGTGGAAATGACTCTCTATTTAAGAACTTTGGAAATGAAATGAGCAAAGAATTTGAGATGTCATTAATCAGTGAGATAAAGTATTTTATAGGTTTACAGATACTGCAAATGAAAAATGAGATTTTCATTACTCAATTCAAGTACATAAAGGAAATCTTGAAGAAATTTGGAATGGAGGATTCAAAACCAGTAAGTACTCCTATGACTACCAATTGTAAATTATCAAAGAATGATGAATCTGCATCTATTGATGAGACACTTTACCGATCCATGATTGGGAAGCTACAATATGTTGTTCATAGCATACCATACATAGCACATGCAATAGGTATAGTTGCAAGATTCTCTGCAGATCTTAAGGAAACACACATGACAACAATCAAAAGAATTTTTAGATACTTGAAAGGCACTAAAGATTATGGCTTAGTATATCAGAAAGGAAATGATTTTGATTTAAAAGTTTATACTGATGTTGATTGGGTAGGCAACATTGATGACAGAAAAAACACAAGTGGAGGAGCTTTCTTTTTAGGAGAAAGACTAGTGAGTTGGCTTAGCAAGAAAGAAGGACGTGTTTCATAGTCAACAACAAAAGCTGAATACATTGCTGCAGCATTGAATTGTACTAACATAGCATGGATCAAACAACTGTTGGAAGGTGTAAATGAGAAAGTTACCGAGCCAGTAACTATATTCTGTGACAATACTAGTGCCATTAACATTTCAAAAAATCTTGTTATGCACTCTAAGACAAAGGACATCTCTATCAAATATCATTATCTTAGAGAAGAAGCTCAAGAGAAGAAAGTGGTGTTGGAGTATGTTAGCACAAAGGAACAAATAGCAGATATCTTCACCAAACCACTACCAAGGGACACTTTTGAATATCTCAGAAGTAAGTTAGGGGTCCTACCCCTATCTTCTACTCACTAACCAAGTTCGGTGAAAGCATCAATCCGATGACTCAATCGAATATCTTTTAGGAGTTGATGTTGATTTACACACTTTAGGAGGTTTTCTAAAGGTGTGCAGGAAACAATATAGGATACCATACAGGGAACATGAATTGAAGACAAAATGCTCTGATCGAGACTGAATTGACACATTATAGCAGGAATGCACTTCATACAGGAAGAAATTATGTTTTAGTTCTTTACTTTTTGGCATTGTTGTCAAAGGGGGAGAAAAATGAGAAAGGGGACAAGACTGAAGATTGGAAAGAAGACTGAAAAAAAGAGGAGAAGTCTAATGTATGGGGGAGTAGTTTGATGATAGCAAGAGAGCATTTCAACATTTCAGAATCACAACAATCCGAATCTTTTAAGGTCAAATCAATTGGTTGGTTTTGCTATCAATGCCAAAGGGGGAGATTGTTGGCAATTTAGCATTATAACAGACAATGGGAGATTGTTGGCATTTCAATAAGGATATTGAGAAGGTTGTTGATGATTATGGATATAACTGATTAAGGATGTTTACTGTCTTAATATTATTATTTTGTCATTGATGTCAAGAAATTGATTTTCTAATTCAGTATGATGTTGCCATATCTTGAGAAGTATGATTTGAAGAGTATAAAGATGTCGGTAAAAGACACAGAAAGATTATGATGAATAAGAGGATGAATAAGGTATTCAATGGGCAACTATTACCAAGTCAAACAATGATGAGATCATGATGTTTAGATTGTTTTGACATCATACATATGTTGTAAATTGTAAGGTTAATACTATACCATATTACCAAGCAAAGAACCTAGTCGGTAAACCCTAAGGTTATCGCTATCGGTTAATGAAGGCGGAATGTCTACTGAGTGAAGTTTAGTATTTACCGAGTTGTAACCGAGTTGTAACCAAGTTGTAATAGAATGCATTAAATGTTCACATGCATTATTTAATGAAGGAAGCTGGTGAGCTAGAACTGATTAAATGATTGGTATTCCGTAAATAAAGTTCGTTAAGAATCTATGGCAATGGAAGATCGACAGGAAGATCTACAGCTCAAATTGAACCACAATACCCTAGCACAAGTTCCAAGAAATATATCCAAGTTCCAAGGCGAGGTAAAACATTTTTTAGATCGAAAGATGCATTGAACCTGGTTAAGCATGAAGATTTGATGGCTATGATTGATCATGGGAAATGTGATCAAGGAGATTAAGCGGTTAGCTAATTGTTTATAAATAGGGAACTGTTGATAAACAATGCATGCGGGCAAGTGTATGCACAGGGATGCTACATAGTGATTACCAAGCACAAAAGTTTGAAGACCTGTTTGAATAATAGAGTATAGAAGCCCAATAGATGGACAAGATTAGTTCTATGTCTAGATTGTATTAAGCAAATAAGAATCTGCTTTAGCATTTTAGATGTGAAGTTGCAGATAGATTTTTATTACTGTTATTTTTGTGAAAGTGACAGCAAATCTCTTAACCGACTAGACTTAACAGTCTTATTTGTAAAACCCTCTAGCAAGGTGACATTCTAATTGAGTGTTTGAAATAATTTAACAAGATCACTTCTAACAAGGTGAAGATCCTAACAGATCTGAGGGAAATCCCTTAACTGGGTCACATCTAGAAATGTGTTTGTAATCTTTAACAAGATTTGCTTTTAACCGAGCATACTCTAGAAGTGTATATTTCTTAGTGGGTCCGAAATCCCACAGTGGTTTTTCCCTATTTGGGTTTCTACGTTAAATCTGGTGTTATGAGGTTTATGATGTTTATATGCTTTTGAGTTTGCATGTTTAGCAGTTTTGGTTAGATTACTGAAGTATATGTTACTGAGGTTGAATCTAATGTTTTTATGGAAGATTAAGTTTGTATGATTCACCCCCCCTCTCATCTTGTTGGCTATTAGATCTGTACTTATATTAAGTATCAGAACTATCAAAACCATGGAACAAAAGCGCTAAAGCACAACTTGTTCATGAAAATTCTGGAAAATCATAAAAAAATGATCAGAAGGTTTCTTGTTCGATTCACGTCGGTTTCACCAAATAATGTAATAAAAAAGGGGCACAAGGTCCAAACACAAGTTCAAACATTAATAGATTAGTTCCAACTAAAACCAAACACAAATGAACTCAAAAATCTTAAGATGCATACCAACAGAGATATAAAGCAAACAATGAAAAGCATACACAAACGAGAGTGAGAAAGAAGACTCCCTAAGATCCTCCCAAATATGCTCATAGATGTTCTTCCCTTTCTCTTCTTGTAGCGTCGTAAATTGTACGCACTTGCTAGGGTGGTACAATTTCACACCTAGTTTAGCACCCGCCTTGGCGCATTTTGCATTTTGCATTGCATTTCCCCTTTAGCACTTAATTAATTAAATTAATTAGGTCTAAGGTTCTATTTTATCATCTCCCATATCATAAAGTTGGGCCCCTTTTCATTAAAGTGTGCCCCTTTCATTTTATTCTTCCAATACATCATTTAATCTAATACCCTAATTAGGTCCTATTTTGAACCTGGGGGCTTGATTTCGGGGGCCAAAACATCTCGAAATCACCTGTAACTTCGGGATTCACTCTAAAATCATCATATCCGATGGCCCTGAAAATTTGGTGAAAAGTTGTCGGGACCATGGTGCCCGGAGTGCACACGGTCCCGGACATTTTTTCCGAAATTTTAGGAGCACAATCCAATCATAAAATAAAGCTTAACCCCAAGAAATTGGCAGGAGATTCAATCTCTAGGTCGGCCAAAAGTTGAAATTAAGACCTAGGGTTTCATATATAAGAGCTCTCTTTCTTCATTTGAAAGGATCGGAATTTTGGTTTCAAGGGGCCTTCTACGCAGCGAAAGAGAAGATCTTTGAAGACTTCAACAACATTCAACATCCATCCATCAAGCATTCATCAATTTCATTCATCCATTTAGGGCTTTGAAGACATTGGAGAGCAATAGGGGATCACCGACTGAAGATTGGCTTGTACCCCTCCCTTGGGGTTGGGTATGATTTCATGTTGTTTTCATGTCTTTGCATAAGCCTCATTATATCATTTGTATTCATGCTTTAGATCACTTTGCATCTTGATTTAGAGCATTTACATTATCATTTGCAAGAAATTAGGGTTTACTTTCTAGGTTGCTCTAGTTTGCTTACTTCCATTTTAGGATCTTGCACACACACAAGGTCTGCACACACAACTTTTACTATACAACTTGGCTATTCGTGGAGGTGGAAATCACCAAAGTGGGGGTTTGACTAAGGCAAAACCCTATATAGCCACCTACAAACCTTTTCAGATATAAGTGCAGATTTCCGAATTCGAAGGACGCCGCAAGTTGCAAATCCGATGGAAGCGGACCGAGACTGAACTTCACACCAAATTCCAACCCAGAAAGCTAGGAAAGGGGCATGGGGCACCTTGGTCCTGCCAGGACAGGGGTGTTGGGGGCCCTGGTCCTTGGGACAGGGGCGCTGGGCGTCCTGGTCCTTGTCCATTTCAGTGAATTTGGTAGTTTCAGAGGCAGCAGCTTCAGTATTTTAGGCTTCCAGCTTCAGCAGCAGATCTTGCAGAATCAAATCCATTCAAGGTACACATTTACATTTCTCCTCTTATCCTTACAATTGTTCATCATTAAATCTCAATTCTACAATCTTGTGCTCAAAGTTACTAGTTCATACTTACACTTTAGGGTTAATAGTTGAACTTGCATAATTCTATCTATCATTTGCAACAAAGGAATAGTAATCCTAATAGGTAGCCCATGGCTCTCTCTTCCACAAAAAGAAGTAGCCAATTGTGTGATACCTCTAGGCTCTTTCGTATTCCACAAGTGTGTGATTGAAAGTGAGATTAGGGCATGTTTGTTTAGTGTCACTTTTTCCCCTACACACTTCTCCTCTCCAAGATCCAAATGAGTGATTGTAAGTAGCTCTCATTTTTTAGCACAAAACCATGAATGACATGAAGGTTTGAAAGTGGTTGAAAGATTATCTAAAATCTATTACTATGCAAATGTCTAGACTAAGATTGCTATGAAAAAGCTCTATGAACACACAAGTATAATAACAATTCAAAATTTGTCCTCCTTTTCTTGAGAAATGAGGTCCTTTTATAGGGAAAAATGTTGATTGAATGACCAAGATTGAGTGAGCTTGTGAAGGGCTAGGATTGATGGGTTTGTGATGGCTTTCAACCCAATCCCATGATGACAAGTGTCAACATGAGATGGCTTGAGAGGAAATGGAAGATGTATTTAATGCCTGAGGAGACATTAAAGTTACCCTAGGAGGGTTTGGTTAGGCTTGACTTAGTGGATAAAGCTTTTATCCAATGGATAAACTCTTGTGCAAGAGTTAATGTAGATAACCATGATCAAAGCAATGAATGCTTGAAGAGACCCATGAGTTAAATGAGGGTTGAGTTCGAGGAAAAGTCTCTAACCATGTGGGTAAGTTGAGTTAACCATTAATGGCTATGTAAGAGCCATAAAGGCTTTGAAAGACTTTGGGGATTAACTTGTTGAAGAATAAAAGCCTTTAATGCATTTCAAAGATTTTGAAGCATTTTTGAGAAGTGACCTTTGTTTGGGAATGTGCAAATGATTAGAGAGGGGGATTAGGCTAATTAGAGAGGGGTTAGAAGAATTTAGAAGGAAGTTAGTGGGCAAGTGGGTTTGGTGGGTGAGAGAAAATAGGATTTTATTTAAAAATAAAATCTATTTATTTGTGCAACTTGTATTTCTAGGAAAATGCAAGTGGGGTGGGATTTTTAAACAAATTTTGATTTATTTAAAAGGGGAATTTGATTTGTGTTTTTATATAAATGTTGATTTATTTAAATGAGAGGAATGGGGGAAATTAAATAAATTAGATTTATTTAGTAACTAGGTTATAGATAGGGATTTTAATTTAAATAAATTTATGTAATTTATTTAATTAAAATAGGAGAATGGGGGTTGAATGAATTAATTAAATGTGAATTTAATTAATATTGGAATATTTGTGTATCAAATAAATATTAAATATTTATTTAATCCGATGGACAAATTTATATATCGACAATAGCATTTGCATAAAATCCTTAGTTGTGTAAAATTGTAATCATCGTCATTTTTATTTTAGTAAGCATGAAATATTTTAAGTGTAATGGAAAACAATATGTGACTTCTAGGTCTAGAAATAGAGAAATGCAAATATTGCTAAGTTGATCCTCATGAAACCATGTACAAATTTGAGAAAAGGAAATGCATCATGATGTCATATGATGTGTAGGGTTTACATGGAGTTGGAATTGGTGTGACCACTACAACCTACACAAATAAATTTTGAAGATTAAAAACATGATGTGTCGGCTTATCATAGATTTAGAATCAATGTGACCCCTAAAAATTACACAAACATAAGATCACATGTACAATATGTGAATGAGATCACGATGCATAGGCTTGCCATGGAGTTGTAACTAGTGTGGTTCCTAGAATCTATGAATATGTGGAATCATAAAATTATTTAAAACTAATATAAAATATCTGATGCCACCCTTTAAGTTGAGTTCATAAATCATTAATGAGTCAATTTTAGGAGAGGCAAAAGTGTAATCATCACATATGATGTCCAATGCATTATCCTAATATGTGAATTAAAATCTTAAAATGTGTTAAAAACCATATTACTAAAAATAAATATTTTCCCTTCAACGGGGACATATTAAAGAGTGAGTTACAATATATGGGTAAGGATGAGATAGAGAAATGTGAAGTGGACAAATTGTGATCATGTAAGTATGATAAAGGTTTTATGTAAAATGTGATCATATAGGATGAAGTAAACACGGTGTAATAAAATAATATGTAATTACCATAATAGAGATTTCATGAGAAGTGATATAAAGATGAGAAAATAATAAAAAATTATAGGATATAGGATGTAAGAATGGTATAATCATAATCCATAGTAATGTACACATGTTGTCCAGAAAAAGAATAAGAATGCACTGGCTAGGAAGGTGATCTCCATAGATGCCCCCAAGTGGAGAATCAACAAACAGAATTGTGAAATTGAAATAAGAGGGGCACAACAAAAGGCTTAAGTGAAAGTCCAAATAAAATAATGCAATGGTATTAATGATAACTTGGAAGGGCACAACAATAGTGGCTTTCTCAAAAAGATCAAATAGGAACCATAAACTGTTGGATTGTTGGCATTGACAAAACTGGTCAATCTAGAAAACCGATATTGTTGGTATTTTGGTATGGTTTTGTCATTGATGTCAACAACTACTAAAACACTAGCACTTTGGAGATCCAACAACATTCACCGGCAAGCAAGTAACTTTTGCATAGTTACTGGTATATGGTTCACCGACAGGATATAATGATCACCAGTACTCGAAATTATGTGGAAGACACTTGGTAATGTCGAAGACATCTTTTGGACATCTTGTCCTGGAGTTTTGTTCATTGGTATATTCATATTTGCATATTTGCTTTTACCAGAAATAGGTCTAGGGTTACCTAGGGTTACACCGGTAAGTTTATCTTTTCCAGATCAGCATGGCACACTAATGAAATGATTAATTATTGTTGTAAATGCATTAAGCCAACATGTTCAATCGGTTATTGCATCAGATATTATATTGTTTGTAATTTTTTTTTATTGTAATATCTTGTAGAGCCAACCTACTAAAATTGGTCTTAGGTTATGGTATAAATGTAAGATCTTATTTGTAAGATCAAATGTGGAATGCGAAAAAGAATTGTGTGAAGGTATATACGAGATTAAACAGAGCTATACATGAAAACATCATTTGAAGGTGAAGCTAGGTTTTTGAGAAAGCATATTAGCATTACACTGGTACTAAATCCAGCATATGAAGATGATATCTTGTGCAGTACATTCTTATTGGATTTAACCATCCAACTATAGTCAGTGTGACTCCCATTTTGTGATTGAGCAACGAGCTTTAGGTTGTTGGCCTTTTTGCATGTGAAGACTCCATTTATGTACACTTACTATCTGTAGTAGTTTCATCTGATTGTGGGTAAGGTTTCCCATCATGGTTTTTCCCCTTACAGGGTTTCCACGTACAAATATTGGTGTCATGTGTTGTGGATGACTTTGTGTTTATGTTTCATGCATTAATCTTTACCGGTATAGCTATTAACTGTTAAAACTGTTTACCGGCATACTTAACTGGTTTACCAGTATTAAGCCTTAAGGTGGTTAAGTTGTTTTTGGTTTGAAATTAGTTGAAAAATGATTCACCCCCCCTCTTAGTTGTCTCTGGGACCTAACAATTAGTATCAAAGCTTAGTCCTCTTTTGCAAAAGTTTAACAACTTGAGGAGATCCAATGTCTACTAAATATTTCAGGAAGGACAGTCCTAAATTTGATGGAACCAACTATGGCATATGGAAGATCAGAATGGAGACACATCTAAATTGCATTGGCAAAGACGTCTGGGAAGTTACAAAGAAAGGTTACACTGCTGTTGTATCCAGTCAGCCCAGTCCAACTACATTGGCTAAAGATGAGGAAAATGATTGCAAAGCAAGAGAAGCACTCTTGAGTGCATTATCAGATCAACAAATCATGGGATTATTAGATAGGTCTACTGCTAAAGCTATTTGGGATCATTTGGAAACACTGAATGAAGGAGATTCCACAGTCAAAATTGCAAAACTTGAAAGCTTCCGGGTCAAGTATGAACATCTAAAAATGGAAGAAGATGAAAGGATTTCTGCTTTTATGGAAAGAGTAAATGAAATTTTTTTGGGTATTAAATGTTGTGGAGGAACCTTAAGTGAGGATGAAATTGTTTCAAAAATCTTAAGAGGATTGCCACCGGCATATAAAATGAAGGTTACTGCAATAAATGAGTTAAGAACAATGCCTAATACATCAGTAACTAGGGATACATTGATTGGAAAACTTTCAGCTTTTGAAATTGAAGAATTTGGTCCTATTGCTACTATAAAGACAGATTTAGCCTTTAAAGCATCAACATCATCTACTCCATCATTTGACAAATCTGATTGGAAAGCCTTTTATGCAAGAGAACTTGAAGAAAGCAGGAAAGAAAATGAAGAACTTGAAGAACTTGAAGCACCATTTGCAAGGAAAATGCCTAAAGGTCCAATTGGAAGTAAGTATGAAGGTAAAGAACCCTTTAAATGTTTTAACTGCAATAAGATTGGTCATATGGCTTTGAGATGCCCTGATAGACATGCTAGGCTAAGAGAAGAAGCTAGAAGGACATACAAACCTAATCCTGAATATCGGAGATACATATTCAAGAAGAACAAAGACAAATCTTGTTACATTGTTGATGAAGGTGTGACTGATGATTTTGATGAGGATCCGACAGATAATGGATGGGTTTTTGTTGCTATAATAGAAGATCGACTAGCACCTACTGCTCAACTGGTAGAACAAGCCCTAGTAGCTAAAGTTGAAGTAAAGGATGAATGGATCATTGACTCAGGATGCTCACATCATATGGCAGGAGACAAAGGTAAATTCTTGAACTTTCAAGAATACAATGGAGGTTTAGTA
Source organism: Cryptomeria japonica (assembly GCF_030272615.1). Classification (NCBI taxonomy): domain Eukaryota; kingdom Viridiplantae; phylum Streptophyta; class Pinopsida; order Cupressales; family Cupressaceae; genus Cryptomeria; species Cryptomeria japonica. The sequence goes on along the minus strand of NC_081410.1, from coordinate 457,614,830 downwards.
AGATTTGGTGATGACAAAGCCTATTCAATCAAAGGTAAGGTACAATATCTCTTTATGGTAAGCATAAAACTGACAATGTCTACTATGTTGAAGGATTGAAGCATAATCTTTTAAGTGTTGGTCAATTAGTTGAGAAAATATTTCAGTTACGATTTAAAAATGGAAAATGCGAAATCATGAATAGAACTGGTTTGGAAATTGCAACCGGTAATCAAACTAGAGGTAATATCTTTCATTTGAATAATAGTGAAAAGACATGCTTGATTGCACATATAGATGAAAGTTGGTTATGGCATAAGAGACTCTGTCATGTAAACTTTGATTGCATGGTAAAGATCAATACTTCTAAGGAAGTTAGAGATCTACCTAAAATTGTCAAACCTCAGAACACAATATGCAAGGAATGTCAATTTGGAAAACAAGTTAGAGCTAGTTTCAAAAGTATTCCAGAAAAATCCAATAATACTCTTGATTTGATTCACACTGATTTATGTGGTCCAACTAGAACTAAAAGCTTACAAGGTGATAGATATTTCATGCTAATCATTGATGACTATTCTAGAATGTGTTGGGTTACTTTTCTCAGAGAAAAATTAGAAGCACTTGGAAAGTTTAAATTGTTCAAAGAAATGATTGAAAATGAAACCGGTAAGAAAATCAAATGTTTAAGATCAGATCAAGGAGGGGAATTTACATCTAAGGACTTTAATACATTCTGTGAAGTGAATGGAATCAGAAGACAGCTATCAACACCTCGGACACCATAGCATAATGGAGTTGTTGAAAGGAAAAACAAAACTATCTTGGATGCAGCAAGAGGTATGTTATCAGAAGCAAATTTACCACATGTGTATTGGAGAGAAGCAGTCAGCACAATGGTCTATACATTCAACAAAGTTCACATCAAAGGTGAAACCAGTAAGACCCCTCATGAACTATGGTTTGGTAATACTCCTACTCTTAAATATTTTAGAATTTTTGGAAGTAAATGTTATATTAGAAGAGATGAGTATATTAGCAGATTTGATCCTAGAAGTGATGAAGGAATATTTCTTGGTTATTCATCTAAGAGCAAGGCATATAGATGTTTTAACAAGAGATTGCAGAAAATTGTTGAGAGTACAAATGTAAAAATTGATGAACAATTCAAAGGAACTTCAAGGTATATATACTTTGAACCGGCAATAGAAATTGTGACAAATGAACCAACACCAAATCCACCAGTACAGAATGAAGATCAAGTTACCCCGGTACCATCTGAGGATTTAACAATAACTGAAGAACAACAACAAACAAAGACACCCTAGTATGTAAGATTGAATCATTCTGAAGATCAGATAATTAGAAATAAATTTAAAGGAGTAATGACAAGAGGAAGATTGGAAAATGAAGAGGTATGTCTTATTTCTCAAATAGAACCATCATTTGTTACTGAGGCATGTGAAGATAAATTTTGGATTAAAGCTATGGAAGAAGAATTAGAACAAATTGAGAAAAATAACACTTGGACATTAGTTCCCCAGCCTAAAGATAAAAATGTAATTGGAACCAAATGGGTATTCAGAAACAAACATAATGAAGATGGTAAGGTTATCATAAATAAAGCAAGACTAGTGTGTAAGGGATATTCTCAGAAAGAAGGAGTTGATTACAATGAAACCTTTGCACCGGTAGCTAGAATTGAAGCAATCAGATTATTCTTGGCTTTTGTAGTACACAAGAACTACAAGTTTATCAAATGGACATTAAATGTGCATTTTTGAATGGAGATCTTTAAGAGGAAGTATACATTGAACAACCTGATGGATTTTCTTTGACAGATGACAATGATATGGTTTGCAGATTAAGGAAAGCTCTGTATGGACTGAAACAAGCCCCAAGAGCTTGGTATGCAAGATTGGATAAGTATCTTTTAAAGATTGGTTTTACTAAAGGAAATGCAAACAACAATTTATATTACAAAATAACTAATGATGGCATCTTGATTATAGAAGTATTTGTTGATGATATAATCTTCGGAGGAGAAGATGATTTATGTAAGGAATTTTCTACTAAAATGCAGCAAGAATTTGAAATGTCTATGATTGGAGAAATAAAATTCTTTTTAGGATTACAGATTTCACAAACTGACAAAGGTATATTCTTGAGCCAATCCAAATACTTAAAAGAGTTACTAAAGAAATTTGGGATGGAGAACTCTAAACCGGTAAGCACACCTATGACTACAAATGACAAATTATCTCAAAGGGATGAATCTACACCTGTTAATCCACCTAGATACAAATCTATGATAGGAGGTTTACTATATTTGACACAAACTAGACCTGATATTATGAATGCAGTATGTATTGTTTCAAGATTTCAAATTAATCCTAGAGAAAATCATGAATCAACAGTAAAAAGGATTTTTCGGTACTTACAAGGCACTATAAATCTTGGATTATGGTATCCTAGAGATGAAAACTTTGAATTATGTGCATACATAGATGCAAATTGGGCAGGAGATGTGGATGATAGAAAAAGCACCACCGGTGGAGCATTCTTTCTTGGAAAGAGATTAGTTTCTTGGTTGAGTAAGAAGCAGAGTTGTACATCTTTATCAATAGCAAAATCATAATATGTTGCAGCAGCAACTAACTATACACAGGTACTATGGCTTAAGCAAATGTTGAAAGACATAAAGGTAAAATGCAAGGAACCTATTACCATATATTGTGATAACACTGCAGCAATTGATATATCTAAGAATCCAGTACTACACTCTAAAACAAAACATGTTTCTATCAAACTGAATTTTCTAAGGGAAAAAGTTGAAGAAAAGGAGATAAAACTGGTTTATGTGAACACTAAAGAACAGCTTGCAGATATTTTCACAAAACCTTTGCCTAAGGAGACTTTTGAATATCTCAGAGATCAGCTTGGAGTCATACCACCACTAGTAGAGAATTAGACAGTTGATAATTGTCATCAACCAACAGAATTAAAAAATAAAACTTTTACTCCTGTCTTTGATGAGGAAGCTACTTCTTAGGGGGAGTAGTTGGTATTTTGTATATGAACTTGGTATTATTGTAAATTTGGCAATTGATGTCAAAGGGGGAGAGATATCTATGGAAAAAAACATTATCTTTTGGAGAAATTGGTATGGAAACTTTGGAAAATACATGTTGCTCCCAAGGGGAGAGATTGTTGTTTGGGAGAGCTTATTACTCTCTGATTTCTAGTTAGAATCTTTTTGGAGATTGTTGGTTTTTGATTCTTGGCATTTTAGTTTTGGCACTTTGATGGTTTTTCTATTTTGTGTTGCCATCAATGCCAAAGGGGGAGATTGTTGGTATTTTGGTATGGTTTTGTCATTGATGTCAACACCTACTAAAACACTAGCACTTTGGAGATCCAACAGCATTCACTGGCAAGCAAGTAACTATTGCACAGTTACTGGTATATGGTTCACCGATAGGATATAATGATCACCGGTACTCAGAATTATGTGGAAGACACTTGGTAATGTCGAAGACATCTTTTGGACATCTTGTCCTAGAGTTTTGTTCATTGGTATATTCATATTTGCATATTTGCTTTTACCGACAAATAGGTCCAAGGTTACCTAGGGTTACACCGACAAGTTTATCTTTTCCAGATCAGCATGGCACGCTAAGGAAATGATTAATTATTGTTATAAATGCATTAAGCTAACATACTAAAATTGGTCTTAGGTTATGGTATAAATGTAAGATCTTATTTGTAAGATCAAATGTGGAATGCAAAAAAGAATTGTGTGAAGGTATATGCGAGATTAAGTAGAGCTATACACGAAGACATCATTTGAAGGTGAAGCTAGGTTTTTGAGAAAGCATATCAGCATTACACCGGTACTGAATCCAGCATATGAAGATGCTATCTTGTGCAGTACATTCTTATTGGATTTAACCATCCAACTGTAGTCAGTGTGACTCCCATTTTGTGATTGAGCAGTGAGCTCTAGGTTGTTGGCCTTTCTGCATGTGTAGACCCCATTTATGTACACTTACTATCTGCAGTAGTATCATTTGATTGTGGGTAAGGTTTCCCACCATGGTTTTTCCCCTTATAGGGTTTCCACATACAAATATTGGTGTCATGTGTTGTGGATGACTTTGTGTTTATGTTTCATGCATTAAGCTTTACCGGTATAGCTATTAACTGTTAAAACTATTTACTGGCATACTTAACTGGTTTACCGGTATTAAGCATTAAGGTGTTTAAGTTGTTTTTGGTTTGAAATTAGTTGACAACTGATTCACCCCCCCCTCTCAGTTGTCTCTGGGACCTAATAGATATATGTGCTAAGGTTTGTCATTGATGTCCAACACTTACTGGTGAAGACACTAATCGGTGAAGTGGTATAGGTAAGGTAAAGTGGTGTTGCTTTTCAGTAAGCAATAGTGAATGGAATCAACATTGATATTGAATGATCAAAGGTTTCTTTAGCTCAAGGATACATTAAGTCAACCGATCTATCATTCAGGAAGATTGGTCACTTTGGCATTGGTAAAGTTACAAAAGGTGACTCAGGCAAGAAAACTTATTTTGTCCAACCAACTGGTAACTCACTGGAAAATAGGGGAGAGACATCATGCTAGCACAAGAAACTGATAGTCAAAGAATGAAATGATAAAGTAAGAAGTATAGTTACATATTGGTACACCGGTATGATAGAAGGAAGACAGGCGATCACCATAAATCTTGGAGCAGTGATCAGCCATTTAGTTGTGTTTGCAAAGAATGAGTTGGTAAGCTAGTGTCTACGCCAAATAATTTTTTGGTAAAGGTAACTTTTAGTTATCATGTAGTCAAGTATGATTACATGCAGATTCTCTAGTTCACATTGATTTGACTGAACTTGACTCAAAAGTTTCTATCCTTGGGAGATGCAGTGGCAGAACTAGTTGAACACTTGGTGGAATTACTGAGAGGTGCGTAGAGAAAGAGTAGGAGAGTTTGAATTTGAAATATTTCATAATCCTTGATTGATCTGATTGAGGATATGCCTGAAGATGTCGAGAGAAAATGTATAAAGAGTTTTGGAGCTCTTTGTAAAAGTTTAGATCTTGAAATTTGAAACAAGGAAATATTTTTGAAGGTGATCCGAGGTAAAGAGAAGAGTGAGAGGAAGTGCTAAGAGGTGTTAGCATAGTTGAGTGCATGTGTGAGGTAGATCGACTAAGTGCAGATTCGATAGACAGAGAACCGACTGAGTGCAGAGTCGAAGAACAGAGAACCAATTGAGTACGGAGTTGAAGAACAGAGAACCGACTGAGTGAAAAGCTGAAGGATAGAGAACCGGTTGAGGAAAGAGCTGAAGGATATAGGACTAGCAGAGTGCAGAGCCAAAGGTCATAGGACCAGTAGAGTATAGTGCCAAGGGATAGGTGACCGACTAAGTGAATAGCCGAAGGTGTTAGAAGGAAACTGGTGTGTATTGAGTGGAATGCATATTGAGATCTGATCAAGCTATCAATGGCTAATTCAATAGATCATCCATTTGTTGTTTTCTAACAACTACAACTTAAATCCCTTAATTGGGTGAACTTTAATAGGTCCCTATTGTAATATCCCTTAACTGGGTAACATCTTAATTGATGTTCTAAGTTCTTTAACTAGGATACCTTTAACAGGGTAAAGGCACTAACTGGCCTTCATCAAAATCCCTTAACCGGGTGGCACCTAACAATGTCTTTGTAATCTCCTAACAATGATGGCTCTTTACTGGGCGTACTCCAGAAGAGTGCAAATTTTGTGAGTTCCTACTCACACCGTGGTTTTCTCCCTATTGGGTTTCCGCAAGATAACTCCTTGGTGTCATTATCAACTTTTCATGCTTGCATATTTTACTTCAGTGATTAAGTATATTGTTGGATCTTAATGAGTCTAACCATCATCATCAAAAAGGTTATCATCCTCCCAATTATTAACTTCAAAATATCCAAAAACTAGTCACTTCATAAAACAAGGTGGTCAAATCATATATTACTATTAAGAAGTTCATATATATTCTATGTGAAAAATTGCATTAAAACCACATAGAAGTTGTTGTTTTAAAAACAGTCACATGTAGAAATATAAAAAATAAATATAAATTCATTGCTAGTAATACAAAATTAAACATAATAAAAAAGCTTAAATTGAATAAAATTAACATTATATACAAAAAAAAATCAATTAGGACAAAACTATATAGCCTAAGGAACAAATTCTTTCTCATTCTACTATGCAAAAGGATAGTATAGATTATTAAGGAAGTCAACTTTTCCTAAACAAAGTTCTATGTAGATTGTAGATCTATAAGTAGATTAGCATATACTCCCTTTCTAAATATAGACTTGCACAACTTAATTGGCCCCAAAATAATGACTTTACAAACCTAAAAAATAATATTTAACCCTCTCCCAAATGAGAAGATGCATTTTATCACCTCTCCCACACCTTTCCAAATATAAGAAGATAAAAATTCAAACATCCAAAGTGAAAATAAAGCACCAAATGTTCCAAATTCCAAATAATTGCATACACAGAACCATGTTTTTTTATTTTACTCGTACTTTGTTTATAATGTTATTATTTGCTTGTACATAAAAAACCTATTCATTATATTGTTTTACAAGTAAAACATTGGGATGAATATGTGTTTTTAACTTGCTACACACAAAAAAACTCATCAAACTTAGATTTTCATGTCTTCTTTAAGTTTGTAATTTGAATAGAGACACTTAAAAAGTGTCTCACTTTATCCCTTATCTATAATAGTCTTTTCCACATCCCTATTACATATTTTTTATGATGGGTTCTTATTCTATTATTCTTGGTAATACTCAACAAGAGAGGACAACTAAGACCCCAATGGTCATGCACACTTAAGACCCAATAATTTTAGATCACACTTTCCAACCAAGACTTTTTTAGTCCCCCAAAAATAATGGACCTGATAGCTAAGAGTTGAGAACCCCTTCATCTCACCAAGTTGTCATCTATCCACAAGATGAACAAAACCCATAAATATTTATATTCTTTTCCAGGGAGTGATTATTGTGTCTACTAAATTGTATTCTTAGACTCTAAGACCAAAAATCTACCACTTGCGTTGATTGAACACTTTTCCTTTGATGAATGGGATAAATCATCTTTAGACTCCCTATTATGGGAATTTAAGAAACATTATTTTACCTTCAAGACCAAATTATATTAATTATTTCTCTAGAAACAAATTTTATTCCTCAAATAAATATAAAATTCTAAATAAATTTTAACATGAATTGCATTAAACACAATATTATCTATAAATCCAAACTAAGTGCAAACTAAAGTTGACTCTATTTTGTAATTGTAGCATCCTAAAATTGCACCCCTTGCAATTTTCGACCGCATTTGGGTCTTCACCTTAGTGTTTGTGTCCCTCGGCCTGATTGAAAACCCTATTATGCTCTTGCATATCACAAATGCCAAAGTTATCAACTTTGCACCTATTATACACTCAATCCCAACCCCAAAATAGGGCAAGACTAGGGCATAGTGCTATGGTCCTCACTGGGACTAGGGCATCCCTCATTTTCAGCCCAACTTAAACCCTTTTCCCCATTTAAAATTTGAGGGGGATTTTCACCTTTGTCTAGGCTCATGTCGGAAAATCAATCAATTAACTCAACAGGAAGGTATATAAAGAGTATTTCCCCTCTCATTTGATGATCATGAAAAATCAAGAAGCATTCAAGCACACAAGTATTCAAACATTCAAGAGAAATTAAGCATTTTCAGTCTTCCTTCAAGCCTTGGAGCAACAATAAAGTCAAGGATCAAGCATTGAAGTGGAGATCAACATCCTATTTCATGAATCCCTAATTCAATGTGAAGACAAGAAAAACTTCATAGGGAGGTATAATCATTTCAATTCCAGTCATAATTCAACATCTCCCTCAAAAGGAGAATATTTCCTTTCAATCCTTTCAACTAAATTTATCTTAATTTCGTGGTCAATTCCAAAACTAGGTTTGGACCAAAGACAAGCCCCTATTCTTAACCTATTTCCCAATCTTTCTATGTGAAAGAAACATGTGCGAAACTGTACTTCTAGAAATAAGCTTCAGACACAAAGACAAAACAACCCTTTTTGATGTACAAAAAATTCAGAGGACCAAAAGGCAATGCCACGGTCCCTTCTTTTTTAGGTTATTTTCATAGGACAGATTCGAATCAATTCATATTTCTTAGATCTAGGTGCACAATTGAATCTCGCATCTATAACTCAGTATTTTCTCAGTTTTGTCTTCAATTTCAACACTTTACCCTAAATCAGCATTTCAACTTACAAAAGAGGGAAAAACACATCATAATCAATCAATCCACTTAGTATTCAATCCTTATCTAATTTGTGATTGAATCTAGTGGATTCCTACTCTATTTTGAATGTAAAGGAAATTTGTTGCAGAGTGAGCAACAAGAAGGTAAGAAGACCCAATTCACCCTTCTAAGCCTAGACAAGGCTTATTTCAACCCACAACTAGGGTTCTACACACACACCAATGGACTCAATCAACCACAACAATTCCTAAGAAGGGTTTGGTCTATTTGACAACCAAGGACACTCATCCTATGCCTTTCACCCAAGTTTGAAGACTTCCTACTGTACCCGGGTTAAGGAACCCCCAATTAGGCCTATTCCTTGTAGCCCTATCTGACCGGTATTTCTCAAATAATCCAAATTTTACTCAAAAAAACCCTAGGAAAAAAATACATCTCAGAGTACCCTTTTGGGGCTTACATCCAATTCGAAAAGATAGAGTTATGACCTTGCTCCAGCACCCCTAAGAACCTACTGGGTTTGCAGACCTAATAGTCCCAATTAGGTTTGTTTTCCAAATCAACTACTTAAGAATGGGGTTACAGAACCTAACTCGCTCCTTGGGAATGTTCCTTAGGTATCTAATGAACCAAATACACCATTAAATTGGTTCCCAAACACTCCCTAGTTGACCTTTTTCTCATTCCTCCTTATGGCTAGGCTAAACACATGGTTTTGTTTAACCTAGGGTTTGGTGGAAACCACACCAAAACTCAGTCCTAGATTCCACCCTTTTGTAATCACAATATACACTTCCTCAACTTGTATTACCAAAGGTTCATTTAATTCCTTAGTAGGATCTACAAGTTAGGGTCATGTTCTTGATGAAACCCTTTGAACCGGGTCTTTCAGTGACAGGTTTTGGAAAACTGCCCACAACTTACTCCAAACTCCATCAATTTGGATCAGACCACTTGCATTCAAGCCTCCATTCACACCACAATCCAACCAATTCAAATTTTTATGCCAACCAATCCTTTCTCATATCGTACAGTATGGAAAACCAGTGAAAATGGGCAAAATCTGAGTTTTTTTGTGTATTCAAACCACCAACTCCATACATTCATCATCCAACCTCCTCATAGATGATCTCAAAGGCACAAATAGGCCTTCCCCCAATGGCTACAACCTAGTTATGACCATTGGAACTTCTTTGCCAATCAGTGGGTAAATGTTGATTAGCAACTTTTGCAACTTTTTTATAATTTTTGACAACTTGTCATATTTGACATTTCGAAGTCCCTAATGGACTTGTAGACCAGCCCTAAGCCTAAAACAACTTAGGAAAACCTAAAAACATACCTCCTTCCCTAAATGAACCCATGGTCAAAGTTGGTCACTAGGTTTATAAATGACCTAGAGTCATCTGACCTTACAAGAGGTTCTTTATTACATTCATAGGTTCCAAAGATCCACACTGATTCAAAACACCATCCTAGGGTGTAAGACCACCTACCAACACACAAACAACAAAAAAAATCCAAAACCAAGAGGTGCCCTGCACCATACTCCCAGGGATAGAAAAAACTCATGTCTCTTGAGTTGGCAAATCTGGAACCTTGCATCCAATCTTCTCAAAAGCCTGCTCTGTCATCCAAGTTGCATCTTCTAAGGGTTTTCCTTGCATTGGATACTCACTCTCCTATCAAGTACATGCTCAACTACAAGCTTAGGCTACCTAGGTAGGTTTTGTAACATCTCTTCCATGCTAGAATCATCAGGACCTGCATCACACACATAAGTAACAAGACCTTTATATGCATATATATCTAAAACATTGAAAGTGCACTTTCAATGTCCGGTGGGAGGTCAATCTTGTAGGCATTTCTGCCACACTTTTGAATGATCTTGAAAGGGCATATCTTCATCATTATCAACTTAGTGTATTTCTCCTTAGGGAGTCTCTCCTTCTTGAGATGAATCGTCACCATATCTTCAACTTTAAACTACAAATATTCCTTTTCCTATTAGTTGCATGCTTGTACTTGTCTGAGGTTTGTTCTAACCTATCCTTGACTTGTTGTTGATGGATATCCCTCATTACTTCTACAAAGTCCTCTTCTTGTGCACTTCTTTTGTCCAAATCTTTCACATCTCTCAACTCCAATAAACCTCTAGGGTGTTACCCATACACTATTTCAAAGGGCCTGTGACAATTATTTATATTTACTGAGTCATTATAAGAAAATTCTGCTTGAGGAAGTATTGAATCCCATGTAGTTCCTTGATCCTTAGTCAGACACCTTAATAGGTTTCCAAGTGACCTATTGATGACCTCATTCTATCCATCAAATTGGGGATGATGAGCTGATGTGAAGGATAAATTGGTACCCAACCTTCTCCAAAGAGCTCGCCAAAAATTCCCAAGAAACTTAGAGTCCCTGTCTAAGATGATTGACAATGGAAAACTATGTAATCTTACAACCTCCTTGAAGAATATACCTGCTATATGAGATGCATCATGTGTAGTTTTACAAGGTAGGAAGTGAGCCATTTTTGAAAACCTATCAACAACTGCATAGATGCTATCATGACCCTGTTTAGTCTTTGGGAGTCCTAATACAAAGTCCATGCTGACTAAATCCCATGGCTTGCTAAGTATGAGCAAATGAGTATACAAACCTGCATTTGAACTGCTACCCTTGGCCGTCTGACAGATCACACAACATTCCACATACTTTTTGATCTTACTCTTCATTTTAGGTCAGAAATAGAATCTTCTAACCAACTCAAGGGTCTTGTCAATTCCAAAATGACCTGCCAATCCCCCACAATGCTTCTCTTTCACAATTTTTTCCCTCATGGAACATTTAGGAATGCAAAGTTGACTTCCCTTGAAAAGTAGACCTTCTGATCTCACTCTTTTGATAGTTCTGATACTTAATATAAGTATAGATCCATTAGCCAACAAGATGAGAGGGAGCAGGTGAATCATACAAACTTAATCTTCCATAAAAACATCAGATTCAACCTCGGTAACACATACTTCAGTAATATAACCAAAACTGTTAAACATGCAAACTCAAAAGCATATAAACATCATAAATCTCATAACACCAGATTTAACGTGGAAACCCAAATAGGGAAAAACCACTGTGGGATTTCGGACCCACTAAGAAATATACTCTTCTAGAGTATGCTCGGTTAAAAGTAAATCTGGTTAAAGATTACAAACAAATTGCTAGATGTGACTCAGTTAAGGGATTTCCCTCAGATCCGTTAGGATCTTCACCTTGTTAGAAGTGACCTTGTTAAAGGATTTCAAACACTCAATCAGAATGTCACCTTTCTAGAGGGTTTTACAAATAAGACTGTTAAGTCCACTCAGTTAAGAGATTTTCTGTCACTTTCACAAAATAACAGTAATAAAAATCTATCTACAACTTCACATCTAAAATGCTAAAGCAGATTCTTATTTGTTCAATACAATCTAGACATAGAACTAATCTTGTCCATCTGCTGGGCTTCTATACTCTGTTATTCAAACAAGTCTTCAAGCTTCTGTGCTCGGTAATCACTATGTAGCATCCCTGTGCATACACTTGCCCACATACATTGTTTATCAATAGTCTCCTATTTATAAACAATTAGCTAACCACTTAATCTCCTTGATCACATTTCCCATGATCAATCATAGCCATCAGATCTTCAATCTTGTCCAGGTTCAATGCATCTTTCGATCTGAAAATGTTTTACCCCACCTAGGAACTTGCATATATTTCTTGGAACTTGTGCCAGGGTATTGCGGTTCAATCTACACTGTAAATCTTCATGCCAACTTTCCTTTGCCATAGATTCATTAACAAACTATATTTACGGCATACCAATCATTTAATCAGTTCTAGCTCACTAGTTTCCTTCATTAAATAACGCATGTAAACATTTAATACATTCTATTATAGTTCGGTTATGACTCGGTAACAACTCGGTAAATACTAAACTTCACTCGGTAGACATTCCGCCTTCATTAACCGATAGCGATAAACTTAGGGTTTACCGACTAGGTTCTTTGCTTGATAAAATAGTATAGTATTAACCTTTACAATTTATAATATATGTATGATGTTAAAACAATCTAAACATCATGATCTCATCATTGTCTGACTCGGTAATAGTTGCCCATTGAATACCTTATTCATCATAATCTTTCTTGTGCCTTTTACCGATGTCTTTATATTATTCAAATCATACTTCTCAAGATATGGCAACATCATACTGAATTAGAAAATCAATTTCTTAACATCAATGACAAAATAATAATATCAAGACAGTAAACATCCATAATCAGTTATATCCATAATCATCAACAACCTTCTCAATATCCTTATGAAATGCCAACAATCTTTCATTGTCTGTTATAATGCTATATTGCCAATAATCTCCCCCTTTGGCATTGATGGCAAGACCAATTGACTTGACCTTAAAAGATTCGGATTGCTGTGATTCTGAAATGTTGAAATGCTCTCTTGTTGTCATCAAACTTTCTCCCCCATACATTAGACTTCTCCTATTTTCTCAGTCTTCTTTCCAAACTTCAATCTTCTCCCCCTTTGACAACAATGCCAAAAAGTAAAGAACTAAAATATAATTTCTTCCTATATGAAGTGATTTCTTGCTGTTGTGTATCAAGTCTATCTCGGTCAGAGCATTTTGTCTTCAATTCCTGTTCCCTGTATTGTTTCCCATAATATTTCCTGTACACCTTTAGAAAACATCCTAAAGTGTATAATGCAGCATCAACTCCTAAAAGATATTCGATAGAGTCATCGGATTGATGCTTTCACCGAACTCGGTCAGTGAGTAGAAGATAGGGGTAGGACCCCTAACTTACTTCTGAGATATTCAAAAGTGTCCCTTGGTAGTGGCTTGGTGAAGATATCTGCAATTTGTTCCTTTGTGCTAACATACTCCAACACCACTTTCTTCTCTTGAGCTTCTTCTCTAAGATAATGATATTTGATAGAGATGTGCTTTGTCTTAGAGTGCATAACATGATTCTTTGAAATGTTATTGGCACTAGTATTGTCACAGAATATAGTTACTGGCTCGGTAAATTTCTCATTTATACCTTCCAACAGTTGTTTGATCCATGCAATGTTGGTAAAATTCAATTCTGCAGCAACGTATTCAGCTTCTGTTGTTGACTGTGAAACACATCCTTGTTTCTTGCTAAGCCAACTCACTAGTCTTTCTCCTAAAAAGAAAGCTCCTCCACTTGTGCTTTTTTGTCATCAATGTTGCCTGCTCAATCAGCATCAGTATAAAATTTTAAATCAAAATCATTTCCTTTCTGATATACTAAGCCATAATCCTCAGTGCCTTTCAAGTATCTAAAAATTCTTTTGATTGTTGTCATGTGTGTTTCCTTAGGATCTGTAGAGAATCTTGCAACTATACCTACTGCATGTGCTATGTCTGGTCTACTGTGAACAACATATTGAAGTTTTCCAATCATGGATCGGTAAAGTGTCTCATCAATAGATGCAGATTCATCATTCTTTGATAATTTACAGTTGGTAGTCATAGTACTTACTAGTTTTGAATCCTCCATTCCAAATTTCTTCAAGATTTCCTTTATGTACTTGGATTGAGTAATGAAAATCTCATTTTTCATTTGCAGTATCTGTAGACCTATAAAATACTTTATCTCACCGATTAATGACATCTAAAATTCTTTCCTCATTTCATTTCTAAAGTTCTTGCATAAAGAGTCATTTCCACAAAATATAATATCATCAACAAATATGGCTAAGATCAGTATTCCATTTTCATCATTCTTCATGTACATATTGTTGTTCTCAATTGTCCTTATAAAACCAATCTTAATCAAATAAGAGTGCAATCTTTCATACCATGCTCTAGGTGCTTGTTTCAAACCATATAAAGCTTTGTTCAATTTACATACCTGATCTTTATTCTTGTCTTCAACAAATCCTTTAGGTTGTTCAATAAAAACTTCTTCTTCTAATATTCCATTTAGAAATGCAGATTTGACAACCATTTGATATACCTTGAAATTTTTTGAAAGCAACATATGCCAACAATGTTCTTCCTCCTTCAAGTCTAGCAACAGGTGCAAAAGTTTCACCATAATCAATTCCTTCTTCTTGAGCATAACCTTTGCAAACTAGTCTTTCTTTGTTTCGAATGACCTCTCCTTTTTCATTTAGCTTGTTTCTAAAAATTCACTTTGTACCAATTACATTTTTGTCCTTCGGTCTTGGGATTAGTGTCCATGTGTCATTCTTCTTGATTTGACCAATCTCTTCTGTCATAGAATTTATCCAATCTTCACTGTTAAAAGCCTCTTTCACTATTCTCAGTTCAAATTCAGATATCAAACATGTGTTATGTCTCAGTTTGTTCCTTGTCATCACCGGATCATCCTTATCTCCTATAATTTGACTTGGTGCATGGTGTCTTCTGACATACTTGGCTAATACAGGCTCGGTAGGCTCTATATGATCTTCTTCATCACTCGGTAATTGGATATTCTCTTCATTTTCTTCAACAGTCTTCTCGGTAAGACTTCTCAGTTGAACATAGACAAATTCATCATAGTCTTCTAGTTCCTTGGAATTTATTTCATCATTTCTTTCTGCAAATTCATCAATTTTCACATTTGTATTTTCTACTGTTTTGTTAGATGATTTGATCAGACATTTAAATGCTTTGCTTCTAGAAGAATAACCTAGAAATGTTCCTTCTTCACTCTTCTGATCAAACTTTCCATTTCTATCATCTTTGTGTACATAGCATCTACTTCCAAAGATTTTAAAATAACTTACATTAGTTTTCTTATCATACCAGATTTCATATGGTGTCTTCAAAGTACCTTTCTTCAATTGTACTCGGTTCAGGGTGTAAACTGATGTGCTTATTACTTCTCTCCAAAATGTTTGTGGCACTTTCTTTTCAATCATCAGTGTTCTAGCACAATCCACAATAGATCCGTTTCTTCTCTCAGCTATTCCATTTTGCTGTGGAATTCTCAGTGCAGAGACTTGTCTTTTAATACCATGATCATTGCAGAATAAGTTGAATTCATCAGATGTGAACTCTCCTCCTCTATCTGATCTAAGACATTTCAGTTGTCTTCCTGTTTCATTTTCCACTCTTTCCTTGTACTATTTAAACATTTGAAAAGCTTTTGATTTTTGTTTTAAAAACATTACTAACATCATTCTTGAATAGTCATCCACAAATAATATGAAATATTTATCACCATAATAACTTTGAACTTTCATAGGACCACAAAGATCAGTGTGCACTAGATCTAAAATTCCCTTAGAAGTGTAAGACTTACTTGTAAAGCTTGATCTTGTCATCTTACCCATCTGGCATCCTCGGCACATAGCATTCTCAGGTTTTTCAAGACTCGGTAGACCTCTTACTCGGTGCTTCTTGCTTGTTTTGATCAGATTATCAAAATTTACATGACAAAAGCTTTTATGCCATAACCAAGTATCATCTATCTTTGCATACAAACACTTGTTACGATTTGAGTCAAGGTGAAATGTGTTACCTTTTGTTTGTGTCCCGATAGCAGCTAACTTTCAATTCTTGTCATGAACTTTGACAATTCCTTTCTGAAATTCTATTCGGTAACCTGTGTTGTTTAGCTGTGCTACACTCAACAAATTGTATTTTAAACCTTCAACCCAATAAACATCATTGCATCTTGCATTTTCAAGAACTGTTATAGATCCTTTACCTTTCACCGGACATGGTGCATCATTACCAAATCTAACATAGCCTCCATCATAATCTTTTAATATAACAAACTTGTGTTTATCTCCTATCATATGATGTGAGCATCCACTATCTATGATCCAAGAATCATTAGTGTTTATGTGTGATATTAGGGCTTTTTCTTCATACCTTTCTTCATCTGATCTATCTTTGATAGCCACATAAACTACTTCCTCTGTATCAGTTTCATTTGATTTATCATCATTAGATTCCTTATCGGCTATTAAGCATGTCTTTCTATCTCTTCTTTTGAAGTCTCGGTGTCCTCTGTAATGATTATCTTTTTGTCTGTCATCTTAGTAATCTCTCTTTTTAGTAGAATCTTTTTCAGGACAGTTAGAAGCTATATGTCCTATCTTATCACAATTGAAACATTTCAAAGGTAGTTTTCCTTTATACTTACCTTTGCCTCTTGGTAACCTTCTGGCTAATAGTGCTTCAAACTCTTCTTGCTTTCTGATTTCCTCATACAATTTGTGTACTTCTTCCATGTTCTTACGAAATCTTTCACTTGCTCCACTGTGATCTCCTTCAGAGTACTTATACTTTCTTTCATTGAAATCATTAGATTCATCAAGATGAAAGAACTAAATGCAGATTCAACTTTATTTACCGAAGATCCACTGTTATCAAAGTTACTTAACTCAAATTCATGTAGCTTACCAATAGTAGCATCTAAAGAAACTGGCATATTAGGTACATACCTCAATTCATTGATTGCAAAGACTTGGATTGCATAAGCTGGTAGAAGGGTTCTTAACAACTTACTTGTTATATCCTTTTCTTCAATAGTTTTCATGCTCCTTTGATTTGATTGACAATCTCCTTTAGTCTTGTACTGTACTGAGTTATGTTCTCACCTTCATTCATCCTCATAGATTCAAGTTGTCCTCTTAGACTATCTACTTTTTCTCTTTGAACATGTTCACCTCCTCCATACACTGATATGAACTTATCCCACATTGCGTTTGCATCATTGCAGCCTTCTAGATCACTAAACTCTGAATTGCTCAATGCAGATGTTATTACAATCATTGCTTGAATATGTTCTTCCTTTGCCTTTATCTCTTCCATAGTCAATGGATAGGTGCTCGGTGTAACAAAATTATTCTCCAAATAGTATACAGCATATTCTCCAACTCCTGATAGATGCAGCTTCATCCTTTTCTGCCATGTAGAGAAACTTGACTTGTTCAGCTTCGGTGCATCCCTCTTATACATCTTTGGATCTTTAACTCAAGTGCCTTTAAACTTTTCTTTCAGAGTCCAAAGCTCTGATACCAATTGATAGTTTTGATACTTAATATAAGTACAGATCCATTAGCCAACAAGATGAGAGGGGGGGTGAATCATACAAACTTAATCTTCCATAAAAACATCAGATTCAACCTTGGTAACACATACTTTAGTAATATAACCAAAATTGTTAAACATGCAAACTCAAAAGCATATAAACATCATAAACCTCATAACACCAAATTTAACATGGAAACCCAAATAGGGAAAAAGCATTGTGGGATTTCGAACCCACTAAGAAATATACTCTTCTAGAGTATGCTCGGTTAAAAGCAAATCCTATTAAAGATTACAAACACATTGCTAGATGTGACCCGGTTAAGGGATTTCCCTCAAATCTGTTAGGATCTTCACCTTGTTAGAAGTGACCTTGTTAATGGATTTCAAATACTCAATCAAAATGTCACCTTGCTAGAGGGTTTTACAAATAAGACTTTTAAGTCCACTCGGTTAAGAGATTTTCTGTCACTTTCACAAAATAACAGTAATAAAAATCTATCTACAACTTCACATCTAAAATGCTAAAGCAGATTTTTATTTGTTCAATACAATCTAGACATAGAACTAATCTTGTCCATTTGCTGGGCTTCTATACTCTGTTATTCAAATAGGTCTTCAAGCTTCTGTGCTCGATAATCACTATGTAGCATCCCTGTGCATACACTTGCCCGCAGACATTGTTTATCAACAGTCTCCTATTTATAAACAATTAGCTAACCGCTTAATCTCCTTGATCACATTTCCCATGATCAATCATAGCCATTAGATATTCAATCTTGTCTAGGTTCAATGCATCTTTCGATCTGAAAATGTTTTAACCCACCTAGGAACTTGCATATATTTCTTGGAACTTGTGCCAGGGTATTGCGGTTCAATCTGCATTGTAGATCTTCATGCTGACTTTCCTTTGCAATAGATTCATTAACAAACTATATTTATGGCATACCAATCATTTAATCAGTTCCAACTCATCAACTTCCTTCATTAAATAATGCATGTAAACATTTAATACATTCTATTATAGCTTGGGTACAACTCGGTAAATACTAAACTTCACTCGGTAGACATTCCGCCTTCATTAACTGATAGTGATAACCTTAGGGTTTACCGACTAGGTTCCTTAGGGTTTACCGAATAGGTTCTTTGCTTGATAATATAGTATAGTATTAACCTTTACAATTTACAATATATGTATGATGTTAAAACAATCTAAACATCATGATCTCATCATTGTCTGACTCGGTAATAGTTGCCCATTGAATACCTTATTCATCATAATCTTTCCTGTGCCTTTTACCGACATCTTTATATTCTTCAAATCATACTACTCAAGATATGGTAACATCATACTGAATTAGAAAATCAATTTCTTGACATCAATGACAAAATAATAATATCAAGACAGTAAACATCCTTAATCAGTTATATCCAAAATCATCAACAACCTTCTCAATATCCTTATGAAATGCCAACAATCTTTCATTGTCTGTTATAATGCTATATTGCCAACACCCTTGGCCCTTTAATAGATCACACAACCTTCCACATACTTTTTGATCTCACTCTTCATTTTATGCCAGAAATAGAATCTTCTAACCAACTCAAGGGTCTTGTCAATTCCAAAATGACCTGCCAATCCCCCACAATGCTTCTCTTTCACAATGTTTTCCCTCATGGAACATTTAGGAATGCAAAGTTGACTTCCCTTGAAAAGTAGACCTTCCTGCAAAATAAAATCTAAGAACTCCTTGTGGTACTTGTCACCTATTTCCTGACACACTCAGTATGCTTCTTGGAAATCCTCATCTCCTTGGTACATATCCTTCATGGAATTAATGCCTATGCTCTCCAACTAAATCTCCTTCACTATCAATTTCCTCCTACCGAGGGCATCAACTACCTTATTTTCTACTCCTTTCTTGTGCTTGATGGTGAAAGTGAATTCTTGAAGGTATTCCATCCACTTCATATGGCGATGATTCAACTTTTCTTGCCTATTCAATAAACTTAGAGCATGGTTATTAGTATAGACTACAAATTCCTTTGCCGATAAATAATGCCTCCATTTCCTCAAGGATTGGACCATTGCATACATATCTAAGTCATAGGCTGAGTACTTTTGTTTGGCTTCATTCAATTTTTCACTAAAGAAGGCTACTAGTATACCTTCTTGGCTCAAGACTCCTCCTATTGCCTTGTTACGCTCATCACACTCTATGGTGAAAACCTTATGAAAATTAGGTAAAACTAGTATAGGTTGTTCTTCTACCCTTCTTTTCAAATACTCAAAGGACTTATCTGCTTCACTAGTCCATACAAACTAGCATTGTCTACCCCCATTGATAGTGTCAATCATAGGTGCACATACACCACTAAAATTCTTAAGAAACTTCCTATAGAAGCTTGCAAGACCATGAAAACTCTTTACCTCACTTGCACTTCTAGGTGTAGGCCAATTGAGGATTTCTTCCACCTTGGATGGATACATCTTGAGGCTGCTCTTGGAGATTAGAAAACCAAGAAACACCAACTCTTCCTATAAGAAGACACATTTCTCCAAATTGATCTTTAACTTCTCTTCATTCAACCTTTTAAATACCAAATCCAAATGTATTAGATGCTCATCCCTATTCTTGCTTAAAATCAGAATATCATCTAAGTACACAACAAAAAAATGATTGATAAAAGGTTTCAAGACTTCATTCATGAGTCTCATGAATGTACTAGGAGCATTTGAGAGGCCAAATAGCATAACTAGCCACTCATAAAGTCCTTCATTTGTTTTGAAGGTTGTCTTCCACTCATCTCCCTCTCTTATCCTGATTTGATGGTAACCGCTCTTCAAATCCACCTTAGAGTAGTACTTGGCTCTTGCTAGATAGTCCATCAAGTCCTCTATCTGATGCATAGGGAACCTATACATGATTGTGATATTATTTATGGCTCTAGAGTCCATACATAATATCCATGTACCTTCTTTCTTAGGAGCCAATATTGCAGGGACAACACAAGGGCTAATGCTCTTCCTTATGAATCCTTTTTCTAGAAACTCATGTACTTGCCTTGCAAGTTCTTCATTTTGATTAGGGGTCAATTTATATGCTGCTTTGTTGGGCAATGTTGATCCTAGTATAAGGTCAATACAGTGACTCACATCTCTGAAAGGTGGTAGGGTCTCTGGTTTGCTTCCTACAACTATACCCTTGTATCGTTCCAACAACTCCTTCACTTCTCTAGGACCTGTATTCCTTTCTTGCACCTTGTCTTCCTCTTTCTTTCTCACTTATTCTCTTGGCTTCACCACTATGGCAAAGCATGGGGTACCCTTCTCTCTGATTGTCTCCATAAACTCCTCTTTACCTACTAACATGACACTAGTCAGAACATGACTGTCCTTACCATCATCCGGTGGTGGAGTCATAGTGTATTGCACACCATCTTTGGTCAACTTGTAGAAATTTTTCCTCCCATCATGTCTTGAGTCTACATCATATTACCATGGTCTTCCAAGGAGTAAATGGCAAGCATCCATCTCTGCAACATCACACAAGATCTTGTCTCTATATTCACCTATTTGAAAATCAACCCAAACTTGTTCACTTACCAAAGCTTGCTGCTCTTTGCTCAACTAGGAGACTTTGTAGGGGAAGGGATGCCGAAGTTTCTTCAATCCAAGCTTTCTGATCATCTCATTTGAAGAAAGATTATTAGTTGACCCTGAGTCCACAATGGCTCTACATACCTTTCCACTTACCTTGCAAGTAGTTCTAAACAATGTCTTCCTCTATGGTGGCTCCTTGGCAGTTAGTACCTTCAAGAGGGTCCTTTGGAACATCAGACACTCCCCTTACTGTGGATCTACATGCCTTGAAGGAGATTTCACACTTTGGGTGTCCTCTTCCTGTGCCAAATGGACTCTTCTTTCTCCACCTTGACTGTTAGAGCCTTGCTTTTTCGGGCATCTAGATGACTGATGGCCAACCTGATTACATGTGAAACACCTTCTGGTGAACACATTGGCTCCTCTACCCCCAAATCTACCTCGGTCATTGGGTCTCCTTCCTCAAAAACTACCCCTGTGACTTGGTTCTCATTTTGATTCTTGATCACTTGACTCTCCTTGTGGTTTAGGAGAGGTTCCTCTTCCACCAAATCTGCCTCTTCCTCTAAAGTTTCCTTCTCTTCCTCTACCTTGCTGGTCTCCCTTTCTTCTGAACTTTTCTTCAATTCTTAGTTGCATCTGATAGCATTTATGAGCTATCTCAGAATTGAATAGACTTAATTCATCTTGAATGGCATACTTGAGGCCATTCATGTATCTTGCCAACTTTTGCTTCTTATTCTCTCACACCTTTGCTCTTAAGGATAGTTTGTGGAACTCCTCTATGTATCTACTGACATCCAAATCCTTTTGTCTTAGGCTATGCAAATTCTTATGTATTTTCACTTCATAATCCTCAGGTACAAATTGCCTTTTCACCTCTACAACCATCCTCTTCCATGATAAGATGGGGTTCTTTCCCTCTTCTACTCTCTCATTTTGCAAGAAGTTCCACCAACTAAGGGCAAATCCTTTCATCTTAGACTTAGAAATCTTCATCTTTTAGTTCCCAGGAACATCTTCACACTCAAAGTGATTCTCTAAGGCCTCTAACCAATCTGTGATCTTCTTTAGGTTCATCTTCCTAGTAAACACAGGTAGGCTTGCTTTGTCATCTCTGCTACCTACTCTCTCAAGGGCTTCAAGGAAACTTCTCTGATCTGCAGGTATCCTTTATCTTGCCTACAAAAGAGAATCATCCTTATTCCCTTCTTCTTCTTCTTCTTCTTCTTCTTCAGATTCTCCTTTCTTCTTATCCATCTCACCCTTCAACCTATCCAATTCTTTTCTCATCTCTTTGTTGGTTGTGGCCTACTCTCTTACCAACTTGGCCAATTCAACGTTGGTCATCCTTCTTCCATCACTAGTGTCTTCTCCTTCTAAAATCTTGCCAACCTCCTCCTTCCACCATCAAGAACCTTTAAGGCTCTCATACCACCTGTTGTAGAGTGGGCAACAAGAAGGTAAGAAGACCCAATTCACCCTTCTAAGCCTAGACAAGGCTTATTTCAACCCACAACTAGGGTTCTACACACGCACCAATGGACTCAATCAACCACAACACTTCCTAAGGAGGTTTTGGTCTATTTTACAACCAAGGACATTCATCCTATGCCTTTCACCCAATTTTGAAGACTTCCTACTGCACCCAGGTCAAGGAACCCCTAGTTAGGCCTATTCCTTGTAGCCCTATTTGACCGATATTTCTCAAATAATCCAAATTTTCCTCAACAAACCCTAGGAAAAAATTAAATATTAAAGTACCCTTTTGGGTCTTACATCCAATTCTAAAAGATAGAATTATGACCTTTCTCCAGCACCCCTAAGCACCTACTGGGTTTGCAGACCTAATAGGCCTAATTAGGCCTATTTTCCAAAGCAACTACTTAAGAATGGGGTTGTAGAACCTAACTCACTCCTTGGGAATGTTAATTAGATATATAATGAACCAAATCCATCATTAAACTAGTTCCCAAACACTCCCTAGGTGACTATTTTCTCATTCCTCCTTATGGCTAGGCTAAACACATGGTTTTGTTTAACCTAGGGTTTGGTGGAAACCACACCAAATCTCACTCCCAGATTCCACCCTTTTGCAATAACAATATACACACCCTCAACCTACATTTACCAAAGGGCCATTTAATTCCTTAGTAGGATCTACAAGTTAGGGTCATGTTTTTTATGAAACCCTATGAACTGGGTCTTTCAGTGATAGGTTTTGGCAAACTGCCCACAACTTACTCCAAACTCCACCAATTCTAGTTAGACCACTTGCAGTCGAGCCTTCATTCACACCACAATCCAACCAATTCAAATTTTCATGCCAACCAATCCTTGGTCAGATCGTACAGCACGGAAAACTAGTGAAAATGGACAAAATCTGAGCTTTTTGTGTATTCAAACCACCAACTCCATACATTCATCATCCAACCTCCTCATAGATGATCTCAAAGGCACAAATAGGCCTTCCCCCAATGGCTAAAACTTATTTCCAACTAGTTATGACCATTGGAACTTCTTTGCCAATCGGTGGGTAAATGTTGCTTAGCAACTTTTGCAACTTTTTACAATTTTTGACAATTTGTCATATTTGACATTCCAAAGTCCCTAATGGACTTGTAGACCAACCTAAGCCTAAAAAAAATTAGGAAAACCTAACAACATACCTCCTACCCTACATGAACCCATGGTTAGAGTTGGTCACTAGGTTTATAAATGACCTAGAGCCAACTGACCTTACAAGAGGTTCTTTATTACATTCATAGGTTCCAAAGATCCACACCGATTCAAAACACCATCCTAGGTTGTAAGACCACCTACCAACACACAAACAACAAACAAACTCCAAAACCAAGAGGTGCCCTGCACCAAAATCCCCCATCAAGCAAAAATTGATTTGGCGATTTCTTCTTCTATGTTGCAAATTACCAAATTAAATTTCCCCCTTTACATTTTGGCGAACTTGACTCCTTACACCTTTAATTTTGATTTTTTATTTTCACATTTGAGTGTGTATGTAATTTTAAATTCAAATTTTCATTTACCAGTTTGATTTCCTTGCAAATTTTAAAAATTTAGAGGTTAATTTCACTAAAAACCTTAATTTTAATTTTTGAAATTGAGCTTGTGAATTGCATGATTTGGTTCAATTGTTTCAGATTTGAATGCTCCTTAATTTAAAAATTCAAATTTTCATCTACATGTTCAAATTTCAATCAAAATTTTAAAATTAAGTGGTTGATTTCAAAAACCCTAATTTTTAATTTAAAAATTGAGCTTGTGGGTTGTTTAAATTGTGAATTTCCCTCTTCATATTTAGCTTTTAATTTCAATACAAATTCAAAATAACAATCTTGGAACAAATTCTAATTTCAAATTTAAATTTTAAAATTAAGTGGTTGATGCAACAAACCTTAATTTTAAATTTAAATGAATATTGTGCATTTTCCAAATTTTCAATTTCCCTTTAAGAATTTAATTAAATATGGTCTTCTTTTATCCCCCTCCACGTCATAAAAGTGGCCCCTTAACCCTAAGGGTGCCCCTTTTTATTTTATTCTTTCAATTAATCATTTCATCAAATACCCTAATTATGTCCTATTTTGACCTTCAAGGCCTAATTTTGCACATCTAGACATCTTGGATAGCCACATCCTTCTGGAATTCGCTTTAAAATCACAATATCTTGCTTCCCCAAAAATTTGGCAAAAATTTGGTCGCACCAAGAGGTAGCCTCTTGGTCCCGACTTTTTCTCCTTGAATTTCAGGAGCTTGTTTTGGTGGTATTTACTGTTTAAATCCAAAGATTTGTGAAATTATATTGATTTTAGGTTAGTATAAGGTCAAAAACAAAGTTGGAGTTTCAACATTATAATTTCCAATATAAATTTTAAAATTAAGAGGTCATTTTTAGCCCTAATTTTAAATTTGAATTTCTTTCTCCTAGTGGGTAATTTTAATTTTAAATTAAGAGGTTATTTTTACATAATCCTAATTTCAATTTCCTAGGGGATTGCATCACAATTATTCTCTATCTTTTCAATCAATTTGTTCATTTAATTGAGTAATCATTTTTTCCTAAAAATTTGCATTATTCAATTATTTTGCAACTTAGATTCCAAAATTCAAATTTTAAATTTTAAATTTCAAACTTCTAATTTCCCCCCCTCAATGCATGAGTTTTACTACTACTAGTTCAACCTATAGTATCCATGTGATAAGAAGTTTTAGAATTAAGGCTTCCCAAGTTTTAATTACTGAGGAGATAGAGCCTAATTTGGATAAATTTTTCCATGAGGATATTGGTGGTTCTTGCATCCTACAAATGTTCCCATTTATCCTCATTCTTTAGATAATTCTCCTGATGTGGACTAATCACTGACTAGGGTTTCCATTGACCAATTAGAGAATATTGACAATCAATTTGAAAATATTCAACAATGGATGAGTCAACAATACCAAGAAAGTGAAGCTCTCCCATTGATTGAAGGATTAAAAAGAATGGTTCAAAGTGATAAACTTGGTGTTGATATTTTGCATGGCATTGCTCATATTGTTGATTCTAGTATTATGCCCATGAAGAGTTGTGCCAAAGCCTGAGGTTATACACAATCTTCTAGTCAAGATAATCATTTTATTCCTTTGACTACTCCTATGGCTAGTGTTCCCACATTTACATCAAATGTCATGGCCACCTCTATACAAAATGTCATACCTACAAGTGCTAGTCAAGGGGGAAACTACTCTTCTTTCATTCCTCCTACCATGAGTCTTTCGTTTGTTACCCAATATTCTCCTATACCTAGTAATGTTAGTCAAGGAGGGAACTCATCTTCTTTCATTCCTCCTACCATGAGCCTTCCATGTGTTACCCAATCCTCTCCCATACCTACCTATCATAATGTTCCGCCTCCTTATTCTCAACCCCACCTTCCTATAACAATATCCCTCCTTATTCTCAACCCTTCCTTAATTCAACAATGTTACCCCTCCTTCTCAATCCAACATGTCCAATTTCAACCCTTCTACCAAAGCTACCATCAATAGTCTAGCCCAAACAATGCCTTCCTTACAACAACACATAGATTCTATGAATCAATCTAAGTATAATGTGCCCATATTTGGTGTAGCAAGCCCATTATTGATTGACATTGTCTAAGATGTCCCTCCTAAGCACATGGATGTCCCTCAATTGGAACTTTATAATGGAAAAGGTGATCCCTTGACTCATGTTAAAACATTTCAAACTTTATGTAGTGACTTTTCTCATGACCAAAGATTGTTGGCTAAATTGTTTAATAGAACATTACGGGATAAAGCTTTGCAATGGTATTGTTCTTTTCTTATTCTATTACTTCTTTTCAACAATTGGCTAATTCTTTTATTCAACAATTTCACAATAATATTGGTCCTAAGATCATATTGATTGATTTGATGCATTGTAAGCAAGGTGTGAAAGAAAAAGTGACTGATTTTATTGGTAGATATAAGCATTTGTATTCTCAAATTTATTTTCCTGTGCCTGATCAAGCTATTCAAAATATTTTTATTGCTAATTTACAAAAAAGATATTAGGGATAAACTTATCTTTTCTGAGTTTACTTTCTTTAAATAGTTGTGTGTAGTGCTTCACAACTATCATCTTACCACGAGTCAATTGGAACAATCATCCTCTTCAATGGCTCCAAGTGAGAAGGGTGAAAGTGCTCAATAACCTTTTGTGAATTTCAAACCAAATAAGGGATTCACCAAATTTAATGACAATAACAACACTCATGTAGTAGCCACAATATGTGTGCTTCCTTTGTCTAAATACTTTAGAAAATAATTCACTCCTCTTAATGAATCTTTGAATAGTATTGTGTTTCAATTGTTACAAAGTAATGTGTTGAAACTTCCCCCTATCAAACCAATCGATCCATCTAAGACATCCTCTGCTTACTTTGATTCTAAAGCCTTTTGCCAATACCATCGTCAACCCAGTCATGACACTAAAAAGTGTTTTTCTTTGAGAAGTAAGATTCAAGACTTGATTGATAACAATACCATATTCATGGCTGGTGTGAATGATAAAGGAAACAAATAAGTAGCTCCTCCTAATCAAACCTTTCAAATTTTCACTAATCCTTTACCTTCCCATTCCACTAATGTGATTGAGACCAATCATTGTTTTGGTTTGCATGTGATATTGTAGTGTGTATGGTTATATTTTTGTAATTAGGTGATATGTTTTGAGCCAACCTTGATGATATTGGTCCAAGGTTGATATCATGTATAAATAAATGTAATATCCTTGTAATTAAGTGTGTGGTGCTATGTCGTGGATGAGTGAAATAATGTATTGATCTATCAGAGGTAGAGCAGAAGTGTGGGAAGAGGAAGTTGTATGTTCTTAATCAGAACATTAACCAAGCATGAGGAGATGCCATTTTTTGAGTTCATGATCTTCCGGATGTAATTAGAATGTGTTTGTAAGATAGTGAGTCTTCCGCAGGGTTGTAGCCCTTATTGTTTGAGTAGCGAGCTCTAGGAAATGTGCCTGAATGCATGTACATTACCCATTGTAATATTTCATATACTTCTAACAGGGTATCATTATATTGTGGGTAGTTTCCCACCGTGGTTTTTTCCCTTGACCGGGTTTTCCATATCAAAAATATTGGTGTTATGTGTGTTCATGTCAAGTTGTTGATTTATGATTTCACTATTAATTATCAGATCTGAGATTAAAGTAAGTTTCTATAAGTTTTAGTGACAAATGATTCACCCCCTCTCATTTTTCTTCCCTATTTTCATCAATTAGTATCAAAGAGGGTTCCTTTGGAGAAGTTTAACAATTTTAGGTGATCAAGGATGGTGATTTACAAGGAGAGTATGAGATTTGATGGAACAAATTATTCTCTTTGGAAGAACTGGGTGGAGTGTCACTTGAGTTGCATTGGGAAAGATTACTAGAAAGTTACTAGAGACAAATATATTGTACCTACAAATGGTCCTTCAAATTTGGATGAGATTAAGGAAGCTCAACATAATATCAAGGAAAAGGAAGCATTGTTGAGTACTATGATTGATTAAAAAATGATAAATGTGATGGAATTGCAGAGTAGTCATCAAATCTAGAAGAAGTTGGAAACTCTATATGAAGGAGACAACTATGTGAAGATTGATAAGTTGCAAAGCCTGAAAGGAAAGTATGAGATGTTGAAGATGGGTGAAGATGAGAACATTACTTCTTTTACGCAAAAGGTGAATGAATTTGTGTACAATATCAGATGTGTCGATTGAAAGTTGAAAGAATCAGAGATAGTTGCTAAAGCGATAAGATCCTTTCCTACATCCTATAAACATAAAGTTTCTTCTATTGAGGAGATCCAAACTGTGATATATGTGACCATAGACATATTGATTGGTAAGTTTTTAGCCTCTGAATTGAGTGAATTTGGTGATTCTCTACCTAAGGTAGAATCTACATTCAAAGACACTGTTTCTGGAAAGGATAAGCAAAGATTTGATCTGGGTGAAAGTTCTTCAGAAAGGATATATAGATATGATAAAGACATGAAGGAAATTAAATAAGAAGAGCAATATCTTGAGGAGCTTGAAGCACTAATTGCCAAGAGATTGCCTAAGGGAGCTGGTAAGTATGAAGGAAAGTTGCCTCTTGAATGTTGTTCATGCAATAAGATAGGATATTTTTGTTCAAGGTGTCCAGAAAGAGTTCCTAAGGAATCTTACAAGCCTAAATTTCATAAGAGATGTTGTTATGCTTTTGATGAAGGTGTGACAGATGATGAATCAAATAAAGGAAATTCAAGTGATAATGAACAAGTGTTTATTTCTATCAAGGAAGATGATCCAATGCCTACTAATTCTACTAGGTGCATTAATGAGGAAAGAGATTTGGCTGTACAAGTTGAAGAAAAAGATGAATGGGTGATTGGAAAAGGATACTCTCATCATATGACAACTGATAAGAAAAATTTTGCGAGCTTGGAAAAGTATGATGGTGGTCTTGTTAGGTTTGGTGATGACAAAGCTAGTATAATTCCTGGTATAGTTTCTATTTCTCTTGATGGTAAGCATAATACTAATGGCATCTTGTATGTAGAATGGCTAAAGCATAATATTTTGATTGTTGGACATATGGTTGACAAGGGATATGATCTTCAATTCAAGAATGAAAAGTGTAGAATCTTAAGTAGTTTCGAAAATGAAACTGGATCGGATACAAAGAAAAAAGGTAATATCTTTCACTTGAATGCTACTAGCAAAAGTTGGTTATGGCATAGAAGGATGTGCCATGTGAATTTTGAAAGCATGAATAAGATAAGTTCTACTCAAGTAGTAAGAGATCTTCCTAAATTGATGAATCCTACTAACTCTATATGCAAAAAATGTCAATTGGGGAAGAAAACTAGAGTTTCTTTCAAAACTAGGAAGTATTTTTCTAATGGATTGTTGGATTGTGTGCATACTAAATTGTGTGGTCCCTCTAGAGTCAGAAGTTTGCAAGGAGATGAATATTTCATGTTGCTTATTGGTGATTATTCAAGGATGATGTGGGTTACTTTCTTAAGGGAGAAGTCTGAAGCATTGGAGAAATTCAAGATTTTCAAAGCTATGGTTGAGACAGAGACATGATTGAAGCTAAAGAGTTTAAGATCTGATAGAGGTGGAGAATTTATCTCCAGTGAGTTCAATACATTTTGTGAAGAGAATGGGATAAAGAGATAGTTATTTGCTCCGAGAACCCCTCAACAAATGGAGTAGTGGAAAAGAAGAACATAACCACTCAAGAAGCTGGTAGGATAATGATGATTGAAGGAAATGTTTCACATATATATTGAAGAGAAGTTGTGAGCACTGCTATTTATACTCTTAACCGGGTGCATATCAAAGGTGATACCCATAAGACTCCCTATGAATTATGGTTTGGTCACACTCCTATTAGATATTTCAAAATTTTTGGATATAAATGTTATATCAGAAAAGATGAAGATTTATGGAAGTTTGATGCTAGATGTGATGAAGGAATATTTATTGGTTAATCTAATAAAAGAAATGCCTACCGGTGCTATAATAAGAGATTAAGGAAGATAGTTGAGAGTGCAAATGTGAAAGTTGATGAAGGTAATGAGTATCAGCCCAAATGCTTCGAATATGATTCAGATTATTAGAGTAATAATGCAGATAAAGGAAAGAAAGCTTAGAATCAGAACCAAGTTCAAACTGCTTCGGTGGATCCAGTAAATCAAGGTGAAGGAACTAGTGCAAGTGTTGAAGAAAAAGGTCAAGAGTTTGAAATTTAATAAAATCCTAAGACTCCAAGATATGTAAAATTAAATCATTTAGAAAATTAGATTATAGGAGATAAAAACAAAGGTGTTCAAACTAGGTGAATAATTGCAAAATATCAGGTTGAGTATTGTTTGATTTCTAGGATTGAACCTAAGGATGTGAGTGAAGCATGTAAAGATGAACATTGGGTGAAAGCGATGGAAGAAAAAATGAATCAGATTGAGAAGAATAACACATAGATCCTTGTTCTCAGACCAAAAGACAAAAATATAATTTGAACTAAATGGGCCTTTCAGAATAAATTGAATGAGGAAGGTGAAGTTGTTGGCAATTTGGAGGAATTGATTATGTGTTTCATTGTTGTTTATCATTGATGGAAACATTGGAAACACTGGCTGCACTAACTACTTTGGTTGTTTAACAGTATCCTTCTGGTCTCAGTAGGTTGTCTGGTTTCTGGTTGGATTAGATCATGATGATCCGGTATGCTCTAGTATGTTTAGGTTATGGAATTGTCTTATTAATGCTATTCAGATTCATGTTTAGTCAGTTGGTTTTGATCTGGTGATCAGAAGCTATCATGTATGCTGGCAAGCTTGGTTTGTTATTTCGACGAGGGTTTCACCAACAACTTTGTTGAAGATCTTTGATGTTATGCATAAGTGGTGTTGGTGCGGCTTCTAGTGGAGACTCAAGATGCTGATGGTGATCATGTTCGAGACTTGGTTGATTGGGATCATTTCTTTAGCATGTGTGGACCTATATTGGGGTCCTGGTTTATCTAGGTTGTGGACCGGTTTATGTAACATGTTTGTTGATGTTACTGATGTGTTACCAGTGGGATTTAAATATTAGTTTACATTGTTTTTGGCCTAATCCGACTTGGTTGATCATTTAACTATGGGTTTAAGTTATGAATTTATTGTATTATCTTTTAGGTGGGCAGCCTAATTGTTTAGGTCTCGGGTTGGTATAAATATGATGTAAGATCTCATTGTAGATGATGGTAAGAATAGAAGGGATAATGATAAGGATGTATGCGAGTGAATAATGTTGTAATCATTCATGCAAAGGATTTGGTCGATCATTCGTGATAGAGCTGGGATTGTGGAAGAGGTTTTAGGCCTCCGGTATTGATCTTAACCAGAACTGTACTTAGGCATGGGAGATGCTATACTTGCAGTTAAATCTTCATTCAGGATTGTTGTCTGAGGTTTTATGTAGTCAGTAAGACTCCTTTTGTGATGAGCAGTGTGCTCTAGGATGTTGGCCTTCCTGCATGTGCAGACCCCTTTTTGTAATATTTATTCATTTGATCAGTGGATAGATATTGTGGGTCTCTAATCCCACCATGGTTTTTCCTCTTTGAGGTTTTCCACGTATAAATCTATGGTGATATGGTGTTCATCTTTGTGATTACATTGTTGCTGATTGTTATATTCTTTTATGTTTACTGGTTGATAAGTTGTTGTATTAATAAGGTTAAAATTCTCCATTTTGGTAGAACACTGACTCACCCCCCCTCTCAATGTTCTTGGTTTCCAACAATTGGTATCAGAGTCTGGTGCCTTGAAAGAAGTTTAAAAACTTGAGGAAGATTTTGTATCCAAAATCTATGGAGATAAGTTTAAGGAAGGAACTTTAAGTAGCTCTTGAAGACTATGATGCTGAAAGATTGAGGAACATGAAGATGCATGATGAGTTGAGGTCTATGAAGGAATTCATTTTTACTCTGCAGGAGAGGTTGTCAACTGCATAAGCTAGGAGGAAGAGAAGGATGCCCTTAAGGAATAATGTCAGAAGCTGAGTCAGGAGAATATGGTTATGAGGAATGAAATGCAAGCCCTAACTATGAGGATGTCAAAGGAGATTGAAGATCAGAAGAAGGAAGAAAATATTGCTATATCTCTAAAAGACAGATCTGAGGAATGCATTTGGTTGGTTTATGAGAATGATACGTTGATAACTGAATTGGTACAGTCACAAGACAATGAGCAGGAATTGGAAAGAATGGCAACAATCCTAAGAGATGATTTGACTATTTCAAATTAATACAAAGATAAGTTCAAGGTTAGTTCTGCTAAGCTTGACGAAATATTGAAGGATCAGAGGGACACTAGAGACAATAGTGGTCTTGGATTTGAGCATGGAGAGAGCTCCAGTACTGTAAATGAAGATCAGAAGGTCAACTAGAATCAGAGGTCATTGGTAAGGTAGCCCAATGCATATAAATTTAATGGTAGAAGCTTTGTTTGTAATATATTTGGTCACATGGCCAGGAATTGTAGAAATAGAGCAAATTGGAATAATAATACAGTTTCCGATGAATGTTCAAATTGTAAGAAGTATGGTGATAAGACAAAAGATAGTAGAATGAATATGAAATGTCATGCATGTGGAAAGTTTGGACATATGGCTAATCAATGCAGGTCAAGGAATGGTCAAGGTTACAGTAAGGCAATTCAGAGGAACAATGTCACATGTTATGCATGCAATGAAGTGGGATATATTGCTAAATTTTGCAGATGTAGGAACCTACCAGTAGGAAGTGATGAAGCTAATGATAAATATTTGTTGGATCTTGGATCTTGTTTGGTTCACTGGTAAGTCATTTTATGAGTTATGGTTTGGTCATACATCTATAGTTAAGTATTTCAAAATATTTGGTAGTAAATGTTATATCAGGAGAGATGATTTCATTGGAAGATTGATTCTAAATGTGATGGAGGAATGTTTCTTGGTTATTCTAATGAAAGCAAAGCATATAGATGTTATATCAAAAGATTGCAGAAAATTGTTGAGAGTACTAATTTCAAGGTGGATGAGATGAATAGAAGTCAAATTAGAGTTTATGAGCAAGAACCGATAGTGGAAATGATCATAACTGAATCGGTAACACCTTTACCAGAATAGATTGTTGAACCAGTTACTTCAGTAGTATCAAAAAATTCAACAATAACTGAAGATCTGAAAAGAGGAACAGAGAGTCAAAAAATTTATAGGTATGAAAGGTTGAATCATTCAGAAGATCAGATAATTGGGGATAAGAACAATAGAGTGATGACAAGAAGGAGGTTGGCAGCTGATGAGGTATGCTTGACTTCTTTAATTATACTGGCATTAGTAATTGAAGCATGTAAGGATAAATGCTGGATGAAATCTATGGAACAGGAATTGGATCAGCTAGATAATGATAACATGTGGTCGTGGATGTTATTGAAACTTGGCTTGATTGGTTTGCAATTGATATTTTCAGAAGAAAGGAATTGATCATGTTGAATCCCTACTCCGGTAGCTAGAATTTTCAGATGTTTTCAAGGATTATTTGGTATGGTTTTTTGTTTTATGATGAATTTACACTTTGATCAAGTTCAGATGTGGATTGGGTTAGAGATACAGGTAACCAAATAGGCTCATCCGATGAAGCTTTCTTTCTTGGGAAGAATCTTGTTTCGTGGGTCAACAAGAAACAATCATGTACTTCTTTATGTACAGCTGAAGCTGAGTATGTTGCTGCTACTAATAAATGTACACAAGTTCTATGGTTGAAGCATATGTTGAAGGATTTAAAGTTGGATTGTGACGTACCGATAGTTATTCATTACAATAACTCTGCTACTATTGTCATCTGACATTTCTATAATTTTTCTGAAGGAGCTGGTGGAAGCAAATGAGGTTAGATTGGTTTGAGGAATCATTTGAGCATTTGTGTGACAGGTTGAGGTAGTCTGCCCTCCGGTAGAGACCTGAGTGATGTCATTTGGTATCAGTCTAGTATGCATTATCAAAGCTATTGTTTATTCTAGATTGATGTGTGGATGCTACTGCTCAGGAGGACTAGCTAGTCTTATGATTAAGTGGTTTATGATTTTGCTTTGATGTTTTTGTCATATTTTTGGCATTGATGTCAAAGGGGGAGAGTTATTCATGTGAAAAACATAAGGAGTTGTATACATTAAGGGGAGAGATACTTATGTGTAATATAGAGCTTAACAGAGATATTGGTCTAAGGGGGAGATTATTGGAGGAACATAATTTCAGATTGGTTGTATCCGATTGGGGGAGTTTGGTTCAATTCTATGGATGGTTGATTGGTACAGAGATATTTTCTTCAGAACTTCATTGTCATATCATGTTGTGGGAGATTGTTGGCTATCTTCCACTGGGGGAGACTTGTTTGGAATTTATTGGCACTTGGATGTTTTTCACATCTAGTATTGCCATCATTGCCAAAGGGGGAGATTGTTGGATATTTGGAGGAATTGATTATGTGTTGCATTGTTGCTAGTAATTGATGGCAACATGGGCAACATTGGCTGCACTAGCTACTTTGGTTGTTTACCAGTATCCTTTTGGTCTTGGTAGGTTGTTTGGTTTCTAGTTGGATTAGATCATGATGATTCAGTATGCTCTGAAATGTTTGGGTTATGGAATTGGCTTATTCATGCTACTCAGATTCAAGTTCCATTAGTTAGTTTTGATATGGTGATCGGAAGCTATCATGTATGCTAGCAAGCTTGGTTTCTTGTTCCAATGAGGGTTTCACCGACAGAGCTTTGTTGAAGATCTTTTATGTTATGCATAAGTGGTGTTGGTGTGGCTTCTTGTGGAGATTCAGGATGTTGATGGTGATCTTGTTTGAGACTTGGTTGATTGGGATCATTGCTTTAGCGTGTGTGGACCTATATTGGGTCGCGGTTTATCTATGTTATGGGCCGGTTTATATAACATGTTGGTTGATGTTCCTGATGCGTTATCGACGAGATTTAAGGATTGGCTTAAATTGTTTTTGGCCTAAGCTGACTTGGTTGATCATTTAATTATGGATTTAATTTATGAATTTATTGTATTATCTTCTAAGTGGCCGACCTAATTGTTTAGGTCCCTGGTTGGTATAAATATGATGTAAGATCTCATTGTAGATGATGGCATGAATAGAAGGGATAATACTGATAAGGATGTATGCGAGCGAATAATGTATTAATCATTGATGCAGAGGATTTGGTCGATCATTGGTGATCAAGCTGGGATTTTGGAAGAGGTTTAGGTCTCTGGTATTGAGCTTAACCAGAACTGTACTCAGGCATGGGAGATCCTATACTTGCAGTTCAATCTTCATTCTAGATTGTTGTCCGATGTTTTATGTAGTCAGTGAGACTCCTTTTGTGATGAGCAGTGTGCTCTAGGCTGTTTGCCTTCCTGCATGTGCGGGCCCCTTTTTGTAATATTTATTCATCTGATTAGTGGATAGATATTGTGGGTCTCCAATCCCACCATGATTTTTCCTCTTTGATATTTTCCACATATAAATCTATGGTGTTATAGTGTTCATATTTGTGATAATATTGTTGCTTATCATTATATTTATTTATGTTTACTGGTTGATAAGTTGTTGTATTAATATTGTTAAAATTCTCCATTCTGGTAGAAATATGATTCACCCCCCCTCTCAGTGTTCTTGGTTTCCAATAGAAGTTGTTAGGAATAAAGAAAGACTTGTTTGTAAAGGATATTCATAGATGGAAGGAATTGATTTTGAGGATACTTTTTCTTTGGTGGCAAGAATTGAAGCTGTTAGATTATTTCTTGCTTATGCTACTTATAGGGATTTCAAGGTATATTAGATGGATGTCAAGTTAGCATTTCTAAATGGCGATTTGGAAGTGGAAGTATACATTGAGAAATCAAATGGATTTGAATTGACTAATGAAAAAACATGGTTGGTCAATTGAAGAAAGCCCCCAGAGATTGGTATCCTAGATTGGATAAGTATCTATTGAAGCTTAGATTTAACAAAGGTATTGTTGATAGTAATATATATTTTAAGATTGATCATGATAACATTTTGATTGTTGAAGTTTTTGTTGATGACATTATTTTTGGAGGGAACGATAGTTTGTACAAGAAGTTTGCTGATGAGATGCAAAATGAATTTGAGATGTTTATGATTGGTGAGATGAAATTATTTTTGGGATTGCAAATTACTCAGTTGGATAGAGTTATCTTCATATCTCAGTCAAAGTATGTGAAAGAATTGTTGAAGAAGTTTGGATTAGAGGATTCAAAGCTAGTTGGTACTCCTATGGTGACCGGATGTAAGTTGACTAAGGATGATAATTCCCCTAAAGCAAATCAGACCAGATACAAATCTATGATTGGTGGATTGTTATATTTGACTCAAACTAGACTGGATATCATGAATGTTGTTTGTCTTGTTGCTAAATTTCAAGTTGATACTAAGGAATCTCATGTTATTGTAGTTAAAAGAATCTTTAGATATCTAAAAGGAACTATTGATTTTGGTTTATGGTATCCTAAAGATGATGATTTTGCTTTGAATGCCTTTACTGATGCTAATTGGGTAGGAGATGTTGATGACCGGAAGAGTACTAGTGGTTTATGGTATCCTAAAGATGATGATTTTACTTTGAATGCCTTTACTGATGCTAATTGGGCAGGAGATGTTGATGACCGGAAGAGTACTAGTGATGGTACATTTTTCTTGAGTTAGAGATTGGTTTCATGGTTGAGTAAGAAGCAAAATTCCATTTCTTTATCTACTACAGAGGTAGTGTATATTGCTAGTGCTAAAAATTGTACTTAGGTGGTTTGGATGAAGCAAATGTTGAAAGATATCAAAGTAGTATATGATAAGCCTATTTCTATTTACTATGATAATTAAAGTACTATTAACATTTCTAATAATTCAGCACTCCATTCAAAGAATAAGCATATATCTATCAATTTTTATTTTTTTTGAGAGAAGGTAAATGAGAAAGAAATAATATTAGAATTGTTGGATATTGTTGGGCATTGCTACTATTAGGATATGTTTTTGTCATTGATGTCAGCATATTCTTATGATTTGCCTTGGTGATTGTAGATTGGGAAGATCTTATGATCCGGTTTTGTGGTTTTGTTTTGTTGTGTTGATGCTTTGAAAAGTTTGGTATTTCCTCCGGTATATTCCAATGTGATCAACTCAAGATCTGAGTTTTTGGGATATTGTTTGGGATGGTCTTGTGTATCTTCATTTCAAATCGATTATGATTTGGTACTCCACAAGTTATCTTCCTTCATGACAGTTGTTGATTGGTTGTATTCTTGAGTTTCAAATGTTGATCAATGAAGATTTGATAAGTGGTGTTGGTGTAGATTTTATTGATGATTATAATGTGCTTGTTGGTGTTTCCTAATTCTATCCTATTTATTTTGATGATCCATATTGATCATTGTGTGATTTATTGGTGGTTTTCATGAACCGGTGATGATTTTTGTGCTATGCGGTATTTCTGGTGGTGTAGCGTGTTGTAGTTGATCTTGGCGTGATTTCTAGTGGAGTTGAGCGTTTGGATATTTGAATTAGGTCCATGTTATGTCCTGCAAATAATTATACTAGTCCAGTGGTTGATATTTGTATCGTGTGATGTAATTTTGTAATTGTGAGTTGAGGGTTTAGCCGACCTTATTGTCAAGGTTGATGAATTATATATATATATATATATATTCATGTAATTTAGTGTCAGAAGTTGTGTTTGCATTACCAGAGAGAGGTTTTTGTGCGAACAAGGATTCATCCTTCAGTATTGTGATTGAGAAAAGATTGGTATTGCAGGGTAGACATTTATGCTGAGCCAAAACTTAATCAGGCATTTGGAGATACTATTCTTTCAGTTCTTTCCTTTTGGATTGTAGTCCGGATCTGGTTGTAAGTCAGCGAGACTTCCCTAAGGGTTGTAGCCTTCTAGGTCATTATATTTGAGCAGTGAGCTCTAGGAAATGTGTCTGAATGCATGTGCATTCCCCCTTGTAATATTTTCACATACTACTGTAGAGTATAATATTACTGTGGGTAGGTTCCCACCATGGTTTTTCCCTTAACGAGGTTTTCCACGTCAAAAATCTTGGTGTTTTGTGTTGTTCTTTCAATTTTCTTATCTCTATTATTGTTGTAGTTTGTTAGATCTATATTTGTGACTAAGTTTTCTAATCTGGTGAAGACTAATTCACCCACCTCTTATTCTTCCTTCATTATTGTTGCCAACAATTGGTATCAGAGCTAGATCCTCAGGAAGAAGCTTAATTGCTTGAGGAGATCTGGGATGACAACTATCTTTGAGAAGGACAGTCCATGATTTGATGGAAGTAACTATGCTATATGGAAGAACCGGATGGAGGTGCACTTGAGCTATCTTGGAGAAGATCATTGGAAGATTACAAAGGATGTCTATTGTGTTCCTCAGAATAGAACGATTATTGTTGCTGAGATCAAGGAGGTTGAAAGTAACATCAGAGTGAAGGAAATAATTCTTAGTGCCTTTACTAATTCAGAGATGACAAATGTAATGGGACTTCAGACCACACATGAGATCTAGGAGAAGCTTGAGACCATGTATGAAGGAGACAACTAGGTGAAAGTTGTTGAGTTGCATAGTTTGAAAGGAAAGTATGAGACATTGAAGATGGGAGAAGATGAGAACATACACTCTTTCATGGCTAAGGTGAATGACCTTTTCCTAGTAATTAGATGTATTGGTGGAACCCTTGAAGAAGATGAAATTGTTGCTAAGGTGTTGAGATCATTTCCTCCTACATACAAACATAAGGTAGCTACTATTGATGAGATATGGAGTGTGACCACAATGACAATAGATATCCTGGTTGGAAAAATTGATGCATTTGAGCTGAGCGAGTTTGGAGAATCATATGGAAAGTATGAGACATCATTTAGAGCATCAGTATCTATATCTAGAAAGAAGAAGTATGATCCTGATGAGTGCAAAATATCCAGTTATGAAAGAAAGAGAAGAGAGATGGAAGAGAAAGAAAGAGAGCTAGATGAGCGTGAAGCATTGATTGTCCAAAGATTTCTTAAAGGAGTTGGTAAGTATGATGGAAAATTGCCTTTGAAATGTTTCTCTTGCAATAAGATAGGACATTTTCTTCTAGATGCCTAGAGAGAATGGCGAAATATGATAGGCATGATAAGTTTGATAAGCATGATAGGAATGATAGATATGGGAAGCATGAGAAGTATGATAAGCCTTACAAGTCTAACTGAAAGTATAGGAATTAGAAGAATTTTTATTATGTTGTTGATGAAGGTGTCACAAATGAAGAATTAGAAGGAGATGAAGTTGTATTTCTTGCCATTAAGGAAGATGGACAAGTATCTATTGATTCCACTAGTTGTATTATTGAGGAAAACCTTTAGCTACTAAAGTTGAAGAAAGAGATGAATGGGTGATTGACAACGGTTGTTCACATCATATGACTTGTGATAAAAGAAAATTTGTGAGCATGGAAAGGTATGATGGTGGAATAGTAAGATTTGGGGGTGAAAAATCCTATGTGATTTGTGATAGAGGTTCTATTTATTTTGATGGTAAGCATAATACTGATGATGTCTTGTATGTTGAAGGTTTAAAGCATAATATTTTGGGTGTTGGATAGATGGTTGATAAAGGTTATGATCTACAATTCAAGAATGGAAAATGCAAAATCCTAAATGCCTTCAGTATAGAGATTGCATCTAGAACCAAGAATGAAGGCAACATTTTTCACTTGAATGTTGGTGAAAAAAGTTGCTTGATTGCTCAAATTGATGAAAGTTGGTTGTGGCATAGGAGAATGTGTCATGTAAATTTTGATTCAATGATTAAGATCAGTTATACACAAGTTGTTAGAGATATTCCTAAGATTGTTAATCCTTCTAATCCAGTATGTAAATAATATCAATTGGGTAAGAAAATAATAATTTATTTCAAAAGTAAACAATATACATCTAATATATTGCTAGATCTTGTGCATACAAACCTATGTAGAACTACAAATGTTATAATTGTGTAGGGAGAGATAATTTATGTTTCTAATTAATGATTATTCCAGGATGTTGTGGGTTGTCTTTTTGAAGGAAAAATCAAAAGCATTGGAAAAATTCAAAATATTTAAAGAAAAGGTTGAGACTGAGTCTGGATTAAATGTGAAATGTCTGAGATCTGACTAAGGTGGAGAATAATGTTCCAGTGAATTTAATTCATTTTGTGAGAAGCATGGGATCACAAGACAACTATCTCCTCCTAGAACCCCTCAACAGAATGGAGTTGTTGAAAAGAAGAACATAATTGTCTTGGATGCTACAAGGACTATGTTGATTCAAGGGAAGGTTTTGAAGATATACTGGAGAGAAGCTATTAGCACTTGTATCTACACATTCAACAAAGTTCATATTAAAGGTGATACAGGTAAGACTCCTTATGAGTTATCGTTTGGTCATGTTCCTACTGTGAGATATTTCAGAGTATTTGGTAGCAAATGTTATATCAAGAGAGATGAGGATGTAGGAAAGTTTGATGCTAGAAGTGATGAAGGAATTTTCTTGGGATATTAAACAAAGAGAAAAGCCTACCAGTGCTAAAATAAGAGAGAGAGAGAGAGAGAGAGAGAGAGAGAGAGAGAGAGAGAGAGAGAGAGAGAGAGAGAGAGAGTAGAAGGTGCAAATGTGAAGGTGGATGAGAACCTTGGGAAATAGATCAGAGCATGCAGATATGATGATGGTCAACATATTGTTCTAAACCCTATTTAGACTGAAGAGCCAAAGAAGAATGATCCAGTAGAGACTGTTAATCTAGATGTTGCTACTACTAGTGAAGATGTACAAGAACCTGAGAATCATAACAATCAGAAGACCTCAGGGTATGTAAGATTGAACCATTTAGAAAATCATATTATTGGTGAAAAAAATAAGGGTGTGATGACTAGACGAAGGTTAGTTGTTGAAGAAGTATGTTTGATTTCTAAAGTTGAACCTAAATATGTTATTGAAGCTTGCAAAGATAAAAATTGGATGAGAGATATGGAAGAAGAATTAGATCAGACTAAAAAGAATAAAATATGGGAGCTTGTCCCTAGACCTAAAGATAAGAATGTTATTGGTTCTAAATGGGTATTCAGGAACAAATTAAATGAAGCCAGTGAAGTTGTCAGAAATAAAGCTAGACTGGTTTGCAAAGGATATTCACAGAAAGAAAGAATTGATTATGAGGAGACTTTTTCTCTGGTGGCCAAACTTGAAGCTGTTAGACTGTTGCTTGCATATGGTACTTATAAAGATTTCAAGGTATATCAGATGGATGTCAAATCTGCCTTTTTGAATGGTGATCTTGAGGAAGAAGCTTACATTGAGCAACTCGATGGATTTTCATTATCAGATGATGGAGACATGGTATGTATGCTAAAGAAAGCTCTTTATGGATTGAAGCAAGCCCCTAGAGCCTGATATGATAGATTAGCCAAATATTTGTTGAAAATGGGATTCAATAAAGGTGTTGGTGATAGTAATCTATACTTTAAGATTGAGAATGATAACATCTTGATTTTTGAAGTCTTTGTTGATGATATTATCTTTGGAGGAGATGATAACTTGAGAATGAAGTTTGTCGGTGATATGCAAAAAGAATTTGAGATGTCTATGATTGGAGAGATGAAATTTTTATTAGGTTTGCAGATTTCACAGACTAGAAAAGATATATTTATATCTCAAACTAAATATGTGAAGGAATTGCTAAAGAAGTTTGGGTTAGATGACTCCAAACCTGTTGGAACTCCTATGGTGACTGGCTGTAAATTATCTAAGAATGATGAATCTTTGAAAGCTAATCAGAGTTTGTATAGATCTATGGTTGGTGGACTACTATATCTTACTCAAATTATGTTGGGCATTATGTATATTGTGTGCATAGTTACTAGATATCAAGCTGATGTGAAAGAGATTCATGTCACTATTGTTAAGAGGATATTTAAATACTTGAAGGGAATTGTGGACTATGGTTTGTGGTATCCGAGGAATGATGATTTCATGCTATGTGCTTACACTAATGTTGATTGGGCTGGTGATGTAGATGACCAGAATAGCACTATCGGTGGAGCATTCTTTTTAGGTAAGAAGTTGGTTTCATGGGCTAGTAAGAAACAAGATTTAGTATCTTTATCCATTGTTGAAGCTGAGTACATTGTTGTTGTTAGTAATTGCACTCAGGTAGTTTGGATGAAGCAAATGTTGAAGGATAATAGAGTTATCTATGATGATCCTATTGTCATATACTGTGATATTTTAAGTGCTATTAACATGTCAAATAATCCAGTGCATCATTCAAAGACTAAACATGTGTCAATCAAATATCATTACTTGAGAGAACAAGTCAGTGAAGAGAAAGTGAAGTTGGAATAAGTATCTACAAAAGAATAAATTGGTGATATTTTGACTAAGATTTTTCCTACAGATACATTTGTCTATTTGAGAGACAAGTTAGGGGTATCTACCCCTCTTGATGATAACTAGATGCATTGAGTTGCATCAATCCAGTGTATTTCAGAGCCTTATCTCTCTATCCAGATTGATGAGTTGGTGTTGCTCCTTTGGTGGAGTAGTCTATGTTTTAGGGGGAGAAATTCCTGAGATTCATGTTTCATATTCTAAGGGAGAGAGAGTTTGGTTTTCTATTTTGAGATCTTTGGCATTGTTGTCAAAGGGTGAGAGAGATCATGTGAAAAACTTCTTTATCTGTCTTGATCTTAGGAGAAGTTTACTGGAGATATCTTCTTTCTTTGCATTGACTATTTTTCACATTCATATGTTCCCATGAATGCTAAAGGGGGAGATTGTTGGATATTGTTGGGCATTTATGCTGCTAGGATATGTTGTTGTCATTGATGTCAACATATTCCTATGATTTTCTCCGGTGATTGCAGATTGGGAAGATCTTATGATCCGGTTTTGCAGTTTTGTTTTGTTGTATTAGTGCTTTATAGAGTTTGGTATTTCCTCCAGTATATTCCGATGTGATCAGATCAAGATTTGATTTTTTGGGATGGTCTTGTGTATCTTTATTTCAGATGGATCATGATTTAGT
Source organism: Cryptomeria japonica (assembly GCF_030272615.1). Lineage (NCBI taxonomy): Eukaryota > Viridiplantae > Streptophyta > Pinopsida > Cupressales > Cupressaceae > Cryptomeria > Cryptomeria japonica. Next base: position 457,571,596 of record NC_081410.1, on the reverse strand, counting down.
ACTCTGCAAGTTATCTTTCTTCGTGACAGTTGCTGATTGGCTGTATTCTTGAGTTTCAGATGTTGATCGATGAAGATTTGATAAGTGGTGTTGGTGTAGCTGTTACTCATGATTATAACATGCTTTCTAGTGTTTCCTAATTGTGCCCTATTTGTTTTGATGATCTATATTGATCGATGTGTGAGTTATTAGTGGTTTTCATGAACCGGTGATGATTTTCGTGTTATGCGGTATTTCTGGTTATGCAGTATTTCTGGTGGTGTAGCATGTTGCGGTTGATCTTGGCATGATTTTTGATGGATTTGAGAGTTTGGATATTTGAATTAGGTCCATAATATGTCATGTAAATCATTATATTGGTCTGGTGGTCAAACTTTGTATGGTGTGATGTAATTTTGTAATTGTGAGTTGAGGGTTTAGCCGACCTTGTTATCAAGGTTGATGAATTGCATATATATAGGTGATATATTCATGTAATTTAATGTTAAAGGTTGTGTCTACATTATCAGAAAGAGGTTTATGTGTGAACAAGGATTCATTCTTCAATATTGTGATTGAGCAGAGATTGGTGTTGCAGGAAAGACATTTGTGCTGAATCGGAACTATAATTAGGCATTTGGAGATGCTATTCTTTTAGTTTGTTCCTTCTGGATTGTAGTCCAAATATTTTTGTAAGTTAGTGATACTTTCCTGAGGGTTGTAGCCTTTTGGGTCATTATATTTGAGTAGTGAGCTCTAGGGAGTGTGCCTAAATGCATGTGAATTCCCTATTGTAATATTTTCACAAACTACTGCTGAGTATAATCTTACTATGGGTAGGTTCCCACCATGGTTTTTACCTTAATTGAGTTTTCCACATAAAAAATCTTGGTGTTGTGTGTTGTGCTTTCAATTTGATTATCTTTGTTATATCTGCAGTTTGTCAGATCTGTATTTGTGATTAAGTTTGCTAATCTGGTGTAGACTGATTCACCCCCCCCCTCTTAGTCTTCGTTCATTATTGTTGCCAACAAGAATATGTATCCACAAAGGAACAAATTTCAAACATTTTCATGAAGCCTTTTCCTCAAGATGCTTTTGAGTATCTCAAAGAGAAGTTAGGGGTGATTGTCCCTCCTGACTAGAACTAAGGTGAATTGGTATGCATTAATCCAATGCATTTCACAATCATAGCTTGTGATCCAGATTGATGTGGTGGCTGCTGCTCAAGGGGAGTAGTCAGATGTTCATATTTGTGAGTTTTTGTGGTGCAAATATGTGCATTTTCCATTGATTTCAAAAGAGAGATTCATGTGACAAACTGAGTAATAATCGAAGGGGGAGAGAGTATCAAAAGAGTGATGAGATTTTGGGGGAGAGATTTTCCTTTTCCTTGTCATTTATTTTTTTCACATCATATGTTTCCATCAATGCCAAAGGGGGATATTGTTGGATGTGTTATGAAAATATGTACTTATGAGATATCTTTGACTATTTGAGAAATATGTTGTCATTGACATCAACATATTTTCTCTATTTGGTGCAGTGATGTAGTGGAGTTCGGTTAGTTGGTTCATGTTGTATATTGATTATTAGTGGTTGAGGATTAAAGGGTTTTTAGAGTGATATCTCTAGTTGATTCAGTGCAAGTGTCAGAGGTCCGCATGATGATTTGAGTGAGTTATGAGTATCTATGTTGTGACCAATTTTTCTATTGTTCAGTGTTGCCAGTTTTCATTATTTTGATCCGCATTTCTCTACATTGTAATATCTTGGTTTTTGGATTTGGAATTATGTTTGGGAAATTGGTGTGTGTCTTCAATTCAAATGGTTCATGGTTTGGAGCTCCGCAAATGATTTTTTTAGGTTGATAGTCAATTCAATTATTATTCTTGAAGTTCGGTATGATGATAACAATGATTCTAGTAATTTGAGTTGGTGCGGAAGTTGCGGTGGTAATTCATGATTCTTGTGGATGTTTCTAGATCATGTGCTATTCGTGTTGGTGGTCCGCATTGATTGATGAGTGCGTTATTCATGATTTTTTTGATTCGGTGGTGTTCTTCATGTTCTTGGCCAACATGGTGATTGCACCGTGTTGTGGATGTTTGAGATATAATTCTTGGAGGTGTTTCATATTCGAGGTGGTGGCTTAGGTCCATGATATGTCTTAGCCAACATTGTTTTGGTCTGCATGTGATATTGTAGTGTGTATGGCTATATTTTTGTAATTAGGTGATATGTGTTGATTCGACCTTGATGATATTGGTCCAAGGTTGATGTCTATTAGGGGTCCCATAGATACTGAGAGGGGGGGTGAATCAGTATCTAACTGGTAATAAGAATTTATTAAGTTAAAACATGCAGAACATAATATAATAGAGTACCGGTATGCAAGAAATAATGCAATAAACAGAATCAAGAATATCCACATGAAAAGTACACCATAACACAGATGTTTAACGAGTAAACCCAGTGTGGGAAAAACCTCAGTGGGATTTGTGACGCACAATATTCACTCACTGGCCAATAAGAGAATATTACTTACAATAGGGGCCTGCACATGCAAGAAGGCTAACTGCCTAGAGCTCACTGCTCAATGGGAAGTCACACTGACTTACAATAAGGATTATACTAGTCCAATGACTTGTACTACTTTACAATAGCATCTCCAATGCTAGATTTAGTACCGGTTCTTTCTCTATTCTTTACATATACCCTTGACCTATAATTCGCACATTAGGTCTACCTAATAATTTTCTTTATGCCCTTTTTATCACCTATCTCATTTTTCAAATGTCTGTAATGATCTCCTTTATATACAAGAGTCATTTTACAATTTACCAAGTCGGCTTACAATAATAAACAAAATATTGCATAACAAAAATCCTATCGGCCTCTGTGCCGGTATACATATTTTCTTCTGTGTCGGTGCCAGTGTAGAGTGATCTGTTGATGCTGGTGCATTGTCTTGCCTATGTAATGCTTTGTCGGTGCCATAGGATTGCAAGGTTGCCATCAATGACAAAACCTTCAATCACATACAATGTCTCATTGGAGTGTCCATATGCCAACAATCTCCCCCTTTGGCATTGATGGCAACACTCATGAGAAATTTCAAAAAGTATCCAAAATGTGTAGTCCAAAAAAAATGTTTACCAAAAATATAAGAGTTCCCCCTGAGCATATGATTCCTGTATTTTGAACTTTCTCATTCCACTACTCCCCCTTTGGCATCAATGACAAAGGTTGTCAAGATGTCAGTAGAGTTTGTAGGTTCATCTATCCTCAACCGTGTAGCTGGGTAGTTATTATCTGAAAAAGAGCTCCCAAAATTAAGTTTATACTATCCATAAATTTTTTACTATATTTTATTGTTGTTTATGTCCTCTTTACTCTACCGGTGAGATGTTGCAAATGCTCTGCCAGTGTTTTGTTGTCTTGTGTTAGTGCCTTTGAAATTTCCTTCTGCAAAGATGCTAAATAGTCTAATCTTGGACTCAGTTTAGACCTCAGATGTTTTGCCTTGTTTATTATTCTCTCTTTTTCTCTTTCCAGTTTGAGCAATTCTTCCTCAAAATTTTCTATCTTCTCTTCAAAAACTAATAATAACTAATAATAATGTTTTAGTGCAGTGAAAAAAAACATGGGAGATGCGGGAGGAGCGGGAGCTCAAATTTCAAATTTCCATCAAGGCGGGAACCCTGGTTCCAATGGTGAGAGTGGCCAGATCAATGGTGTTGGTCCTATGGACGATAAGGACAAGCCCCGGACCTCCTAGTCCCAGTTGCTGACTCACAGTCTGGTGGTACTCTGTTTGTCATGACAGCAGATTCTTCAGGACATCTGGGGGTAGGGTCCAATGGGGGGCCTATGCCACTTGTAGACTCCATGGATAGCGGGAGGGAGGGAAAAAAATGGTCTTCCCTTTTTGGATCTAGACCAACTGGTAAATCCTCCCTTCCTCATGTTAAGAACATTTCTGACCCTTCTAGTGGTAAGTTTGCTATCTCCATCCCTGACCAAGTTCTGGACCATAATATCAACAGTATGTCGAACTCCTTGGTAGGGAAGTTTATGGGTCCGCACCCAAATATTGAAGTTGTTAGGGCCTTTGTTAATCAAAAATGGGTACTAAAAGGAAATGTAGAGGTCTTGGCTCTTCCCAAAGGTCTTCTGTCTTTCTCTTTTTCGTGTGAAGAAGATAAGGTTAAGATCTTGTGCGGGAGTCCCTGGATGGTGGGAAAGACAACCCTAGTTCTAAGAAAATGGCATCCGAAATTAAATATGAATGATTCTATTCTAGTGTAGGTTCCAGTATGGATAAAACTCCTAGGATTGCCTCTCGAGTATTGGGCAGAAAGCATCTTCTCTAGAATAGCAAATTCTTTTGGTGAGCTACTCTCTATTGACCCAGTCACTGCTTCAAAAAGAAGATTAACCCATGCAAGGTTCTGTGTTGGAGTAGCCCCTGAGGCAGATATGCCGAAACAGATTGATCTAGTTCAAAACTAGGAACCTGGAAGCAACATATAGAATATGAAACTATTCCTTTTGCTTGTTTCCATTGTAAGAAGGTAGGTCATTGGGCAAAATCTTGTCCGAAAAAGAAAAAGGCGGAGCCTAATCAGTTAAAACCTCAGATTGAAAGCCAGAATATGCTAGAGAAAAGGGTGTGGCAAGTTAAAAACATAGAAAATAAGGAAAAAAATCCAAATCGCTTTTCTCCTTTGGGGGAACAAAAGGAAGCCTCAAACTCTATCCTCAGTCCCACTATTCAGGAGGCAGATAGGAATGAAACAACCAAAGCTAGTCCCATAAAAATTATGCAGAAAATGGATTTGAATGATCAAAATGATCCTCCAAAAGCAAAAGATGAAGTGGTGGATGACACATATGAAAATCAAGCAGTAGAAGCGAGAGACTATCAACTAGAGGAAGGTGAGATCCCAGATCCACAAGTTGAAAGGATAGACTCTTCTGTAGCCATACCTAGTTTTGAAATACAAGAAGCCCAAAAGTGTGCAATTTTGGGATTGAGTCTTTCGGATTCGGATCAGCATTCAAGAACAACAAACATTATTTCAATTGAGTGTAGAACTCCTAAATGGGGTAATGAAGATGAAAGTTCCAAAATCCCAACCAATCCGGAAGTGGCTCCTGTGTCAGAAACGGAATGGAAGCAGCCTAAACATAGGATTAAGAAAGCAGCAACACCCTCGATATCCTTGATTAGGAAATCCAGCATAATAGCTCAAGTTGATGTGGGATATGTCTCCTCTTCCCCAGGGCGACCATCTAATCACAAAGTTAGAGACATGGAGGCTAGCAAGAACATAGCAGATGGAACTCAGAAAACTCTCAAGGAGCTGGGAATTGGTAAGTAACTATGAAGATAATCTCTTGGAATTTAAGGGGTCTAAACAATCCCCATAAACATGATGTTATTAGGAATATGATAAGAGATAGCAATCTTGACATTTTTCTCATTCAAGAAACCAAAATGAGTAGAGAAAAAGTTGAATCTTTGAAGTTTTTCAAAAATGGTAAAATTAGTGGGGGAAGTTTTGAGGGTGCTTCTGGAGGCATTGCTACCATTTGGAATCTTAACACTGTTAAAGGCCAGATCATTATTCAAGAAGGTAATTTTTCTTGTATTAAATTTGAGCATCTTAAAGATGGTTTTTCATGGGTTCTCACAAACATTTATGCTCCTAATACCTTAAAGGCTAGAAACTCTTTTTGGAAAAGGATAAAATAGGCTAGGGAAAGTTTCAGAAATCTAAGTTGGATGGTTATGGGGGATTTCAATACACCTTTAAAAGAGGAGGAAAAATTTGGAGGCAGCCTGCCTCAGTTGGAAAGTAGAATGGCTCTCATGGATTTTATTAATTCTCTAGCTCTTAATGATTTGGAGATACAGGGTTGTAATTTCACATGGACAAATAGAAGAAATGGTAATGACCTTATTCAAGTGCGCCTTGACCGAACTCTTATTTCTGATGATTGGTACAGTTAGTATTTTTTTTCTTTCTCTGCACATATTCGGGTTGGTTCCGATCACTTTCCAATTGCTTTTAATTCTGATTTGATCAATAGAAGAAAAAACTATCCCTTTAGATTTGAAAAAATGTGGACTCTTCACCCTGATATTAAAAAGTATATTAAAAAATGGTGGAGTATCCAAGTTGAGGGAATGACAATGTTCAAAGTGGTTAAGAAGCTCAAAAGTGTGAAGGACAACATTCGAATCTGGAATAAGAATAGCTTTGGGAATATATTTGAGGCTAAGAGTAAAATTCAGGAAAACCTAAAAGAGATATAGGACCAGATCCAGAACGATGGTTTTAGTACTGTTTCTATTGCTGAGGAGAATGAGATTCTTAAAAATTACCATGATATTATTACTAAAGAGGAAATGTTCTGGAAGCAGAGATCGAGATGCAAATGGCTCAAGGAAGGAGACAGGAATACAAGATTCGTCCATATGTAAACTATCAAACATAAAGCTGCCAACAGGATGAACAAGTTAGTTGTGGACAGTGAGGAATTGGTCAAGGAAGATGAAATAAGGAATGAAGCTAAGAGGTATTTCTTAGACCTCCTTTTGAGGGATTAAAGTCTGGATGTTGAAGCTCAGTCCTCTTTTCTTCAAAACATTCCTCATCTCACTGATGCCCAAAATAATGTTTTTCTCTCTTCCATTCCTTCCACCTTAGAAATTAAAAATGTTGTTTTCTCCTTTGATGGAAACAAAGCTCCTGGTCCTGACGGCTTCCCAATGCTCTTTTTTCAAGAGTTTTGGGACATTATCGGGACTGATGTTGCTAATGGGGTTAAGGAATTCTTTGGGGCTAGAAAACTCTTGAAGGAAATAAATGGTACTTTTATTGCTCTTATCCCCAAGATTCAAGGTGTTGATTCTCTGGACAAGTTCAGACCTATTAGCCTCTGCAATTCCTTTTACAAGATCATATCTAAGGTCCTGACCTCTAGACTCTTGTCTATTCTCCCAGCTTTTATTAAACACCAGTAGAATGGGTTTGTTCCTAGAAGACAAATTCTCGATTCCATTATCACTGTTCATGAGAATATTCACTCTCTTGTTAAAGCAAAGAAGCAGGGTCTCATTCTTAAGCTAGATCTCTCCAAATCCTATGATAGGCTGGACTTGTCTCTTCTATAGAAAGTCCTTACTGCTTTTGGGTTTGCCCCAAGAATTGTGGATCTTTTATCCCAACTCACCACTACTGCGTCCTTTGCTGTTCTTGTCAATGGTTCTCCTTCAACCTTTTTCCAAGCTTTGAGAGGTCTTAGGCAAGGAGATCCTATCTCCCCCATCCTATTCATTATTATGGCAGAATGCTTTGGTCCGACCATGGAAAATTTGGTGCAGATAGGATCCTTTAAGGGTCTCCAACCTTCTTCTGCTGACCTTATTTGTTCACACCAACAGTTTGTTGATGATACAATAATTATGGGGGATTCAAGCATCTCAAAAGCTAAATTTCTGAAGAATACCTTGTGTAAATATGCTTCTGCAATGGGGCAGCTTATTAACTGGGCCAAAAGTGATGTCTTTTTCATTAACACTCTAGAGAGAAGACAACAAAGGATCAACAGAATTCTGGAGTGTAAGATTGCTGACCTTCCTGCTACCTACCTTGGTCTCCCCATGGGGATTGCCCCTCCTGAATAAATTTCACAAAAAACTTGCAGGTTGGAAAGGGGCTCTATTAAGTCAAGCTGGTAAGCTCCTTCTTCTTAAGGCTACTCTTCAAAGTATCCCCATTTATGCTCTTAGCTTATTCAGAATTCCAGTCAAGTATGTTGAAGCTATTGAGAAAATTCAAAGAAGATTCCTATGGTCTAGGGTGGAGGAAAAGCAAAGAATGTCCTTGGTGGCATTGGATCAGGTCTACAAGCCAAAAAGCAAAGGTGGTCTGGGGCTTAGGAGGATTCGCACTTTAAATGAAGCTCTCTTATCAAAACAAGTTTGGAGATGGTTTAACTCTGATTCTGAATGGTGCAAAATTTGGAGAAGTAAGTATTCTCTTCTGTCCTCTTCTTTATCTTCTTTTCTTAATTCGGATCTTAGTATAAATGGATCTCATATCTAGAACCATGTTTCTAAATGTAAAGAGGTGTTTGCTAAAGGTGTGACATGGAAACTTGGAAATGGTAGAAAAGTGCGATTCTAGGAGGATCCCTGGCTTTTTGACAAACCCCTAATGGATTTCTATGAGTGGGCTTCCCATGCCCACTCTTGTATTAACTCTTTTGGTACCTTAGTGGCAGATTACTAGGATGGGAACAACTAGCAGAACATTGATAGTATTCATCCCAGTCTCTCCAAGCTCAAAACCCAACTGTCTGCTATCTGGTTGAATAAGGAAGAGGATTCCCTGATCTAGAGATATAACCCCAAAGGTACCTTTACTGTATCTTTGATGTATTGTATCCTCTCCCCCTCCTCTCCTATGAATCCTTTCTGGTCTAAAGCTTGGTTAAAAGGGCTAACTCCTAAAATCAATATGTTCTTCTGGACTATTCTCTAGAATAAGATCCTTACTATTGACAACCTTAAATGCAGAGGTTTTTCCCTTCCAAATAGGTGTGTGCTGTGCTTTCAAGAGGAAGAGTCAGTGGACCATCTTGCCCTCCACTATTCTTTCTCAACCTCTATTTGGGAAAGCTTCCTCAAAAGATTTAGTCTTGCTTGGGTGTTCCTAGTAACATCAGAGATTTGTTCTCTTCCTGGCAAATTCATTGGACCAACTCTTTTCTGAGGTGTATGTGGCAGCTCTCTCTGCCTCACATTCTATGGGGTCTCTGGAAGGAAAGAAACAACTGAATTTTTCAGGGATGTGTCCTTAAATCAAGACATTGTTTTTCAGAAAATTCAAAGGGCTATTCAAGAAAATATGGGAACTATGGAGGTCTCTTGTTACTCAAACAACTCTTTGGAGTCAAATATCTTAAGAGCCTGGAATATGAAGATCATTGATGGTCATAATATCAGCCACAATAAAAGGCTTAAAGTTAAATGGCAAACCCCTCCCCATGGTTGGCTTAAAATCAATTTTGATGGAGCAACCAAATGAAATCTAGGTCCTTCAGGCTGTGGAGCTATTCTCAAAGATGATAGAGGTATTTGCAAAGGTATGGTTGCTATCCCTATTGGCAGTCAAACCAATCATAAGGCGGAAGCTATGGCAGCCCTTCAAGGCATTATTCTAGCCAAAAAATGGAACTGTACCCATCTCTGGATCGAAGGGGATTCCAACAATATTATTAAGTGTCTCAATGGGACCTCTCAGCCCTCTTGGTCGATCCACAATATAATTTTTTCTGCCATTGACATCATCAGAACCTTCAAAAAATGCCACATATCCCATATATATCGGGAGGCCAACTATTCTGTTGATTGGGCTGCAAACGTGGCGGTGAAGAATGATACAATAACCACGTGGACAGGTGAGAGCGGTCTTCCTGGAGATGTAAGACAAATCATAATAAATGAAAGATATTGAAGTACCCCAAAGAATCTTGATTGACAAGGCAATTATTATATGTACTGAAGTAAGCTCTTCGAGTTACTTCGATAATGAGGGAATTACTCATTATAACATCAAAGTTAGTAGAACGTGCATTATAACTTGTCAAATCAATAATGCTATGCATGCTTTTTGGGCTTTTATTTTAGCTTCAAAAATCTTTATGTTTCACCAGCTCTGTAACCTGAACTTGACTGTGAGAAACGACACCATGGGCGGAAATAGGAGAAGATATGAGCCAGGAAGTTGCAAGGAGTGGAAACAGAAAGAAGAGGTGTGGGAAATTTTGCAGAAGGGTGGTCTTTCGAGCTTCCTTGAGAGACTCCATGGGTGTGATGGAAAGATAACCAACTTCTTCTGCAAAAATTGGAAGAAGGGCAAGCTTAAAATGGGCGACCAACTGGTGGAAATTGACGAAGAGTTAATAGCTAAAGCTACAGGACTCAAAAGGGAGGGCTGCAATTTCTACAGAGATAGGAAGGTTAGTAGGGAAGCCATTGAAAGGTACCCGATCATAGAGAAAGAGAAGAAAAGACTGGTAAAGTTGAGCAAAACCTATTACCCACCTAGGGATTTTGCAAAGCCCTGGTTGGAAATTCTCTTTGTTTTAATGAGGTATATAACTCTAGATGGTAGGTTTACGAAACTATATGGATATCACTTTGTCCTCTTAAATCATTTTAGGCATAATGATAAGGTGAATTTCCCTTATTTCTTGCTTTGTTCTATGAATGCATCCCTAAAAGCATATAAAGAAAATCCTCGGGGTGACACTGCAATGCACTAGGGACTTATGGTCCTCATTTATGATCATCTAAAGGCTAGTAAAATCAATCGAATGCAGCTCTCTGTGGATTCGGAAGAAGAAATGTCTAATTCTAATTTATTGAAGGAGGAGGACTCAAATAATGATTCCTCGACTAAAAATGAGGAAAGCTCTGACAACTCAGAGTATGAGAGGAGCAAGAAGAGGAAATCAAGACCCTCTTCTTCTAAGAGTAAAAAACCCCAAAGAAAACCCTTGATTAGTATTTCTTCGAAAGAAGAGGACTCTGATTTCCTTGAGGAGAAGAAGAACCCTAAGGGAGTGCTAAAGGAAAAAAGTAAAATCCAAGCCCAACCCAGGAAGAAGCAAAAGAAAACAGAGGAGATTGGCAAAGATCTGAAGGACACAGGCAAGGAACTAGAAGAGGACAAGCAAACAAGAACCCTGGAAGCTGAACAAAGCCTGGAGATGGAGACTATGGAGGAGACCCTCAGGGATATTGACACTATTTCTTCCCTCCATATTGCTAAAAATGAACAGATAACCCCTGGTAAAGTTACTCCTTCTCCTGGTCCTCACCCTGAGGCCTTGAAGGGTTTTATGAAAACCATTGAATGGCTTATTGACAGGAATAAGAATACTGTGGATGAATACAAAAAACTCTGCAATAGAGTCATGATCCTGGAGACCATTAACATTGGAGAGGGGAACACTATGGCCAATTATATTGAAGATTTGAAGAAAACAATTGCCAAAGTGGAAGACATTGGAGATGCCTTTAATCCCTGGTTTGAGAAAATTGAAAAGGAGATACAGGATAGAAAAACCCTGGAGGAAACTAATGAAAAAATGCTCTCGGATACAGTTGCCAAAGTGGACAAGATAGAGGAGTGCCTCAAGAACATTGCAGAGAAGAGTCTCAACATTCTAAAAATCTCAGCCAACAACACCCATACCCTCATTAGCAAGCTCAATGATGAAAAGGAAACCCAGGAAATTGACCTGGACGCAGAAGGAACCGAGGAACCCCAAGGTCCTAGAACTTACACCCGTGGAAAGAGGAAGGAAAAGAAAGTGAATAAGGACCTAGAGGAGCTAAAAGCAGTTGGGGTGACCTATGACGAGCTGGTGACTAAGGCAGAGGATCTGCTGAAGAAAATTACTATGTAGTGTCTCCTTGGGTTCTTAGTTGTTTTTTCTATTCGCTGGTTTTTTGGACCAGTCGCTTTGTATGAGGACTCTATTTTCTCAGCTTTTTATTTTAACTATGTTTTAATGGTTTTGGGTCCGTAAAACTTGTTTTTCATTCAATCAAAACTAATAATGAATCCGGTGAGTTGACAAAATTGTCTGCAAGCTTATTTATCTCATCCTATGTCTTGCTTATTTTCTTGTCAATATCTACAGTCAAAAAGTTTGTTTTACATGTATCTTTATACAAATTTTTGTATTCTTTCAACAAACTACATAGTTCTGGTAGAAGTGTGTCAAAATTTCTGTTACACTTCTTTATTTCCTCATCAAAGAATTTTTGTTTCTCTTTTTCTACCTTGTCCTTTACTGATTCTTCCTTTATTTTCTCAATGTTTTCAGAAATATATTTACACAATGTGTTCAATTGTCCTAAAGAATCTTTATTATCTATATTACAGTTTGGAGCTATTGCCTTCAAAATTGGTATTGAATCATCTATTGCTTTATAAGCCTATGAACTACAGTCAGTTATTTTCTTAATGGAGTCTAATAATACCTCAATCACATTTGTTTACTTGAATGTTAATGATGATCCAACAATCTGAGTACTGGTGGAAGTAACCATGCTTGTATTGACCTCTGGTAGGTCAGTTTGTGTCTGCATTTCTTTTAGCACTGGTTTTCCCACTTCACTACTTATCGGTGGCACTGTTTCCTTGTGAACCTATTCCAGAGCCTTTAGCTTTGATGGTTTCTTTGAATGTTGTGTTGTCTCTGTCTGTGCCTCAGATTCTACCTTTTTCTCTGTATCCTGTGTCGGTTTCTCTGTTTCCCCTGCTACCGGAGGCTCATTAGCCATATCTAACTTGTCAATTGTATCTTTATCCACTATTATGTTGATCTTTTGGGTATCAACATTTACAGTATACAGAACTTCAGTATTAGGATTGCTATCTTCTGCATCCATACTTTCTGCTGCCGGTTGATCTTTAGTAGTTATAATTTTTACCGGTGGGGGTAGGTTGTCTTTAACCTTTATGCTTGGTGGTCCACCAATTTGTCCTTTCCCCTTGTCTCTGTCCTTTTGATATACTTTTATAGGCTTAGGTTTCCTATATTCTTCTTGTTTTTCCTTGTCAACCAGGAATATGTCCCAACCATCTTCTATTTCCTCTATTACTTTAGTAACTCTTCCTGCCATCAGTGAAATGTACCAGTGTGCAGTAGAGAATATTGACCAGTTTCCCTGAGCAATCAAATCATCAATTTCCTTGGGAGAGTTTACTGGATATACAACAAGTAGTTTCTCTATTTTTATTTTCTTATATAATTCAATCACTGCTTGCCTTCTGGCCTCAAGTCTTTTGTACAAATCATCAAGAATTTCATTTGCTACTTCCATCAAATATTTCTTGTACATGTCCATATGCAATATCACACCTTCCTCAACTTGCTCTTTCTCATCAGTAGATAGAGTGTCATAAATTTTCTCTATGTTTTTCAGATTTCCTTCCTCTGTGATTTCATTTAACAATATATCTAGAGGTGCCAAGTCACTATTTGTCTTCTTTTTCTTTGGTGTTAGCTTCTTCTTGGGTGTGACCTTTCTAACTGGAGATCTCACTGCTTATTGCTTTTGCCTTGTCCTTCTAGGTGAAGGAGTGGTTGCCAGTGAGGGATCTCTTTTTCTAACAACTCTTTTAAAAGTTGCTGGCATGTCACCTTTCAAAGAAGTACCTACCGGTGATAGATGAGCTTCAGGTTGTGGAGCTGCCAACTCATCCTCTATTATGCCGGTTTTCTTTAGTACATCTTCCTTAATGGCCTTTGCTTGCTTGGATCCTTTCCTCACAAATGCCTCAACCTTCTTTACTCTTTTCTTGGATTGTATTTGGCTTTCTATGGTCTCAACACTACCAAATACTTCTTCCTTGGGTTCATTGGGGGTTTCCAAAAGTGCTTTAGCATAAGTTTCAACTATGTGATCATCTGTCTCATAGCCCATTTCGGTTACCCAAATTGTCCTTGGGATGACCGCTTCCATCTAGATTTCATCTTTCTTAATAACAAAGAATATATCATCTTTGTATTTGTCTACTATTTTCTAGGATAACCTTATTCTTTGCTTCATTTTGGTTTTCAATGCTTAAAAAAAGTCATGAATATTGTTCTCCTTGTTTTCACCCATGGTATTGAATAGTTCTGTCAATTGCTTTCCTATCGGTATGTCATATGCAAGTTCTTTATAACCTATACTGGGAACCTATTTTGTTATGTGTAGCATTAGACATACCAATAGATTTCCAAATTTGAAAGTTCCTTTCTTGTCCTTCTTTATCTGTCCAAGGTTGTCTATTAGTTCATCTTTTAACCATTCACAGATGTCAATTTTTGCGTTGTCTGTTACCATGTCATAAGCACTCTTAATGCATAAACTTGAAACTGAGTTAAGTCTGTTAGCATGAGTGGCTTTGTAACCTAATATCATACTTATGAATCTCACATTGATGTCTTTTACATCATTAACCCTTAGTGATCTCTTATCAAATGTTGCACCTGTTAGTTTTGTAACTAGGTCATTTGGAACCTTCTTGGTTTTGTCTCATCTCTTACCGGTGGTCGGTAACCCTGTGACAACTTTCACAGCTTCCTTGGTGATCTTATGGATTGCATCTAGCCAGAAAAATTCTCCATGAACTCTACTTAACACTATCCTAATCACATCCTTTGGAAATTCAAGAATGCTAAGGATTTCTGTGACTCCTAGGGTTTCAATAACCTTGTGTTCAGCTTTAACATTGCCGGTATCATCACATATTACGGTTTTATACATGGTTTTCATCTCCTAACTCTTCAATGTTGTAGTGGATGCACATTCTAGGGTCTTCAGCATATACAACACCTTTAGGGATTTGAGAAAAAGCACCTAAGGTATCATCCTTCTTTGCTATCTCAGGGACTAACTGAAATACGGGCCTAGGTCTTTTGATTACTTCAACAACATTAGGGTTTGTTATGTATTCAATTGCAGAGGTGGATGCCATGATTAAATACCTTTTTCTGCCTTAGATGGATGATTTCTTGGAGTGTGCTTGCTTCTTTCTCGAAATGCCTTAGCTCGGAATCTTCGCGCTCTCTGAAAATTTAAAATCATGGTGAAATGAAATGGAGCCAAAACCTTAATTTTATAATGTCTTTTCACCATCTACCACATTAATTGCTTGTCGGTTAAGTATTCACTTAACATTGTCTGCCGGTAATAAGTAGTTTTCAACTTCTTATCTCTAACCGAGGGAATAATTTGCACTTGTGTCATTTGATTGCCAAACCCTCAAGGAAATTTTCTTCAATTAGATGAAGAACTTCTTGTTGGTGGAGCACTACTCTATCCTGCCAGTGAAGCATCACTTTGTCCTACCGGTGGAGAATTGATTGGTTCTACCGGTGGAGAAGTATTCCCAATATTTAGATCTGCTTTTCTAATCCATTGCTTTGAGAATTCTTGCTTAACCTCTTCAACTTTTTCCTTACCTTTCAAGCTAGCACTTTTGTTGTTTACCGGTGTACCTTTACTTCTACAAAATTTAGCAATATGCCCAATCTTGTTACATGCATAACAAGTTACATTATTCTTCTGAATAGCTTTCCCATAACCTATGTCGGTTTGTGTTCTACATTGATTTGATAAATGTCCAAATCTTCCACAAACATAACATCTCACATTCATTCTGCAGTTTTCAGGGTTATGACCAACTTTGTTGCATTTTGAACGTTGGCTGGTGGGTGTATTGATATTCTAATAATTCTTAGATCTACATTCATTTTCTCTATGACCATACTTATTACAGTTAAAGCATTTTCCATTGAATTTATAAGCATTAGGTTGTCTTACCGGTTTGCTGTGATCTTGAGTATTTGCAGTACCAGAGCTTTCACCAACATCAAAGCCAATTCCAAAAGTGTCACCTTTAGGTTTTTGATTCTTCAGCAAGGTACCAAGTTCCTCTGAGCTTTTCTTGAATTTTTCTTTGTGTTGATTTGTAGTTTCCAGTTCCCTTTCCAAGATTTCCTTTTGTCTCATCAGTTCATTTGAGTCATTCTGAGTATGCATATCTCTGCAAAATCTCATAGTCATATCTTGCATTTCATTTTTTGTTGCCATGATCTCTTGTTTCAACTTGCTTATCATATCATTAAGTGATTCCTTTTCATCATTCTCATTTTGCAATTTTTCACAGAGTTCTCTTCTCTTATTTCTTGCAACAGTAAAATTTTCTTGAAGTGCCTGAATGATATCCTGAGCTGCTCTCAAATCATCTTCTAATTTGATATTTTTCAATTTTTCTACATCATAGTCTGTAAGAGCTCCTTCAAGCTGCTTCATCAGATTTTCCATCTTTACCGGTGTCAAGATCTTCCTCAAGTTGTTAGGCTTCTGAAAATAGAGGACCAGGCTCTGATACCAATTGTTAGGGGTCCCACAGATACTGAGAGGGGGGGCTGAATCAGTATCTAACTGGTAATAAGAATTTCTTAAGTTAAAACATGCAGAACATAATATAACAGTGTACCGGTATGCAAGAAATAATGCAATAAACATAATCAAGAATATCCACATGAAAAGTACACCATAACACAGGATGTTTAACAAGGAAACCTAGTGTGGGAAAAACCTCGGTGGGATTTGTGACCCACAATATTCACTCAATGGCCAATAAGAGAATATTACTTACAATAGGGGCCTGCACATGCAGGAAGGCCAACTGCCTAGAGCTCACTACTCAATGGGAAGTCACACTGACTTACAATAAGGATTATACTAATCCAATGACTTTTACTGCTTTACAATAGCATCTCCAATGCCAGATTTAGTACTAGTTCTTGCTATGTTCTTTACATATACCCTTGACCTATAATTCGCACATTAGGTCTGCCTAATAATTTTCTTTATGCCCTTTTTATCACCTATCTCATTTTTCAAATGTCTATAATGATCTCCTTTATATACAAGAGTCATTTTACAATTTGCCAAGTCGGCTTACAATAATAAACAAAATATTACATAACAAAAATCCTGTCGGCCTCTGTGCCGGTATACATATTTTCTTATGTGCCGGTGCCAGTGTAGAGTGATCTGTTGATGCTGGTGCATTGTCTTACCTGTGTAATGCTTTGCCGATATGATGTCTTGCCGGTGCCATAGGATTGCAAGGTTGCCATCAATGACAAAACCTTCAATCACATACAATGTCTCATTGGAGTGTCCATATGCCAACAATGTCATGTATAAATAAATGTAATATCCTTGCAATTGAGTGTGTGGTGATATGTCATGGATGAGCGAATATGCGAATAATGTAGTGATCTTTCAGAGCCAAAGAAGAAGTGTGAGAAGAGGAAGTTGTATGTGCTTAACCAGAGTTGTAACCAGGCATGAGAAGATTCTATTTTTTCAGTTCATGAACTTTCGAGTGTAATCCAAATGTGTTTGTAAGACAGTGAGTCTTACCCAAGGTTGTAGCCGTTATTGTTTTTTACCAATGAGCTCTAGGTAGTGTGCCTGAATTCATGTGCATTCCCCATTGTAATATTTCATATACTTTTAACAGGGTATCATCATATTGTGGGTAGGTTCCCACCATGGTTTTTCCCTTGACTGGGTTTTCCACATCAAAAATATTGGTGTTATGTGTGTTCATGTTGTGCTATTGATTTATGATTTCACTATTAATTATCAGATCTAAGATTAAAGTAAGTTGTTATAAGTTTTGGTGACAATTGATTTAACCCCTCCCCCTCTCAGATGTCTTCCCTATTTTCATAAAAAACATAGGACTTGAAAGGACTATATTCTAATGTGTAACGTTAATATCTTAATGATATCTATGACCTCTCATAGCTGCTCTATTGTGTCTGATAACTATTATGTGTACCTTCTCTCATTGTTTGGAGCTTTGTTATGTATCATCCATATAAGTTCTTTATCATCTAGAGATCTTCAATATTTTTATACATCTTTCATTGTCAAATCTCATTTCATTTTCCAAATAAGAGTTCTTGTTTAGGTTTGAAGACCCTACCTCACATAGATTTTGATGGAAAACCTAGAACTACACCTTAAACTACCTCTTCCAACACTACCATGATATACATGAAGAAATAAAATATCTGAACATTCTCCAAACATGTGGGCTTATCCTATTACACCCTCTTTAATACCCTTTTTTGCATGCAACATCTTATTTTACTTTAATTCTTTCTATTCAAATATGCAAAACAACTACACAACTTTTTCAACACTTTTGGTTGCCACTGAAGACACTTTTTGAACTAAATATTACAAGATAGGCATATAACTAGGGTTTTCTTATTTTTCTTTGGCGTGAGAGTCAATCAACTGCAATTGATAACTTGAACCAAGATTAAACTTTATATAAATTATAGTTTAGAACACATGCTTATTTTATGAAACATCTTTCCTTCCAAATATTTGATGATATTTGAAGTTTGTTGCAAGAAATATTATCTTAAAATAAGCCATAGAAGGGAAATGAGGCCTATTTGTATCCTTGTGGAAAACATAGGTAACAAAAATCACTTAGGAATGGTGGAGAAGATTCAAGAAGAGAAATAACGAGCATGATAGATGGAGCTACTGCAAGTTCCAAACAAGGACCATGCTCTAATAATGTGTAACTTTGTCAGTAGGATCTAGGGTTAATGCTTTTGGAAATTGTGAAGATAGTACATGATTAATTTCAATGATCTAATACATATCATCATAATCATTAGAATCAATACTATTAGCATGAACAAAATTATTATCATCTTTTTTCTTGCCACTGCCCTAATGTCGTCTGTCGTTGTCTTCCTGCCTCTCGTTTGTTCCCCTGGTGCTGCTATCATCTAACCTATGGCTCCTGCTCACTCCCCTGGTGCTGGAGGTGCTTCCCGCCTGCTGGGGTTTTCCCCTCAGTGTGCTATGAATTGGGGATCTGTGGGGGCTCCTGACCATGCCAAGGCGGGTGGTTCAGGGGGTTCTGGTTCTTCCTAGTTGGCTTCTCCTCTCGCTTTGGATGCTCGATGACCACCTTCAACGCTAGCTATTCCCTCTTCAGGTGTGGGTGATGTGTCTACTCGGCCTCTTGGGGGTACCAATGTTGGGGTGAAGAAGAATTTTTCCCTTGTGGTTGAACCTTTTCCTATCTGCAGCTCCATTTCCATTTCCCTGGAGGAGGATACTGGGCTGAGATTGATCATGTTGCCTCTATTTTTGGTATTCATGGTATTATTTGCAAATTTAGGGGTTTTTGGCCCAGTCTCCTAGAACTTCATGCATGGATATCCAAGTATTGGGAGCCCATTTTGTTTACTACAGTTCATATTTTCCCTTTGGCTACAAGTTTTTTCATAGCATAATTTAAGAATGTGGATAGAAACTATATTTTGTGTGATCACTTCTTCAGCTGGGATGATCATTTTGTGTTAATGGTTAAGCCTTGGCACAAAGATTTCAATCCCTCTTCTGAGACTTTCAACAAGATGCCTATTTGGGTTAGGCTCCTTAACCTTCCACTTCATCTTTGGGTGGATTCTCTTTTGGAGGAAGTGGGTAGGGCTCTTGGGGATTTTCTGATGTTCGACGTTGATTCTTTTAATATTTGCCATTCTACCTATGCTCGCATTTTGGTGGACATTGATATGTCTAAGGGTTTGCATGTAGAGATCAAGCTTAAGTCTTCTAAGGATCATTGGATTCAGCCTTTGGACTATGAAGGGATTCCCTTAAGGTGCAGAAAGTGCTTTAACACTGGTCATGTGGCTGCTAAATGTGACCTTAGTGTTACAAAGAAACGTTCTCTATCTTGGTGGAATGGTGCTTTAGATCAGTATTATGTTGTTGTGAAGAATTATTCACATCAAAGTTTGTCCCAAGTGGTTGCTTAGGCTAGCCTAGGTTCTACTGTGGCTCCTCTGGCATATGGGGGGGCTTCCTCTAGGGAGGGTGGCTCTAATTATTTACAACCTATGGTGACTATTGGGGCTTGTATATCACAAGCTGGTGGTTCAACTGATGAGGTTGTCCTTCCCGTTGTTGACAGGGAGGAAGTTGATACTACTGGCTCTTTGGATGCTGGTCCTTTGGGCTTGGATGACTCTTTCTCAGGTCCTTTGCACTCGACTTCTTGGATGGATTCCGCTATGAAGGTAGAAGATGGGTGGATATCAATGAAAAGGAAAAAATCTAAATCTATGGATGCTTTTGATATGACCCTTCATTCCCATAAAGGGAAGAAGTAAAGTGTTGTTTGATCTTTTCTGGTTGAGGGAGCTAGCTAAAACCCTCGTTCCCCTGGTTCAGGGTGCCTGTAATGGGGATAGTTTCTTGCTATCCTATTTCTTATGTTGGTCAATGTTATTGGTGTTTAATGTCTATCTATTTAGGCAACCTTATCTATTGGGTTCCAGTCCTTGGTTCTCTTTTGTAAAGGGTTTTGGGTCTCCTGAAAAACCTGTTTTTACCTTAATCAAAAACATTATTATCATCTAAATTAATCACAATAATATTTTTAACACAAAAAGGAGACAAACCATTATTTTTCTTAGACATTTTTAACTTTTGACATGGTGAATTGAGTTGAACTTCCTCCCTAGGGTTAACAAAAGGTTGGAAAAATGAGACCAAGGCAACATTTGGTGTCTTTGGGGATGAATTGGCTTGGGAAGAAATCTCTCACACCTTGGCACTATGTCTTTGTTGATGTTCTCTTGCGTGCTACAATTTCTTTTAGTTTTACTTGAGACTTGTGTTCAGGTTGAGGATCAATCAACATAGGCTTATTGTATTTCCTTGTAGGGGGGAAGACAATAAACCCCACTAGGTTGAGAGAGACATGATGCTAGGCATTTTCCTCTATATGATATAGGGGTGGGACCGCAACATATATAGGAGGAATAAGAGGTGTAGGAGGAAGTCCAAGTCCAAGATTTAAAGGAGGAATATCCATGGGTGAAGGGTATTTAGGTTTACTTAAGGTTGATATCATATCATTCTTCTATTTTTGATAATATAGGAAAATAACATATTTTCAAGGTTGAAAAGGTTCAGGTTGCGAGGCCAAAAGTAATCAAGAGTTAAATTTCCATGCTTCGTTGTGAGTTAAAAAATGCTATGATTGATCATTTATCATATGACCATTGTAAGGGAACTTTAAACACTTATGGATTGTATAAGGAATATATTTCATGGAAGAGAGCCAAGGATATCTCAACTTCACACAAAATTGATCAAATGTGGGGATAATAGAAAATATGACATCTAAGAACTTAGTACTAACCTCAACAAGAATATTAATAGAACCAATAGTAGGACAAGAGAAACCATCATGCATCTTAACCACAACATCAAATTTATCATATGTATCTTGATGAAATTGTTGAGTAAAAATATATCTTCATTAATAACATTCACCATACATATTGGATCAATGAGAACCCCTCATGAGAGTTTGTCTTTAATTTTGTAGTAATGTATAATGGTCCATTAAGTGCAACAATAGTATCGATAAGACCAAAGGTAATACATAGTTTTGGTTTAGGTTTAGATTTTTCAATGAGGTTCACAATATTGTTATATTCTACCTCAATTCATTATAAGTAAAGGTTTTTACAATCAACCACATTAGAAAAATGAGAAGGCAAATGATTGGTGAAGATTCACAAATTTTGATTAGGAGGTGTCATAGATTTTTTTCCTTTACCATTCACACCATCCATAGATTTAGTATCATTATCAATAATCTCTTGAATCTTACGTCTCAACTTATAAATTTTTTTAGTATCATGGCTGACTTGACGATGGTATTGACAAAAGGCTCTATGATCAAAGGAAAGTAGTAGAGGCTTAAAAGTATCTATAAGTTTGATGGGAGAAAGTGGAAAGACATTAGCATCCATCAATCTAAGCATTATATTATGAAATGATTTAGAAAGAGGAGTTAATTATTTTCTAATGTATTTGGATAAAGGGGACACAATTGATGTTGTGGTCACCACTTGTGTGTTGATATGGTTGGACGAATTATCATTGATCTTAATAAATCCTTTATTTTATTTTTGAAACTTGTTGAATGATTGTTGAGTACTCTCAATCTTATCAAATGGAGCCATTGAAGAATATGATTCAAATTGTCTCACTTGAAGCCGATAGTTATGAAGCATTGCACACAATTGTAAAAAGGGTGAAAATTCAAAAAATAGAAGATTATCTCTAATATCCTTTTGTAAATTAGTAATGAAAATTATTTGAGCAACATGATTAGGCATATGATAAGTAATTTGTGAATGCAAATGTTTATATCTATGAATGAAATTAGTCATTGTTTCTTTAATTCCTTTCTTACAATGAATCAAATCAGTCAAAGTGATATTAAGACCAATGTTATTTTAAAAATTATTGTATGAATGAATTAACCAATTGTTAAAAAGAAGTGATACAATAAGGAGGCAAAGGGTAATACCATTGCAAAGATTTATCTCTAAAAGTTCAAGAAAATATCTTTTCCATGAGCCTCTGATTGTGGGAGTAGTCACTACATAAGGTTTAAAATGTTTTCATGAGTGAAGGGGTCACCTTTTTCCTTATATCTCCGATTGGGGGATTTCAATGTTTTTATGGGGAACAACACAAACCACATCATCAAAAATTGGGATTTCAACATCATATGTGTGAACATTAAACTTGGATTGGGTTAAAGAAGCCAATTGTTGTTGTGAGGATGACACACTTTTAGCCAAGTTGTTGACAGTGGCTTCAGTGATGAATTAGAACTAGAAATGTTGGATTGTGATGGAGGTGCAACATTATGATAGGTAGGTGGAGGTTTAGAATAAGGAGGTGTAATATTATGATATGTGCGTCTAGGAGATGGTTGGGTAACAAATGTAAGGCTCATGAAAGGAGTTATGTAGGACTACAAATGGATAGGATTTACCCCTTGAATAACATGTGTAAGATTAGCACTTTGTGTAGAGGTAGCTATGATAGAAGATGTATGTTTGGTCACATGTGGCAAGGTGTAGGCATGAGAATGTAATTCTCAGCTGGAGTTGTAGGAATAGAGTAACAAATAGTTTCAACACAAATTTTTATAGGCATGATTTTAGTATAACAATATGAGAAATTCTATGCAACACTTCCACACCTTATTCTTCACTTTGAATTATTCTCCTCAAGGATTCAATAAATGGGATTGTCTCACTATTCTAGTATTGTTGATTGATAAAATATTGAAGCCTATCCAATTCCTTGTCAAGATTCCCCAATTGATCAATTGTTACTTGAGTTGGGGAGTCGTCCTCATCATGAGAAGTGTGAGGTGAATGGGTCTCTATGATGTTAGGTATGTCTTATGTGGGATTAGAAGAAGTACCTATTAGATTTGTGTGAATATTGTTGTCATTGATGTAAAACTAGTTATCCAGTTTGGATCGGACAATATATGCAGCATGTTGAGGTGAATTCAGTTATCCAGTTTGGTTAGGATGGTATATGCAGTTCATTGTTGTCAATCTTGGTATTTGGTTTGGTCTGGATGTTTTATGCAGTCAGTAAGTGCAAGTTTTGCTTTGAGCAGGTTATGTGAGTTTTTGTATTTCTATGAGATGTGATGCAGTAAGATGGAGTTGATATAATGAAGTAATTTACAAAAGATCCCAATTTTGAGTTATGCTTACATTAGTCCCAATATGAATTGCGTGTTCTAGTATCAGTTATTTTGGTTATGTCAGGTTTATCTCTTCATATTTTGAGGTTTGGTATCCTTGATATGTGTGGAGTCTGTATCTTAGAGTTTTGGAGATGTTATGTTCAATGGGTCGGTATCTATGGGTTCAGATGATCATATCCCATTCCAGTAATTAAGGTATATGCATCAGTAAACAATTTATGTAAAAGGAAGTGTGTAGAGATCTTGCAGAGGTTGACTTGGTTATCATATTTGTGTTCAAGGATTTATCGGATAACATATGCTAGGCCGACACATCATCTTGGTGTATAAGTCTTTTAGTATATATATAGAGAGAGAAGCATGTGATATGGGATATGTGGATGTGCATAGAGTGAGTATTGAGTGGAAGAAGTGAAATAAACATAGCACCGAAGATAGTAGAGAAGTAGAGTGTGAAGTGTGAGTTGCGGACAATGAAGGTAGTTGGTCCAAAGTCAAAGTGCAGAGTAGTTCTTTACTGGGCCCATTGCAAGTGCTTAAAAATAGTTGTACAAAGATCTTTCACTAGATCTGCTATAAGGTTTGTGAATTATGATCTAATATTAATCTTGGAAGTGATCTCATGCATTGGGAGATGCAATCCTTTTTAGTTCAATCATACCTATTGCAGTGAGCAGTCTTACAGTAAGCCGCTTTTGTAATCTTTGCAGTGAGTAGTCTGACAGTGAGTTGTTTTTGTAATCTGGTAGTGAGCTACTTAGTAGTGAGCCACCCTTTTGTAATACACCATATAACTAGTTATATTCTCTTGAGAGTTAACACTCTTTATGGTTTTTCCCATTTGGGTTTTCCATGTGCAAAATCTAGTGTCTCTCTTGTGGCTATGTTTTCATGTTTGTTTCACATCTGCAGTTTCATGTGTGTTAAGTATAATTAACGAGTTTGATATTTTAGTAGAAGGTTCAAGTTTGGTAAAAGTTTTAGAAGTTGGTGAAATAATTATTCAACCCCCATCTCAGTATCCCATTCCCTACAACCAATCCAACAATTGGTATCAGAGCTCTGGTCCCTTGATTGGAAGCTTAACCACTTGAGGGAGATCTGTGTTGGTTTAATCATGGAACCTATGTGCATGATCAAACAATTTCAGTTGGATGAAGACTTATAGATGACTCTCGAAGATTTGGAAAGTTTTGAATTAGAGAATGAGGAATTGAAAGAGAATGTGAAGGTAGAAAATGAATATGTGCAGAAGTTGAGAGAGAAAATCTAGAAATTCAAGTTGAGGCATAAGGAGGTTAACAATCAATTGAAGAAAGAGAAACAAACTATTAAAGCTATGTTACAAAATATTGAGGAGAAGGACAAGATAAAGAAATCCATGAAAGAAACAATCAAGCTAAAATCTGAAGAATCTAGAAAGATAGAGCAATAAGTGAAGAAGATGAAGGCAAAAAATAAAGTCCTTGATAGTAGCAAGTTCTTGGAAGATTTAATCAACATGCAGAAAAGCTCATTTGGACAAGACCGGACTTGGACTTCAACTCGGTGAATGTTTGGATCAAAATGCTAAAGACAAAAGCAAAAAAAATTGAAGATGAAAAGAAATTAGAAGATAGAGGAAAGGCCGAAAATCTAAATACTAATGCAAGAAGGTCACCAGTTCATCAACATAATGCACAAAGGTACCCATCTTTTAATGGTTATTGTTATTAATGCAATAAATTTGGACATAAAGCTGCAAACTATAGAAGCATTCAATGTTATAGTGGCAAGAGGTTTGGTCATAAAGCAAATAAGTGTAGAAACCATGTTGTGAGTTAGAATCATAATTCAGTTGGATCAAACAAGATGAATTACAACTTTCATGGATATTGTTATACTTTCAATGGCTATGGTCATAACAGTAATCAATGTAAATATATATCTCATCTGATAAAGAAGGTCATCAATTGTTTCAAGTGAAATCAGTCTGAAATTATGCTAATCAATGTGGGAATGGAAATGTGGATAAATCTACTGAGTCAATTGTGATAAAGAATGATGAATCAAAGAAGAAGGAAAATTTGGTCTAGGAAAAGAAGGAAGTGAACAAAGGAAGCAAGCCTGATATACCAAAATCCAATGAAGGCACCTCTTCCTCCAATAACCGAGTATAGTGCTTTGGCTCAAGGGGAGTTCTATTTTAAAGAAAAAATCTTTCAATCTCCCCTATTTGAGTGGATCATGTCGTTGATCCAACATGACAGTGTTTAGAGGCTATCCGGTAATTGGAGGCATTTTGTTGACATCATCGATAAGACAGTTCTTGGCGACAAAACCCAAAAATGAGATTTTTGGCAAGATAAGTATCAACTTTTTTGAATTAATTATTTCATTGTCATATGATTTATGTTTAAGTATATTGCAAATAGTAGAAGATTAGCAGAGAAAGAGAGTAGAGCACACAATCATGGAAAGATAAATTATCGTCAGAGAATCTAGTAGTGCAGATTTTCAGGTTTTGGAAAAGTTGCTCTTGGATGAACTCAACTCGGAGAAAATTAGAAATGTTGAAGCTAGTTTGAG
Organism: Cryptomeria japonica; assembly: GCF_030272615.1. Taxonomy (NCBI): domain Eukaryota; kingdom Viridiplantae; phylum Streptophyta; class Pinopsida; order Cupressales; family Cupressaceae; genus Cryptomeria; species Cryptomeria japonica. Next base: position 457,545,803 of record NC_081410.1, on the reverse strand, counting down.
TGATGTTGAGTTGTAGAGAGTTAAGGAATTGGAGTGCAAAGTTCTAAATCTGTGGACTGAATTCTCTTGGTTTGATGATGTGGAGGTTATCAGGTTCATCCTTAGTCGTGTGCGGGATGACAACATCATGTTGGATAAGCCTTATCCAATCACGAAGGAGGTTAACTCTGTGATTACTATTCTATGCAATAATGGAAATGTTCCAGATAAGAAATCAATTAAGAATAGAGAAGTGGAAACCCTAACCGACATGAAGGGTGACCAGTGACCCCTAATCATTGATAAGATCATCAACCCTATGATAAGGTATGTTGCCTATGACATCTCTTATAAGATCTATTTTAGGAATAGAGAAGGTGCCACTTCGAGAATTACAGTGTATATGGAACATATGCTTGTAATGGAAAATAAATCATTCAACTTGGGTGAATTGTTGAGAGAATTGTTGTTGAAAAATGTCAAGATGTCAAAAGAGCAGAATTATCCCTTTCGGTTTGGTTCATTATTTGTGTGTTTGGTCATGTATTGTCTGGTATCTCTTCCAGAAAAATATAATGTTATATGAGAATCCGATGTCTCGATTGCGAGGCAAATATTCAAATATTTGAATAGTTTAGATAGTAAAGAGGAAGTTTGCAATGCATATTTCAAATCCTTTCTGGGTATGTGGAGTGTTGTCCTAGTATCCCTTGTTTCTAGTTCTAGAGGAATCGAGGATTTGAAGTCTCCTATATCTGAAGGAGATTCAATAGTTGTAGTGTAGGAATATAGGGAATCAGATGATGAATCAAATTTACTAGAGTTAGTTGGTAACATGGATGAAATCAATAAAATTGGCATGATGTGACTGACTTCAGTTGACTCAAATAGAATTGAATTCATTTTGTTGAATCACTTGGTCCGGAATAGCATGAGCATTAAGGATATCAATAATCTACTTCCAAAATATCTAAATGAAGTTCTTAAGGAAAAGTTATTTGAGAAATGTGTTGAGGAAGAAGATATTGATGTGCAGAATTTGTTATGTGTTGATGCACATAAAGCTTTAGTAGTATGCATTGAGGAATTGAGAGAATGTATCCATAGTGCTAGTAGAGTCTATAGGTATTGTATGTTGGATATGGTTGGTCAATATTGTTTCTGATAGGATATATTGTTTTCATTGATGTCAACATATTCATGTGATTTATCCAGTGTGATTGGGAAGATTTTCTGATCTAGTTTTGTAGTTTGGTTTTGCTGATCACTATTTTGCAGAGGTTGATATTTCCTCTAGTATATTCCAATGTGATTAGATCTTGTGATGAGACTTTGGGATATTGTTTTGGATGATCTTGTCTATCTTCATTTTAGATGGTTTTTGATTTGGTACTTCGCAAGTTATATTTCTTCATGACAGTTGTTGATTGGTTGTGTTCTTGAGCTTCTAGATGTTGACTAATGAAGATTTGAAAAATGGTGTCGGTGTAACTGTTTCAAATGATTCTAGCATGTTTGCTGGTATTTCCTAGTCGTGTCCTATTTGTTTTTGCAATTCAAATTGATCATTGTGTAGGTTATTGGTGGTTTTCATCAACTAGTATTGATTTGCGTGTTATGTGGTATTTTTGGTGGTGTAGTGTGTTGCAGTTAATCTTGGAGTGATTTTCGGTGGAGATGATCATTTGGGAATTTGATCTAGGACCATGTTATTCTATGTAAATCATTATATTGGTCTGGTGGTCGATATTTGTATTGTGTGATGTAATTTTGTAATTATGAGTTGAGGGTTGAGGGTTTAGCCGACCTTGTTATCAAGGTTGATGAAATGTATATATAGGTGAATTATTCATGTAGTTTGGGTGTCGGTATTGTGTCTACATTATCAAAGAGAGGTGTGTGTGCAAACAAGTGATTTATCTTTCGGTGTTGATTTTGAGGTGAGATTGGTGTTGCAGGGAAGACAACTATGCTTAATTGAAACTATAATTAGGCATTTGGAGATGCTATTCTTTCAGTTCATTTCTTCCGGATTGTAGTCTAAATCTTATTATAAGTCAGTGAGACTTCCCTGAGGGTTGTAGCCTTTAGGACAAATATCTTTTGAGCAGTGAGCTCTAGGAAGTGTGTCTGAATGCATGTGCATTATCCATTGTAATATTTTCACATACTACTGCAGAGTTTCATCTTATTATGGGTAGGTTCCCACTGTGGTTTTTTTCCCTTAACCAGTTTTTCCATGTCAAATCTTGGTGTGTGTGTGTGTTGTGTTGTTAATTTGAATATTTGTCTATTTCTATACTTTTATATATCTATTATTGTGCTTAAATTTTTATATTCCAGTGAAGATTGATTCACCCCTCCTCTCAGTCTTCCTTCTTGGTTGCCGCTAATAGTTGGTATCAGAGCTAGATCCTCTGGTAGAAGCTTAATCGCTTGAGGAGATCCAAGATGGAAGCTCAAGGTATTCTTTTCAAGTATAGTCTGAGGTTTGATGGAAGCAACTATACTATATGGAAGAACCGAATGGAGGCGCACCTGAAATGTCTTGGACAAGATTACTGGAAGATCACAAAGAATCCATATGTTGTTCCTCGGAATGGACCATCTACTTTGGACCAGGTTAAGGAAGAAGAATATAACATCAAAGTGAAGGAAGAATTGATTAGTGCCCTAACTGATTCATAAATGACAAATGTTATGGGACTTCAGATCGCACATGAGATTTGGGAGAATCTTGAGATCTTGTATGAAGGTGACAAACAAGTGAAAGTTGCTAAGTTGTAGAGTTTGAAAGGAAAATATGAGACATTGAATATGGGAGATGATGAGAACATACATTCTTTTATGGCTAAGGTTAATGACCTTGTCCTAGGTATCAAATGTGTCGGTGGAACTCTTGAGGAAGATGAAATTGTTTCCAAGGTGCTAAGATATTTGCCTCTTGCTTAGAAACATAAGGTTGTTGTTATTGATGAGATGTGAAGTGTGACTACAGTGACAACAGATGTGTTGGTTGGAAAGATTGCTACATTTGAGCTGAGTGAGTTTGGAGAATCACATGGAAAGTTTGAGACAACAATTAGAGTATTTGCATCTGTATTTGGTAAGCAAATATATGATCCTGATGAGTGTAGAATATCTAGATATGTGAGAGAGAGAGAGAGAGAGAGAGAGAGAGAGAGAGAGAGAGAGAGAGAGAGAGAGAGAGAGAGAAGATACTGAAGAACAAGAAAGAGAGCTTGATGAGCTTGAAGCATTGATTGCCCATAGATTGCCTAAAGGTGTCGGTAAGTATGATGGAAAGTATCCCTTGAAATAATTTTCTTGTAATAAGATAGGACATTTTGCTTCTAGATGCCTGGAGAGAATGGCTAAGTATGACCAGCATGATACAAATGATAGATATGAGAAGCATGAGAAGTATGATAAGACTTATAAATCTAACCAAAAGTTTAGGAACCAGAAGAACTATTATTGTGTTGCAGATGAAGGTGTTACAGATGATGAATCATAAGGAGATGAAGTTGTATTTATTGCCATTAAAGAAGATAGACCTGTGCCTATTGATTCCACTAGCTATTTTGTTGAGGAGAAAGCTTTGGCTGCTAAGGTAGAAGAAAATGATGAATGGGTGATTGACATCAGTTGTTCACATCATATGACTAGTGATAAAAGAAAATTTGTAAGCATGGAAAGGTATGATGGTGGAATCGTTAGATTTGGAGATGACAAAGCTTGTGTAATCTGTGGGAGAGATTCTATTTCTTTTGATGGTAAGCATAACACTGATGATTTATTGTATGTTGAAGTTTTGAAGCATAATATTTTGAGTGTTGGATATATGGTTGATAAGGGTTAATATGACCTACAATTCAAGGATGGTAAATGCAAGGTCTTGAATGCCTTTGGTATAGAGATTGCATCTGGGACTAAGAGTGAAGGTAACTTTTTTTATTTGAATGCTGGTGAGAAAAGTTGTTTGATTGGTAAAATAGATGAGAGTTAGTTGTGGCATAGGATGATGTGTCATGTGAAATTTGATTCAATTATTAAGATATTTTCTACACATGATGTTAGAGATCTTCCTAAGATTGTTAAGCATGTTAATCCAATATGTAAGGAATGTTAGTTGGGTAAGAAAACAAGAATTTCTTTCAAGAGTAAATAGTATACATCTGATGAATTGCTAGATCTTGTGAATATTGACCTATGTGGACCTACAAATGTTAGAAGTGTGTAGGGTGATAGATATTTTATGCTACTAATTGATGATTATTCAATGATGATGTGGGTTGTCTTTTTGAAGGAGAAATCCAAAGCATTGGACAAATTCAAAATATTCAAAGCTAAGGTGGAAACTAACTCTGAATTAAAGGTGAAATGTCTAAGATCTGATAAAGGTGGATAATTCTATTCTAGTGAGTTCAATTCATTCTATGAGATGCATAGAATTAGAAGACAATTATCTGCTCTTAGAACCCCTAAAAAAATGGAGTTCTTGAGAGGAAGAACAAAACTGTTTTGGATCCTACAAGGACTATGCTGATTGAAGGAAATATTTTTAAGATCTACTAGAGAGAAGACATTAGCACTATTGTTTGCAAATTCAATAGAGTTCACATCAAAGGTGATACCCATAAGACCCTTTATGAGCTATGGTTTGGTCATGTTCCTACTATGAGATATTTCAAAGTATTTGGTAGCAAATATTATATCAAGAGAGATAAGGATATAGGAAAGTTTGATGCTAGAAGTGATGAAGGTATCTTCTTAGGATATTCAACTAAGAGAAAATCCTACCAATGCTATAATAAGAGACCGAGAAAGATAGTTGAGAGTACAAATGTGAAAGTAGATGAGAACCTTGGGAACGAGATCAAAGCATATGGTTATGATGATGATCAACATGTTGTTTTGACTCCTGTTCAGCCTGAAGAATCTAAGAAGAATGACTCTGTAGAGATTGTTAATCTGAATGTTGTTGTTGCCGGTGAAGATGTTTGGGAATGTGAGAATCAGATCTATCAAAATACTCTGAGGTATGTAAGATTGAATCATTCTGAAAGTCAAATTATTGGTGATAAAAACAAAGGTGTGTTGACTAGAAGAAGGTTAGCTGCTAAAGAAGTATGTTTGATTTATAAAGTTGAACCTAAAGATGAAAATTGAATGAGATCTATGGAAGAAGAACTAGATTAGATTGAAAAGAATATTACTTGGGAACTTGTTCCTAGACCTAAGGATAAGAATTTTATTGGTACTAAATGGGTATTCAAAAAAAAGTTGAATGAAGTCGGTGAAGTTGTTAGAAATAAAGCTAGAATGGTTTGCAAAGGTTACTCACTGTTGAAATGTGGTGACTGATCAGAAAAGTGCAGCCCCCGAGAAATTTTTTTTTGCCATTTTTCGTTGATGAAAACCAACATTATAATAAAACCCTAAAAAGGCTGACTTTGTTTGTTGCCCTAAAAATGCATGTTATAAGCGGCTGGGATGCTTAAGGCATTGTAAGGTTGATGTACTATTTTTGTTGGATAATAAGAAAGATTGGACGGCTGTGTATGGTGGATGTAACCCATTCTGGGTGAACCACGTTAAATCTTTGTGTTGTCTGTGTCCTGTTTTATTTCTTTATCTTTTGTATTTAAATCTGCATATAATTGTTAGTTCATATTTGCTTCGGATCTGCTTGACACCCTAACAATTGGTATCAGAGCGAGGTTTTCTGTAAATTGGTAGGACTTTTAGATTTGAGTGGGAGCAATGGAGGATTCCAAATTCAAGGTCGAAAAGTTTAACGGCCAGAATTATCAGTTATGGAAAATGCAAATGGAGGATTACCTTTATCAAAAGGATTTGTGGCGGCCATTGGAAGGAAAGGCAAAGAAACCGACCACAATATCAGATGAAGAGTGGGACATTTTAGATAGAAAGGCACTAGGATCCATTTGATTGTGCCTTGCGTCGTCTGTAGCATTCAATATAACAGAAGCAAAAATGACTATAGATTTGATGGCAACATTGGCTAAGTTGTATGAGAAACCCTCGACTTCGAATAAGGTATTTCTTATGAAGCGTTTGTTTAATTTGAAAATGAGTGAGGGAGGATTTGTAGTGGAGCACTTAAATGAATTTAATACAATTACCAGTCAATTGTCTTTGGTAAAAATTACCTTTGCAGAAGAGGTTAGGGCTCTCTTGATTTTATGTTCTTTGCCAGAAAGCTGGAATAGCTTGGTTATGGCTGTAAGTAACTCTATCTCTGGTAAAAATACTTTGGTATTTGATGATATTGTTGGTGTTATCCTAAGCAAGGAAATGCGAAGGAAAAGCACAGGTGAGACTTCAATATCATCGGGTAGTGTTTTGAATGTGGAGAACAGAGGAAGATCAAAGGAAAGAGGAAAAGGCCCTGGGAATGAGAAGTCATGAGGGAAGTCAAAGAAAGGATGCTCTCAATCTAGAGGAAAGAAAGATTGCTGGTACTGTGGAAAGCCTGGTCATCTAAAAAAAGACTGTTGGTCTCGGAAAAACAAAGAAGGAGACAAAAATGAAAATGACAGTAAGGAAGCTAATATTGCAAGTAATACTTTACAAGATGCTTTAATCTTATGTTTGGATAATGCTAATGATTCCTGGGTAATAGATTCAGGGGCTTCATTTCATGCTACACCCCATAGAAAATATTTTCTAGATTATGTTCAAGGTGATTTTGGACAAGTATATTTGGGTGATGATGAGCCCTGTCAAATTGTTGGAAAAGGAAAGATAAAGATCAAGTTGTAGAATGGTAATGACTGGTTTCTGCAGGAGGTAAGACATGTTCCTAATTTAAGAAGAAATTTAATTTCTGCAGGGCAACTAGGTAGTGAAGGTTGCATAGTTACCTTCTTAGACAGTATGTAGAAGGTCACTAAAGGATCATTAGTAGTAGCTAAAGGTGTGAAGGTAGGCACATTATATCTGTGTACTGGTAACACTTACTCTACCTTAGCTGCTACAGATAAAGTTACTATAGGGACAACAACAATAAATGTTGCAAGAACAGATTCGATAATGTGGCACCATAGGCTTGGGCACATGAGTGAGAAAGGGATGAAAATCCTTCACTCCAAAAATCTATTGCTAGGACTAAAGAAGATTGATTTAGAGTTCTATGAAAACTGTGTTTATGGTAAACAGAAAAGAGTTAGATTTCTCAAGGTTGGGAAAGAGAAGAAGAGTAAGAAGTTAGAGCTTGTACATTCAGATGTATGGGGACCGACTCAGGTATCATCTCTTGGTGGCTCTTGTTATTATGTTATTTTTATTGATGACTCAACCAGAAAAACATGGGTATATTTCCTAAAACAAAAATCAGATGTTTTTGAAACTTTTAAGAAATGGAAAGCTTTGGTTGAGAATGAGATAGGAAAAAAGTTGAAGTGTCTCAGATCGGATAATGGAGGTGAGTATTGTAGCAAAGCATTTGAAGATTACTGCTCCTTAAATGGGATTCGAAAGCAGAAGACAGTTCCAGGAACTCCACAAGAAAATGGTGTGTCAGAGAGAATGAATAGGACCATCATGGAACGTGCGAGGAGCATGAGATTGCATGCTGGATTGCCCTTACATTTTTGGGCAGATGCTGTACATACTGCTATCTATTTGATAAATAGAGGACCTTCAACCCCTTTGGATGGTGGTATTCCAGAGGAGGCATGGACTGGTAAAAAGGTAAATTATTCTTTTCTAAAAACTTTTGGTTGCGAAGCTTTTTTCTATGTTGATAAAGAAAACAGAACCAAGCTTGATGCTAAATCTCAAAAATGTACCTTCATTGGATATGGGATAGATGAATATGGCTATCGGTTATGGGATTTTGAAAATAAGAAAATAATTAGAAGTAGAGATGTTATATTCAATGAGAAGGTTATGTATAAAGAACAGATGCAGGAAAAGAAGTATGAACAGGAAAAACAAGAATATGTGGTGTTGGATGAGATTCCTGAAAATGAAATGCCATAGGTACCTGATGCTCAGGAACAACAGATTGTCCCACAAACTCCTACAAGTGTTAGACGTTCTTCGAGGACAAGTAGACCCCCTAAAAGATTTTCTCCTTCTTTGTATTCTATTTTATTAACAGATTCTAGTGAACTAGAAGAATATGAAGAAGCAATGCAGGTAGATGCCAAACAACAGTGGGAGCTAGGAATGAAAGAGGAGATGGACTCCTTGATGAAAAATAAGACTTGGGACTTAGTCCCTTTACCTGCAGAAAAAGGAGCCTTGCCTAACAAATGGGTTTATCAGCTGAAGGAGGAGGAAGGAGGTCAGAAAAGATATAAGGCCAGACTTGTGGTAAAAGGTTTTGCATAGAAAAAGGGTATAGATTATGATAAAATATTTTCTCCAGTTATAAAAATGACTTCAATTAGAACTATACTTAGTCTTGTGGCTGCAGATGATTTACATCTTGAACAATTAGATGTCAAAATAGCTTTTCTCCATGGAGATTTGGAGGAGGAAATTTACATGTTGCAACCATAGGGATATGAGGTCAAAGGTAAGGAGAACTTGGTGTGCAGGTTGAAGAAAAGTCTGTATGGCCTAAAGCAAGCACCCCGGCAATGGTATTTAAAATTTGATAGTTTCATGGCTGAACACGGTTATCATAGATGTCATTCTGATCATTGTGTATATTTTAAGAGATTTGATAATGGCAGTTATATTATCCTATTGCTTTATGTTGATGACATGCTTGTTGCTGGGTCTAACATGCAGCATATAAATGATCTTAAACAAAAATTAGCCAGGTCATTTTCTATGAAGGATTTGGGTGCAGCTAAGAAAATTCTCGGTATGAGGATTACACGAGACAGGAAAAATAGAACCTTGAATTTGTCCCAAAGTGAGTATATAAAGAAGGTGTTGAAAAGATTTAACATGCAGGATGCAAAAGCAGTTAGTACACCTTTGGCTAGTCATTTCAAATTAACTAAGGAGATGTGCCCAAAGGCACAGGAAGAGGTTAATAAAATGTCTAACATCCCGTATTCATTAGCTGTTGGCAGACTGATGTATGCAATGGTATGCACAAGGCCAGATATTGCACATGCAGTGGGAGTTGTGAGCAGGTTTATGAGTAATCCAGGTATGGAACATTGGAATGCTGTGAAATAGATTCTTCGGTATTTGAAAGGAACTACTACGAAGGCATTATGTTTCAAAGGATCTAATGCTGCTCTAAGTGGATTTGTTGACTCTGATCTAGCGAGTGATATTGATTCATGGAGGAGTACTATAGGGTATGTTTTTACTATAGGGGGAACTGCAGTCAGTTGGATTTCTAGGCTGCAAAAGGTTGTTGCACTTTCAACCACTGAAGCTGAGTATGTTGCTGCTACAGAAGCTAGCAAAGAGATGATTTGGTTGCAATGTTTTCTGAAGGAATTGGGTCAGACAGAAGAGGATAGCCCATTGTATACTGATAGCCAAAGTGCCATTCATCTTGTGAAGAACTCTGCTTTTCATTCAAGGACAAAGCACATTCAGCTCAGGTACCACTTCATCCGGACTGTTTTGGAGGAGGGTCAGTTACGGCTTGAGAAGATTCACATGAGTGAGAATCCTGCCGATATGTTCACAAAGGTAGTTCCATAGGAGAAGCTGATTTCTTCATCAGTTTCTGTTGGTCTTCTTGATTGATAATTGTGGAATTTATACCAGTCAAGTCCTAGTGTTTTATCCAGCGAATGTTGCATGTATAGTGGTGTCGTGTAGTATCAATCTCCAAGTAGGAGATTGTTGAAATGTGGTGACTGATTAGTAAAGTACTGTACACTCAGCATGTATCCCTACTGGGGTCCAGGGCCGAGCCGGCAGCCCCCGAGAAAAGTGGGGGTTCGGGGCGGCAGCCTCGGAGAAATTTTTTTGCCATTTTTCGTTGATGAAAACCAACATTGTAATAAAACCCTAAAATGGCCAACTTTGTTTGTTGCCCTAAAAATGCATGTTATAAGCGGCTGGGATGCTTAAGGCATTGTAAGGTTGATGTACTATTTTTGCTGGATAAAAAGAAAGATTGGATGGCTGTGTATGGTGGACGTAACCCATTCTGGGTGAACCACATTAAATCTCTATGTTATCTGTGTCCTATTTTATTTCTTTATCTTTTGTATTTAAATCTGCATATAATTGTTAGTTCATATTTGCTTCAGATCTGCTTGAAACCCTAACACTCACAACAAGAAGGAATTGATTATGAGGAGACTTTTTCTCTAGTTGCTAGACTTGAAGCTGTTAGAATGTTGCTTGCTTATGCTGCTTATAAATATTTCAAGGTTTATCAGATGGATGTCAAATAATCCTTTTTGAATGGTGATCTAGAAGAAGTTTACATTGAACAGCTTGATGGATTTTCACTATCGGATGATGGAGACATAGTATGTAAGTTGAAGAAAGCTCTTTATGGATTGAAACAAGCTCTTAGAGCCCAATATGCTAGATTTGATAAATATTTGTTGAAATTGGGTTTTACTAAAGGTGTTGCTGACAATAATCTATATTTCAAGATTGAAAATGATAACATCCTAATTGTTTAAGTCTTTGTTGATGATATTATCTTTGGTGGTGATGATGACTTGAGCATGAAGTTTTTCGGTGATATGCAGAAAGAATTTGAAATGTCTATGATTGATGAGATGAAATTCTTCTTAGGTTTGCATATTGCACAGACAAAAAAGGTATATTCATATCTAAAACTAAGTGTGTGAAGGAATTTCTAAAGAAGTTTGGATTAGATGAATACAAACCAGTTGGAACTCCTATGGTAACTGGTTGTAAATTGTCTAAAGATAATGAATCTCTGAAAGCTAATCAGAGTTTGTATAGATCTATGGTTAGTGGACTACTATATCTTACTTAGACTAGGCCTGACATTATGCATGTTGTGTGTATGGATGCTAGATATCAAGCTTATCCAAAAGAGAGTCATGTCATTATTGTGAAGAGGATATTCAGAGACCTGAAGGGAATTGTAGACTATGGCATACGATACCCGAGAAATGATGATTTCATGCTTTGTGCCTGTACTAATGCTAATTGGGTTGGTGATGTAGGTGACCGAAAGAGCACTACCGGTGGAGAATTCTTTTTAGGTAAGAAATTGGTTTCATGGGCTAGCAAGAAACAAGATTTAGTATTCTTATCTACTGTGGAAGTTGAGTACATTGTTGTTTCTAGTAATTGCACTCAAGTGGTTTGGATGAAGCAAATGTTGAAAGATATCAGAGTTATTCATGATGAGCCTATTGTTATACACTGTGATAAATCTAGTGCTATCAACATGTCAAAGAATCCGGTGCAACATTGAAAGACTAAGCATATATCAATCAAATGTCATTACTTGAGAGAGAAAGATGATGAATACTAAGAGGGGGGGTGAATTAGTATGCTAAAAATTATTGTACTTAAACACTTTACTAGTCTAGTAGTAAACCGGTGAAACAGTTTAGCAAACAAACCACTTAGCACACATGCAAACCAAATAGAAAATAATGCATTCACCCACAGAAGCACAATCACCATAACACAAGAGATTTTGATGTGGAAACCCAAATGGGAAAAACCATGGTGAGATGAAACTTACAAATAACTATCTGTAGAATAGGAACCAGACCGGTTAAGGTCAGATTGGTTAAGGTCATACAATGTTCTTTACCAGAACAAATCCTATTAGGAATCTCAATCTCTAGTAGGAGATAAGTCCAATTAAAGACTACCTTGCTAGAGGATTTTAGATCCATAGATGTGAACCACCTTGTTAGAGGATTTACAAAAGGCTTTTTTGGGCCTACTCGGTTAAGGGCTTCAAACTTGTCGAAGATGTGAGTAATCAACAAGTGAGTGATCTAGAAAATAGCATAGATTGCTTGGTTAGATCCTTGATAGCTCGTTCCTAATGCATTCCAGCATTACTTCAGTCTTCAACACATTCATACTCTACCTTCTCTCACAGACATGAACTTCTCTTCTATAATCTCACTTACAAAAACTCATTAACCACCTTAAACCCTAGTCAACAACCTAAAACCCCAGACGTGATGTCCTTATAAAGGAATTTGATTTCATGTCAGTCCAATAGGATTACAATATAATTTCCTAGGTTCAATGCATCTAGACATAATTGGTAACATGACACAAAAAGCACTGCCAGAGTGTTGGCACCGCAAAATAATTGGTGGATGCTAACTCATCGCAAAATGTCGGTTGGTAACTCATCACATAGTATTACTAGTTCAAACAAAATACCAGTTGCCAGTTTGACAAAATGAAGACTGGGAAATATGAGTTGTGCCACTTCATTCCTTCGTATCGCTTGAGATCCTCGAACCACTCGGGGTCTTCATACCGCTTCAAACCGGTAAACACTTTCCACAAAACACCGATAGTCTGAAGACTATAATACATCATACCGGTTGGAACAAATACCGGTTGAGCTTTAACTCATACATACAAAAAGTGATCTCAAATCAAGTGTGTGTCCATCAATGACAATCACAGCATCAATCATAAAAAATGCCAACAAAAGCTAATGAGGAGAAGGTGAGGCTAGATATGTATCTACAAAGGAACATATAGCTGATATTTTCACTAAGCCTTTGCCTACAGATACATTTTTCTATTTGAGAGACAAGTTAGGGGTATCCACCCCATCTGATGAGAACTAGATGCATTGAATTGCATCGATCTGGTGGATTTTGGAGCCTTATTCTTTTATTTGGATTGATGATTTGGTGATGCTCCTCTGTTGGAGTAGTTTGTGCTTTGGAGAGAGATTTGTGTTTCATATTAAAAGGGGGAGAATGAGTCTGGTTATCTGATTTGAGCTCTTTGGCATTGTTGTCAAATGAGGAGAGAGATTTGGGGAAAAGTTGCTTTATCTATCTTGATCTTAGGGGGAGTTTGCTAGTGATATCTTCTTTCTTTACATTGACTATTTTTCACATTCATATGTTTCCAGCAATGCCAAAGGGGGAGATTGTTGTATATGGTTGGTCATTTCTTCTACTAGGATATGTCGTTGTCATTGATTTCAACATATTCTAGTGATTTATTTTGGTGTGATTGGGAAGATTTTCTGACCCGGTTTTGTAGTTTGGTTTTGCTGATCACTTGTTTGCAGAGGTTGATATTTCCTCCGATATATTCCAGTGTGATCAGATCTTGTGTTGATACTTTGGGATATTGTTTTGGATAATCTTGTTTATCTTCATGTCAGATGGATCATGATTTGGTGCTCTGCAAGTTATCTTTCTTCATGACAGTTGCTGATTGGTTGTGTTCTTAAGCTTCTAGACATTGACCGATGAAGATTTGAAAAATGATGTTGGTGCAATTGTTTTGGATGATTCTAACATTCTTTCTGATGTTTCCTAGTCATGTCCTATTTGTTTTAGTAATTTGCATTGATTGTTGTGCAAGATTAATGTGGTTTTCATCAACCGGTATTGTTTTGCATGTTATGTGGTATTTCTGGTGCTATAGTGTGTTCTAGTTGATCTTGGCATGATTTCCGATGAAGGTAATCATTTGGGAATTTGACTTACGACCATGCTATGCTATGTAAATAATTATATTGGTCCAGTGTTCAATCTTTGTATCGTGTGATGTAATTTTGTAATTGTGAACTGAGGGTTGAGGGTTTAGTCGACCTTGTTATCAAGGTTGATGAATTGTATATATAGGTGAATTATTCATGTAGTTTGGGTGTCGGTATTGTGTTTGCATTATCAGAGAGAGGTGTATGTGTGAACAAGTGATTTATCTTTCAGTGTTGAGTTTGAAGTGAGATTGGTGTTGCGGGGCAGACAACTGTGCTTAACCGGAATTGTAATCAAGAATTTGGAGATGTGATTCTTTCAATTCATTTCTTCTAGATTGTAGTTCTAATCTTATTGTAAGTTAGTGAGACTTCCCTGAGGGTTGTAGCCTTTCGGGAAAATATATTTTGACCAGTGATCTCTAGGTAGTGTGCCTGAATGCATGTGCATTCCCTATTGTAATATTTTTACATACTACTGTAGAGTATCATCTTACTACGGGTAGGTTCCCACCGTGGTTTTTCCCTTAACTGGGTTTTCCACGTCAAATCTTGGTGTTGTGTGTTGTGTTGTTAATTTGAATATCTGTCTATTGTTGTAATTTGGTAGATCTATTATTGTGCTTAAAGTTTTATATTTCAGTGAAGATCGATTCACCCCCCCGCTCAGCCTCCCTTCTTGGCTACTGCTAACACTGTATGTCTTGGTCGGTAGCTGCAGTGAAGCACAAAGCTAAAATTGATGTCATTGAAGATGAATTGAGTGTTTTAGGTAAATCTTTTGATTTTCTAGAAGAGAAGGATGGTGAGTAGAGGAAAAGAATAAAATCCCTTCAAGTTGAACTCTTATTCTTGCAGAGGTAGAGAGAAGACTTTGTAAACATGTTTTGGAAAGTGAAAGAGATAGTTGAGGGAAATTTGTAGCATTTTTTAACATTGGTTGGTAGTGCAGCTGAGTATGAACACAATCCATTTGCTCTGGACAATTTCTCCCATGTTGTTGATCTATTAATGGAATGCAGAAGGCTTTTAGTTAGCATTGATTTGGCCATAAATTCTTGGGAAGTTATAGTTCCGAAACTGAAGGAGAAATACAAGCTTATCTTTTCGAAGAACAGTAGCTGAAGGTTCTATCTGGTTTGGTATTCAATTTTTGACATTATTTTGTAGTTGTGTATACACTCCTTTTTTCTTTGTTTTCTCTTTTCATCAAGGGAATCCTTTTTCTTTGATGTCAAAGGGGGAGAAAGGTTTGAGGTTTTTGGAGATGTATGAGTTTAAAGGGGGAGTTGAGTTATATGCGACATGTTTTGCCATCAATGACAAAGGGAGAGATTGTTAGATGTGTGAATATTGTTGTCATTGATATCAAAACATTTATTCGGTTTGGACCAGATAGCATATGTAGTATGTTGAGGTCAATTTATTTATTTGATTTGGTCTGAATGGTATATGCAATTTATTGTTATCAATCTTGGTATCCGGTTTGGTCTGGATGTTGTATGTAGTCAGTATGTGCAATATTTGCTTTGAGCAGGTGATGTGTGTTTTTGTATTGTTATGAGATGTGATGCAGTAAGATGGAGTTGATATAATGGAGTGATTTTTGGAAGATCCCTATCTCTATAATTCCGCGTTATGCTTTTTGGAATCAATGAACACTGAGGGGGGGGGTGAATTAGTCTTCTGTAATTTATAACTTTCTTTTACTAATTCTTAAACCACCAGATGCAAACAAATAAAATTAAAGTGCAGAAACTCAACACACACAAGCACAAAACCATAACACTAGAATTTTTGCATGGAAACCCGAAAAGGGAAAAACCATGGTGGGATTGAGACCCACAATATTATAATACTATGATTAGGAGTATAATAATATTATAAGAGGAATGCACATGCATTCAATCACATTCCCTAGAGATCATTGCTCAAAAGAAAAGAGAGGGTTGCAACCCCCAGAGGACTCACTATCCTACAAATGATTACAAATGATAACTGATTGCCCGAATTGATGGATAGCATCTACAAATACCAAAATGTAGTTCCGGTTAAGCACAAAGAGACTATGTTTCATTGTTTTGGCACACTAGTCTATTCTGCTATGCTTTGTCATACACCAGAGCATAAATCAAAGGATAGACCACGTGAAACTGTGCACAGATGCTCATACAATTTTTGTGCATCTCTATCGAATCCAATAAATGCTCATATAGATCCATTTTATATATCCACATCACTTGATAAGGTCACCAACATGTCAGCTCCAAAAGCATTTACAAAATATAAAACGTGTAACAAGAAGTCAACTCAATCTAAATACAAATGCACATGCAAACCAAAACAAATTGATAATACATTTCACATAAGTCAACACAATAACCTTGAACATGACACCAATCAACAACATCATCCCGAAGATTTTGCATAACACACTACACAACAATAATCTTGTTCTTCCTGAAATATCGGATACCAGATCATCAAACTTGCACTAGAATTAATACCAAAGGATAGGATTGCAGACTAAGAAATTCCAACCAACAAATTGACTACCTCTTCCACCGCAAACCAAAATGTGCCCCCAAAATTGAGTTCTACTCAATGTATCATACTCTATCGAACATTGTGTTCCACCTTCCAAATTTAAGAAAAACATTTGGTAGAATGAATTTGCATATTCTAGATAATGCTTCAGATCTAAGTTTGCATCAATGACAACCCCTAAAAAATCCTCAAGCACTTATCTCTTATGGAACAATGTCTCTTGCCAACAATCTCCCCCATTAGTATTGATGGTGACACTTAGTAAAAAATGGCTCAGTGGCAAACCAAAAATACCATACACTACAAAAATTTTAAAACTTTGATTCTAACAGGCTCCCCTTGAGAATATACATCATTTTTCACTTCTCTCTCTCCCCCTTTGACATCAATGTCAAAGGTAGATATTTGCTCAAAATTCTATGTACAAGGGTATACACAACAACTTACAAAAATTTGAAGATGTTTGCAAAAATAGTCTTCAAGGACTGCAAGTGATTATCCCAACCTTTCTCCAGGTTCTCCAAAATGTTGATCAAAGCACTAAATAGGTTGTTAGCATTGCATGAAGATTGCATTAATGAAGTATAGTATTGTCATTTATGTCAATAGTAACCGGTAATGGAGTTGTATTACAACCGATAGTGATGTAGTAATGCAACTGGTAGTGAAGCAGTGTTGGAACTGGTATTATTATTCAAGCGGAGTGATCAACCGGTAACCCTAACCTGTTGGTATGCTAAATCCTAACCAATGGAGCTTGTAGAATCAGTTATGTTGATCGGAGATGATTATGCCATGTATGCATGTTGCATGTGACAAGTTTCAAAGTTATTTTAGCATGTGGAGATAATTGTTTATCTTGGGAATGAGAAAGTTCATTGCATGAAGTGGAAACCACGTGATGGGTTACAGGATTTGATGTGCCATGATCCAGGAGTGGTCGAGGTTGTCTAGAACAATGTGTAGATGATTACTATGTAATATAACGGTCATGTTTGAACCGATATGTTTGTAATCTCTATGAGATCTTAGGTTTTGTGATGTGTTACCAACCTATTGTGTTTTATTATAAGATCGATGAGTTGTTGTGTAATGTTGTTGGCAATTCTGGTGAAGTGTGGTAGTCTGATTGATTGCCGAACTAGAAGGAGTATCTAAAAAATTTGTGAAGGTAAATAGAAGCATAAAAGGATCTAATCAAGCAGAGCAATGCTATTACCAAATCAACAAGACCTTATTGTTCTCTAACAATTACAATAGTTAAATCCTCTAATGGGGTAATATTTAATAGGCTTGGTGCTATCTAAATCCTCTAACCAGGTGATCCATTAGTTTAGATTTGAAATCCTCTATTGAGGTTACTCCTAAAAGGGTATTGCCTTTAATAGGGTATTGTAGTCAATCCCTTAACCGGGTGGTCCTTAACCAGATATGTTCCTAACAAGACATTTTGTTAAAGCTTCTAACAAGGCTTGGCTCCTAACAGGGTTAACTTTAGAAGAGTTCAGAATACTTGTGGGTATTCATCCCCACCGTGGTTTTTCCCATTTGGGTTTCCACGTCAAAAATTATTGTGTCAAGTGGTGAATGATTTTGTGTATGTTTTGATATGTGTTGGTGTAAATAATTATTCATCTTGGATATTATTACACCTTACTTGAGTTTACTTAGGTACATGCATTTAATAGTAGTTTGGGTATGAGACACTTGGGTGTTTGTGCCACATTGGGATAGTGTGTGTAGGAGAATTTCCACCTTTTATGGTGTGATCTTGTTGTTACACTCCACATTCAGTGGGTGATCCACCTCATGTGGAATATTATATTATTTCTCCTACCTACCCACACCTATTTTCCACCTACCCTTATTTCTTATTGAGCCACATGTCATGTTTGTGTGCTCACATATCCCTAAGCCTTGCCTATATAAGCAGACTCATCTACATTATTTGTATGGGAAATCAATCTATATCTTGTAATGATCCAGTTGATCATATTTTGCATCTTGATAGAATACAGTTTATTCCTATCATCTATTTTGTCTCTCATATTTGTGCTTTCCATTGCCTCTTGATCTTGACAAAATCTCACAATATGGTTAATATGTTTAACTGGTGAAGCCGCTTAGATATGTTTAGATGATTGAAAGTGATCTGAAATGAGCTATTACTAATGTTAGTAAAGTGTTTTGATGTTTTAGTTAAATAGTATGTGAGTTTCAGATCTGTTACACTATTATATTGGTATTCTAGTCAACTGATAAACTTGATAGTGCAGTTGCAGTTTTAGATATAGTGTTTAAACTGGTTAGTTCAGTAATTGATTTATGAGTTGGGATTAAGTTTGGTGAAAGTTTATATTTTTTTTCTATCTACTTATTCACCCCCCCCTCTCAGTAGTTGACTGGATCATTACTGATTCATCATATCATCATAGGTATGTATGCATTTCTGCTCCTCTGAGATATGAAGGAACACTCTTATTCAGTGCATTAATTGCATCCTTCTAACTTCTCATAAGAGTATACAACCAGAGAGTGATTAGGTTCCTCAACTCTCCCACTCTACCAATTATTCTCTTTTTCTTGATTCAGGTTCTTGATTTTATCAAGTAAAGACATCACCTAAGCTTCATAATTACCTAAAAAATAGCTTGGGGTGAATAGGACTGAGATATACCAGCTAGTTGTCCTTCACACTCTTTGCTTTTCTTATCAAGTTCTATAGTGAACTTTGGTAATAGAAGACATTACTTGTAGATTTTTTCGCATGTTGGCCTAGTTTGTTGTTGTGTCAAAAGACCTATCTATCAATGTTTGATACAAACTATAGAGATTGATCATACAGGAGGTGATTAGTCCCTTGTCACGAATCCTGAGGGGAGCACTGACCATTTTGCCAACAATCTCCCCCTCCATGTTACTCGAGGGGATTAAAACCCATGACCCAATGCTATAATACCATTTGTTGGCCCATTTTGCCATTGCATCAAAATACCGATCTATCAACACCAGATACAAACTATAGAGATATGGATCGTACGGGAGGCAGTTAGTCCCTTGTCATGAATCCCAAGGGGAGCGCTGACCATTTTTCCAACACCACCTTCGTTTAATGCCTCCCAAATTCCCTTCACACTAGTTATTAGACTGACCCTATCACCTTCAACCATTCTCAAAACTATCATCAACATTATAGCATTGAAATGATTCATAACTTTTACATTTGCAACTTTCTTTAAAGATTAAAAATGAGATTCTATTGCCTTAAGAATACTTCACACCTTACCAGAGGGTGAGTCAAGTGTGTCTTGCTTGAATGTTGGGAAAATTTTCTCAAGAACACTTGTAGCTAAAGATATAATCTCTTTGTCCTTAGTGTGAGACTTCAACAAGTCTTCACTGGCTTTTGCTTGAGCTAAGGCTGCAAAATTGAGTTCTTGCACAAGAGATAAGGAATTAAGATTGATAGGACCTTGAATGAGATCTATGTCACTAATAATTTTTTGGCCCTTGTCAGATTCCATAGTGTCTCCTGCTAGTGGAACCTGTTCAATCTTGACTTCATCCTTCTCCTTCTCATCCATCTTTTCATCATCTACATTTTCACCACCAACCTCCTCTATATTCTTCTTTGAATCAACTACCATTATCAAAGGATCCTAAACTACTTCACCAGAGTCTGCAATCTACTGTGTGTTATCAAGATCATCTATAGAAGTAATAGGTACATTTGTATGTTCATCCAGTTTTGCACTCTTCGATTCATCTCCTAAGAATGGCATCCCAAGGACTTTCGGAACATACTTTTGAACACTTTCTTGAGATATTTCACAAACTACATCATACTCATACTTCTTTAATATTTCCCTCAAAATTTATCATTTATCCTTATGAGCCTATTCATTTTTTCCAATCACTGTTTCATTTACTTGGGTTTTGTTTCTAAATCTTTCTTTATTTTCTCTAAGAATCCTATCAACTTCTATCTTGGCAATCATTGGACAAAGTTGCACTAACTCATATTCCCTAATTCTCTGCTCTTCTACTCTTACAGTTTCTTTTCTTATATCCAAGGTATCATACAAACTTTGGGAGCTTCAGATGCAATCTCTATAAGTGCCTTGCTATACTTATTCAAATATACAATTGTAACTTCTTCTAGAGGCCTTTTCCCTTTTTCATCCAAACGATCATAAAATTGGGAAAGCAATTTAAGATTACCTTGTTCTATTATTTCTTGCTTAACTTTCTTAAGGGTTATACCAGATGGATTAGCTTCAACTCTGGACTTCTTGCTAGGCTGACTTTCACTAGAGGATTGCATCTTCACAACCCTATTAGTAGTAGCACTCTTCTTTACTTCTTTCATTGCTTCATCTGATTCAATTTCCTCTTCCATAGTGGCTTCTACATAAACTCTTCCCGGTTCCCCTTTCTTCCTCTTCTCAACTCCACCGGATGGTTTAGATTGAGGCTTAGGTGGAGGGATAAGCTTTTGAGCACTGGAGGAAGGTGCCTACTTTCTTGTTTATCTTGGCTTCTAGGAGGGAGTTTTTGATTTGGTCTTCTTAGGTTTCACCATATCTTCTTCTTTCAAGATATTCATCTCTCGAGCCCTTCGGACTACCTCCTTTTTGATTCCCATATCTTCTAGAAGTTGCTTTGCTTCCTTCCTCACTCTTCTCTACATTCCAATTTTGGTGAATTTAGAGTGTGGGCTCAATATTTTCTCTTTGTATGTTCCAATCCTTTCCTCTAACTTGTCTATCAGCTTTCTCAAGAGGTTCTAAACATATGCATTAAGTATATCACCACTAACCTCATACCCCATGGGCATGATCCAAACTTTCCAGGGTTCAACATCCTCCATCAAGCATTGATCAGTGTCCACCATGAAGTAGATGGAGTCTTCATACTTCTCCACGATTTCCTTAGAGATACTTTCCCTGGTCTACATCATGCCTTGGAAAATTTTAAAGTAACCCCACATAATAGCTTTTTGAGCTTGTACATCACCTAATCCCTCTAGAGTTTCCTTTATCTACACCACCACCATCCTATCATAGGCCCATTGAACTTTACCTACACTGGGGACCTCATTCATTAAATTGAGGTATATTAGATAGATAATTAGAGTACCAAATTTCAATACATGATTTTTTCCCTTCTTTATCTTCTTTAGATTATTCAAGAGCTCACTCTGGAGCACCTCACAAAGATCATACAACTTATCTTCCTTGAGAACTTGATATGCAGTGTAAATGGTTGTACCGGATAGTGAGTTATCTCTATTGGATTGATATACCTTGTAACCCATCACCATGAATGCAAATATAACATCATATTCAATAATGTCACTGATTATCATTGATCTTCCATCATGTTTGGAACCAGTTGCCTCCATCACCATCTAATTCTTTACATTCCTAAGACCAAGTACTTCATTAGTTGAATTACAGCATTTTACAACTTTGATTGCTTGCTTTGTGATCTTGTGTGACTTGTCAAGCCATATGAACTCGCCATGAACTCTACTTAGAATGTATCTAACCCATTCAAGTTCATCAAAGAGAAAAAAATTCATGAATTTAATGAAACCCTTGTCTTGGAGAGATTTAATTCAGGTTTAAGATTTCCCATGCTATCTACCATGTGAACTATGTAAAGTTTTAATATTTCAACGTTTCTGAGCTCTTCAAAATTGCAATGGATGTAAGCCCTAATGTCCTCAACATGCCAAACACCATATAGAATGGACAAAAATTCTCCATTCGGATCATCTTCCATTGATTTATATGCACTTTTCTTTAAATTAGGTCTTTCCCTATTAGTTATGTCAACAAACAATAGAGTCACCACACCAAATGATGCCATTGTTGAATTTTAGGTTAGGAATGGAGAAAGTTATCGAGCTCTTAAAATACCTTTTAATCTTCAACTAAATGCAAGAAATCTTTGTTGAATCTGTTCAAAGCACTAGGTTCACTTCACAATCTCTTAGCCAATCTCTCCTTCTCTTTCACTTCGAATGCAATATGAGAAATGAGAGTTAAATCTTCTTTTTATCTATTGCATACCTAACTTTTAGGTATAACAAATGCTCAACCCTAACTCTTCTGGATTCTCTGTATCTCATGAATATTATTCCAGAGTCACAAATCATCTGACTTTTTCTTATCTGCCAGAGCATTTTGGTTTATATTCTTGCTTCTGTAGAATTTAGTAATGTGTCTAAATTTGTTGCAAGTATAGCAAACAATGTTGTTTCTCTGATTAGCCCTGAAATTACCTTGCTTTTCCTTTGATCTGCATCGATTCGCAATATGTCCAAATCTTCCACAAGCATACAATCTTATATTTCTCCTATTTACCTTACTTCTACATTTAATTGACTTATGCCTATATTTATTGCAATTGAAACGTTTCACGGAGAATGATGAAATATTTTGATTTGCGTTATTTATACATTGACTTTCCATATGACCAAATTTATTGTAAACAAGGCATTTACCATTAAATTTATAAGCATTAGGTTTCCTTATCGGAGATCTCTTATTCTTTTGATGATTTCTTTGACTAGATCTGGAGCTTTCTCCTTTCTCAAATCCAAGTCCTCCCACACTACCTTTATTTTTTTGACTTTGTAGCATTTCATCCAACTTAGCTGAGCTAGCATTGAAATTTTCTTTGTACTCATTAGCAGTGGTAAGTTCATCTCTCTGAATTATGATATGTCTTTCAAGCTCCTACTCATTATTCCTGGATTGTATCAGTTCAATCTTCAATAGGTCATTTTCATGATTTAGTTTACAACATTCATCAGATATATCCTTTAGTGATTGAGTCAAGCTTTCCTTATTCTTCTTCCTGTCTCCAATTTCCTTTGTTAGCTTCATCACAATGGATTGCATTTCATTATTCAAGACTACATTATCTCTAGCAAATTTTTCACATTCATCTCTTGACTTTTAAGGCTTGGTCATCAATGTTTTGGTGTTATTTCTCCTTGAGTTTTTCTATAAGCTCCTTTCTCTTTTCTCTAGACGTGTTCACTTTTTCCTTCAAAGATTCAATGAAGTCTTCACCATCACTCATATTTCTTCTTAGGAAATTTGTTTATTTTCTTGTTGTATCTAGATCTTCAAGTGTCATAGTGAGTTGTTTTTGTAAATTGGAGTCCATCGATTCACTATCCCGAATCTTCCTCAAGCAGTTAGGCTTCCTTAGAGGACCTAGACTCTGATACCAATTGATGGAATCAATGAACACTAAGAGGGTGGGGGGGGGTGAATCAATGTTATGTAATTTATAACTTTCTTTAATTGATTCTTAAACCATCAGATGCAAACGAATAAAAATAAAGTGCAAAAACTCAACACACACAAGCACAAAACCATAACACCATATTTTTTACATGGAAACCTGGAAAGGGAAAAAACATTATGGGATTGAGACCCACAATACTATTACTGTGATTAGGAGTATAATAATATTATAAGAGGAATGCACATGCATCAAGGCACATTGCCTAGAGCTCACTGCTCAAAAACAAAAGAGAGGATTGCAACCCTCAGAGGACTCACTGTCCTACAAATGATAACTGATTGCCTAAACTGATGGATAACATTTACAAATGCCAAAATGTAGTTCTGATTAAGCACAAAAAGACTGTCTTTCACTTTTATGGCACACTACTTTGTTCTGCTTTTCTCTATCATACATTAGAGCATAAATCCAAGGATAAAACATTTTAAATTGCGCACAGACGCTCATACAATTTTTGCACACCCTTGTCGAATCCAAAATGCTCATATTGATTGGTCTTATAAATGTACATCAATTGATTAGGTCACCAACATGTTGGCTCCAAAAACATTTACAAAATATGAAATGTGTAAGAAGAAGTTGACTCAATCCAATAACAAATGCACATATGTACCAAATCAAATTTATAATACACTTCACATAAGTCTACACAACAATCTTGGACATGACACCAATCAACAAAATCATCCTGAAAATCCCCCATAACACGCTACACAACAATAATCTTGTTCTTCCTGAAATATTGGATACCAGATCATCAAACTTGAACTAGAATCAATACCGAAGGCTAGGATTTCAGTATAAGCAATTCCAACCAACAAATTGACTACGTCTTCCACCGCAAGCAAAAATGTGCACCCAAAATTGAGTTCTACTCAATGTACTCATACTTTGTCGAACACTGTGTTCCACCCTCCAAAATTAAGAAAAAATTCTAGTAGAATGAATTTGCATATTCTAGATGACACTTCAGACCTAAGTTTCTATCAATGACAATCCCTAAACAATCCTCAAGCACTTATCTCTTCTAGAATAATGTCTCTTCCCAAAAGTGCTTACATTAGTCCCGTTATTAGTTATGTGTTATGGTATCAACTATTTTGGTTATTTTAGGTGTATCTCTTTGTGTTTCGAGGCTTTGTATCATTGGTATGTCTGAAGTCTATATCTTGGATTTTTGGAGATGTTATGCTAAATATATCAGTATCTATGGGTCTGAATGACCCTGTCCCATTCCATCAATTAAGGTATATGCATCGGTTAATGAATTATGTAAAAGGAAGCATGTAGAGATCTTTCAAAGGATGACTTGGTTGTCATGTTTTTATTCAATGTTTTATTGGATAATGTGATATGGGATATGTGGATGTGCATAGATTGAGTATTGAGTGGAATTAGTGTGAAGTGTGAGTTGCAGACAGTGAAGGCAGTTGGTGTAGATTTAGAGTGTAGATAGTATTGTAGTAGTCCTTTATCGAACTTGCTAAAAGTGCTTAATAATAGTTGTACAAAGATCTTTCATTGGATCTATTGTAAGGTTTGTGAATTGTGATTTGAGCTTAATCTTGGAACTAATATCATGCATTTGGAGATGCAATCCTTTTTAGTTCAATCATACCTATTGTGGTGAGCATTCCGATAGTAAGCCACTTTTGTAATCTTTACAGTGAGTATCCCAGCAATGAGTTATTTTTGTAATATGGTAGTGAGCCACCCTTTTGTAAAACACCATATAACTAGTTATATTCTCTTGATAGTTAACACTCTCCATGGTTTTTCCCATTTGGGTTTTCCATGTATAAAATCTGGTGTTTCTATTGTGGTTGTGGTTTCATGTGTGTTATGTATAATTGATGAGTTTTGTCATGCCCAAACTTTTGGGCACAAACGGAGTAAATTTTTTTTTTTATAAATACTCAACTAAGTACGATTAACTTAAATAAAATAATGCAACTAGTTTGGTCTTAACTATATTTTGAGTAAATCAAACCATTACTTTAATTTGGTGATAAAATTAACTAAGTTATAAGTGAGCTAATATTTCCCAAAAATAGATATCACTAATCTTCCATTAATAAGTAATTAACTCTCATAGCAATTAATCTCCAACTTAATATACGATCATTAAAATTAAATATCTAAAAATCTCTTAATGACTAATTAATCCTTGGCTTATTTTAATATTACGAATAACTTACCTACCACTTGACTAGAGGGTCAAATCTATCCCATAATAGCATTTGTGCTATAAAATTATTTTTAATGAGGCCAAGATTATTTAACTTCTAAAGATTCCCAATGCAGGGGTTATTATTAATATTTCCCCCTAGCCTTAAATAAATCTAAGTCTAGCTCTTAAATGAAGCTATAGGAAAACTCTAATTAGTTTTACAACTAACTAATTCAGTAATAAAAATGAGAGTTTAACTATATATATATTTACCTATATATATCTATATTTTTTTTAAATCCTATTGAGCCACATTACTAACCCTACCCCTTCTAATACATTCCCACACATACTCCTTTTTTTTTTAAAATATAACCAAGTATGTTTGCCCTAACCCGAAATTAGGGTTAGGGCATGTGGTTTTAACATACATATCTTTATTTTTTTATTTTATTTGTGTGGGTTGGGTGTGTGTGAGGTGACTTTTTATTTTATTTATTTTGTGAGTGTGTGCAGGTGACTTTTTGTTTTATTTATTTTGTGAGTGTGTGCAGGTAAAGGAGTGGCGGTGGCCATGGGAGGGGCGCCCTTTTTTCCTTTTCCCCACGGCAGCGCGCGCAGGGCCGAGCTGGGGTTTGTTTTATTTTTGTGGAGGAGGGAGGAGAAGGCAGTGCGGGGTACCGCGGGCTGCGGACAGCACCGCCCGCAGTCTGCGGCTCCCGCAGGCTGCAGACTGTGCCGCCCACAGTCTGCGGCTCTCGCAGGCTGCGGATGTCGCCGCCCACAGTCTGTGGGTTCCGTAGCCTGTGGACGGCGCCGCCCATAGCTGCGGGCTCCCGCAGGCTGTGAGCGCCGTCGCCCAAGGCTGCGCCCCCCCCCCCCCCTTCATGCAGTTCGTTATTCTTTTTTTTTTTTAAAAAAAAAAACCCTTTTTTTTTTGTTGGGTTAAAAATAAAATGCGAAAATACTTTTGTTTTTTTATTTTATTTTATTTCTCTATTTGTATATATATATATATATATATAAATATAAAGGTAAGTAGTATATATAGTTTTACTTTGAAATAAGTAGATTTTCACATATAAGAATGACTTATATATATATATATATATATATTTTGAATGACTTATTTAACAAAATGATTAATTTTTTTCTTCTTTTTTTTTTGTATTTTTAAATCTGTTAATACATCACTATTTGTTTTATAACCAGATTTTCAAAATAATGAAGGAAATATATATATATATATATACATCACTATTTGTTTTATAACCAGATTTTCAAAATAATGAAGGAAATATATATATATATATATATATATATATATATATATATATATATATATATATTTGTGTATTACCATTTATAACTCATTTGGGCATCTTTTAAATGTATGCAAAGAATTTTCTAATACTTATTGCAGATTGAATAATGAGGAAAATATTTTCTTTTATTTTCTAAATAGGGTTGAAGTCACATATGTTGAATATTCTGTTTTATTTTTTTTTGTTTAAGATCTAACAATCTGCAACTAATATCTACAATGCATAGCAACTTAAAATGTAACTATTCTTTTTGTATCAAGTTAAATCTAAGAACTAAATGCTAATCTTTCCTTTTGATCCAATAAGCTACTACCTTACGATTTGTTTTCTGCATTAAATGGAAAAATAATGATAGTTTTCTTTTATTTGCAGTAGTATTAATATAGCTAAATGAACATGAAGAAACAGAAATAAATTTTCATTTTCCAAATCAACAATAATGCAACAACATCTTTTTTTTAGAAGATTTAAATACAAACTAATTCATTTCCTCTTCTTTTTGCAAAACTAACCAAGTAGGAGAAATATTTATATTTCTTTAGCAAATGTAAATACAAGTATATATGAATACAAATGGTTTCGAAAATAAAACAACAACATTTTCCTTTCCATGGTAATAGGAATACATTTCTTTTCTTTTGGAAAATAAATACAACAATGGCTCTCCTTTTTTTTCTTTACAAACTTCAATATAAAATACATTTGTCATTTAAACTTTTCTGCAACATAAAACAGCAACAACATTCTTTATTCTTTCCTTTCCCATCCCAAGCAACCTGCAATAAAACACAACTTTGACCATGGAGAGCTCACCTCCCAGCCTAGGCTTACTAGAAGCCACCCTCGAGCTTGGAGAACCAAGCACTAGACAGGTTACAAACAAGCAAACAACACAACAAATAGGGCATACACTCAACAAACATCTTCCCATCCCAAGCTACACTTTCACCACACTTTGTGATGATCATTCCATGGGTGGAAGTGGACCAAATACCATTGGGGAGATTGCAAGCCAAAATACAACTCAAGCCACCTCATGGCAATACAAATGCAACAAAAATACACCTCCATACCTTATACCCCCCCAAAGGCTCAAAGGCCATATTTTCTCCCCTTATGACCCCCAAATGCATACACAAGGCTATGCAGCAAGGGTCACAAAGGACACCCTTGAGATCACTCTCCATAAGGAGAGCCTCTCACCCAAGGCTATCATACTCCTTCCACCCCAAGACCATCCTACTCCTCCAAGAGTAGGAGATCTTGGACTCTCCCAAAATAAAATAAGAACACATAAACAAAACATAGAAATGAAAACTACATATTTTTTTTTTTTTCCAACAACAATTTACATAAACACATCTTTTTCAGCAAGCATTTCTTTCCTTCAACAAAACAACATAAACAACATAAATAAGAGGAAATAAAACCAACCTTAATCTGCCAATAGGTATGTTAGATATAACTGGGGATGAGCTGCCCAAATCCACACAAACTTTTTCCACCAATCTTTCCCAAAAATTCTATTCTACAACTAATTTTCAAAACAAGTGCATAATCTCCAACAATGGAGAGTGGGTGATTACTCACTAAGTCTCTAATTCTTGCCTAAGAAGGCCTCTCACACACTTCCCAACCCCTTGGGTGAGGTGAGAGTTCCCATTGGTTGCTCTTCCCAAACTCTTACACATTACTCAAATTGGAAATGGAAAAGGTGAGAGAAAATGGGGAAGAGAGTTTGACATCAAAAGGGAAGGTTGTCTATCCTAGGAGGAACCTTCTAAGTTGAATTTTCGCTCACCTTGAAAAAACCACTTTTTGAGGTGACTAAACAGTCACATGGGAGTAGTCACATGTTTCAAAATACCCCTAACCCATAGGTATACCCTTTGGACCTTTGGAAAAGCCCTAAAACTGACCCTAGGAGCCCATTTAACCCCTTAGAAACCCAACTGAAGTTTACCTACGGATCAAACCTGAGTTGACCACTCCCAAGACTCCCTACCCAAGGCAAATTTGGGACCACACTCATGTTTTTGAATGGCTTTGGTAGAAACAAAACTCCCTCCAAGAGACAAGTCAAAATCAATGACACAAATCAGCACATGTGTCAAGTGACACAATAAAAATACAATATAAAAATCACACATGGAATTTGTCTCTTGTAGGATTACACATATACATAAAAATTAATTTTTTAACACTCAAGAATCATACACTTCACAAATAAAATACATTACAAACAGGGTGTTGTCTCTCCAAATAGACAACCCCTGGCTTAACAAACGTACATTGGTCTAGGTTTGGTTCTCCATATAAATTCCATGGTCACATGGATAATTTTCCTGCGCATCTCAATTAACACATTAGTAATTCCAAATAATCACAATTATACATAATTAAATACATGGATTTCATTGCACATCAAACACTCATACATTTGGCAACAATAATTCATTATCTCATTCATTCAAATTCGATTCCACATAATTCACAAAATTGAACCATTCATAAAATAAGGATCATTTTTCTATCATCAAAATGAAGTCCTACAATTCCAATAATGACATTCACCATTTCAAAATAATTCTATTCTAGCAACATATATAGTTTCATAATCATCATGCATAAAATAAAGCATCAACATATGTCAATGTGATCCAAATCATGGAATCATATAAGTTCTAAATCCATAAAGCATAAAATAAAGCATCCATAATAGTCTCAATATGCAAATAACTGTAAATGTCAAACTGAGTCGGGGTAGGGTCTCACAAGTTTGATATTTCAACAGAAGGTTCAAGTTTGGTAAAAGTTTTAGAATTTGTGGGAATATTGATTCACCCCCCCCCCCTCTTAGTATTTTGGTCCCTTCAACCAATCCAACAATACCAACACTCACATGGAATAGGTTAGTCAACTCAGGCTCCATATCCTTGGTATTTAAACTTTGAGAAGCTCTAAGTCTATAACTTTTTGTCGTTGAAATATTGTATTTAGGACTAAGGGTAACAAAAATCATGCACAAAGAAGGAAATATTAAATGCAAATATTTGAAATCACAATATTTATAGTTATGCAAGTTATGTGTATTATTAAACAATGCAATTTCCCTCTAAAATGACTGATTGACCAATAAATAAATCAAATGGATTTATGAAATGCTTCTAAATCTTCCAAGCATATAATTGCAAAAATTATGTAACCCTTAGGTCAATTTTTAGCAAAGTGTGTAGGGTTTTGTCAATTTATCCTTTAAATTGATATGATTTAAGTGCATTAAAATAAAAGGTAAATTGAATTAAATGCATGGAAATAAAATCTAAAAATAAAAAATAAAAAATAAGCATGAGCTATGTTGGGTTCACCAAAATGCAATGATGGAAAAATTAGGGCTTCACAAATTTAGCATTGTAAACTAGGAAATAACCTAACTTTCCAACCAAAACATTGAAGGAAGGAAGAACTCAATTGATCCAATGCAAAAGGATTGAATGTAGATCAAGTTCATTTTCCTTTTTTTTAAGTTCAAATTGATTTGAATGTATTTGAATGCTAGGTGATGGAAAATGAATGTAAATCAGTATTGTAGCATTGTAAATTGCATTCCTATGTGATTTCTTGCTTATCTAGGCCTTATTTTAGCATTCCTAGACTTTTCTATCTGACATGCTTGATCCAACCCAATTTATCATCTCATTTCATCATCTCCATCCCATTTTGGACCTTAGGTCCAAATTTGAGGCCACATTGGAGGGAGTAAGGCACCTAGGGTAACTTGCCCCAAGGAGAAGGCTAATTAGGTCACCATGCTCCCCCATATTTGGCTCCAAATGTAAACCACTTAACAATTTGCATTGCTAAGTGAAATGTTTTCTCGTGTTGGCCTGCTCCGAGTTTTGCACCCTGAAATGTTTGGGAGGGGTATATAAGTAAGGTATCCTCCCTCATTTTGGTAAGCTTGACATTATAAATGTGAAAGTAGACAACAAAAGGAGATTTAATTCAAAGAGAAAGAGATCAAGCATCAAATCATTGAGGATTAAGAGTAATTTATAGATCTATATTTTAGTAGCAACCAAGAAGGAAAACTGAGAAGGGGGGGGGGCGCTAAATTAGTTTTCACCAAATTAAAACACTTTAAGCACAATCTTAGATCTTAATAACAACAACAACAATAAAGATAAGGGAAATGAAACCACAACACATAACACCAAGATTTTAATGTGGAAAACCTGGTTAAGGGAAAAACCACGGTGGGAACCTACCCATAATAAGATGATACTCTGCAGTAGTATGTGAAAATATTACAATGGGGAATGCCCATGCATTCAGGCACACTCCCTAGAGCTCACTGCTCAAAATAAGATGACCCAGAAGGACCCAACCCTTAGGGAAGGTTCACTACCTTATAATAAGATTTAGACTACAATCTAGATTACATGAACTGCAATGATATAGCATCTGCTAATGTTTGATGATAGTTCTAGTTAAGCACATTTGTCTTCCCTGTAACAATCTTTGCTCAATACACCACACTGAAAGATAAATTCACTTAAGCATACATACACCACTCTCTAATAATGCAAATATAACACCCATACCCAAATTACATGACTAAACCACCTATTTATACAAATCATCAACCTTGACTACAAGGTCGGCTAAACCCTCAACTCACAATTAAAAAATTACATCACACTATACATATGAGAACCACTAGACCAATATAAGGATATACATGACATAACAAGGACCTACACCGAATCTCCAAACATGCATCACCACTGGAAATCACACCAAGATCAACCACAACATGCTACACCACCAACAATATCGTATAACACGAAGAATATCACCCGATTAGAAAAATCACCAAGAACATGCACAAGAATCAACGCGGATCACCAAGAAAAATAGGACATGATCAAAAAACACCACAAGCACATTAGAACCATCCACAATAGTTGTACCAACACCACTTATACAAATCTTCATCGATCAACCCGCTAACTCATAGGAAAACTCATCAATAGCAATGCAGACTAGAATGATAGCTTGCGGAGCACCAAATCATGAATCATCTAAACTGAAGATACACATTAACATCCAAAACATTCTCCCAAAACCACAACTAAATATATGATCATACCAGAGCTCATCGGAGCAAATACCAAACTCTGCCGACCACTGCACAGAAAGACTGAACTACAAACCGTATCAAATAATATGATCAAGTAAACTTCTAGATCATTGAAACCAATAAGGAATGAAGTAGAGATATTGGAAACACTTCATTACTGAACCAAAAATCCTCAAACCAACCAAATCAACTCAATGCAATCACTAGAACACCAAACAACTCTTCTGTAATACCAGAATATGTTGACATCAATGACAACAACATATCCTAGCAGCAACAATATCCAACAATCTCCCCATTTGTCATTGATTGCAATATATGAATGTAAAAAATAATTAGTTTAAAGGAATGAATAAGCACAAGCAAAATCCCCCTAAGATCATGCACACAAAGATTCAAAAATAAAGTTGTTTTTCACATGAGTCTCTCCCCCTTTGACAACAATGCCAAAGATAGAATACAAATTATTCTCTCTTTCCCAAAACTCATCTTCTAAGAAGGACAATATCCCCCTTAGGATAAATCCACAATAGAAAATCAAAATCACACACTGACTACTTTGACTGAGTAGCATCACCAACTCATCAACCCGAACAAAGAGATAAGGCTCTGAAATCCACTGGATTGATGCAACTCCATGCACCTAGTTCCCAATAGGAGGGGCAGAGAGCCCAACTTGTCTCTCAAATAGACAAACGTATCTGCAGGCAAAGGATTAGTGAAAATATCTGCAATTTGATCCTTTGTAGATACATATTCCCATGTAGGGGAAAAGTGAGACTAAGTAAACAAACCCTAATCCCACTCTTGTGTACACACACGTGGAATACGAAAGATTCTAGGGAGGTAACGCACTTTGGCTACTTCTTCTGAGGAAGAGAGAGCCAAGGATTACCTCTTAGGGTTTTTATTCCTTTGCTATAAATGAGAGATAGGAGAAAAGCAAAGTGCATATTTGAATGATTAACCTAGCATGCAAGTATACACAAGCAACCCTAATCTGAAAATGCAGAACTGGGGATAACTGATATACTACTAAAAAGTACATATTAGCAAATAAATTCAGAGGTGCACCTGTGCCATAAATCTGATCCAAAATGGTCAGGACAGGAGTGTCACGCCCCTGTCCCGATTCTACGAACTGAAAGTTGTAACTGACAAACTGGGATTTGAAGACTACAAACTATTGTCCTACCAAAATTAGGGAGGACCGGGGTGCCACACTCCTGTCCTAGGTAGGACTAGGGTGCCATGCCCCTTTCCCAGGGGTTTTTGCTGAGATTTGGTCCCTGGAACTGTCTCTATGTGCTTTTACAGTCCTAAAATTTGCAATGACACTCGGATCTCAGATCTGCACCTGTAGTTGAAAA
This sequence comes from Cryptomeria japonica, assembly GCF_030272615.1. Lineage (NCBI taxonomy): Eukaryota > Viridiplantae > Streptophyta > Pinopsida > Cupressales > Cupressaceae > Cryptomeria > Cryptomeria japonica. The sequence continues at coordinate 457,512,355 of NC_081410.1, read as the reverse complement.
TATGGTTTTGGGTGGCTATGTAGGGTTTTGCCTTAGTCACACCCCTGTTTTGGTGATTTCCACCTCAACAAATAGTCGATTTGTGTAGTAAAATAGTGTGTGCAAGAGTCTTGTGTGTATGCAAAATCCTAAGATGAATGCAAACAATCTAGAGCAACCCTAAAGAGTAAACCCTAAATGCTTGTAATTCACAAAGTAAATGCTCTAAATCAATGATGCAAAGTGATCTAAAGTATGAATGTAAATCAAATTGATGTAATGAAGTTCATACAAAGACATGGAAACAACATGAAACCATACCCAATCCCTAGGGAGAGGTACAAGTCAATCTTTAGTTGGTGATCTCTTATTGTTTTCCTACATCTTTAAAAGCCCCCAATTGATGAAATAATTCTTGATGAATTCTTTATAGGTATTATTGAAGACTCCAAAAGATCTATTCTTTCAATGCACATAAGGCTAGTGGTGAAAGAGAGGGAGATCAAGATGGTGATGATGAGGGGGATGGAGAGGAGGAGGACGATGATGATAAGGATGAGGAGGAGGAGGAGGATGAGGAGGGTGAAGATGATGAGGAGGGTGAGGATGATGAGGAGGTTTAGGAGGATGAGTTAGATGTAGTTACACATCACTATAGGGATGACACCATATCCCTAGATCCATTGCACATTCCATCGCAAGGGGAGAAGGACCTTATAATGGGTCTTGATTCCAGTCCCCACCATCCCACACTCACTATATAGAGACATTATGAGTGTGGAGAGCCTAGTGGGTCCCAGTCACAAGAGGTCTTTTTCCATGACCTCTATTGGTGAGAGGGAGATCTAGGTAAGGTGTTTTATGATTGTTTAATTTATGTATCTTAATTATTTAGATTTGATGATATAGAATGCTACTGATGAAAAAACTCTTTCTATCTTTGCAGTTGGTGTCCAGGAGTGGCACTCCCTTATCCAAAATGTAGTGACAGACATCATCACGAATGCATAGATTCCTAGCTCCTTGAAAATAGTGCATAGAACACAGAGGAGTGTTGGGCGGCATGAGGACCTATTCACCCTATTTTGGGTGGAGTTAGAGGTCTGGCAAGAGAGGGGAGTACCTTGTTAGAGAGAATGCAACAAATTGATAACTCAATGATGTATGGATAGTACCAAATTGGTACTGAGAGGGGGGGGTGAATCAGTACAGGCAAAAACACAATTTTAAACCGGTTTGTCAGCAGACACTGTGCAATGACAGACAAACAGTAACACTGGTCTTTAAACATAGTACAACCGGCAAAACTTAGAATAACTGAGACAAGCATAAACTGATTGACACTTATCTTCTCATACAATCTAACACTTCATTTCCATTTCACCCTAATGCATGAACAGGTAATCTATCATCAAAGCTATATATATAAACAACTAGATCAACATGATTCACTGCTTGACAGAAAACAACATAGCATCACATGAAGAAGACATCACATATGACACACATATTTTTCACGTGGAAACCCAACTAGGAAAAACCACGGTGGGGATGAATATCCACAAGCTTGTTTTTGAATTCTTTAGAAGTCTGCTCTATTAGGAGCCTTGTCTGGTTAAAGACTGATACAATAGGTTATGTTAGGAATCGATCCTATTAGGGATCACCTAGTTAAGGGATGGCTAGAATACTTAATTAAGGGTTAAACCCTGTTAAAGGTTACCTTATTAGAGGATTTCAAGAACTCAATTGTTTTGAGTCACCCTATTAAAGGATTTACAACAAGCCAGTTAAAGCTACCCTGTTAAGGGATTTTCCAGCTGTTGAGATGGTTAGAGATCAATAGGTATTACAATGATCTGGTAACAACACTCAATGGCAATGCAGATCCGCTTTAGCTCCTCTTCACCTTCTGCACTTACACTTTGCAGGTATCACTTCTCTCCTCTGGTCTGGAAAGAATCATGTATCTCTTCTCTTGGATACACACACACAACTTTTGCCAACAACCTTAGAAAGAAACACAACATCGACCTTATAGGAAAATAGATAGGTCGGTAGCATAAACCCTAAACCCTAAACCTGTTAGGTTAAGGAATTCAAATGGTTCAATCCTAACCGCTGAGCACACTGCATTAAATGCAACAGTCTTGATCCAATCTCAAGACATTCTCTATCTTTTGTTTTCCACTGATTTCATGGCAGTTGATAACCCCATCACACGTTATCACCATTTATAGACTTCGCACATTCCCGAGGTAGATAGGAACAATCTCCTTCATGCACGATCCTTCACGCACACAAGGTTTATGTGGCAACATGATCTATTCTTTGTTACCATGCTAACTCATCACACAAATTCATCGGTTGAGGCACATAGGCTTGAAGCACTTCAACCAGAAACCTTGAACTTGAGACTACCAACCGATAGTCATACAACATTTCCATGTGCCGGTTCCCATAATCATATGCTGGTTCACCTTGAACAAAACACACCACTTCACTTTGGCACAAATGTCATTTCATAGTGTTATACCGGTTCTCTTCTCTTCATCATATTGACATCAATGACAACACACAATGTCATTATGTCCTCATACTGGTTCACATAATGCCAATAATCTCCCCCTTTGGCATTGATAGCAATATACAAAGATATCTCTCCACTTCACATCTTCTCCCCCAATTTCTACAGATATCTTCTCTGCTTCACATCTTCTCCCCCTTTGACAACAATGCCAAAGTGGGGGCACAAGCTTCCTTGTTCCATTATGCTACTCCCCCTGAGGAGTAGCATCCTTCAACACATCAATAAAAAAAAATTAACTATGTAATACCTAACTGATGTGGAGCATATGCCTTTAGTTTACCTCCTAAAGGGGCAACACCCCTAATTCACCTCTTAAGTACATAAATGTAGCCTTTGGGAGAGGCTTGGTGAATATGTTTGCTAACTGATCCTTACTGGAAACATGTTCCAGTGCAATCTCTTTGTTCTGAACCTTTTCCCTCAAGAAATGATACTTAACCTCCAAGTGCTTGGTTCTAGAATGTAAAACCAGATTCTTGGAGATGTTAATTACACTAGTATTTTTACAAAATATACTTACCAGTTTAGATACAGGAACTTTGAAGCCATTTAATACATTCTTCATCCAAATTGTCTAAGTGCAGATCATGAAAGCTGCAACATACTCTGCTTTCGCTATGGACTAAGAGATACAACTCTACTTCTTACTCATCCATGAGACTAGTCTACCATTGAGAAATAATGCACCACTGGTTGTGCTTTTTCGGTCATCTACATTACCCGCCCAATCAGAATCTATGTACACTTTCAAGTTGAAATCCTTGCTATATGGATACCACAATCCATAATCAACAGTTCCCTTCATATACCTAAGAATCTGCTTGACTGCAACTAAGTGGGATTCTCTTGGGCTTTTCTGGAACCTTACAATAATGCCAACTGCATGTGCAATATCTGGTTTGCTATGCACTACATAATGCAACTTACCAATCATTGATCGGTATTCCTTCTCATCAACCAATGATGAGTCATCCTCTTTGGATAGTTTACAACTGGTCACCATCTGTGTACCAACTAGTTTGCTATCTTCCATGCCAAAGGTCTTCAACACCTCTTTGACATACTTGGACTAAGTGATAAAGATTCCATCTTTCATCTGTTGGATTTGCAGTCCAATGAAGAACTTAATCTCCCCTATGAGTGACATCTCAAACTCTTTCTTCATCTCATCTGCAAACTCATGACTCATCTTGTCATCTCCACCAAAGATAATGTCATCAATAGATACCTCATAGATCAAGATTTGATCTCCTTCAGACTTCAAGTAGATATTTCTATCTTCACTTGTTCTCTCAAATCCAATCTTCACAAGATGGGGATGCAGGTGTTCATACCATGCTCTAGGTGCCTGGTTTAGACCATATAAGGCCTTATGTAGCCTACACACCATGTCACTATCTTCAGATAGGGAAAACCCATCTGGTTGCTCTATATACACCTCCTCTTCAAGTACACCATTTAGGAATGCAGATTTTACATCCATTTGATATACTTTGAATCCTTTAAAAGCTGCATATGCAAGAAGCATATGAACTCCTTCCAATCTGGCTACAAGAGAAAAGGTTTCTCCATAGTCTTCTCCTTCTTCTTGGGCATATCCTTTGCACACCAATTTGTCTTTGTTCCTAATCACTGTGCCATCCTCATTCAGATTATTTCTGAAGAACCATTTAGTATCAATGACATTTTTATGCACCGGTCTGGGTACCAAAGACCATGTACCATTTTTCTCTATCTGGTCAAGTTCCTCTTCCATTTCCTTGATCCAGTCATCATCTTTATGTGCCTCTTTGAATGATTTAGGCTCAAATTCAGAGATCATACATGAGTTTTCTCTGACCTTTCTTCTTGTAAGGATTCTTGCATCCTTATCTCCTATGATCTACTTAGGATCATGATTCAGCTTGACATACCAAGGAATGATCTTGATAGATTCCTCTTGCTTTTCTTCTTCATCCTCATCTCCATCAATATCAGCATCTACATCTACCAGTGTAGGAACACTATTACCGGTACTCAGTTGATGGACAACCGGTTCCTAGAAGGCTACAACTGGTTCATTTACCGCTTTCTCATTGTCAGTTTCCTCAGTTTTCTTAGAGGTTTCATCAACTCTTACATTGATGCTTTCTGTAATTCTCTGAGTCCTATTATTGAAACACTTGAGAGATTTTCTCTTGGTGGAATGCCCTAGGAATATTCCCTCATCACATTTCGCATCAAATTTTCTCTGGTGTTCACTCCTCTTGATGTAACATTTGCTACCAAACACTCTAAAGTAGCTAACCATAGGTGTCTTACCGGTCCAATACTCATAAGGAGTTTTATCCTTACCTTTCTTGATAAGTACTCGGTTCATTGTGTAGACTGCAGTGCTCACCGCTTCTCTCCAAAAGGTGTGGGCTACCTTTCCTTGAATCAACATAGTTCTAGCTGCTTCAACCATAGTCCGGTTATTCCTCTCTACTAGGCCATTCTGCTATGGACTCCGGGGGGCAGAAAATTGTCTCTTGATGCCATGTTCTTCACAGTACTTGTTGAATTCACTAGAAGTGAATTCCCCTCCTTGATCAATTCTCAGGCACTTGATCCTTTTATAGCTTTCCTTCTCCACTAATGCTCTGAAAGCTTTGAACTTTACAAAAGCTTCAGACTTATCTTTCAAGAATGTGACCCACATCATTCTTGAGTAGTCATTAGTGAGAATCATGAAGTACCTATCACCCTGCACACTCCTAGTTTTCACAGGACCACATAGATCAGTATGCACAAGATCAAGCAAATTGTCAGCAGTGAAAGGTTTACCTTTAAAGGTTAAGGAAGACATTTTCCCCAGTTGACACTCTCTGTACAAGGTATTATCCGGTTTGCTTAGCACTGGCAACCCTCTAACTACCTTGATCTTATTAGCCTTCACAATGTTATCAAAGTTTACATGGCAGAGTCTCCTATGCCATATCCCTCTATCATCAAATTTAGCCATAAGACGTACTTATATTTGCATTCAGCTGAAATAGGTTACCTTTGGTCTGCATGCCGGTGGCCACCAATTCACCATTCTTGAATTCTAGAGTGAGACCACTATCATTTAGCTAGGCAACACTCAGAAGGTTGTGTATGAGACCATCAACCCAATACACATTGTCAACACTACTCATTCCATTCAAAGAGATGGACCCTCTTCCTTTGATCATGCATGTTGCATCATTACCAAAGCGAACCACACCACCATCATACTCTTCCAAGGATAGAAACTTGCTCCGGTCACCAGTCATATGGTGAGAACATCCACTATCAATGATCCACTCATTGGAATTATCAAACCGGGAGACAAGAGCCTTCTTGTCTGACACATCTTCCTTGACAACAACAAACACAATATCTTCATTTTCTTCATCTTCTAATTCTTCATCCATGACACCTTCATCAACTGCCACAAAATAGTTTCTCCAGTTTCCTCTGAATTTCTTGAACCTTTCTGGTTTGTCCTCGTTGTCACCATTAGGATAGTTTACAACAATATGTCCTATCCAGTTACAAGAAAAGCATTTCAAAGGGAGATTACCTCTGTATTTGTCAGTTCCCTTAGCAAGTTTCCTGGCAAGAAGAGCTTCAAATGCCATCAGAATCTCCTCATCATCCATTTCTCTCCTCTGTCTTGGTTCACCACTAGTGCTAGCTTCTTTTCCTTTTCTGGATGGTACAACAGAAGCTTTGAAAGCTGATTCAGTCTTTTGAACACTTCCATCAAAACTGTTTAGCTCATAGGCTGTCAACTTTGCAATGATAGAGTCTAGGGATACCTTAGTCTTGTCTATTGACCTCAGCTCCTGAATAGCAACAACCCTTATTGCATAGACCAGTAATAAGGATCTCAGGACTTTGCTTACCACAGTGGAATCTTCCATTTTACCACCGACTCTTGATATCTCCAACAATGGTTTTGATTCTTATTCCATACTGTTGAATGGTCTCACCTTCAACCATCTACATGTCTTCAAACTTCCCTCTAAGGCTTTCTTTCTTATCTTGTTTTACATGCTCATCACCGCCATAGTTATTTTCAAGAGTATCTCATACCTCTTTAGGATTTACCTTATCTTGGACATTAATAAACTCGATGTCAGATAAACTAGTAATTAGGGCTTCCATGACTTGCCCATTCTCCTGCATCTCTCTCTTTTGGTCATTGATGAGAGTACCAGTAGGGGAAATATAGGCATTCTCAACATAGCTCCAGTGTTGAGTACCCATGCTTTTGATGTATATCTTCATTTTGTCTTTCCAAATACTAATTTTTTCTCTGTTAAACTTGGGACCTTCCCTCTTCATCATTAGACTGGGATTTTTACCTCAAGTGGTTAAGTTTATAACATAGAGGACCTCAAGGATGCTCTGATACCAATTGATAACTCAATGATGAATAGATAGTACCAAACTAGTACTGAGAGGGGGGGGTGAATCAGTATAGACAAAAACACAATCTTAAACCGGTTTGTCAATAGACACTGTGCACTGACAGACAAATAGTAACACCGGTCTTTAAATAGAGTACAACCGGCAAAACTCAGAATAATTGAGTCAAGCATAAACCAGTTGACACTTATCTTCTCATACAATCTAACACTTCATTTCCATTTCACCCTAATGCATGAATAGGAAATCTATCATCAAAGATATATATATAAACAACTAGATCAACATGATTCACCGCTTGACAAAAAACAACATAGCATCACATGAAGAAGACATCACATATGACACACATATTTTTCATGTGGAAACCCAACTGGGAAAAACCATGATGGGGATGAATACCCACAAGCTTGTTTTTTAACTCTTTAGAAGTACACTCTGTTAGGAGCCTTGTCCAGTTAAAGACAGATACAATAGGTTCTGTTAGGAACCGATCCTATTAGGGATCACCCGGTTAAGGGATGGCTAGAATACCCGATTAAGGGTTAAATCCTGTTAAAGGTTACCTTGTTAGAGGATTTCAAGAACTCAATGGTTTTGAGTCACCCTGTTAAAGGATTTACAACAAGCCAGTTAAAGCTACCCTATTAAGGGATTTTCCAACTGTTGAGGTGGTTAGAGATCAACAGGTATTACAATGATCTGGTAACAACACTTAATGCCAATGCAGATCCGCTTTAGCTCCTCTTCACCTTCTGCTCTTACACTCTGCAGGTATCACTTCTCTCCTCTAGTCTGGCAAGAATCACATATCTCTTCTCTTGGATACACACACACAAATTTTGCCAACAACCTCAGAAAGAAACACAACATCAACCTTATAGTAAAACAGATAGGTCAGTAGCATAAACCCTAAACCCTAAACCTATTAGGTTAAGGAATTCAAACGGTTCAATCCTAATCGTTGAGCACACTACATTAAATGCAACAGTCTTGATCCAATCTCAAGACATTCTCTATCATTCATTTTCCATCGATTTCATGGTGGTTGATAACCCATGACACGTTATCTCCGTTTATAGACTTTGCACATTCCCGAGGTAGATAGGAACAATCTCCTTCATGCACGATCCTTCACACACACAAGGCTTATGTGGCAACACGATCTGTTCTTCGTTACCATGCTAACTCATCACACAAAGTCATCGGTTGAGCCACATAGGCTTGAAGCACTTCAACCAAAAACCCTAAAGTTGAGACTACCAATCGGTAGTCATACAACGCTTCCATGTGTCGGTTCCCATAATCATATGCCGGTTCACCTTGAACAAACACACCACTTCACTTTGGCAAAAATGTCAGTTCACAGTGTTATACCGGTTCTCTTCTCTTCATCATATTGAAATCAATGACAACACACAATGTCATTATGTCCTCATACCAGTTCACATAATGCCAACACAAATAGAGCATGATCTAGCAGCGACTTAAGTGGAGGAAACTACATATCACGAGTTCATGATGGATAGGGAGCGTAGGGGCTCCTCGTGGAGTCACTTGCACTCCACATCATGATACACACCCATGGATCCATCCCCACAACTAGATCAGGAGGAGACATCTAGTCACCATCCTCCGGCTACTAGTCCTAGCGATAGGAGATGACTATGTTGTAGTATGTGACATTTTTTGATGTATAGTGATATAAAGGTTATGACATTCTTCGATATATATTTATTTATGCTTATGTTTTTGTCTCAAACATGTTATTTTAATTCTTGAAACAATGTATGCATTGCTTTGATTAAAAGTAACATATTTGGTAATGAACATGTATGTCTAATCTGATTTCCATGTAATTGATTTCTCAATGCTTCATGATTAAATTGATACATGTGTGATTTAATTAAATAACTAAGTATTTAATTAAATGCTACCTTGGTGATGTAGAAGGAAAATGTGTTAAGCTTAAGAACTTTATGACTAATTTGATTTAATTAACTCTAATTAAATACAACATGATATAGTCTTACTTTAACACATAAACAATTGTATAACATTCTAGCACATATAAAATGTAAATCCATTACAATTTACATAAATGAATCCAAGACAAACAATAAAGTGAAGAAACATTCTTGTCAAGAATGAAGTAATGTAGACTAGACAATACAATATCATTTAATATCACATACATTAATGAAGATATGCTAACATATTATCCAATTTTGAAGAAAGAAAAGGCACAAGGAGGTAGAATAAACTAGAAAGAGAGAGAAAGAGAGAGAGACTAGGCATAGTATCTATGAAGGTGCATAGAATTTATAGGTTCCTTAAGAGGTGTACCTTCCACATCTGCTATCTTGTAAGCACCCAATCCATAGACTTTGAAAATGATGTATGGTCCAAGCCAATTAGGGCTAAATTTTCCTTTCTCCTTAGGTAAGGCATTCACGTTGCATTGATTCTCATAAAGTACTAAATCACCTACTAAGAAGGAGCGTTGAATGACTTTATCATTGTAGCTTCGTTGTAGAGTTTTATGATATGATTGAATATGCTCAAGGGCATTTATGCACCATTCATCAAGCATCTCAAGTTGTTGGAGCCTTTGTTCTCTATAAGAATCATCATCCACTATACTCTTAAGAAAAACTCTTAAAGATGAAATTTCTAACTCCAAAGGCATAATAGCATCAACACCATAAACAATATTATAAGGAGTACAACCCATAACAATACGTATGCTTGTTCGGTAATCCCATAGAGCATAGATTAACTAAGTGTGCCAATCCTTACCATGATTCTTCACAGTTTTATGAAGAATTTGTTCGATTATTCTATTTGAAGATTCAGCTTGACCATTTGATTGAGGATAGTAGGGTGTAGAAAAGTTATGTTGATTATGGTACTTCTCAAGAAACTTCTTCACATCTTTGTTTTTAAATTATGTTCCATAATCTGAAACCAAAGTAGAAGGTATTCCAAATTGAGAAATGATGTTATCTAAGATGAATTGACATATTACTTCAGCAGTAGTAGATCGAAGAGGAACTCCTTCTACCCACTTTGTAAAGTAATCAGTTCCGGTTATGATGCAAGTATGTGCTTGAGATGAGGGAGGAGATATTTTACCAATGAGATCCAAACACCTTGGGCTAGAGCATGGATCAAATTGCTATGTTGCTAACACTGATGACATTTCTTAACAAACACAAAGGAATCATTTTCCATGGTTTGCCAATAATATCCCATTCGGAGCAATCTCCGAACTAAGGATCTGCCCCCAAAATTCCCCCAACATGAACCCAAATGTGCTTCCTCAAGAGCAATAGGGATTTCATCTTTGTTGAGACATCAAAGGAGGAGACCATTATAACCCCTCCTATAAAGAATATTAAAAAAGATAATGTATCTAGCGGCCAACTTGAAAATCCTAGCCCTAGTATTCTTGTTCGTAGAATTGGGAAAGCTACCATCACTCAAATATCTCACAATATGTGAGTACCACTCATCAGAATCTATAATACAACAATATGCCACATCACTAGGATTGTTGAAAATAGTCAGGGTAGTGAGGTTGCGAATAGTGAATTTGAGATCTACCAAGGGGTCCTCTAAAGACACAAGACAGGATACACATGCCATTGCATCAACATGTTGATTATCTTTTCGAGGAATAGGCTCCATGGTATAAGAATTGAACTTTTGCAACAAGGATATAGCTAAATCTCTATATTATGATAAATTCCTGTCACTTGTGTTATGATTAATTGAGAATCTCCATAGATATGTAGATGTTTTACATTTAATGCTAGAGCTACTTTAATTCCAGCTATAAGAGCCTCATATTTAGCAACGTTATTGGTACACAAGAAATTGAGACAATATGATAAAGGGATAGGTTTCTTTTTAGGAGAAATTAAGACAACACCTACCCCCGATCCTGTATGACACCTAGAGCCATCGAAATATAATTTCCAAATCTCATCAACCTTAGTAGAGAGAGTACATTCATTAGGAAAAGACTCTGAATTAGGTAGGGAGAAGGGTAAAGGAGCCTCAACTAAGTGGCTAGTCAATGCTTGACCTTTTATTGCCTTCTACAAGAAAACTTAAAGTCAAACTTAGTTAACATCATAACCCACTTGGGTAAGAATCTTGGAAGATCAGTTTTGGAGAAAAGATGATTTAGAGGATTGAAGTTAATGATAACGTGGACTTTGGCATTCAAAAGGTAATGTCTTAATTTTTGGGTTGCAAAGACTAAAGCAAGGTATTGTCTTTCTATTGCAGAATACCAGACTTTGTAATCAAGTAGATTGCAACTTATATAGTAAATTGGACATTCTCTACCATCCTTATCACATTGTGCCAATAAGGCTATAAGAGCATGAAGGGAAGTAGTTGTGTATAAAAGAAAGGGCTTGGAAGGGTTAGTGGGTTGAAGAATAGGAGGATTGGCCAAATATATTTTTAATTCCTCAAATGCTTGATGACAATCCTCATTCCATTGAAAGGTGATATGATTTTTAAGCAATTGAGTAAAGGGAAGGGTACAATCCGCAAGTTGAGAAACAAACCTACGAATAGCTTGAATCTTTCCTTGTAAAATTTTTAGTTGGGAAACATTTTTAGGAGGTGGCATGTTAACAATGACATCTATCTTCTTTGTATCCACCTCAATTCCATGATGCAAGACTATGAATCCTAATAGTTTTCCACTATCTACACCAAAAACACACTTTCAAGGATTCAAGTGCATGTTGTACTTACGAATTCTTTCAAAGACTTGACAAAGGATCTTAACATGATATATAAGAAGAATGGATTTAGTTAAGATGACATCAACGTAATATTATAAGATTTTATGCATGTAATCATGGAAGATGAGGGTCATAGCACGTTGATAGGTAGCACTTGCATTTTTCAATCCAAAAGGCATCATAACCCAACAAAACATGCCCCAAGGAGTGGTGAAAGAAGTTTTGAATTGATCTTGAGGATTAATGAAGATTTGATTATATCTTGAGAAACCATCCATGAAGGATAATAAAGCATGGCCTGCTATGGAATCTACTATCGTATCAATATTTGGGAGAGGGAAGTCATCCTTCAAGGAATCTTTATTAAGATCTCAAAAATCCGTACACATCCTAATCTTATTATTAGATTTAGCCATGGCTACAATGTTTGAAATCCATGGGGAATAATCGATAGGATGGATGAATTTGGCATCCAATAACTTTTCAATCTCAGCCTTAACAAGCAATGCTACCTTAGGGTTCATCTTTTGAATCTTTTGAATCTTTTGTTTCACAACTTTAGCATTAGGAACTAGGACAATTTTATGAGTGACAATATTAGGATCAATGCCAGGCATATCATAATATATCCAAGCAAATATTTTAGGGAATTCATGTAACAATTTAGAATATTGTTTTTGTTCTTCTTTATCAAGACACTTTCCTATCAAAATGACTTTGTCTTCAATGCAAGGATCGATATTTATATCAATAGTGTCACTTATAAGGGTATTTCTTTGTTGAGGAGTGTCTTTTAATTGAGGAAATTATTTAACTATCTCTTTTTTATTTCTTTCTTTCCCAAAGTAACCTTCTACATTTAAACAATAGGGAAAACCATGATTATGGTGATAACGAGGAAGGTTGTCATAGACTCCTAAGAATTTAGCTAAGGAATCATTAGTGGGAAAAACATCCAAAGCAAAGATACTAGAAGAATCACAGTCAATATACTCTAGATATTTTATTAAGAGAAAAGTAGAGATGACATTAACACTAACAGATGGTGTCATAGAAGCTTTAGTATGCTCGAAAGGATCATAGCCAAGCCTGAATGTTGTATCATGAAAGTTATTTTCCAAGGGAACCTTTATCCCTTGATCTTGGGCACCACATCCATTACCATTATATCCACACTTAGCTAAGATGTGAAAACCAGGACCATAAAGGTTATCCATTTCTAAAAGAGAAGGAGGATTTTCATAAAGTAAAGGATCAAACTCCTCTAAATCAGAAACCAAGGAATATGAAGTCTGAGAAGCTGCCAAAAAGTTATTACTCAATGGCTTGGGTAAAGTGGATTGCTTTTTAGGTTCTTCTTTTTCTTTCTTCTTTTCAACCTTGGGTTCTCTAGGGGGAATTTTATATTCTCCTATGAAAGTAGGATTAAAGTTAAGGGATCCCCAATCATTTTTTGCAAGAATCTTTTCAGGAGAGAAGAGATCTTTAATGGTAGAATTAGGTTGAGAAGACTTCTCTTCAATAACCTTAGGTTCATTTGAGAAAACATCGGGAAATGAACTAGAGGTAGGAGATAGACTTGAGGAAATAGACACACTACTGGGAGTAGAGGCTTTGGAAGAATAATCTAAGATAGTTGGGGAAGAACCAATTGAAGAGGATTTGGATGTTGATGTTTGTACACAAGCCTGGAGTTTAGTATCACCTAGCAAGGTATATGTTTTATTGTTGTAAATGAATTTAACTTGCCTATGCAATGTAGAGGGGACAACTTGCATGATATGAATCCAAGGTCTCCCTAATAAAAACTTATATGTTAGATTTCCATGCACGACATGAATAGGTGTGGGTAAATTTAAACGACCTACCTTAATAGGCAAGGTGATGATACCTAATAAATATTTAGTAACATTATCCAAGCCTCATATAGTGAGAGGATCGGGCTTAATAAGAGATCTATTGACATTGATTTTATGCAACAAGTTAATGCTACAAACATTAAAGCCAAAACCATTGTCCACTAGTGTTTGTCTTATTGCATTATCATTTATGATAACCATAATTATTAAAGGATCATATTGATTTTGGATCTCACTAGTGGGCAACTCATCTTGGGTAAACACATTTGAGCCTTAGGAGATGTGATATAATCAATCAAGGAAGCCATATTATTGGATGTCACTATGGATGGGACATTCAAAGTTTTCAAAGCATCTTGTAACATTTCATGATGGGTTGAAGAAGTTTGGATAAAATCCCAAAGGGATATCTTGGCAAGAGTAGCTTTGAGTTGTTCAATAAGATCATATTCCTTACCAAGACTTTGTGAAATGCAAAGTGCTTGAGGAAGAATAGGTTGAGGATTAGGAAGAGAAGTTGGGATAACCAGAGGAGGGTTAGGTTGCCTATTGTTTCTTGTGTTATAAGTGTGGGCAACTGCATGATGACTCTCCTTAGTTAGTTGTTTAGCATAACTATAAGGACTCTTAGTGGGATTTCTTCCTTGCACAGTAATGAAAGGTTTAGTAGGAGTACTAAAGGAATCATGACTATATCCACCTTGAATAGTGAAAAGAGGTTGATTGGGAAGTTGTGAAGTTGAGGAAGGATAAGCGCCTTGGACTAAAAAAAAAGGCTTGCTATATTCATTTACATTTATCATGTTGGTTATCTTTTTAGATGTATTGTTTTTATTTGAAGACTTGGGCAAATACATAAAGTCGTCAATGGCATTATCCAACAAGGCATGGTCATATCAATTGAAAGGTTTATCTTTGGATTGAAAAGGAGACATATCCTCATAAAGGGAATTGTTGTAGGCAACCATGTTGCTAGATCTAGTGGAGGAGTTAATAGGAATGTACCCATGAGATGAATCATTCAACTTATCTTTCTCATCACCACGAAATGGCATAGTAACAAGGTTGATTAGTTTTTGGCAAAGTGAGAGTTTAGAAGGCTTAGGGTTCAAAAAATCATCTAGAGATTCATCTAATTCATCCTTACTAAACTCATAATCAACATAATTGCATACATCATCAAAAGTATGAACATTTTGCAAATAAAAATCTGACATTTTGAGATGGAAATTGAATGAAGGAAATCTTTTTTCTTTTTTCTTGAATTTTTCACTTTTTTTTTGGAATTTTATGTTTATAAAGAAAATGAAAGATACTAAATCTAGATCTAACAATGCAATGCAATGAAAATGAGATTAGATTCACATCAGGTTCACCAAAGATGTGTAGGGGGAAAAGTGAGACTAAGTAAACAAACCCTAATCCCACTCTCATGTACACACTCGTAGAATACGAAAGAGCCTAGGGAGGTACCACACTTTGGGTACTTCTTGTGAGGAAGAGAGAGCCAAGGATTACCTCATAGGTTTTCTATTCCTTTGTTGTAAATGAGATAGGAGAAAAGCAAAGTTCAGATTTGAATGATAACCTAAAATGCAAGTATATACAAGCAACCCTAATTTGAAAATGCAGAATTGGGGATAACTAATATACTATTGAAGAGTATAGATTAGGAGACAAATTAAGAGGTGCACCTGTGAAAGAAATTCGAGCCAAAATGTATGTGATAGGAGTGCTACGCCCCTATCCTGATTTTGCAGACTGAAACTTGTAACTGATAGACTGGGATCTGAAGACTGCAAACTATTGTCCTTCCAAAATCTACCTAAATCAGGGAGGACTAGGGTGCCACACCCCTATCCTAGGTGGGACCAGGGTGCCACACCCCTGTCCCAGGGGTTTTTGCTAAGATTTGGTCCTTGGAAGTGTCTCTGTGTGCTCTGTCAATTTGAAATTTGCAGTGACTCTCGGATCCTGAATCTGCACCTGTAGCTGAAAATAAGGTTTTGGGTGGCTATGTTTTGCCTTATTCAAACACCTATTTTAGTGGTTTCCACCTCAACAAATAGACAATTTGTATAGTAAAATAGTGTGTTCAAGAGTCTTGTGTGTATGCAAGATTCTAACATGAATGCAAACAATCTAGAGCAACCCTAAAGAGTAAACCCTAAATGCTTGTAATTGACAAAGTAAATGCTCTAAATCAATGATGCAAAGTGATCTAAAGCATGAATGTGAATAAAATTGATATAATGAAGCTCATACAAAGACATGGAAACAACATGAAACCATACCCAACCCCAAGGGAGAGGTACAAGCCAATCTTCAGTCGAAGATCTCCTATAGTTTTCCTACATCTTTAAAATCCCCCAATTGATGAAACAATTCTTGATGAATGCTTGATAGGTGTTGTTGAATTTTGTTGAAAACTCCAAAAGATATGCTCTTTCGCTACATAGAAGACTCCTTGTGTTTGCTCCAAAATCCTTTTCCTAGATGCCTTCAAATGAAGAAAGAGAGCTCTTATGTATGAAACCCTAGATCTTAATTTCATCTTTAGGCCAACCTAGGATTTGAATTTCTCACCAATTTCTTGGGGTTAAGCACTATAATATCATAGAATTATGCTCTTGAAGTTTCATGAAAAATGTCGGGGACCAGGTGCAAAGTGCACCCGATTTGACCAAATTTTCACCAAATTTTTAGGGTCATTAGATATGATGATATTAGAGTGAATCCCAAAGTTGCATCTGATTTTGAGATATTTTGATATGCGAAATCGGGCCTTAAAGGTCAAAATAGGACATAATTAAGGTTTATGATTTAATGATTTATTGAAGGAATAAAATGATAAGGGGCACACTTAGGGTAAAGGGCCCAACTTTATAATGTATGAAGTAATGAAATATGAATTTAGATTTAATTAAATTAATTAATTAAAGAAGATTAGAAATGCAAGATGCAAAACACACTAAGACGGGTGATAAACCAAGCGTGGAATTGTACCACCCTAGCAAGGGTGTACAATTTATGAAGCTACAATTCCAATCTGACTTCCTCATCACTAACTTTCTCCCTCAAGAAATGATACTTTATGGACACATGCTTTGTTTTAGAATGCAACACCAGATTATTTGAAATATTGATATCACTTGAATTGTCACTGAAGAGGGGAAAAACGAGATGAGAGGTCAAATGATCAAATGACAATGAAATAAACAAGAAAACCATAAATATCAAAAGATCATTTTTTACCTTTTCCATTTTACCTCTTCCTTGGATTGAGCCTTCGGTGAAGTTGAATAGTGCTTCTCTTCAACTTGATTGGATGGGCTCCTTCTTAATGGATGTGGAATGCTCTCCAAATGCTCAACAAGGTAAGTGGATTGTTGGATTGGATTTGGATTGAAAGATTAAGGATGGATGGATTTGATAGAGGATTATGAAGAGGATGAGAGAAGAAATAGGCAGCATGACAATACATGAGAAGTGGATTATTTGTGAGGAGAATAGGCTCCAATTTATAGATTGGAGAAGGCCAATGGAGGGCCAAGATTGATTTGATCATGAAGGGTTGAGATTGATTATGGATAGAAGGCATGGATCAAGGGTGCCTTGGGAAAATAAATAGGAATATAAAATTCCTTGGAAAAAGGGGGGAGAAATTTGAATTTGAAATATGAGGAATTAAAAATTCCAAAATAAGGATGCATTGAGGGATTCAAAGAAATTTGAATTTATTTGAGAGGCTCAATGTTGATGTGACATGAGTGGGAGTTAAAAATTGAGGGATAATGATAAGCATGATTATGAGAGATTCTAGAAGGATTAATTAGGCTAATGAGATTAGGAAAAGGGATTTGTAGGAATCACATGACTAGGTTAATTAATTAGAATTAATTAACTGAGTGGGTTTAGAGGAAATAATTATTGGAGGGGACTTTACAGGAATAGGGAATAATTTATTTGATAAAATAATTATTGGACAATAGTGACAGGATTAATTAAATTAGATTTAATTGATTCTCAAATGAATAAGGATAACACAATTAAATTAATTAATTATGTTGATAGGCTTAAAATAATCAAATATTAATTTTAGGTGTCTACATTTTTCCCCTCTTTGATATAGCATCATGAAATGATGTTATATCAAAGAAGAATAAAACATAGCAGACGAAAAGGATAAGGACTAGTAGCATGATGCCCCAATCATGAGATGAGGAAGAATGATGAGGAGTAATGATAATGAGGAAGCAGTGGTATGCCCCCTCAAGAGGACATGAGGGTTCGAAGAACACGAGTGTGCTCTCAAAAAGGAATTAGAAGAATAAGTGATGAAAGGATGAAGATAATGAAAGAGGGAACTAGGATGAGTTGGAGTGTTTTGAATGAAATGAGACAAAGAAATGATAAATGGATTGGATTTCTTGTTGAGAAAGTATAGAGAGAAAACCTAGATTTAATATTGCCATGGATAGTCTACACCACTGATTATAAGAACCAGGATGATATGAAAATCCGAGGCATGGACTAATGCTCAGTCAAACAGGATTGCCTTGCACACAATCATGCAAGTGTTGATAAACACTAATGCAGGGTTGTCGGTTTGTACAAGGAAAACATTCAAACATACCATGCCATGAAAACTATGCTCCATTATACACTAGCCAAGACATACCAAGATATAGGATGATCAAGGCAGTCCTGAACAAGTATAGTCCTAGGACACAAGATGAAAACAAAGAGAAAAGCTCAAGCATGCAAACAATATGCACATCACCAACTGACTGTTAGGTCCCGGAGACAATTGAGGGGGGGGGGGGGGGGGGTGAATCAGTTGTCAAATAAATTCAAACCAAAAACCAATTAACCAACTTGATGCTTAATACTGGTAAACCAGTTAAGTATGCCGGTAGATAGTGTTAACAGTAAATTGCTATACCAGTAAAGATTAATGCATGAAACATAAACATAAAATCATCCAAAACACATAACACTAATATTTGTACGTGGAAACCCTGTAAGGGGAAAAACCACGGTGGGAAACCTTACCCACAATCAGATGATACTACTATAGATAGTAAGTGTACATAAATGGGGTCTGCACATGTAGAAAGGCCAACAACCTAGAGCTCACTGCTCAATCACAAAATGGGAGTCACAATGACTACAGTTGGATGGTTAAATCCAATAAGAATGTACTACACAAAATAGCATCTTCATATGCTGGATTCAGTACCGGTGTAATGCTGATATGCTTATACAAAAACCTAGCTTCACCTTCAAATGATGTCTTCATGTATACCTCTGCTTAATCTCTCATATACCTTCACTCAATTCTTTTTTGCATTCCACACTTGATCTTACAAATAAGATCTTACATTTATACCATAACCTAAGACCAATTTTAGTAGGTCGGCTCTACAAGATATTACAATAAACATTTTACATACAATATAATATCTGATGCAATTAACCAATTAAACATGTTGGCTTAATGCATTTACATCAATAATAAATCATCTCCATAGCATGCCATGCTAATCTGAAAAAGATAAACCTGCCGGTGTAACCCTAGATAACCCTGGACCTATTTGTCAGTAAAAGCAAATATGCAAATATGAATATACTAATGATCAATTATTCAAAACAAAGTGTCCACACGATGTCTTTGACATTAACAAGTGTCTTCCATATCATTCCAGGTACCGGTGAACATTATATCCTGCCGGTGAACCATATACCAGTAACTGTGCAATAGTTGCTTGCCGGTGAATGTTGTTGGATCTCCAAAGTGCTTGTTTTCAGTAGGTGTTGACATCAATGACAAAACCATACCAAAATACCAACAATCTCCCCCTTTGGCATTAATGGCAACACAAGATGGGAAAACCATCAAAGTGCCAAAATAGAAATGCCAAATACCAAAAACCAACAATCTCAATTTCTCCCCCTGGGGGCAACATGAGTTTATCCAAAGATTTATTTTCAATACCAATCTCTCCTCAAAAAGATAATGTGTTTTTCCATAGATATCTCTCCCCCTTTGACATCAAATGCCAAAGTTACAAAAATCAAGTTCATACAAAATACCAACTACTCCCCCTAAGAAGTAGCTTCCTCATCAAAGACCGAAATAAAAGATTTGTCTTTTAATTCTATCGGTTGATGACAATCATCAACTGTCTAAGTCTCTACTGGTGGTGGTATGACTCCAAGCTGATCTCTGAGATATTCAAAAGTCTCCTTAGGCAAAGGTTTTGTGAAAATATCTGCAAGCTGTTCTTTAGTATTCACATAAACCAGTTTTATCTCTTTTTCTTCAACTTTTTCCCTTAGAAAATTCAGTTTGATAGAAGCATGTTTTGTTTTAGAATGTAATACCAGATTCTTAGAGATATCAATTGCTATAGTGTTATCACAATATATAGTATTGGGTTCCTTACATTTTACCTTTATGTCTTTCAACATTTTCTTAAGCCATAGTACCTGTGTATAGTTAGTTGCTGCTGCAACATATTCTGATTCTGTTGTTGATAAAGATGTACAACTTTGTTTCTTACTCAGCTAAGAAACTAATCTCTTTCCAAGAAAGAATGCTCCTCCAGTGGTGCTTTTTCTATCATCCACATCTCCTTCCCAATTTGCATCTGTGTATGCACATAGATCAAAATTTTCTTCTCTAGGATACCATAATCCAAGATTTGTTGTGCCTTGTAAGTACCAAAAAATTCTTTTTACTATTGATTCATGATTTTCCCTAGGATTACTTTGAAATCTAGAAATAATACATATTGCATTGATAATATCAGGTCTGGTTTGTGTTAAATACAGTAAACCTCCTATCATAGATTTGTATCTAGTTAGATTAACAGGTGTAGATTCATCCCTTTGAGATAATTTGTCATGTGTAGTCATAGGTGTGCATACCAGTTTAGAGTTGTCCATCCCAAATTTCTTTAGTAATTCTTTCAAGTACTTGGATTGACTTAAAAATATACCTTTATCAGTCTGTGAAATTTGCAATCCTAAAAAGAATTTTATTTCTCCAATCATAGACATTTCAAATTCTTACTGCATTTTAATAGAAAATTCCTTACATAATCCATCTTCTCCTCCAAAGATTTTATCATCAACAAATACTTCAATAATCAAGATGTCATCATTAGTTATTTTGTAATATAAATTGCTATCTGCATTTCCTTTAGTAAAACCAATATTTAAAAGATACTTATCCAATCTTGCATACCAAGCTCTTGGGGCTTGTTTTAATCCATACAGAGCTTTTCTTAACCTACAAACCATATCATTTTCATCTGTCAAGGAAAATCCATTAGGTT
Source organism: Cryptomeria japonica (assembly GCF_030272615.1). Lineage (NCBI taxonomy): Eukaryota > Viridiplantae > Streptophyta > Pinopsida > Cupressales > Cupressaceae > Cryptomeria > Cryptomeria japonica. The sequence continues at coordinate 457,491,402 of NC_081410.1, read as the reverse complement.
GTTCAATATATACTTCTTCTTCAAGATCTCCATTCAAAAATGCACATTTAATATCCATTTGATAAACTTTGTAGTCCTTATGAGCTGCAAAAGCCAAGAATAATCTGACTACCTCAATTCTGGCTACCGGTGTAAAGGTTTCATTGCAATCAACTCCTTCTTTCTGAGAATATCCCTTACACACTAGTATTGCTTTATTTCTAACAACTTTACCATCTTCATTAAGTTTGTTTCTAAATACCCATTTGGTTCCAATTACATTTTTATCTTTAGGCTGGGGAACTAATGTCCAAGTATTGTTTTTCTCAATTTGTCCTAATTCTTCTTCCATAGGTTTAATCCCGAAATTTTCTTCACATGCCTCACTGATAGATGATGGTTCAATTTGAGAAATAAGACATACCTCTTCATTTGCCAATCTTCCTCTTGTCACAACTCCTTTAAATTTGTTTCCAATTATCTGATCTTCAGAATGATTCAATCTTACATATCGGGGTGTCTTAGTTTGTTGTTGTTCTTCAATTACTGTGGAATCCTCTGATGATATCGGGGTAACTGGATCTTCATTTTGTACTGGTGGATTCAATGTAGGTTCATTTGTCATAATTTCTGTTGCCGGTTCAGAGTCTATATACCTTGAAGTTCCTCTGAGTTGTTCATCAATCTTTACATTTGTACTCTCAACAATTTTCTGCAATCTCTTAGTAAAACATCTATATGCCTTTCTCTTAGATGAATAACCAAGAAATATTCCTTCATCACTTCTAGGATCAAATTTGCCAATATACTCATCTCTTCTAATAAAACATTTACTTCCAAAAATTTGGAAATACTTAAGAGTAGGAGTATTACCAAACCATAGTTCATGAGGGGTCTTACCGGTTTCACCTTTGATGTGAACTTTGTTGAATGTATAGACAGTAGTGCTAACTGCCTCTCTCCAATACACATGTGGTATATTTGCTTTTGATAACATACTTCTTACTGCATCCAAGATAGTTATGTTTTTCCTTTCAACAACTCCATTCTGCTATGGTGTTCGGGGTGTTGATAACTGTCTTTTGATTCCATTCATTTCATAGAATGTATTAAAATCCTTAGATCTGAATTCTCCTCCTTGATCTGATCTTAAACATTTGATTTTCTTACCAGTTTCATTCTCAACCATTGCTTTGAACAGTTTAAACTTCCCAAGTGCTTCTGATTTTTCTCTGAGAAAAGTAACCCAACACATTCTAGAATAATCATCAATAATTAGCATGAAATATCTATCACCTTGTAAGATTTTAGTTCTAGTTGGACCACATAAATCAGTGTGAATTAAATCAAGAGTATTATTGGATTTTTCTGGAATACTTTTGAAACTAACTTGTTTTCCAAATTGACATTCCTTACAAATTTTATTCTAAGGTTTTACAATTTTAGGTAGAACTCTAACTGCCTTAGAAGTACTGATCTTTACCATGCAATCAAAGTTTACATGACATAGTCTCTTATGCCATAACCAACTTTCATCTATATGTGCAATTAAGCATGCCTTTTCACTGTTATTCAAATGAAAGATATTACCTCTAGTCTAATTACCAATTGCAATTTCCAAACCAGTTCTATTCATGATTTTGCATTTTCCATTTTTAAATTGTAACTGAAATCCTTTCTCAACTAATTGACCAACACTTAAAATATTATGCTTTAATCCTTCAACATAGTAGACATTGTCAGTGTTATGCTTACCATCAAGAGATATTGAACCCTTACCTTTGATTGAACAGGCTTTGTCATCTCCAAATCTTACTAAACCTCCATTGTGTTCTTGAAAGTTCAAGAATTTACCTTTGTCTCCAGTCATGTGATGTGAGCATCCTGAGTCAATGACCCATTCATCCTTTGCTTCAACTTTAGCTGCTAGGGTTTGTTCTATCAGTTGAGCAGTAGGTGCTGTTTGATCCTCTGTTATAGCAACAAAAACCCATCCATTGTCTGCTGGATCCTCATCAGATTCATCAGTCACACCTTCATCAACAATGTAACAGGATTTGTCTTTGTTCTTCTTAAATCTGCATCTCTAATATTTAGGATTAGGCTTGTATGTTCTTCTAGCTTCTTCTCTTAGTCTAGCATGTCTATTAGGGCATCTTGAAGCCATATGACTAATCTTATTGCAGTTAAAACATTTAAAGGGTGCTTTACCTTCATACTTACTTCCAACTGGACATTTTGGCATTTTTCTTGCAAATAGTGCTTCAAGTTCTTCAATCTCTTCATTCTCCTTCCTAGTTTCTTCAAGTTCTCTTGCATAAAAGGCTCTCCAGTCTGATTTGTCAAATGATGAAACAGATGATGTTGATGCTTTAAAGGCCAAATCAGTTTTTATAGTAGCTATAGGACCAAATTCCTCAATTTCAAAGGCTGAAAGTTTTCCAATCAATGTATCCCTAGTTACTAATGTATTAGGCATTGTTCTTAACTCATTTATAGCAGTAACCTTCATTTTATATGCCGGTGGCAATCCTCTTAATATTTTTGAAACAATTTCATCCTCACTCAGGGTTCCTCCACAACATTTAATACCCAAAACAATTTCATTTACTCTTTCCATAAAAGCAGAAATCCTTTCATCTTCTTCCATTTTCAGATGTTCATACCTGACTCGGAAGCTTTCAAGTTTTGCAATCTTGACTGTGCAATCTCCTTTATTTAGTTTTTCCAAATGATCCCAAATAGCTTTAGCAGTAGACCTATATGATAATCCCATGATTTGTTGATCTAATTATGCACTCAAAAGTGCTTCTCTTGATTTGCAATCATTCTCTTCATCTTTAGCTAAGGTAGTTGGAACAGTCTGACCAACTACAACAGCAGTATAACCATTCTTTGTAACTTCCTAGATTTCTTTACGAATACAATTCAGATGTGTCTCCATCCTAATCTTCCATATCCCATGGTTCCATCAATTTTAGGACTATCCTTCCTGAAGTAATTAGTAGACATTGGATCTCCTCAAGTTGTTAAACTTTTGCAAAAGAGGACTAAGCTCTGATACCAATTGTTAGGTCCCAGAGACAACTGAGAGGGGGGGGGGTGAATCAGTTCTCAAATAAATTCAAACCAAAAACCAATTAACCAACTTGATGCTTAATACCGGTAAACCAGTTAAGTATGTCGGTAGACAGTGTTAATAGTAAATTGCTATACCGGTAAAGATTAATGCATGAAACATAAACATAAAGTCATCCACAACACATAACACCAATATTTGTACATGGAAACCCTATAAGGGGAAAAACCACGATGGGAAACCTTACCCATAATCAGATGATACTACTACAGATAGTAAGTGTACATAAATGGGGTCTGCACATGCAGAAAGGCTAACAGTCTAGAGCTCACTGCTCAATCACAAAATGGAAGTCACAATGACTACAGTTGGATGGTTAAATCCAATAAGAATGTACTACACAAAATAGCATCTTCATATGCTGGATTCAGTACCGGTGTAATGCTGATATGCTTATACAAAAACCTAGCTTCACCTTCAAATGATGTCTTCGTGTATACCTCTGCTTAATCTCGCATATACCTTCACTCAATTCTTTTTCGCATTCCACACTTGATCTTACAAATAAGATCTTACATTTATACCATAACCTAAGACCAATTTTAGTAGGTCGGCTCTACAAGATATTACAATAAACATTTTACATACAATATAATATCCAGTATCCAGTGCAATTAACTGATTAAACATGTCAGCTTAATGCATTTACATCAATAATAAATCATCTCCATAGTGTGCCATGCTGATCTGAAAAAGATAAACCTGCCGGTGTAACCCTAGATAACCCTGGACCTATTTGCCGGTAAAAGCAAATATGCAAATATGAATATACCAATGATCAATTCTTCAAAACAAAGTGTCCACACGATGTCTTTGACATTAACAAGTGTTTTCCATATCATTCCAGGTACCAGTGAACATTATATCTTGTCGGTGAACCATATACCAGTAACTGTGTAATAGTTACTTACTTGTCGGTGAATGTTGTTGGATCTCCAAAGTGCTTGTTTTCAATAGGTGTTGACATCAATGACAAAACCATACCAAAATACGAACACTGACATCTCTTGCCAAGAGTAGGACATAGATTTGGATAAACTGTTGGACTAGGGAAGGATGCATCCCGATGGGCAGGGTGATGGATTGATTGATGGATGAAAAAAGACAAGTTGGATGTGCAAGATTTGCAATTGAGAGGATTGACACTTGGATTTTATTAGAAAAGTATGGATGGGTGCTTGAATTAGGTATAAGTCAGTGTGAGCTCAGGTAGATGGGGAAAGCTCAGTTTGATGGATTGGATAGGATTGGAAGAAGGAAAAATGATTAGATAGGATGAAAAAGGGGGGTGGATGATTTAATAGGATTGGATTTGGGATGAGATTATTGATTGAATTGGAAGAGGTGGACAATATGATTGGATAAGATAGGATTGGATTAGAAATTGGATTGGATGGGGTGGATTGGTAAAAGGATGGATGGATGAAAGGAGGGAGTTGTTGTTTGGATAGAAGACAGATGGATGGAGTGGATTGATATGTATGGGATATGGAGAATTGGAGGGAAGGGTGATGGAGACCCAAGGACTATGCTATAAAGGAGTGAAATGCCCCATACTAGAGGGTAGTGGAATTAAGGATTCAATGAATGGTGGATAAAGATGAATGAGGTGGGAGGATAATGTGTAATGGATATGGATGGTAGAGGATTTAAGGCTTGTGTGCTCCAAAGCATGCATGCATATACATTGTTTTGCCTCTTATATGATCAAAATGAAAGATAGAAATGGAGGGTTCATTTTGATAGGATGAGGGATATGAGATGGAGGATATGGATAGGATAGTCAAGATCAAAGATAGGAAAGGAGAATGGACTTAGATATGATGTAGATGGATGGAAGGATTGTGTGGATGAAGCTTACCCCCAAGTGTAGAGTGCAAGGGGATGATGGGACTACAAATGATGCTTGTTTGCCAAGTTTTTATCATTGTACTTACCCAAGGCGCAATAAGAAGTAGTTTTCACCATTGGATGAAATGATTTTTCTTTACTTTTTTCTGATTTTTTTTGTTGTATTTTTCTTGATTTTTGAATTTTTGGAATAGTTTGGATGGATAAGGATGAGGATGACTAGATGTGGAAGATAGTGGATGTATGAAGGAGGAAGGGAGGACTCAAGCATCTAGTTCCATAGATGGTATGCCTTAGTATTGTTTTGAAGTGGAGGTATGCTCATAGATGTTGGTAACAATATTTTGGGAGATGAATAGGGGATGAAAGATACAAATTTGGAAAGGATTGGACTAAAGGAATGGGATTGTGAAAAGTGGATGGTGGATAATGGATGGGGTTTTGAAGAATTTGTGGAAGATCAACATTGGCACACACCTTGAAGGGTGGTGGAGTAGTGGGGGAGAGTGTTTTGAATTAGATGGGGGATAAAGTGTGGATTTTAGGAAATGAGGACCTAAAATAGAAGAAGGAGATGATGGAGCTGGGATGGTGGATTTCGGGACATAAGGACCCACAATGGATTTTGAAGATGAAGGAGTATTAGATGGAAGATTGGAGGACTTATGAATGGATGGAGATTTTGGATTAGCAAGTTTGGATGCCAATTTTGATTTTGCTTTGGGATGCATATCCTCTTTGGGAATCTACATAGTTTTTGATTTTTTCTTTTGGGGCCTTTGTGGCCTTTTTGATTTTTCTTTCTTTTGGATCACATTTTTCTTTTGAGCATGTTGTTTTGAGAGGACATGTTGATCATTTGATTTTTGTGGATTTTGAGCTTTATGATTTTTAGATTGGGCATCCAAATTACTTCCAATAGAAATGGGATGGGTGCATGAGGATGAAGGATTGATGGATTTTATGGATGGGATGGTGGAAAGAGAGTGTTGGGAGGCATCCAAGGACGTGTGCCTTTGTTGATCTTGCTTAGGGATTATTTGAGGTGATGGAGTGGTGGATGGAGGGATGTAAGGACCCAATATGGATGGAAGGGATGGAGGATTGAGCATCGGAACATAGGGGCCCAAAATGGATGGAAGGAATGAAGGGTTTAACTTTGAACATAGGGTCCCAAAATGGATGTGGAAGATGAGGGATAACGGGATTTTGATTTGTATGAGGGAAATTTGGATTTAGGAGGAATAGAGGATGTACCAACATCTTGAGAATTATCTTGAGGACCCTTATTATTTTGGAAATAAGATGCGAGTCCATTTTGAGGGGGATGAGATGTGGAAGGAAGATTAGGATCTTTAGATGGATTGGGATCATGACATGGAGATGAAGGGATACTTTGATCTTGACTAGGGAGGGTATCATGAGATGGAGTGGGAGGGGTGGTTGGATCATGAGATGGAAGAGGATCATGCGATGATAGATGAATCATATGATCATGAGAGGAAGTGGATGGGATGGGATCATTAGATGGAGAGGTTTCTATGCTAGCATGCTTTGGAACAAGCTTTTGACATATTTGGAGTTGTGGGGATTGTGTGATGGAGGAAGGTATGGAAGCTTTTATGTGAGTAGATGGGGAAATGGGGGTATCATGAAGTGTGGGGGATTGGTATTTATTTTGAGGTGGAGGTGATTGGGGTGGATGGAGGACTTGAGGAGACTTGGCCACTTTGCTTTGAGGTGAGGATTTTGTCTCCTTTGCTAGCATGTTTGGGATAAGATTATGGATGATGGATTTGGAGGATGTAGACAATATGGATTTTGGAGGATTAGGATTAGATGGAGAATTGGGATTAGAAGGAGGATTGGGATTGGATGGAGGATTAGGATAATGGATTGGGGAATTAGGATTAATGATTGGAGGACTATGGAGTAAAGGATTTGGATGGGGAGTAGAGGTAATGAATGTGCTGTGAAAGGATGGGGATTGGGATGTATATGGGGGGGAGATGGAGGTATACATATTGGATTAGACGAGTATATGGATGAGGGATAATATGGAGATATGGATGAGGAATAAAATGGAGATATGGATGGGGAATAAGATGTATTTCCCTTGTCGAAGGTAGAGGAAGGATAAGAGATATGGTATAGATTGGGATTGGGTGTAATGTGTTGAGATGGGATGGATGAAGGTATGATAGGTGAGTGGGAGATTATGGGATTAACTTGGTAGGCAGGTTCATGAATTTCCATGAGCATCTTCTCATACCAAGCTTTGAAATTTTGTGTAGTCATGTTGAGAGTGAAGGATTAGATTGGAATTGGATGAATATGTTTTGGAGGGGAAAGATTATGAAGATGATGTTAAATGAAGATGAGGATTAGGACTTGTCTTGGAATGATGATGGATTAGATTTGATTAGATTTGGATTGGAATTGGTTCGATTGAATTGGTCCTTGGATTAGGACTTGGCTTGATTGGATTGGTCCTTGGATTAGGACTTGATTTGATTGGATTGGTTGATTGATTGAATGGATTGGATTGAATTGGATTGGATTGGATTGGATTGGATTGGATTGAATTGGATTGGATTAGTTTGGATTAGATTGGATTTGATTTAATTTGATTGGATTGGATTGGATTGGATTGGATTAGTCCTTGGATTAGGACTTGGTTTGATTGGATTGGATTTGATTTGGATTGGTCCTTGGATTAGGACTTGATTGGATTTGGATTATTTTAGATTGGTTGATTGGTTGGACTGGATAACCAGATTAGGAAGATGGATGGATTTGATTGATTGGAATTTTGGAGATTTGATTGGATTAGAAGGAGAATGAATATTAGTTGAGGAAGGATGATTGTTTGAATGGATGAAAGTGGATTGGGGATTGGAGAATTTATTGGATAGATAGAAATGGATTAAATATTTGATGATGACAAGATGGAATTTGGAAAGAGGGAGGATTGATTGGTTGTGGGGGATGGACTTGGCAAGAGATGTCGAGTAAAGAAAACACAATGGTCAAAAGAAGTTAGGCTCAAAAGACACTCATGCTCCTTCACAACATATCCTATGGCAAGCAAAGACAATAGTCAGTAGATCCCAATTGGTTTCCTAGCTATGCTTACCTAGAGCAGACACTTAGATGCTTGACCCCACTAGCTCTCCTCCATGGAACTCACTTCTCCAGGGCAACCAAGCATCAATTCCAATGAAAACTCCTCATGGCAAACTTTGTGTCTCTACTAAGGGCTGTAAATATATGGGCGGCTTCGGAGGTCTGACTTCCTGCACCAATGACTAGAAGGTTTTTGGCCACTATGCACAACGTGTTTAGTATGGCTTCCCGTTAGGAGCTACCCTTCACAGTTGTGCAAGTGCAATTGAGGCCTATATCCCAACAAAGCACCAAGAACTTAGCAGTCACGTAAACATGATTGAGATCTCTTGATCCTACTAAGTATCCAATGTGAGAGTGAACTCTCATATAGCCCCAACCATTGACCCTTTCATACTCACTTCGGTCGTTCCCCTCTTACCTTCTCAAAGAGAAATTTGGGAGGGTAGGCCTGCTAAGGGTAAGCATGCAACAAACATGAAAAAATTGGAGGGTCTGGATTTTTGATCATCTAGCTAGATGAGAGCATACTCTCCTACCTTTACGCCTTTCACAAAAGACAAAGGACAATGGTTTATTTACCTTCTAATTAGATCTAGGTGCCTAGTTAGAAAAGAAGACACAATATTTGCTTGAAACTCCTAGGCAACCTACAAAACCACTTGATTAGTAATTAGAAAATGAAGTCTTCAACAAGCGTCCTACAAAAGACAAAAGAATGACACAAATTAAAAAAAATTAATTTTTTGGGAATGAGTAGAAAAACAAGAATACAAACTTTTCTACTAAAGACAAATGCGAATTTGGAGGAAATTTTGGTGGGTAAATGGGGTTTGACTAGGTTTTTGACACTTTCTAAGGGATAGGAAAGCGTAAAATGGGGGTTTTAGAGGTGAGGTTAAGGAATGAAAAACTTTGTCCAAGAGGAACAAAGAAGAAAAAATTGGAGATAGACAATATGGAAAATTTTTGAGGTGATTGGATAAAACTGGAAGAAGTTATGACAAACCCTAGAAAGAGAAATGTGGGATTTCGGGCTTCAAAAAGTGGAATTTGGGATAAGGCCCTCAAGGAAGGAAATGTACAAAATGAAATTGCGGGAGATCTAGTGAAGTTTGGAGGAAAACAGAGCAAAGATAAAGAAGATATGACAGAAAAACAAAATAATTTTTTATTTTATTTTTATTTATTCCTGCAGCCCCGTTGATTAGCAAACAGTCACGCTAACATATAGAATATTAATATTAAACAGAGAAGATAATAGAAACAGAAAAAAATACAGTCATGCTAATTAGCAAGCGCTCGCGCTGATGCACGAACGCTCGTGTCAAAACAACTAGAGTTAGCACCCAATAATTCAAATTTAAATGTTTAACAAAATGCTCGCACTAATTGCAGAGCGGTCATGCTGAAGTGACAACTGAAAAGAGATGGAAGTGAGAAGATGGAAGTGAGAAGAACAAAAAGAATGAGGAGGAGATAGATGAATTTTGGGGCGGTCACGTTGAAGCATAGTGAGACACCATAAAAACTTTCAAATTTCATGCAGTCGCATCGAAGCCGAGACAGTCGTGCTGATTAGCAAGCGGTCACACTGATCTAGAAAACAATCATGCCAATGCGCGTGCGCTCGCACTAAAGCATGAACCTATGAGAAACCTTCACAAAAAACTCAATTTTTTGTTAAATTCGAGACGTGGGTCCCACCGGGCATGCTAGAATGAAGAGGGGAAAACAAAAATGAAAGGTCAAATGATCAAAATGACAATGAAATAAGCAAGAAAACCATAAAACATCAAAAGATCATTTATACCTTTTCTATTTTACCTTCTCCTTCAGATTGAGCTTGATGAAGTGGATGATGAGGATGCACCCTTGATGCTCCACTTGATGTGCTGCTTGCATGATTGTGATGTGGAATGCTCTCCTTTGTGCTCAACAAGATAGATTGATGGATTGGATTTGGATTGAAAGATTGATGGATGGATTTGATAGAGGATTATGAAGAGAGAGGAGAAAAGAACAACATGACAATGCATGAGAAGTGGATTATTTGTGAGGAGAATAGGCTCCAATTTATAGATTGGAGAAGGCCAATGGAGGGCCAAGATTGATTTGATTATGAAGGGTTGAGATTGATTTTAGATAGAAGGCATGGATCAAGGGTGCCTTGGGAAAATAAACAAGAATATAAAATTCCTTGGGAAAAAGGGGGGAGAAATTTGTATTTCAAATATGAGGAATTAAAAATTCCAAAATAAGGATGCATTGAGGGATTAAAAGAAATTGAATTTCTTTGAGAGACTCTTGATGTTGATGTGACATGAGTGGGAATTAAAAATTGAGGGATAATGATAAGCATGGTTATGAGAGATTCTACAAGGATTAATTAGGCTAATGAGATTAGGAAAAGTGATTTGTATGAATCACATGACTAGGTTAATTAGTTAGAATTAATTAACTGAATGGGTTTAGAGGAACTGATTATTGAAGGGAATTTTAGAGGAATAGGGGAATAATTTATTTATTTGATAAATTAATTATTGGACAATAGTGATAGGATTAATTAAATTAGATTTAATTGATTCTGAGAGGAATAAGGATAACACAATTAAATTAATTAATTATGTTGATAGGCTTAAATTAATCAAATATTAATTTTAGGTGTCTATAGTCACAATATATAATAGTAGGCTCATCATAAATAACTCTAATATCTTTCAATATTTGCTTCATCCAGACTACCTGAGTACATTTACTAGAAACAACAATATATTCAACTTCAACAGTAGAAAAAAGATACAATATCTTGTTTCTTACTGGACCATCAAATCAACTTCTTTCCCAAAAAGAATGCTCCATTGATAGTGCTCTTCTAGTCATCAACATTACTATCCCAATCAGCTTCAGTGTAAGAACACAACAAGAAATCATCATTCTTCGGATACCATAGGCCATAGTCAATAGTTCCCTTCAAGTATCTAAAAATCCACTTCACAACAGTGATATGAGTTTCTTTAGGATCCGCTTGAAATCTAGCACAAAGGCAAACAACATGCATAATATCTAGTCTAGTTTGAGTTAATTGCAACATCCACCAACCATCTATCTATACAAATTTTGATTAACTATCTAAGATTCATCATTCTTAGATAATTTTCATCAAGTCACCATAGGAATTCCAATAGGCTTAGAATTAGCTAATCCAAATCTCTTCAACAATTCCTTCACATACATAGATTGTTAAATAAAAATACCTTTATCAGTCTGAGTAATCTGCAATCCTGAAAAGAATTTCATCTCACCTATCATAGACATCTCAAATTCCTTTTTCATATCACTAGCAAACTTCATACTCAAATCATCATCACTGCAAAAAATGATATCATCAACAAAGACTTCAACAATCAAAATGTTATCTTTCTCAACTTTGAAATATAAATTACTATCAATAGCACCTTTATAGAATCCCAACTTCAATAAATACTTATCCAATCAAGCATACCAGGATCTAGGGGCTTGCTTCAGTCCATATAGAGCTTTCTTCAATTTGAATACCATATCACCTTCATCAGATAAGAAAATCCATCCAATTTATCAATGTAAACTTCCTCTTCCAAATCACAATTCAAAAAGGTTGACTTGACATCCATCTGATATATCTTGAATTTCTTATAAGTAGCATATGCAAGCAACAATCTAACAACTTTAATTCTAGCTATAGGAGATAAATTTTCTTCATAGTCAATACGCTCCATCTAAGAACACCCTTTACATACCAGTCTTGCTTTGTTTCTAACAAGTTCATTGACTCATTTAGTTTATTCCAGAACACCCATTTAGTACCAATCACATTCTTGTCTTTAGGCCTCAGAACAAGCTCCCAAGTGTTATTCTTTTCAAATCAATTCAACTCTTCTTCCATCACTTTTATCCAATTTTCATCCTTATATGCTTCTACAACATCCTTAGGCTCAATCTTTGAAATCAAACATATCTATTTAGTAGTAATCCTTCTTCTAGTCATCACACCTTTATTCTTGTCACCAATAATCTGATTTTTTGAATGATTTAATCTTACATACCTCAGAGTCTTCTGATTGTTCTTATTTTTAGCTTCTTGCACTTCTTCACCGACATCAGCATTTTCTAGATTACCTGTCTCCATCGGATCAATCCGCTTCAAGATCTCAGCTTGCATAGGCTTAGGAACAATATTTTCATCATCACAATCATAATTACATGCTCTGATCTTCTTTCCAATACACTCATCCACCTTCACATTTTCACTTTCAACCATCTTCTTCAATCTCTTATTGTAGCACTAGCATGCCTTGCTCTTAGTAGAATATCCCAAGGAGATTCCTTCATCACATTTTGCATCAAACTTTCCTATATCCTCATCTCTCTTGATATAACATTTACTTCCAAAAATTCTGATATAAATAATTGTAGGAACATGACCAAATCATATCTCATAAGGAGTCTTACTAGAATCACATTTAATATGCACCTTGTCTCCAAAAGATCTACGCAACATTTCCTTCAATCAACATAGTCCTTGCAAAATCTAAGATAGTTATGTTTTTCCTTTCAACAACTCCATTCTGTTGAGGGGTTCTAGGAGCAAATAACTATCTTATAATTCCAGTCCTCTCACATATTGTATCAAAATATCCTAATGTAAATTCTCCTCCTCTGTCAGATCTTGGGCATTTCATCTTCAATCCTATCTCAGTCTCAACTCTGACTTTGAATATCTTGAATTTCTCCAACGCTTCCGATTTCTCCCTTAGAAAGGCTATTACATCATCCTTGAATAATCATCAATCAACAACATAAAATATCTCTCCCTACATGCTTCTCACTATAGGAGGGCCACATAAGTCAGTATGATCCAAATCTAGCAATCCATTAGAATAATACAACTTTTGAATGAAACTTTTGTTTGGTTTCCCAACTGACATTCCTTACATACTGGATTAGCAGGCTTCACAATCTTAGGCAAATCACTAGCAGGATGAGTAGAACTTATTTTTATCATGTAGTCAAAATTAACATGACACATTCTCCTATGCCACAACGAACTTTCATCGATCTGAGCAATCAAACAAATTTTCTCACCAACATTCAAGTGAAAGATATTACCTTTAGTCTTAGTACTTGATGCAATCTCTATACTGGAGGCATTTAGGATCTTACACTTGTCATTCTTGAATTGCAAATCATATCCCTTGTCAACCATCTGTCCAACACTCAAAATACTATGCTTCAAACCTTCAACATACAAGACATCATTGGTATTATGCTTACCATTGAAAGATATAGAATCTCTAGCATGAATCACACAAGATTTGTCATCTCCAAATCTCACTATTCCACCATCATACCTTTCCATACTCACAAATTTGCTTTTATCACCTATCATATGATGTGAAAATTGTTGTCAATCACCCATTCATCTTTATCTTCAATATTAGCAGCCAAATATTTCTCCTCAATAATGCATCTTGTAGGATTTACTGATACTGGATCATCTTCCTTGATAGCAAGAAATACAAATTCATCTTTTGAATTCCCATTCTCTGATTCCTCATCTGTTACACCCTCATCAACAACATAATTGAATCTCTTCTAATTTTTGTACTTCTAGTAGGGCTTATAAGGCTTATCATACTTATCATGTTTTTCATATCTATCATTTTTATTAGATCAATCACGCCTTTCAAATCTATCGAGCTTATCATATCTAGACATCCTCTTAGGGCACCTAGAAGAAAAATGTCCTATCTTATTAAAAGAGAAATATTTCAAAGGTAACTTTCCATCATACTTACCAACTCCTTTAGGCAATCTCCAAGAAGTAAGAGCTTCAAGCTCATCCAATTCTCTTTCTTTCTCTTCCATATCTCTCTTTTCTCTTTCAAATCTTGATACCCAACAAGAACTTTCTCTCGGATCATACTTCTTCTTCCCGGATAAAGAGGCTCTGAATGTAGTTTCAGATTTACCATGTGATTCTCCAAATTCTCTCAACTCAAATGCAGTAAGCTTTCCAACCAACATGTCTCTATTCATAGTATTCACACTCTAGATTCCATCAATACCAACTACCTTATGCTTGTAAGTAGGAGGCAAAGATCTCAACACCTTAGTAACAATCTCATCTTCTTCAAGGGTTTCATTGGCCCATCTGCTATTCATGATAAGATCATTCACCTTACCCATAAAGGTTGATATATTTTCATCTTCTACCATCTTCAATGCTTCATACTTCCCTTTCAATCTTTACAGCTTAGCAACTTTAACTTGCGCATCTCCATCATACAAAGTCTCCAGATTCTTCCAAATCTCATGTGCAGTCTGCAAACCCATCACATTAGTCATCTCCAAATCAATCAAGGCACTCAACAATACTTCCTTAGATCTTATGTTATGTTCATCATCCTTGATCTTAGCAGTAGTAATCGGTCCATTCTGAGGAACATTATAAACATTCTTTGTGATCTTCCAATACTCTTTTCCAAGGCATTTCAAGTGAACTTCCATCTGGTCCTTCCAAATAGTATAATTTCTTCCATCAAATCTAGGACTCTACTTCTTGAACACATAAGTTTCCATCTCGGATCTCCTTAAGTGGTCAAGCTTCTTTCGGAGGATCTAGCTCTGATACCAATTGTTAGAAGCAACCAAGAAGGAAACCTAAGAGGAGCGGTGAATAAGTTTTCACTGGATTAAAATAGTTTAAGCACAATATTAGATCTTAACAACAACAACAACAACAATAACAAAAACAACAACAATAAAGATAAGAGCAATGAAACCACACCATATAATACCAATATTTTGATGTGGAAAACCGGGTTAAGGGAAAAACCACAATGGGAACCTACTCACAATAAGATGATACTCTACAATAGTATGTGAAATATTACAATGGGGAATGCAAATGCATTCAGGCACACTTCCTAGAGCTCACTGCTCAAATAAGATGACCCAGAAGGTTGCAACCCTTAGGGAAGGTTCACTACCTTAAAATAAGATTCAGACTATTATTGGATTACATTAATTGCAATGATAGCATTTGCTAATGCCTAATGACAGTTTCGGTTAAGCACATTTGTCTGCCCTACAACAATATCTTCTCAATAAACCACACCAAAGGATAAATTAGCTTAATCACCACATACATCACTCTCTGATAATGTAGACATAACACCCATACCCAAATGACATGACTAAACCACCTATTGATACAAATTATCAACCTTGACTACAAGGTTGACTAAACCCTCAACTCACAATTACATCACATGATACATATGAGAACCACTAGACCAATATAATGATATACATAACATAACATGGACCTAAACCAAATCTCCAAACACACATCACCACCGAAAATCATGCCAAGATCAACTACAACACGCTACACCACCAAGAATATTGCATAGCACAAAGAATATTACCAGATTAGCAAAATCACCAAGAATTCACACAAGAATTAATGTAGATCACCAAGACAAATAGGACATGACCAGGAAACATCAACAAGCACAATATAACCATCTGCAATAGCTGCACCAATGCCACTTATACAAATCTTCATCGATCAACATGCTAACTCATAAGAACACTCAATAGCAGCAATTCAAACTAGAAAGATATCTTGTGGAGCACCAAATCATGAACCACCTAAACTAAAGATACACATTAACATCCAAAACATTCTCCCAAAACCACAACTAAAGATATGATCATATCGGAG
Organism: Cryptomeria japonica; assembly: GCF_030272615.1. Classification (NCBI taxonomy): domain Eukaryota; kingdom Viridiplantae; phylum Streptophyta; class Pinopsida; order Cupressales; family Cupressaceae; genus Cryptomeria; species Cryptomeria japonica. The sequence goes on along the minus strand of NC_081410.1, from coordinate 457,475,536 downwards.
CTCACTGGAGTAAATACCAAACTCTGCCAATCACTGCACAGAAAGACTAAACTACAAACCAGATCAAATATATGATCAAGTAAACTTCCAGATCACTAAAACCAATAAGGAATGAAGTAGAGATACTAAAAATACTTCATTACTAAACCAAAAATCCTCAAACCAACCAAATCAACTCAATGCAACCACCTGAACACCAAACAACTCTTCTGCAATGCCAAAATATGTTGACATCAATGACAACAACATATCCTAGAAGTAGTAATATCCAACACTATACATTTTTGATGGCATCCATGGTCTTCTATTCCTAAAGTCAACTCATTCAATTCAACATCAACATCTTCATGAGCATTTCAACATCAAGAAGGTTTATGTAGGTATCAACATTCCATTTTCAGTTCTAGCTTCTACTACCTAACAACACAATTACAAGTTCAATTTAATTCTATTTCTATATTGATTCCTAAAACCAAAGTTTGAATTAGGAAAACCCCTTTCTACCCAACATTATCTCTTTTCTGTGTGCAAAAATAGGTGATAATCCTATAGAAATAAGTACAAAGTAATCAGGAGGAGGGATACAATCTATAATTTGTCAGAGCTGAAACTATTGGGAGTGGGCTAAGCAGATGGTCATAGCCCTAGGAGTAGGTCAAGTAGATCTCCATGCTCCCTCCACTTTTCCCTGAAATTCAGACTGTAGGTTAGTTGTGGTTTTCTCTGTTGGATCTTTTCTAGGAATTGGTCTGCTAGTTTTCTATCTTTCTATGCATGTTGAAAAATATCATTTCAATATATTTGATCCTAGTCTGTACATACTTCTACAATTCACATAGTCATATTCTGTCTACAATGAAGGACCATTACATCCACTTTGCACTTAAGTCGTCTTGGGACAATGGATCATTCTCCTTCCAATGTAACCGGTGGGTATGAAATAGATTCCTTGTTTACATGCATAGATTTGTGAATCCTATTTCACCAACCTTACATTTTAGTGAAATCGAAGTGGTTCATTATTATTTTTTATTAAATTATTTTTTTATATTTGATTTATATACATTTCATTCACTCATATTTACAATCATTTCTGAGTATACCATTACATTATATACATTTTGAGGTCTAGTTCACCAACTTTACATTTTGGTGAACCTTACGTATCTTATGCTTATTTCTAATTTGGATGTCTAGATCTGATTCTTATTACATTTTATGCATTTAGAGATTCAATTTTTTTTCATTTTCATAAAAAAATTTAATAGTTAATTAGTAATAATTTTAGACATTTCCTTCATTATCTTTGTCCATGAGTTTTATGATATTGAGCTCTACATCTAATATCCCCGTGAGAAGAAGTTATAGACTTATGACTTCCTTAAGAGGTGTTGAACCTAACTCAACTAACATTTTCTATGGGAAATTAGGTGAAACTTCTATGCCTATACATTAAATACCTAACATTACAGAGAATCATTCTTCCCACACTTCTCACAATAAGGATGAGTCCCCTAACACGAGTGTATCCTAAATAAGTAGTAAGTGGTGCAGAGAACCTTCCACTATACCTCTATTTCAAGCACATGGTGGTGTCTACTTGTTCATTTGTGATGTAATAATGGGTTGGATCAATGATCACCCTTGATATAATTGAGTGCCTATTTGTATGGTCAATAATCTCTTAGGTGAGCATATAAACATAAAGGTTGTTGGCTTTTTGATTATGTTATGATTGTCATTGATGGACACACACTTGTTTTGTGTACACTTTCTTGATGTATGAGTTATGCTCAACTAGTATTTCTTCCAACCGGTATTATGTATTATAGTCTTTAGACTATTACTGTCTCGGTCACAAACTGACTGAAGACCTAAAGCAGTATGAAGATCTCAAGCGGTACGAAGGAACAAAGCGGTAGTTAACATTTTTCAGTCTTCACTTTTGACAACCAGTAATCAGTAAATTGTATGAACCGATATTACTCTGTGATGAGTTACCAACCAGTATTTCTATGATGAGTTATCATCCACCGACACTTTGGTGGTGATTTTGTGTCATGTTACCAAATGTGTCTAGATGCACTAAACCTAGGAAGTTGTAATGTAATCCTATTGGACCAACATGAAATTAGACCCCTTTATAAGGACATCATGTCTATGGTTTTAGAATATGAGGGTTTTGTATGTGCGATCATAGAAGAGAAGATTAGGTCTGTGTGAAGAGTAGGAGTGTGTAGATATTGAAGACTAAAGTAATGCTGAAATGTATTAACAATGAGCTATCATGGATCTAACCAAGCATATTGTGCTAGTATCTAGGTCACTTACTTGTTGATTACTCACATCTTCGACAAGTCTAAAACCCTTAACCAGGTAGGCCTAGCAAAGCCTTTGTAAATCCTCTAACAAGGTGGTTCACAACTGTGAATCTGAAATCCTCTCACAAGGTAGTCTTTAACAGGACTTATCTCCTAACAGAGATCTAGATTCCTAATAGGATCTATTCTGGTGAAGAACATTGTATGAATTTAACCGGTATGACGTTAACTAGTCTGGTTTCTATTCTACAGATAGTTACTTGTGAGTTTGTGCTCACCTTGGTTTTTCCCATTTGGGTTTCCATGTCAAAACTTCTTGTGTTATGGTGATTGTGCTCTTGTGGGTGAATGCTTTGTTTGCTATTTGGTTTGCATTTATCTTAACTAGTTTATTTGTAAATCTATCATACCAGTTATCTGCTAAACTATTTAAGTGTTTGAGTTCAGTGTTTTTTGGTATACTAATTCACCCCCCCCTCTTAGTATTCATCAATTGGTATCAAAGCCACCCTTTCTATAGGTTTAACCACTTGGAAGGAGATATGGGGGAATACACTGTGAGGGAACTTACTCATCGTCTCACTCAGACTGAGAAAGCCTATGATGAACTCAAAGTCAAGTATAAAGCCTCTCTGGAAAAAAGAAGAGAGCATGCTGAGAAACTAATAGAGCTTACTAAAAATAGTTCTTCTGATGAAGCAGACATGGATGCCCTAGTTGAAGAAATTAAAAAATTGAATGAATCCAATACCAACCTAAGAAGGGAACTGGAAGGACTGACTATTAGAATGTGTCTAGAGCTTGAGAACCAAAGGAAAGATGAAGATCTGGTAAAAGACAAAGATCATGAGATCTCCAAGCTGAAGCAAGAAATCAATTCCCTTACCGCTCATCTCCAAGAGAGTAAAGTGGAAAAAGAAGAAATGCAAGGTGAACTAAACATGGCTATTTCTGAGAATTCAACCTTCAAGGAATCCAATGCTTCTATTTCCAAGGAACTCATTGAGTCAAAAGAAATACTTGCCAAATTCAATCAGAGTACTGTTAAGCTAGAGCAAAAGCTTGAATCAGCAAAATCGGTAAAGAATACCACTAGACTTGGTTTTTCTGGTTATGAGGAAGGTGAGACCTCTAGAATAGAAGATGGAGCATCAAAGAAGCAACCAGCATCAAAGGATAAAGGTAACCAAAGTTTAAACTTGTTTGCTTTAATTGTCTGAAGGAAGGACATATTGTTAATGTGTGTAGAAATAAGGCCTATAATAATTTTCCTTATTTTCTAAACAATAAGCCTAGATCTAATAGATTAAATGGAAACTATTATGCATGCAACAAGTTTGGGCATAGAGCATTTGAATGTAGGTCTATTTTGCACAACACTAGGAGATACCCTCCAAGGACTCAAGGAGTTATCCTGGAACCCGCTATGAACCAGAATCCAAACCGGTATAATGCTTATGACCATCAGTCAGGTGGTGGTGGCTATCAAGCGAAAACCAGTTGGAGAGAAACCTGTTTGATCTGTCATGGTAGCGGTCACACTACCGCAACATGCAAAAGGAAGAATGGTAGAATGAACAATGGACCATGGAGAACACCTGGAATGATATGCTATCATTGCAACAAATCGAGACACCTTGCCAAAACCTACAAAATGAGAAAGAACCTATCAGATGATATACCGATCACTCCAGAAGGGAAGATTGATATTGAAACCATTCAAGTGGGAATGAATAAAACATGGAAAAAGAAACCTGAAGAAGTGTCACAAGATGAACTGGTTTCTGCATCAAGTGTGGAAGTCTCTGAACTGGCAAACTGAGCTTTAGAAAAGCTTAGGGGGAGCATATTGGTGAAATATTTGAACCCCCAGTTTATATCTGTAAAGACCTTAACCGGTATACATTACCTATCAATCAGCAAAAGATTCTGAAGTGGTAAAAGGCAAAATTAGGGTTTGTACCCTAATAGTGGAGCATTTATTATGGTAGGTGAAAGATCATTTAAAAGGGATTTTTGATGCCATTTTCACTTATTTGTTTGCGAGTGAAGAATTTTTTCAAGTGCAGAGCGATAAGGAGCAATTCGTCAAGTGATTCAAAGTGAATTCAAAATCTTGCAGAAGAATCCAGAGATCATTTTCAATCTATCAGGTGAAGAACATCAAAGTGGTAATCAAGCAACCAAAGTGGTGTGGTGTGAGCTGCATTGGAAAACCCTAACTTTCAAAATTGTGAAGGTATTTCTCAAAATTCTTGTTAATCATGGCTTCTGCATCGCACTCCAGTTCTAGTGTACCCATGGACTCAGCTGAATTTATTCAAAGGAAAATGAAATACAATGCCCTGTCCCAAATACCTATCGGAGTCATTGTTGAAGAAGATATTTTTGGGTACATTGACTTTAAATTGGAAGACCTAGGATCCCTAGCAATTCACTCCCAACTAGGTCTATTCTGTGGGGATGACAAGAAAATCAAACCAGAATACAACATCCTAGAGAGGAAGAAACTACATAATGCTATTTATTTTCTTGAAGAGTTCACTGAATAACACATCCACATCATCCTGAGCAGAGTACATGGTGACAAAATGTATCTCGAGAGGACGCATGACATAACACCTGAAGCAATTCATGTCATCATCAACTTTTGCAACATTGGTGAGGTGCCAGCCCTAAGGAAGGTCATCAAGACTGAAATGACTAAGCTCACCAGTTCTCTAAGCGACCAACGGGGAATGACTATCAACCCCATCAAAGATGACTTGGTTAAGTATGCCTGCATGGTGATCGGCTACCGGGTGTTTTATGCTAGCCGAATAAACTTTGTCCCTGCTGCTGCAGTGAATGCTGCATACAAAATGATCAAGGAAGTTGCCTCATTCGATTTGTGTACCTGTTTGAAAAAACAACTTCTACTGAACCTAAAGTCCATCAAATAGGACAGTGCTCTGAGGTTCAAATTTGGGCAACTTTTGGTTGGCCTATTTTTCTACTTCCAAGGCTATTTCCCAGGAGTTGGTGATATTCAATGGTCTGCTAACCAACCAGTGACTAAACAAATTAGGGAAAGTCTACAAGTAGTGGGAACCAGATATCCTGAGGTCTTGAATAAATAAATTTGATGAATTCAAGCAGAAGATGAGTTAGAGGATGAGGATATCTGGAGATATTGTTAAGAAATATGAAGAGGACATCTGCTTTACCATAAAAGAAAATGAATGTATAATGGAAGCGGTAGAGCCCAGAAAGGAAAAAGTAGAACCTATGGGATATGAGGTGATGTATGACATGTTGGATGGGTATGCCTCCACCCTGATTGCCTCGCCTCTTGATGCAAATAAAAAGCAAACCGACACCTACTTGGAAAGGGTAACACCGGTTGAAGAACCTTCAATGAAAAAGGGAAAGGCAGTGCCATTGGTATTGGCACCGGTTACCTCAGCCAACCCAAAAGTAACCAAGCAGTCACCTACCAAGAAGAAACCGAAAGTTGCACCCGCTAAAGTATTTGAGAGGAAGCGGAAGACCAAAAATAACTCACCGGAGTCCGAGGATACCGAACCGAAAGTGCAGCCTAAGAAAACCAGACAATCAAGCAAGAAGGCTAAGTCTACCCATACTGCACCTGCATCATCAACACCAGTAAATATAGACATATCTTATTATAATCCTCTGACACATTGTCAAAGGAATGTAAAGAATATTAAGAGAAAGGTGCTTGATGACCTAAAAGAATATTTTGATGATTTTTCTGATAATGAGAAGGAAGAAGTAGAGCAGGAAATGATAAAATATCTGTGTGCAAATGACCAATCGCCATCTGAAATTAGATCGATGACACCTGATTCCTTATAAAATTCTTTGGATAACAAATGGTGCATTTCCATTGAGAAAGAATAGGAAATAAGGGAGAAAGTATTTGCTCAATACTTTCCTGATGCCTCTAATTCTGAATTATTTGAAATTATGGACAAGAATAAAGGTCTCTTCTTCATGAGAAGAGGAAGACTTAGGCTACTAGAAAGTAGAACCTCTGAAGTGGAGAAGGACATGCATCTACATGCCAAAGCTATTATCCGATTACATCAAGTGTCTAAGGCCAACAAGAAGGCCGAACAAGAACCTGACCAATCCTCAGCCAAACTGGATGAGGTATTTGATGGTGAAGGAGAAAGAGTTACATAACAAGTGGATACTATTGATGTTGATGCATTGGATGGTGAAGATGTCACTCCAGATGCAGAAAAGGAAAAGGGAGATAAGGAAAAAGCAGAGAAAGAGAAATAGGACAAGGAAAAAGCAGAAAAGGAAAAACTGGACAAAGAAAAGGCTGATAAGGAGAAAGCGAAGAAAGAGGTAGAGAAAAAAAAAGTGGAAGAGAAAAAGGAAGTAGAAGACAAGAGGAAACAAGAAGAGGAGAAGAAGAAAGAAGAGGAGAAGAGGAAAGAAGAGGAGAAGAGAAAAGAAGAGGAGAAGAAGAAAGAAGAGGAGAAGAGGAAAGAAAAGGAGAAGAGAAAAGAAGAGGAGAAGAAGAAAAAGGAGGAAGAAAAGAAGAAGCAGGAAGAAGATAAGAAGAAGGAAGAACTAAGGAAAGAAGAAGCAAAAAAGAAAAGAGTCATAAAGGAGGGAATAGAGAAAGCCAAACAAGCAGAGAATCCAAAGGCAACTGGTGGTCAAGCCAAACTAGTTGACATCACCAGCCCTATCAACCTCCAATCTGCACATGAATCAGAGTTGTTGCAAAGCATAAAGCTTGCACAAGAAAGATTGGAAACATGGAGGAGGAAAAAGGAATAGGATGTCATTCAAACTGTGGTTGACACCCTCACCAGTTTGATTCCCGGTACTAACCTTCCTAGTACCGATTCCTCCCTATCAAAGCTAAAACTTTTATGTACTATTGTAGAGGACCAGGTTCAATGTCTGGAAGATGTTGCTGAAGCAAACACCAAGAAGAAGCATGAAAAGGCACTCAACACTGCCTTGGTTAAGAAACTGAATGAGCTCCAGTCTCGACATCAAAAACAATAGAAGGACATAAGTGTTTCTATGGATGAGAGCAAACTCCTATTGATAAAAATCAGCCAACCCCATCTATTCCGTGATGATGTGCTTACCCAAAAAGAGAAACTCCAATCAGATTTTGTAGGCATACATAAGCAACTTCAAGATGCCATATGATTCTTTCACTAAATATGGGCAAACACTCCACCAGTACCAGCTTCAATTTGCTAGGATAGAGTTAGAGATCAGCAACCGGTCAAGAGATTTGCAGGAACTTCAACTAGTCTTATTTCCTTGACTGCAGATTCTTCAGAAGTGCTTTCTCAATCTGGAATCCCTAACGATAACTCAAGAGATGAGTACTATTAATGCCATGGAAGAACAGGTATATCAGATGCAGACCGAAGGTGAGGTTTCTACCTCATTACTTGAGTCATGGTCATTAGACATGAAGACTTTTTTTTAGGATTTTAAATCGGTTTTTGACAAGTTTCATTACTTATTGTCATAAACATTTACTCAATATTAATGATTATAAGAAACAAGGGTTATTTTGTAGTACTTTGTCATTGTTGGCAAAGGGGGAGTAGTATTTAAAATTTTGGTGAATGTTATGCATACTTTCATGTTACCACTTTAAGGGGGTAGTATACATTGTAATTTCTGCAAAAGTGATAGTGTATATGCTTAGGGGGAGTAATTTTGCATATAGAATATTTTTGTTGTAAAAACACTTAGATGTCAAAATTTTCCTAAGTGTTGTTATCAATGCCAAAGGGGGAGATTGTTGGCTTTTTGATGATGTTGTGATTGTCATTGATGGACACACACTTGTTTTGTGTACACTTTCTTGATGTATGAGTTATGCTCAACTGGTATTATGTATTATAGTCTTTAGACTATTGGTGTTTTGCAGAAGATGTTTCCCGGTCACAAATTGACTGAACACCTAAAGTGGTATGAAAATCTCAAGCGGTACGAAGGAACAAAGTGACAGTTAACATTTTTCTAGTCAACCTTCACTTTTGACAGCCGATAATTGATAAATTGTATGAACTGGTATTACTCTGTGATGAGTTACCAACCGGTATTTCTGTGATGAGTTATCATTCACCGACTCTTTGGCTGTAATTTTGTGTCGGGTTACCAAATGTGTCTAGATGCACTGAACCTAGGAACTTGTAATGTAATCCTATTGGACCGACATGAAATCAAACTCCTTTATAAGGACATCATGTCTAGGGTTTTAGATGATGAGGGTTTTGTATGTGCGATCATAGAAGAGAAGATTAGGTCTGTGTGAAGAGTAGGAGTGTGCAGATATTGAAGACTAAAGTAATGCTGAAATGCATTAACAATGAGCTATCATGGATCTAACCAAGCATACTGTGCTAGTATCTAGATCACTCACTTGTTGATTACTCACATCTTCAACAAGTCTGAAACCCTTAACCGGGTAGGCCTAGCAAAGCCTTTGTAAATCCTCTAAAAAGGTGGTTCACAACTGTGAATCTGAAATCCTCTCGCAAGGTAGTCTTTAATAGGACTTATCTCCTAACAGAGATCTAGATTCTTAATAGGATATGTTCGGGTGAAGAACATTGTATGACCTTAACCAATTTGACCTTAACCGGTCTAGTTTCTATTTTGCAGATAGTTACTTGTGAGTTTCTGCTCACCGTGGTTTTCCCATTTGGGTTTCCACGTCAAAACTTCTTGTGTTATGGTGATTGTGCTCTTGTGGGTGAATGCTTTGTTTGCTATTTGGTTTGCATTTATCTTAACTAGTTTATTTGTAAATCTGTCATACCGGTTATCTGCTAAATTGTTTAAGTGTTTGAGTTCAGTGTTTTTTGGTATACTAATTCACCCCCCTCTTAGTATTCATCAGAGGTCTATTAGGCCATCGAGGCTTGTAATTTGGATTTTCAATGTTGGTGTGTCTAGAATGTTGTCTTAGGTGTTTGGAGTCTAAAAATGAAAAATAATGACCTTGGATGTGTTTCCATAAGGTCTAAGTGATTAATAACCAATGTTTTCCTAAGTTGCAAAATTTTGCATTTGTTGTCAAGCAACTTTTCAAAGTTGTCGGTAGGATGCTAATTACTTCTCCAATAGTCCTAACTATTCAAAAGTTGGTTATGAATGTTGGAAAAGGTTTATATATGCTTGGAAAACTATGGGAAAGATAGAGTAGAAATTTTTGTAAAGTTTGGTGAATAAAGTGACTAGAACAAGTCTGATTTGGCCATAATAGTGACATTTTCTGTACTGTTCGTATAGAGTGTGAGATGTACTGATGATTTTTTGATTTTATTAGGAAAATACCTGAATCATCCTTCCAATGCATTTGGTCTGACCTCTTGAAGTGAAGTTTAGTGGAAGTTATAAGCGTTTTACCCTCTGTAGGTTTGAAACCCTCCATTTTCAAGGGTTACAATGCAAATGGGACCCTAACTTGCAATATACTCATTGAGATCTGATGGATATTGGTATAATACAAGTTAGGGGCATTTATTTTGAGATTCCAAAGGGGCGAGGTCATAGGAGTTGGTTGGTAACCTTACCACCAAGCCCTAGTCTAAACCGGTTGAGGGTTTAGATTAGATTAGATGAGTTTCATTGAGCATACAATGAACAATGATGAGATTATGAGTTGAATTAATGGAATTGGAGTATTTGGACATAGAAGAAACCTCCTAAAGAGTTGGAACATTCTTGTGATCCCATTCTCATATACCTCCTTTTTAAAACTGGTCTAACTTTATCAATTAGGCCCATGACCCAAGTAGGTGTTGAAGAATGCAGGAATAGGGTGGAATTCCAATCTTTTGGAATCTAATAGTAATCCCAAAAGGATGTCTGAAATCTAAATTTTTTTAGGGTGTAGTTTGATATAATTTGGAGAAAAATCCAAAAAGACAATGAAATAGGGCTACTAACCAGTAGGCCTGTTTAAGCCTCAAAAGCCAACATTTGCCTTGTGCTCCAAAGTATCATTATGGAAGATGTTAATACATCTTAGAAAGTGTGTAGAAGTGTTGTACCATCCCTTGTTAGGGGTAACAGTCTAATTTTATAGTTGAGGTGTGGTTGTAGCCTTGAGGGAGACTAAAGGGACATAAGTCCAAGGTGTGTGGGTGGGTTTATCACCCTACTACTGCCAACCTCTGCATCAGGTGGTATTAGAGCATCAGAAGAGCCTTGGGGAAGAATAAAGTAATGGAAGATGCAACAAAGAATAGTGAGGAGACTCCCACTAGACCCATGACAAACATAGAGTTGGCCAAGATAGTAAGGGAGAAGGTGGACAAGAATACAAAGATGGAGGAGGAGATAGAAAGGTTGAAGAAAGACTAGGCAGGCAAGGGAGTTGGATCAGCATCTGATGGAGAAGGAGAAGAGGAAGAAGAGAGACTATTGATGCCAAAATATCAAAGGAAATTTGTTGAAGCCCTCAATAGGGTAGGAAGAAGAGACAATAGAGCAAAACTACCTACATTCTCTGGAAAGATGAATCCAGAAGAGTGTATGGATTGGATAGAAGCAATGATAAATTATTTTCAATATGAAGAGGTACCTGAAAACCAAAGGGTGAAGGTGGCTAAATCCAAAATGGAAGGTCCAGCTCTTAGTTGATAGAACTTTCTACAAAATTAAAGAGATGAAGAAGGAAAGAGACCTATAACCTCATGGAAGAAGATGGAGGTAGAGATCAAAAGATAGTTTGTACCTGAGGACTATGAGATAATATAACATAAGAGATTACAAAATCTAAGGCAAAGGGATTTGGATGTTAGTATTTACACTGAGGAGTTCCATAGGATGACCCTCAAAGCAAAGATGCTAGAGAGTGAGACACAAAAGCTAGTAAGGTACATGAATGGTCTTATGTTTAGTATTCAAGATAAATTGAGTTTGTTCAACCCTAAATCACTGCACCAGTGTTTTCAGATGGCACTTAGGATTGATGAGAAGTAAAAAAGGAGAGGAGATCACAATAATAGAGGAAAGGGTACAATTTTTAGAGGCAAAGGTAGATTCAATGGAAGAGGATCATCTCCTAAACCCCAAGGAGAGTCCAGCCATCAGGAACAAGAGGGAGAATTAGGGAAGAGAGGTAGCATTAGAGGAAGGAGGGGAAATGGTAGAGGAAGATTTAGTGGAAGAGGACCTAGTGTCTTCACTAGTAGGTGCTTTTCATGCAACCAAGTTGGAGCAAGGAGAACTCTTGATGATCAATAGGACCCTCTTGAATGTGCCAACCGTCAAAGAGCCACCTCAGAGGAAATCTCTTTTCAGAACCTCCTGCAAGGTACAAGGAAAGGTATGCAAAGTCATTGTGGAATCAAGGTCCACAAATAACATAGCTTCTATTGAATAGGTTAGTAAGCTTAACTTGCAAAGAATACCCCATCCCCATCCCTATAAAGTGTCTCGGTTGAACAAAGATCAACAAGCCCTGATTAGTGAGCAAGTTCCGATAGAATTTTCAATAGGTGACTACAAAGATAGGGTGTTGTGTGATGTAGTAGAAATGGATTCTTGTCATCTACTACTAGGCAAGCCTTGGCAATATGATGTAGATGCTAGGCATGAGGGAAGGAAGAAGGTTTACACCATCACCAAGAATGGGGTGAAATTCACTATGATACCTTTTCTGGATGACAGTAAGGATAAGCACATCGTGACAAGTGTCATGCTAATGGATGAGAGGGAGTTCATGAAGGGTTTGAAGGGGAAGGATACTCCTTGCTTTGCAATAGTTGTCAAGCCTAAGCTTGAACCTAAGAAGTAGCCTAAGAGCTCAGAGATAGGAAGAAAAGTAGTTCCTAGAGAGGTTCAAAATCTGCTAGACCAGTATAAGGGGATAGTTGCAGACAGTACCACAAATTCCTTACCCCCTCAAAGGAAAATCAGTCATTGTATTAAGCTCATACTAGGTGCTATACTACCCAATAAGGCAACATACAAGCTTACCCCTGAACAAAATGCAGAAGTTGCAAGACAGATCCAAGAATTGCTTGAGAAAGGGTTCATTAGGAAGAGCATAAGTCCCTGTGCATTTCCTGCAGTACTAGCTCCTAAGAAAGAAGGAACATGGAGGTTGTGTACCAACTCTAGGGCCATCAATAAGATAACAATCAGATATAGATTCCCAATGCCAAGAATGGAGGACTTGATGGATTGTCTAGGAGGGGCCAAGTACTATTCCAAAATGGATTTGAAAAGTGGATATCATCAAATAAGGATCAGAGATGGAGACCAATGGAAGATAGCTTTTAAGACTAATGAAGGCCTATTTGAGTGAATGGTAATACCATTTGGACTTTCCAATGCCTCTAGTACATTCATGAGACTAGTGAATGAGGTTCTTAAGCCCTTCATCAATTATTTTGTGGTAGTGTATCTAGATGATATATTGATTTTCAGTAAAGAAAGGAATGAACATCTAACACACTTGGATTTGGTGTTGCAAAGGTTACATTAGGAGCAGTTGAAGATTAATTTGGATAAATGTGTCTTCTTGCAGGAAGAACTAGTGTTCCTTGGGTTTGTGATCTCTCGGGGACATTTGAAAATGGATCCATCTAAGGTGGAGGCAATCCTAAACTGGCCAACCCCTCAGTCAGCAAGTGAGGTAAAAGGTTTCCATGGGTTAGAAAGTTTTTATAGAAAATTTATTAAGAATTTTAGCGGGGTTAGTGCACCAATGATAGAAACCATAAAAGGTGGAAGGAAATGTCAATTTGTTTGAACTAAGGAGGCTCATAGATCTTTTGAGTTTTTGAAAACTAAGATTTTAGAGCAACCTATTTTGGTACTCCATGACTTTCATAAGGTTTTTACTATTGAGTGTGATGCATGAAAGAAGGCCATAGGAGGATTCTTCAGCCAAGAAGGTAGGCCAGTGGCATTTTTCAGTGAGAAACTAAAAGAGGCAAAGAAAAATTATTCTACATATGACCTAGAGATGAATGCTATTGTGCAATATCTTAGGAAGTGGAGACATTACCTCTTACCTAAGGAGTTTATAGTATATACTAATTACCATGCTCTAAGTTTTTTGAACAGGAAGGAGAAACTAAATCACTGGCATATGAAGTGGATGGAATATCTCCAAGCTTACACTTTCACTATCCTACATAAGAAAGGAGTAGCTAATGAAGTTGTCGATGCACTTAGTAGAAGGAACTTAGCAATCTAGGAGATCCAATTGGAAAGCATGAGAATCAATGCCTTAAAAGACATGTATCAAGGGGATGAAGATTTCAAGGAGCCCTGTGAGGTTTGTAAGGACATGAATGACAGGTATCATACTGATTTTTTTGATTATATTCTTCAAGAAGGCTTACTTTTCAAGGGCAGTCAACTTTGTATTCCTAATTGCTCTGTGAGGAAAAATATTATAAAGGAAAAACATTGTGGGGGTTTGTCAAGACACTTTGGACTTGATAAGACACTTGAATTGGTTAAGAGATTCTACTTTTGGCCTAGGATGCAGTCAGATGTGAGAAAGTATGCGACAGAGTGTGTGGTATGCCAAAGGGCAAAGGGGACAAGTTCACATACAGGTCTATATACTCCATTACCAATCCCTACCAAAGCTTGGGATTCAGTTAGCATGGACTTTGTCTTAGGTCTTCCTAGGACTAAATCAGGATATGACAGTATATATGTTGTTGTGGATAAGTTTTCCAAAATGGCACACTTTTGGCTATGCAAAGTTACACATGGTGCTTCCAATATTGCAGGTTTTTTCTTCAAGGAGGTTGTTAGACTTAATGGGTTACCCTTAAGCATTATATCATACCTGGATCCTAAGTTTCTAGGACATTTTTGGAGGACTTTGTGGCATAGGTTGGGGACAAACTTGTCCTTCTCTTTTGCTTATCACCCTCAATCTGATGGACAAACAGAGGTGATAAATAGATCCCTTGGTAGATTGTTGAGATGTTTGACTAAGGACCATGGGGCCACTTGGGATACTATTCTTCCACAAGTAGAGTTCTCATATAATGACTGAAAAAAAGTACAGGACCCATCCTAGAGGTGTTCTTGAACTCCAAAAAGTGTAGAATATTGAAAGAAGGAGTGCTCAAGCAGATGATTTTGTTGAAGTAATGAGGGACATACATCAACAAGTTTGGGATAGATTGATACAAACCAATGTAAAGTATAAGCAAGCAACATGTGTCACAAGGAGAGATGTTCAATTCAAGGTAGGAGACATGGTGATGATTCATCTAAAAAAATAAAGACTCCCTAAGGAAAAGTACACCAAACTACTCATGAAAAAGATAGGTCCTTTCAAGGTCCTAAAGAGATGTGGGACAAATGCATACAAGATAGATCTACCCCCTGATGTTGGACTATCTCCTATATTCAATGTATCTGATATATATGCATATAAAGGCTCTATGGATGATGTTTGTGTTGCAGGTCCGTCTGATTCTTCTAGTCCAACTATGTTGGAAGGACTTCCTTCCCCTCTCAAACCTAAGATTGAGTGCATTTTGGATCAAATGGTTAGCAAGAAGATAAGGAGGAAGACTTACTTGTAATACCTAGTCAAATGGAAGAATCGACCTTTAAAGGATTCTACATGGATGACTTCTAAAGCCATTGAGAAGACTAGAACTAGATTTGCAAGGTACTTGAGTTTCTTTTGGGCCCGGGAGTATGGTGCAGAGCACCTTCCACTACACCTCTATTTAAAGAACATGATGGTGTTTACCTATTCATTTGTGATATAATAATGGGTTGGATCGATGATCACCCTTGATGTAATTGAGTTCCTATTTGTATGGTCAATAATCTCTTAAGTGAGAATATAAACCTAGAGGTCTATTAGGCCATGAAGGCTTGGAATTTGGATTTTCAATGTTGGTGTGTCTAGGATGTTGTCTTAGCTGTTTGGAGTCTAAAAATGACAAATAATGACCTTGGATGTGTTTCCATAAGGTCTAAGTGGTTAATAACCAATGTTGTCCTAAGTTGCAAAATGTTGCATTTGTTGTCAATCAACTTTTCAAAGTTGTCGGTAGGATGCTAACTACTTCTCCAATGGTCCTAACTATTCAAAAGTTGGTTATGGACATTGGAAAAGGTTTATATATGCTTGGACAACTATGGGAAAGATAGAGTAGAAATTTTTGTAAAGTTTGGTGGAGAAAGTGAATAGAACAAGTCTGATTTTGCCATAACAGTGACATTTTCCATACTATCCATACAAGGTGTGAGATATACTGATGATTTTTTAATTTGATTAGAAAGAGACCTGAAATATCCTTCTAATGCATTTTGGTCTGACCTCTTGAAGTGAATTTTAGTGGAAGTTATAATTATTTTACCCTCTGCAGGTCTGAAACCCTCCATTTTCAAGGGTTACAATACGAATGGGACCCTAACTTGCAATCTACTCATTGGGATCCAATGGCCATTGGTATAATGCAAGTTAGGGGCATTTATTTTGAGATTCTAGAGGAGCGATGTCAGAGGAGTTGGTTGGTAACCTTACTACCAAGCTCTAGTCTAAACCGGTTGAGGGTTTAGATTAGATTAGGTGAGTTTCATTGAGCATACAATGAAAAATGATGAGATGATGAGTTGAATTGATGGAATTGGAGTATTTGGACATAGACAAAATATCCTAAAGAGTTGGAACCTTCTTGTGATCCCATTCTCATATACCTCCTTTGTAAAACCAGTCTAACTTGATCAATTAGGCATATAACCCAAGTAGGTGTTGAAGAGTGCATGAATAGGGTGGAATTACAATATTTTGGAATCTAATAGTAACCCCAAAAGGGTGTCTAAAACCTAAATTTTTTTAGGGTGTTGTTTGGTATAATTTGGAGAAAAACCAAAAAGACAGCGAAATAGGGCTACTAACAGGTAGGCCTGTTTAAGCCTCAAAAGCCAGCATTTGCCTTGTGCTCCAAAGTATCATTGTGGAAGATGTTAATAGGTCTTAGAAAGTTTGTATAATTGTTATGCCATCTTTTGTTAGGGGTAAGAGTCCAATTTCACACTTGAGGTGTGGTTGTAGCCTTGAGAGAGACTCAAGGGATAGAAGTCCAAGGTGTGTGGATGGGTTTATCACCTTATTACTGCCAACCTCTACATCAGTAAGCTTATCTATAGTTTGGAAAATCTTGAACATTGTATGGGTCAATATCACTCGAATAGTGAGGCAAACCTCTTTATTGAAGGGTTGAGGAGGATGGTTCAAAATGATGAACATGTTGTGGATGGTTTGCATGGTATATCTCATATTGTGAATGATAATATAATGTCCATGAAGAAAAGTTGTGTTGAAACTCTTAATATTTCTAATCCTCTCAATGCCATTGAAAATAGAATTCCTATCCCAACATCATTTCCTAATGTGCCTACTTATACTCCACCTTCCATGGCTACATATACACAAAATGTCAGTCCTATGCATGTTAGTCTTGGAGAAATTCCTATCATACCTCCTTTAGTTAGTGTTCTATGTATTATTCAAAAGCATATCCTATACCTAATTACCACAATGTCCAACTTTCATATTCCAATGCTCCATCCATTTCCTATAATATTCCACATCCTTCATTATCTAATATTTCCAATACCAACCTATCCACCAAAGCAGTTCCATTAATAACCTAGCCCAAAGTGTTTCCTCGTGCAAAGATTCAAAAAGAGGTGTAAAATAATTAATGCTAATGTTTTGAAACTTCCTCCTATAAAACCACATGACCTTTCCAAACCATTGCCAGCTTCCCATGATCTAAAAGCCTTTTTCTAATATTACTATCATATTCTAAAAGCCTTTTGAAATTTCCTATAATATTCCACATCCTTCATTATCTAATATTTCCAATACCAACCTATCCACCAAAGCAGTTCCATTAATAACCTAGCCCAAAGTGTTTCCTCATGCAAAGATTCAAAAAGAGGTGTAAAATAATTAATGCTAATGTTTTGAAACTTCCTCCTATAAAACCACATGACCTTTCCAAACCATTGCCAGCTTCCCATGATCTAAAAGCCTTTTTCTAATATTACTATCAACCCAACCATGATACTGAGAAGTATTATAGGTTGAAACATCTTGTCCAAGACGTCATTGATTCCAATACCAGAACAGTTGTGGGTGCTAATGAAAAAGGAAAAAAATCAATTCCCCCCTTAAACAAAATTTTCTAATCTATATGAATCCTTTTCCTTCTCATTCTACTAGCTCTATCAAGCCTACCAACTCATTACCTTCATTTTCCACTAATATTATTGAGCCTAGCAAACCTACTATCATGAATAGTTATAATACTTGTGTTGAGGCCAACAATGTTGTCAATCTTATTGACCAACCCAAACCCAAACCAAAATATAATTCTAAACCTTGCATTAACTTTGATCCTAAGGAGATTATTAAGGCACCTAATGGACCCTTACACATTTCAGTGAAGATCAATGGTAAGTTCTCTTGGGGAGTTCTTGTTGACCATGCGTGCATGGTGAATGTTATAACTAAAGAACATCCATTCACAAGACAATTTCATCAATAATATTATGACAAATCTAATGTGATGATCAAGACTTATTATGGTTTTTCTTTCCCTACCCATAGTTCTATTACTCTTCCTATTGAAGCTGGTAAGAAGTGATTAGATGTCACTGTAGTATAAAAAATCTCCCTTTGTGATTCAACGTGACAAATGGTGCCTTCCTCCATGTTATTGGAAGTTTGGCATCGCCACCTTTTTCCTTTTGTCCACTTGGGATCACCTCGTCAGCTCCAAAATGGTCTCTACCGACTCCACCAACCTGTCACCTTCAGGGACTAGGGCACAGTGCAGAGACGTTTGTGCGGCATGTTAGCATCCCATGAATTTGACAATTTGTAGGTGGCCATTTGAGCATTATGACTATGCTTGGAAGGAATCATAATGCCTTTGCATGCACCCAGCGATGTTGGTTTTCCTTCTAGGGCCTATATCTCTCCCGTTTGAAGGAATTTTTAGGACCTTTGGCATTTTGAGAATACTTGTTGTAGATTGGAGCTCTCGATAATCTCTTTGACTAGAATTCCCAGTATTTATTGCAAATTTTATCATTGTTGCAACATTACGACTAGCTCATGACATCATCTTCACAAGCATCTTAGAAAGGGGAGTTTACTTATCCTTTTCTCTTTTTTATACATTATCATCCTTTGTCTTGCATTATTTTTCAATTCTCTATCATTTATTTTCCTTGTGGCTTTTTATCTGGGTTGTTCATGGAGGTGGAAACACCAAGATGAGGGTCTGACTTAGGTAGGCTCCAAAACATAACCCCAACATTTTCCTTTTTCACTTGTGTGTAGTATTATCAATCGTGGAACGGAAATTATTTAGCGAGAGGCTTCAATCATGGAACGGTTGTAAGTTCTTTCATCCTTTTTTTCACTTTGTTTTAGTTAGTTCGTATTCTATATCAATTAGTTTAGTTTACTTATTTTTACATGATTTATCATGTTATCCTTGTGTCTGGAGATTTTGTATGTGTTCTATACTTCGTTTGTACAGGATGATAGTGCACCATGCTATCGTCCTAGCCCTATGCTCTTGTTCTCGGGACAAAGGCTTGTTAGAGCCATCCGAGAGTTTGGGGTTGCAGGTAGTTTCTCTAGTTTGTCATTTTTATCCCTTGGCTCATCTTAGTGCTAGTTCAAGTGAGGTATCAGAGGGTCACTTTGTTCTCTTGGATTCATTATCCTTGAGGTAGAAAATTTCCTCCATTACATTTTGGTGAACCCGACGTGAAGGCAACTTTTCTTTTGTATTGTGCATTTGTCATTTAGATCATTGCATTCATTTAGCTAAAATAAAAAGGGTTTACATCTTTGTTTTAGAATTTACATATAGTCTAGCTCATTTGCGCTTAGTCTAGTTTCATCTTTCAACAAATAATTTATCCGAAGGAAGAACACCTCATGTCCCTATAGTCTATTCTTAGCATTGGAAGACTCGTCTATGAGCTTTATGACCCAGACTGCCACAGAAGTTGTAGTCAGGAGGTCATCTAGGTATAGTTTTCCTCCTGACCATTATAGTCCTCCTTTTCCTAGCACAATGTTCAATGATCAACTTCCTAACCCAAATGATCTCTTTACTTCTCATCCCCTTAAGTCCTTTTTGATAGGGGGATGCTCTCCACCTGGTTCACAATCCAACTCCTAGAGTAATTCTCTGAGAAAATCTATACCATCTTCTCCTCCTACTATTGATCATGAATCTGCTTTCACTATTGATTTTGAGCAAAATAGCATGCTTGAGCAGAATCTAAGAGAATTTGAGGGATTCCTAAATTGGGAGATTGTACTCCCCTAGGCTAAAAATGTCATCAACACTTTGAGAGACATGTTGATATCAAATAGGAGAGGCTTGGAGATGTTGAGGGCATTATATATGATTGTCAGGAATCATGTGCCTTTGGCTGATGCTTCTCGAGATGGCTAGTCCATTACCTGTGGATCTCATCATAGTATCGATATGTTTGGTTTGGCAATGCACATGGTTGATCTTGGGCCTACTATTCCTAGTATCACTTCTTCATCTACCCCCTTAGGCTATACGGGTATGTCTAATGGCTCAAATTTTGCCTCTATTGTAGCTCATACGTCTACAATTATCACTAGCACTACATCTGCCAGTGACACTGGTCCTTCTGGAGGATCCAGTGGAGGTGGTGATGGATCTAGCCCACCTCCACCTCCCTTGCTTTCTAATCCTCTCTTGAATACCATCTTTCATAACATGTGGCAGTTGCAATTGCAACTGACAAATTTAGCCTCTGCTTCTAGTTAGTCATTTGTGCCTACGTATTACAGAAAGCGTCCCCTTGATATCACCATTTTGAACACTATATTTCCTCCTATATTTGAGTCACTAAAGTTTGATAGATTCAATGGTGATGAGGACCCTAATATGCATACCGATTCTTTCATGACTATGTGTATCGATTATCATAGTTTGGATTTTATGTTGCTTAAACTATTCTCATGGTCCCTTAAGGGTACCATGTTAGAATGGTATAGCTCTTTGCCAAATCATTCTATCCACACCTTTGATCAACTTATGGATCTTTTCCTTATATGGTTTTAGGCTAACATTGGTAGTAGGGACACTATCACTGATCTTGTTCATTGCAAGCAAAAACCCAATAAGAAGATCACAGATTTTATTTTTAGATACCAATCGATTTCTACAAAAATCCCCTTTTCCCTGCTAGATAGTGTTCTATAGAGGATGTTTATCAACAATATGCAACCTAAATTGAGGGAAAATTTGTCTCTCAAATGATATCAAAACTTTTCTAGCATGGGTTTTGTGCTTACTGACTATAAGCAAACTGTTGGGTCTCAAATCAACAGATTGGATAGGTTCTAAGGAAATCCCAACTCCTATGATCAAACCCTCTGATTGACTTGGCCAACTTATAGAGTGAACCTATTTGGTTACTAACTCTCTCACTTTAGCCTCTGCAAGACCTAGGCGGGTATACCTACTCACTAGTTGTTCCTTCAACTAATGCTTTTTATAGCAAATTTAGTGTCTTAATCTGGTTTCCTCCTATCTCAAAATGGCATTAATCGCATTAATCTCTTGGATGGAGATATAATAGATGAGTTCAAGATTGTTGTTGTAGATGCTATTTGATATTTGTGCTTAGAATTTTATATGTATACACTATTTCCAACCTACTCTATGCTTCCTACTAAATTACTCCTATTGTAAAATAAAATATGATGAAAACGATGATAAGTTGTAATTTATAAATGGCCAGTGCCTTCTTTGCTATTTGGGCTACAGAGTCTTTGTATTCCCTTAGGACTTATTGTATGAACTTGTGAGACAGTTTTTAAACCCACCCTTTTATGGGTCTGTCAGTTATTATTTCTTATGAGATCAATTGAATGCCTATATCATAAGTTGCTTGAATGAATTTAACCCTACCTTTAAGGGACCATCCAAGTAAGCATTGCAAAGAACAATTATAATTCACAAGCAGAACTTTTATTTCAACCTTATAACATACAACATAAATCTCACTCAAAGAATATGAATAACCTTATCTTCTTTAGATAATACCACAAGCAATTGTCAATAATGAATGAAATAATCCACAGCACATATGCAAAGAAAAGATAATTGATTGTATTACGTATCCATCAAAATCTCTGTAACAGGAAACTTACAAGCTATCACAAATCACTGTATTCTTGCTATCATTGTTATGTTAAAAAACATTACAAGAAATCTTTCTCATATATATATGAGAACGAATGCTGTTTATGAAAAGACATGTCTTTTCGAAATATTAACTATCAACTTGAACACTCCTAACAAACTTAAGTAAAAAGAGATTAAGCGTCCCTAAATGATGGATGTAGTCATCTTCTTTAAAAGTCTTAACCTTGATGCTCTGTTTCTTTAATTCCTCTCCCTGTGAAAGGTATTCGAACATCATCTGGTTGATGGTAGGGGCCATGTCTTTGCTTCGATCCAATCTCGTCAGAGCTCTATCCTTGACGCTTATAAGTTCATTCCGCCATTCCTCCATAGACGTTAATTCTCCTTCCTTATAAATCGAGGGCATTCCAATAGGGTTCCCATCATCCAATTCTTTCAGATCTCCTTTTAGCATATCTTCGAATTTAACATGATTCTCCATAAACAAAGTCCCTTCTATTTTTTCTTCTAGCATCATCATATCAACACTATTTATCATTTCATGCAATCGTGCTTTTAACCTTTCATGCTCTCGTAATGCCTTTATGGTTCCAGTGTACACCCTCCAATAATGTTCAACATGTACAAGCATGGTGTTGAATCGGTATTCAATGATATCATTAACCAATTTATCCATCTTTTGCTGGATATTTTTTACCTGTTTGGTAGCCTTATCCACTTGATACTTCCAATACAGAACATCAAAAACATCATCCAAGCTCTGTCCTGTGGGATATGAAGCATATTCACTTGAAGGAGTTCCTATCTCAAGTTGTAATATCTTCGCTTGTAGCTTTTGATTCTCCTCTTTAGATCTTTCATATAAGCCCTTATAGGTAATATTTTCCTTGACCAAAAACTCTGTCTGATCCAAATTTCAATTGGCTACATCCAGGTTCAATTTTGCAGTGACCCTAGGGTCAGTCTTTCCAACCTGATGAATCATGAGGTGTCCAAAGGTCTCTTCAATATCCACAATAATTGGTCTTTTTCCCTTCGGATACAGTGCCCATTTTAGGAGAGCTTTTTGATTAGGATCATATCTGGAGCCTAGGAATAATTTATCTATCTCTTGAGGAAACACCTATTGATTTAGGTCCTGCTTCTTCAAGAATCCATCAAACAGAAGTGCTGAATTTATGTCCCAGCTAGAAAAGATGATAACAACAGCCTCCTTTAATATTTTCCTCCCTTTCTTAGGGGTCATATCTTTCATGAGGGTATCTATCTCATCCTATAGCCTCTTCATCTATTATTCTTCTGGTCTCCCAGCTATACTTTGTTTCACATGAGCCCCTTTGTACTGGTATAGGAATGAAAGGAATTCTCTAGAAGAAGCGAATCCATCATCCGCAACAAAATCTTCATGCTCTGTCATCCTTATGTCAACTACATCCCTAATATTAAAATCACCAGTTTCCACATCTACCTCTGCTTCAAAACTAGGTGGATAATCTTCTCTAGGGGAGTCAGCAAGGATGCTACTAGCAGTTGATTTCAGAGACATGTGAGCCAATGGTTTACTATCTTTTTCAATGTTGACAAAATGGAGGAACTGTGGGGGTACTCTATGCATAATCTCTACCTCATGCTGAAGTAGTTTTTTGGCTATCTCCAAAGGATCTTGGAGGTTTCCAAGTAGGTCTCCATCCACCATCCCCCTTGCTCTTTTCCACTTGAAGGCTTCCCAATTCATCTCGCTTCTTTCTCTCAAAACCTTGGCATCTTCCCTTTCAAGGTTCTTGATTAAATCATCTGGCATTTGAGCCACATGTATTTTGGCTTTTAGTTTCTGTGATGCCCTTGCAGCTCTTATATATCCCTCAGGATCAAAGTTCTCTCTAGGATCACCCAGAGTCATGCCATAATTATCTAATTTATTTTGAAGTAAATGATAACTTTTGGAACTTTTAACAATAAAATCAGAAAACACCAGTAATCTTGGCACAATGGATTGTTTACCAAAATCTGTAAGATGTTTGGGACTAACAGCAGATAATTGTCTTACAATCTCTAGGCTAGCCACCCTGTTTGGCACTGTAATTGGAAGCATGTATGGCTTTCCTTCATACCTGAATACCCTGATTTCTATATGATTAAGGTGGCAATACCAGTCAACCCAGTTGTGATCAATCTGAGACTCTGGAGAGAAGTCTTTTGGCCTGAGGAATCTCTTAATTTTAGGAGACAGAGTATAATCTCTATGTTGTCCAAAGGCCGCACTAAGAGGTTTCACAAAATATTCCTGAAAGTGCCAATATTGGTTATTTATGAATCTTTGATCCCATGCTGAAACCCACAACTGAACTGGTTTCTTCAAACCATTCTTATTATAAGCTCTGATGCTGAAATCGTCTGACCAGAAATTTATTTCTTGTCCACAATAAAGAATGATGTGCATTAATAAGGAATACAATGAGAAATGAACATTTACAAGGTCTCCTTTCAACTTTTCCAACCCATGATTTACGGCTTCTGCAACATAAGTGGCATAGTCAAATGACCTAGGGTCTTTCAATTGTAGATCAGCACATAGGACCATAACCCCAATATCCATGATAGGGTGAGCTTCTAGGCCTAATACTTGGGCTGCAGCATAGTATGTATACTTGAAATACGGATGGAATTAGTTGACGTCAAACGGTACCTTGTCATCTTTACTGAATGGAACTAAGGATTTTTCCACTTTTGGCCGGTGAATGGGTAATCACCATGTCCTGTAGATGTCCTCCAAGTTAAAGAATTCTCGTGATAGTTTCTGTATATCAATTTTCTCTTCTACTTCCCAGTCTAGATCAAATACCATATCAATAGTTTGTTTTTTAATCACCACCATGGGATTTCCTCGTTAGTCGCATATGGTTTTGGTTTTTAGATCATAGAAATCTACCAGAGCTTTCATTAATTCAACATCCACAAATACATTCGGAACTACCAATTTCCCTAAGTTTTTCTTCCACAATTTACTTACAGGCTCAGGAGCTTCCCTTCTCTTGTAACCAAATAGGAACAACTCATGTCCTCTAATTTCAGTCCATATGTCTCCTAGATGTTCAAATCTATCTTCCAACCCTTCTTCTTCACTCTTGATCTTTTTAGACCTCACACTGGGTGTCGGGCACTGGTCTAGCAAATCCTGAGTTAAAGCTCTCCCCTCCTTTTTCTGTCATTTGGGCTTCTCTTCAGGATTAAATTCCTTTCCTTTTCTACTCTTTTTAGAAGAAGAAGAAGGTTCCATAATTTTAATTAATGCAAGAAATCACACTTACTTGGAGAATTGTTGAGCTCTTCTGATCGTCGTTTACGGATTTCAGCAAACTGCTTGCAACTTTCTGTCTTTTGGCAACAATCTGGTTCTTATAAAAATCCAATCAATTCAGCTGTAATTGTATGGGCAACTTGTGCAATAGTTAATGTCTCTGCATTCATAACAGCTATTCAAATGTTTAAACTTAACTGCAGATGTGATATCCTGCCCTTGTGCTTTTAATTCCTTCGCGGGAAGTACTGTTCAACTGAAATGATCATGAATCGAGTTTTCGATGAAACCCTTGTCTTCGACTGAATACTTTGATCTTTCATCGAAAGTTCATTTCCCTCGATATCACCTTATCGATGAATAGCCCTTGTCGAAAAACCATCTTCCAGTCTCTTCGAAATCATTCTTTCTTTGATAAAATTTCCTTCGATGAGTCATCCATGAGTTTCATCGAAATCATATTTCGATGAGTTATGTTCTTCGGTGAAAGTTCATGCAAGCCCTCCGAAAGCCTTTTTTCTTCGATGTCCTTTTTATCGATGAAACCCCTCTATTTTTATTCGATATAATGTTATCGATGAGATTTGCTTTTCGATGAATGTTTTTTTAAGTCTCTTCAGCAGTTGTATTTCCTCGACTTCACCTTTTTCTTTTTGCTTTTCACTTTTCGATGAAATTGGAATATCGATGAGCGGCTTCTTTTATTTACCGAAAGAGATATTCTGTCGAAGACATCTTTATTGTTTTATACTTTATGCTTTATTTCGATGAAACTATCCTTTCGGTGAAACTCTTTCTGAGATGCTCGATATGATATTTTGGCCGATGACCCTTTAGCACTCACGCCTTTGGGAAGACTTCTTGATTTTCAAATATATTGTTCAACAATGGCTCTGACCAATGATGGAGGCATATTGTCTATGTCTTCAAGAATTCAGAATCTCTGGTTAGCGAGGATACATTCTGACAAGCCATGGTATTTACAATGGAAGTGGATCCTAATCTATTGTACATATAACAGAATATATCAAGAGAAGAAGTTTTTCAAAAATTGTCCATGTACTAGCAATTCTTGGACTTCCCCTGTTGTACTCTGGAGAAAGTAAGAATCTTCTCCTTTTTTATCCATTATCACATATGGTCCGATCCACAAGGCCTCAAATTTGCCATGCTTGCCTTTGTCTTGACTCCTCGCATTCCACATTAAAACCCAATCACCCACACAAAATTTCCTATCTGTTGTCCTCTTGTCATACAACCTCTTCATCTAATTTTGAATTTTGATATTCTGCTTCTGGGCCTCTGCTCTAACTTCATCAAGCTCTACTAACTGCATCATCCTCTCTTGTGAGGGGTCTTCAACATCTATCCCTTCTTGTGTCATGAATCTATGTACAGGCAGGAGATTGTCCAAAGGCAATCTGGCTCTTTTGCCATAAACCAACTCAAATGGAGATTTTCCCATAGATTTCTTCACTGTTATTCTATCTACCCATAATGCAAAACTCAACTTTGAATCCCATGCCTTCTTGTTATGTCCTAGCATCTTTTTAATGATTTTTAGGATGTTCTTGTTGCTTGATTTGGCTTGCCCATTCCCTTGAGGGTGGTAAGGAGAAGAATGAGATATTTTGATGCCATATTCTTCACAAAAAGTGTTGAATTCCTCAGACCTAAAGGACATACCATTGTCTGAGATGATCCTTGCAGGAACACCAAATCTAGTGATAATGTTCTCCATTATGAATTTTATTACTACTTTACTAGTAGCCTGTCTAGTGGGTATTGCCTCTACCCACTTGGTAAAATAGTCAGTAGCGACCAATATCCACCTGTGTCCTCCGCTGGATCTTTCTGATATCTCTCCTATGAAATCTATTCCCCATTGTTGAAATGGTTCTTCAGCTAGCATTGGTCTTAATGGGAGTGACCCTTGATATTTCATTTTGCCTGAAATTTTTTGACAAGCTTCACACTTTCTGACATATCTATAAGAGTCATTGAAGACACATGGCCAAAAGTATTCAGCTCTCAATATCTTGTGTGCAGTAGTCTTAGCCGAAAAATGACCACCACAAACCCCATCATGCATTTCTTGAAGAACTCTCTTTGCTTGGTAGTCATCTAGACATAATAATAATATCCCATCTCTGTTTTTCCAATACAAGTCCCCATTGACAATCACATATTTTGCAGATTTCAGCTTTAGAGTTCTTCTCTAATTATCAGTCATACCATCCGGACATTTCAAGTGCTTAAGATAATACATGATATCAGTGTACCATGTTGTATTCTCAATGCTGAAATTAGCATCTTCCATCCCTACTTGATTTACACGAGACTCCTCAATCTCAATTCCTGTCATGAGTTTGGCCAATCCTTGACCTTTGATAACTTGTGAAATTTTGAGTTCAATGTTGAACTCTTGTATTTGGTTGATCCATTTACATCTTTTGCCCGTGACCTCAGTTTGTCTGAAGATATCTTTCACTGCTGCATTGGGAACATATGCTATAACTTCAGCCCCTACTAAGTATGGTCTAAACTGTTTTACTGATTTGACCAAGGCATAAGCTTGCTTTTCATTCAACTCATATTTTATTTCTGAAGGGCTCAAAGACTTACTAAAATATGCAATTGGCTGCTCACACCCTTCTTGATTCTTCTGTAGCAACACTGCCGCTATTGTGTGACATGAGAAGAATGAGAATATTATAAAAGGCTTGCTAAAATCCGGAGAGATCAATACTGGTGCTTCTGAAATTGCTCTCTTGATTTCTATAAAGGAGTCGATTGCTTCCTCAGTCCAATCTATTTGGGCTCCTTTCTTTAACATCCTTATTATAGGTTTTATTATGTCTGCAAAATTTAAAATGAACCTTCTTACAAAATTTATTTGTCCCAAGAATGACTGGATGACTTTGATGGTTCGGGGAATGGGAATCTCATTGATAGCTGCCACCCTTTCAGGGTCAATTCTTACCCCTTCCTTGGATACTATGTGTCCAAGTAACTTTCCTTCTTCTACACCAAAGTGGCATTTTTTAGGATTCAAGGAAATCCCATATTCTAAGGCTTTCTTGAATATCTTTTCAAGGTGCTCACAATGATCCTCGGCTTTCTTTGAATATGCAGTTAAGTCATCTTGGTATACTACCATGATTATATCAATCAATTATGCAAAAAGCCACATCCATTGCCCTCTGAAATGTAGCACCAGCATTAGTCAATCTGAATGGCATTCGTGCATAGACATAAGTGCCCCAGGGAGTTGTAAAAGTTGTCTTATATTTTTCAGTTTCTTTAACTTTCACCTGATTGTAACCTGAAAACCCATCCATCATAGACAATAACTCACACCCCATCACCTTCTGCAACATGTTATCCATATTTGGCAATGGATAATTGTCTTTTAGAGATGATATGTTTAAGTTTCTAAAATCCACACACAATCTAATATCCCCATTCTTCTTTCTGACTGGCACCAAGTTAGAGACCCATGTGGAATATCTGTAGGGTTCAATAATTCCTGCATCTTTCATTTTTATGATCTCTTCCCTCATTTTTGGTAACAGTGTTGGATTAATAGGTCTCTGCTTTTGTCTGAATGGTTTAGCTTCTGGCTTAAGTGGTATCTCATGCTGAAAAAGATCTTCTCTATAAGCTTTGAGATCTTCATAAGACCATGTGAACATGTGTTTATACCTCTTTAGCAATGTTTTCAGTTGTTGCCTCATGGCAGAAGTTAACCTTTTCCCAA
The DNA here is from genome assembly GCF_030272615.1 of Cryptomeria japonica. Taxonomy (NCBI): domain Eukaryota; kingdom Viridiplantae; phylum Streptophyta; class Pinopsida; order Cupressales; family Cupressaceae; genus Cryptomeria; species Cryptomeria japonica. The sequence goes on along the minus strand of NC_081410.1, from coordinate 457,446,928 downwards.
CAAAAACATTTCTGGGAGTTTCTTCATTTCCTAAATTGACTTGTTCCACATCACTTTCTTTAACAGTTGATCCTTTAGTCTCAATCACATCCTGAGTATTGAAAGCCCTTTCTAATGCTACTAGGCCTCTTGGTAATTTGTTTGACTTCAATTGTATGATTTCATGTCCAAATAAAGTTTCTTTACCTTCAGTCTTTTCCACAAAGTCATTGAAATTTATAGCCTGAATCTGATAGTGATCAACACACTGTAAGAATTTCAACAGGTCTGCATCATCTTGAAACACTTGCCAATTATATAAGTTGTCAGGAACAGATGGTCTTACTTTCATCTCTACTTCAGATATCCCAGTTAGTGTTATATCATTATCCTTCAATGCAATACTAGCCAAAAAGTCTGCCATAATGTTCTTTGATCTGTCTATCCAGTTTATTTGAAAAGCATCAAAAAGTTCTATAGTATCCCATACAGCATTTCTATACTATTTCAATCTTAAGTGCTTTGAAGAATACTTCTCCTTTACCTATGAGACTATTAACTCTGAGTCACCAAACACGCTGAGTAATCTAATTCCATGTTTAACTGCTATATTAAGACCAGTGAGCAAGGCTTCATACTTTGCAATGTTATTTGTGCACTCAAATAACAACTTGAAAGAATATTTGTAGGTTTCCCCTGTGGGTGAAATAAATAGGATTCCAGCTCCACTCCCTTCCTTGCTACAAGATCCATCAAAGAACATTTTCCACACTTGATCATCCTTTCCAGCTATACATGATTCAATGGGGATCCATTCATCAACCTTAGGTTTTGTCAACTCCATTTGGAAATTGTCCATATCAGTTTGCAAAAAGCATATTTGATTTGCTGATTCTTCCATGTCTTCTATGATATATGTGGACCGAGGTTCCCTATCAATTTTTACCTCATGTCCATTGATTGGAATCGTAGCATATGATAAATCTAACTGCACATACCCACCAATCATGTTCGACCATTGCCTAGACAGCAACATCCCATAGTTTGGAGGGACATCCACCACTGTAATATCTATTTTGTACGATGCTTCTGGACAAGCTGCCAATTTGAATTCTACATCCTTCATGATACCAACCACTGGAACTAACCTGTTGTCCATGGCATAACACTTCCCAAAGGTAGTATCAACTTCTAATCCAAGTTCTTTCATCACTCCAACAGGCATAACATTTATGGCTGCTCCTGAGTCGATCATACAATTCTTCACTTTCTTATTGTTTACCACCAAAGTGAGATAGAATGGATCTACTTGTGTTGGGTTTTTGGTTATGGTGGACCCTAAATATATAACTGGGGCCATTTGTTCATTATTGTCACCCTTTGGAATCTCTTGTTTCTGTTCATTTACTTTTTCTTTTTTGATACCTGAAATCATCTCCAGGGTCTTCTCTCTGTATTCAGGAAACTTCATTATTTCCATCAATGGAACAGAAACTTTTAATTGTGTTAATGCACTTGAAATATCAAATGAAGTAGAGTGTTGTGCTAAAGGAAATTTTGTTATTTCTTCCATTTGATCATCAAGACCCCTTTTATTATTCTTTGGTACAACTTCCTTAGTCTTAGCTGCTTTATTTGTTTGCTTGGGTGTCTCATCAGTTTCTTTTATAAAGAGACTAGCAGGTTTACCTTGCTTTGGATTCACCATTCTGTTCCTCAAATCGTAAGTCCTTTTTGCTTGTGCAACGACAGAGGCTGTAATTCTTCTTTTCTCTTCTTCAGTGGGGATTCTGAGCTTAATACCTTCACCTATGTTGGTGATTACGGGTAACACAGAGCACTGATCGATGTTCAAGGAATCTGATCCTTCTTCAAAGGATATCATGTTAACAGTCGGATCGCCCATATGCTCCTCATAGCTATTCTCTTCCTCCTGCAATCCTCTTGCTACAGCACACAAAGAAGGAGCATGTGGCATATTGTAGGCATAACACCACATGTCATCATCTTGAGCGTAGTTTACTGTTCTTTTCAAGGGATCTGGGGCCTGTTGGTTATCCTTATAATTCCTGTCTACTGGTCTTCCATCTTTCCATGTAGTGTTATAGGGCATATCATGCAATCTAGGCCTTTCAGGACGATAATATTGTTGCTTCTCTGTTTTGTTTACCCTCACAGATAGATCTTTTAGAGCATTCAAAACTTTGTCTATCTTATCCTCATCCTTGTTAGCTTTGGGTGCTTTAGGATTGTACAACCTTGAATCTTCTCTCTTTCCCACTTTACCAGCGGCCTTCCTGTTATTCTCTATAATAATGGCAGCTTTCATAACATCCCGGAGGTCTCTAGGATTTCTAGTTCTCAACTCATAGTTTGTTTTACTATCATAAGCATTGATGTAATATAGAATGCTTACCTCAGGTACTGGCTTCATCCTGTTGGGAATTTTGTTTAGAACCCTGTTAAATCTTTTGTTAAAATCTACCACTGATTCATTTTGCTCCTTCTTGATGCTAATGATCTCATGCAAAGCAAATTCAGGGCTGTTATGGTCTCCATACTGTTCAAGGAATAAGCTTTTGAATTCTGCAAGACTTCTAATGGATGCATCAGGCAATGCTCTAAACCAATCCCTTGCATCTTCTATTAATGACTGCATAAATAACCTGATCTTAACATCTTCATGTGGTAAACCAAAATCCTCTATTACTGCATCAAAAGCCTTACAATGAGCTTCCCTCGTAATTGCATTACTTCCAGTGAATCTTGGTATTGCAATCCTGATCTCATTCGGGATAGGATATGGGTACACCATCATTCCTAAGAAATCAAACTGCCTCATCCATTCCATATTCATTAGCCCATGTCCCCCATGGGGGTTCCTAAAGTTTTGGTTCATGTTATCATATAAGGGCATTTGATTTTGATAAGGAAAAGGGTATCGATTCTGGTATTGATGTTGAAATTGATCAGGGGGTGGACATTGGTTATAAAATTGACCTTGAGGTGGAAACTGGTTATGAGCAGCAAAGTTATTATGAACATTTTGCTGGACTGGTGGTGCACTTGCTTGCACATGATCATTCCTTTTGTTACTGAACAAGAGGTTCTCATAAGCTTTAAAATCATCACTCTTTGTTTTACTCACTCCCTGATCTGTCTGAGTATATTTTCTTTTGTAATTGTTTACATCTTGATTAAATTCATCCTCACCAACATTTATGCCTAATTTAGCACATAACTCCAAACATTCCTGAACCCTTCCAAAATCTCTCATTTCAGCAGCTGCCTCCATCATCTTTTTAGTTAAATCTGCAAATCTATCTGTAGGATCTGCCTTACTTGATCCCGATGAAGTCGATCTGTTCTGTCTGGATCATGCCTCATGATGTTCAAAACTAGGGGGAACTTGATATTGCCCCTTTTGGGCTCTATATGTTGCAACCAAATCCTCATTCACTGGGCTTGAAGTAGTTGCTTTATCCTTTTCTTTTAAAGGTGAATGTTGGTTGTTTCCATACTTATACTGATTATACCTTTCTCTCATGAATTCATTCATGGATTCTTCTTTGTTTTTGTTCTTTCGTTGAGAGAAGTCTAATTGGGATAAAGGTTGTCCTTTTGTGACTGATCTCGTTCCATGCATTGATGTCCTTCTCCCTTACTTCAGAGCCGCCACCTCTCTCCTTGAGAGGAAAGTTTCTTTTTTTATATGGATTCTTCCCCAGCAGAGTTTTAATAATTATTCCCCAGTAGAGTCGCCAATCTGTTGGGTCTCAAATCAACAGATTGGATAGGTTCTAAGGAAATGCCAACTCCTATCATCAAACCCTCCGATTGACTTGGCCAACTTATAGAGTGAACCTATTTGGTTACTATCTCTCTCACTTTAGGCTCTGCAAGACCTAGGCGGGTATACCTACTCACTAGTTGTTCCTTCAACTAATGCTTTTTATAGAAAATTTAGTGTCTTGATCTGGTTTCCTCCTATCTCAAAATGGCATTAATCTCTTGGATGGAGATATAACAGATGAGTTCAAGATTGTTGTTGTAGAAGCTATTTGATCTTTGTGCTTAGAATTTTATATGTATACACTATTGCCAACCTACTCTATGCTTCCTACTAAATTACTCCTATTGTAAAATAAAATATGATGAAAACGATGATAAGTTGTAATTTATAAATGGCCAGTGCCTTCTTTGCTGTTTGGGCTACAGAGTCTTTGTATTCCCTTAGGACTTATTGTATGAACTTGTGAGACAGTTTTTAAACCCACCCTTTTATGGGTCTGTCAGTTATTATTTCTTATGAGATCAATTGAATGCCTATATCATAAGTTGCTTGAATGAATTTAACCCTACCTTTAAGGGACCATCCAAGTAAGCACTACAAAGAACAATTATAATTCACAAGCAGAACTTTTATTTCAACCTTATAACATACAACATAAATCTCACTCAAAGAATATGAATAACCTTATCTTCTTTAGATAATACCACAAGCAATTGCCAATAATGAATGAAATAATCCACATCACATATGCAAAGAAAAGATAACTGATTGTATTACGTATCCGTCAAAATCTGTGTAACAGGAAACTTATAAGCTATCACAAATCACTGTATTCCTGCTATCATTGTTATGTTAAAAAACATTACAAGAAATCTTTCTCATATATATATGACAACGAATGCTGTTTATGAAAAGACATGTCTTTTCGAAATATTAACTGTCAACTTGAACACTCCTAACAAACTTAAGTAAAAAGAGATTAAGCGTCCCTAAATGATGGATGTAGTCATCTTCTTTAAAAGTCTTAACCTTGATGCTCTGTTTCTTTAATTCCTCTCCCTGTGAAAGGTATTCGAACATCATCTGGTTGATGGTAGGGGCCATGTCTTTGCTTCGATCCAATCTCGTCAGAGCTCTATCCTTGACGCTTATAAGTTCATTCCGCCATTCCTCCATAGACGTTAATTCTCCTTCCTTATAAATCGAGGGCATTCCAATAGGGTTCCCATCATCCAATTCTTTCAGATCTCCTTTTAGCATATCTTCGAATTTAACATGATTCTCCATAAACAAAGTCCCTTCTGTTTTTTCTTCTAGCGTCATCATATCAACACTGTTTATCATTTCATGCAATCGTGCTTTTAACCTTTCATGCTCTCGTAATGCCTTTATGGTTCCAGTGTACACCCTCCAATAATGTTCAACATGTACAAGCATGGTGTTGAATCGGTGTTCAATGATATCATTAACCAATTTATCCATCTTTTGTTGGATATTTTTTACCTATTTGGTAGCCTTATCCGCTTGATACTTCCAATACAGAACATCAAAAACATCATCCAAGCTCTGTCTTGTGGGATATGAAGCATATTCACTTAAAGGAGTTCCTGTCTCAAGTTGTAATATCTTCGCTTGTAGCTTTTGATTCTCCTCTTTAGATCTTTCATATAAGCGCTTATAGGTAATATTTTCCCTGACCAAAAACTCTGTCTGATCCAAATTTAATTTGGCTACATCCAGGTTCAATTTTGCAGTGACCCTAGGGTCAGTCTTTCCAACTTGATGAATCATGAGGTGTCCAAAGGTCTCTTCAATATCCACAATAATTGGTCTTTTTCACTTCGGATACAGTGCCCATTGTAGGAGAGCTTTTTGATCAGGATCATATCCGGAGCCTAGGAACAATTTATCTATCTCTTGAGGCAACACCTATTGATTTAGGTCCTGCTTCTTCAAGAATCCATCAAACAAAAGTGCTGAATTTATGTCCCAGCCAGAAAAGATGATAACACCAGCCTCCTTTAATATTTTCCTCCCATTCTCAGGGGTCATATCTTTCATGAGGGTATCTATCTCATCCTGTAGCCTCTTCATCTGTTCTTCTTCTGGTCTCCCAGCCATACTTCATTTCACATGATCCCCTTTGTACTAGTATAGGAATGAAAGGAATTCTCTAGAAGAAGCGAATCTGTCATCCGCAACAAAATCTTCATGCTCTATCATCCTTATGTCAACTACATCCCTAATATTAAAATCACCAGTTTCCACATCTACCTCTGCTTCAAAACCAGTTGGATAATCTTCTCTAGGGGAGTTAGCAGGGATGCTACTAGCAGTTGATTTCGGAGACATGTGAGCCAATGGTTTACTATCTTTTTCAATGTTGACAAAATGGAGGAACTGTGGGGGTACTCTATGCATAATCTCTACCTCATGCTGAAGTAGTTTTTTGGCTATCTCCAAAGGATCTTGGAGGTTTCCAAGTAGGTCTCCATCCACCATCCCCCTTGCTCTTTTCCACTTGAAGGCTTCCCAAGTCATCTCGCTTCTTTCTCTCAAAACCTTGGCATCTTCCCTTTCAAGGTTCTTGATTAAATCATCTGGCATTTGAGCCACATGTATTCCGGCTTTTAGTTTCTGTGATGCCCTTGCAGCTCTTATATATCCCTCAAGATCAAAGTTCTCTCTAGGATCACCCAAAGTCATGCCATAATAATCTAATTTATTTTGAAGTAAATGATAACTTTTGGAACTTTTAACAATAAAATCAGAAAACACCAGTAATCCTGGCACAATGGATTGTTTACCAAAATCTGTAAGATGTTTGGCACTGACAGCAGATAATTGTCTTACAATCTCTAGGCTAGCCACCCTGTTTGGCACTGTAATTGGAAGCATGTATGGCTTTCCTTCATACCTAAATACCCTGATTTCTATATGATTAAGGTGGCAATACCAGTCACCTCAGTTGTGATCAATCTGAGACTCTGGAGAGAAGTCTTTTGGCCTGAGGAATCTCTTAATTTCAGGAGACAGAGTATAATCTCTATGTTGTCCAAAGGCCGCACTAAGAGGTTTCACAAAATATTCCTAAAAGTGCCAATATTGGTTATTTATGAATCTTTGATCCCATGCTGAAACCCACAACTGAACTGGTTTCTTCAAACCATTCTTATCATTAGCTTTGATGCTGAAATCGTCTGACCAGAAATTTATTTCTTGTCCACAATAAAGAATGATGTGCATTAATAAGGAATACAATGAGAAATGAACATTTACAAGGTCTCCTTTCAACTTTTCCAACCCATGATTTAGGGCTTCTGCAACATAAGTGGCATAGTCAAATGACCTAGGGTCTTTCGATTGTAGATCAGCACATAGGACCATAACCCCAATATCCATGAGAGGGTGAGCTTCTAAGCCTAATACTTGGTCTGCAGCATAGTATGTATACTTGAAATATGGATGGAATTGGTTGATGTCAAAGGGTACCTTGTCATCTTTACTGAATGGAACTAAGGATTTTTCCACTTTTGGCCAGTGAATAGGTAATCTCCATGTCCTGTAGATGTCCTCCAAGTTAAAGAATTCTCACGACAGTTTCTGTATATCAATTTTCTCTTCTACTTCCCAGTCTAGATCAAATACCATATCAATAGTCTGTTTGTTAATCACCAGCATGGTATTCCCTTGGTAGTCGCATATGGTTTTGGTTTTTGGATCATAGCAATCTACCAGAGCTTTCATTAATTCAACATCCACAAATACATTCGGAACTACCAATTTCCCTAAGTTTTTCTTCCACAGGTTACTTACAGGCTCAGGAGCATCCCTTCTCTTGTAACCAAATAGGAACAACTCATGTCCTCTAATTTCAGTCCATATGTATCCTAGATATTTGAATCTATCTTCCAACCCTTCTTCTTCACTCTTGATCTTTTTAGACCTCACACTGGGTGCCGGGCACTGGTCTAGCAAATCCTGAGTTAAAGCTCTCGCCTCCTTTTTCTGTCGTTTGGGCTTCTCTTCAGGATTCAATTCCTTTCCTTTTCTACTCTTTTTAGAAGAAGAAGAAGGTTCCATAATTTCAATTAATGCAAGAAATCACACTTACTTGGATAATTGTTGAGCTCTTCTGATCGTCATTTACGGATTTCAGCAAACTGCTTGCAACTTTTTGTCTTTTGGCAACAATCTGGTTCTTATAAAAATCCGATCAATTCAGCTATAATTGTATGGGCATCTTGTGCAATAGTTAATGTCTCTGCATTCATAATGGCTATTCAAATGTTTAAACTTAACTGCAGAAGTGACATCCTGCACTTGAGCTTTTAATTCCTTGGCGGGAAGTATTGTTCAACTGAAATGATCATGAATCGAGTTTTCGATGAAACCCTTGTCTTCGGCTGAGTACTTTGATCTTTCATCGAAAGTTCATTTCCCTCGATATCACCTTATCGATGAATAGCCCTTGTCAAAAAACCATCTTCCAGTCGCTTCAAAATCATTCTTTCTTTGATGAAATTTCCTTCGATGAGTCATCCGTGAGTTTCATCGAAATCATATTTCGATGAGTTCTGTTCTTCGGTGAAAGTTCATGCAAGGCCTCTGAAAGCCTTTTTTCTTCGATGTCCTTTTTATCGATGAAACCCCTCTGTTTTTATTCGATATAATGTTATCGATGAGATTTGCTTTTCGATGAATTTTTTTTTAAGTCTCTTCGGCAGTTGTATTTCCTCGACCTCACCTTTTGCTTTTTGCTTTTCACTTTTCGATGAAACTGGAATATCGATGAGCGGCTTCTTTTATTTACCAAAAGAGATATTCTACCGAAGACATCTTTATTGTTTTATACTTTATGCTTTATTTCAATGAAACTATCCTTTCAGTGAAACTCTTTCTGAGATGCTCGATATGATATTTTGGCCGATGACCCTTTAGCACTCACGCCTTTGGGAAGACTTCTTGATTTTCAAATATATTATTCAACACAGACCATGTCGCAGTTCAGATATTCTACTTCAAACCCTCGCGGTGGGTCCTTTGCAGGTACATCTATGGAAGGATCTCAAAAGAATAAAGTTGTAGCTAATTTTATGGCTATTCCTCCAACAACTACTGGACAAGGCTCACAACAAAATAGGGTCTTCACAAAATTGAATCTCTTATGTAAGCATAATGCAATGATTGTTGAAAGACAATCTAATCACCCTTCCTAAGATCAGACCGTTATCTAATAGTAGACCCTATCAACCTCCAATAGGTATTCTGGTTCAAACACAGTCCATAGAAACCTCAATACAACCAGAAGACTCTTCCACACATGGCTGTGAGGGTACAAATTTGCAGCCTTCCATTACACAGTCAAGAGATTAGGGGTAGAGCATTGGTATATAGGAGTAGAACATTAGAGAAATTATCTAAGACAACAACAATTTGCAAACTAATACAAAAAATGTAGAAGAACAAGAGGGAAATTTGCCACCATTAATGGGTTTTGAATTAAGAAGATCTACTCGAGAAAAGATGCATCTAGCTAAATAGGATGATTATGAGTTATTGTTATCTGATGATGCAAAGCCTTTGACTTTTAAACAAGCTTGCAAAGATGCAAATTTTGTGAAATGGATGGAGGCGATGACTAAAGAAATGGAGTCTTTGCATGCAAATGACATGGGATTTGGTTCCTCTTTCACCAAATCGGAAACCATTGAAGAATAAATGGGTATATCATGTGAAAGAGGAAGATGGAGGTAATAAATGTTACAGGGCTAGATTGGTTGTGAACGGTTTTTCTCAAGAAAAAGGAATTGATTTCAATGAGATTTTTTCATTAGTTGTGAAAATGCACACCATTTGAGCAATGTTAGGCTTGGTAGTTGTTTGGGATCCTAAACTTGAGCAATAGATGTCAAAGCATCTTTTCTTCATGTAGATATTGAAGAGGAATTATACATGGAACATCCTGAAAGTATTTCATAGCAAGGTCAAGAATATTTATATTGCAGATTGAAGTGGAGATTGTATGGGCTCAAGAAAGCCTCAAGGCAGTGGTATCTAAAATTTGATAGCTTCATGACTCAGCAACATTTCACTCATTGTGAATCAAATCCATATGTTTATTACAAGAATTTTGCTAATGGTGGGTTTGTTATTCTTTTACTTTATGTTGATGATATGTTGGTTGCCGATACTAGTTTGAGGATTGTTCATGAGTTGAAGCAACATTTATTTCAACGATTTGCCATGAAGGATTTAGGCGTAGATAAGACGATTCTTGAGATTAATATAATCAAGAATAGAAATAAGAGAGAAATTAGCTTATCTCAATAAAAATATAATCTTATAATCTTAGATAGATTCAATATGAAGAATGCCAAATCCGTTAGTACTACTTTGGCTGATCATTTTTCGGTTATCCTCAACTATGTTTCCTAAAAAAGAAGAGGATAAAGAACACATGAAGAGTGTTCCATATTCATCAGTAGTTGGAAGTCTCATGTATGCCATGACTTGTACTCGTCCGGATATTGCTCATGCAGTGGGAGTTGTGAGCATATTTATGAGTAATCCAGGTAAACCACATTGGCAGGATGCCAAATGGATCTTCAGGTATTTGAAAGGTACTTCACATAATGTTTTATATTTTGGTGGTAAGGATACTCAACTGTAGTGATACGTTGATTCAAATATGGCTGGAGATCTCGATAAATGATGATCTACTATTGGTTATGTATTTACTTTTGTCGAGGAAGCGATAAGTTGGGTTTCTTGATTTTAACAAGTGATTTCACTTTCTTCTACCGAGGATGAATATATTGCTCTCATTGAAGGAGCAAAGGAAATGATATGGTTGCAATGGTTGTTAAGTGAATTATGTTGTAAGAAGACAATTTTTACTCTATTTTGTGATAGTAATAGTGCTATTCACTTGGCCAAGAATTTTGCCTTTCACAATCAGACAAAGCATATAGAGCTTCGATATCATTTTATTAGCCATGTTATTGATGAAGTCAAGTTGTAGGTGGAGAAAATTGACACGAATTTTTATCCAGTCGATATGTTGACGAAGGTCATACCTAGAGAGAAGTTTGAATTTTGTAGAGCTTCTCTTGGACTTGTCCAACTCTGACAATAAACCTACCATGGGGGATATCTCTGAGTAGCTATTTGGTCTTCAAGTGGGAGATTGTTGGGTTCAGTGAAGCCCAAATATTCTAATTGTATCTGCAGTTTCTCTCACACTCAAAATGGTTGCTTCTTTGTACCAACTTCTATTTATTTGGCATGTATATGCTAATTTAGAAGTTGACTGTTATGGTGGATTTTTCCATATCAAAGATGAGAATGAATTATAAAGAGTTGTTGCTTCTCAAATATGTATTTGTATTCAAAATTAATAAAAGAGATAATCCCTGAAAGTGGACGTAACCATTATTGGGCAAACCACTATAAATCTTATGCTTTTTTGTGTCTTTTCTATCTTTTTAATTACTGTTCTTATTATTCTATAATTTTTCTTCTCATTTGCTTCTGGAAATTTTTATCAACACTTGCTTGGCAAAAATTGGTTAAACTTGCAAGTCGCCACACTCTTGAATGCAATGATAAACTCTATCTAACACTCCTCCTCAAGGTCATGTAACAATAAACTCAATGGGTCAGAGGTTCAACGAATCAAAACACTGAATTTATATATTTTAAATGGAAAATTACGATCTGAGATGAATGCACCCAAATCAATTTGATAGTTGTTTTCTTAGTTTGTGTCAAATTAGGAAAGAAGCCTTATGTAATGCATTTGTTTTCACTAATTTTAGATAAACATGATGTCTAATTTGAACAATTTGTTTTTTAAGCGTAAAGTTTAATGTTTAAATGAAATATTTTTAAACAAAAAATGAATTTCATTTCTTAATAGATCTGAATATCATTTTTAACACTTAGATTGATTTTGCTTTTTAATTTTTAGCCTTAAGATTTAATGTTTAAATGAAATATTTTTAAAATAAATATGAATTCATTTCTTAATAGAATTGAATATCATCTTTAACATGTCTATTTTTAGTTCAAGATTGTAATTATAGTGTTGATCTTCATTTTTGAAACTTAAATTGATTATAGGTTCATTCCAATATGATTTCAACTAGTCCTTATTGACAAACTTAAGCACACAATCTTTAAATTTGAATGTTAACTTTATTTTTTATAAAAGAAAAAACTTTTAGGTCATTTAGATCATTTAGAGCACACATCAATTTTTCATCTCATAGCATAATTCTTCATGTTTCATTTTGATAATAGATAGTATTATATCAATATCTACAATCATAAAAATAAATACATAGGCATTTGCGTTTTTCTTGGTCAATCTTCAAACTTGTCATACATTGGTGAATCAATATAAAATGTCTAATTACCATCAAGAAAAGACACACATTTCTCTCTAGATAGAATCCTCTACTAGTGATTCTAAATAATATCTTGTCCGTGTACACAAAGGTGAACAAATTTTTAAAAACCAAAAGTACCCAATTCAAAGTTGCACATCCAAGTTAAAGGTTCCGTAGAAGATTGAAGGTCGTGATATTCCACATCAAAGCCCTACATAGATTTATGAATCGCGATAGATAAAAGATCATATTTCAATATATTAAAGCTCTATTTCCCCAAGTTTAATAGTATAAATATAAGTTAAAGCATAAAAGTATGTGTTTCAATAGAAAATTCATTGTCATACACAACTAAACATCTTTATCTTCTTTTATCAATTAGTAATTTTTCCTTTAATAAATATATATCTAAATTATTAATTGCATGCTTAATCATTATTTGTGTTAGTTAAAATAGGTTTAAAGGTTTATTTTTGATAGTTTTGATACTTAATATAAGTACAGATCTGATAGCCAACAAGATGAGAGGGGGGGTGAATCATACAAACTTAATCATTAATGAAAACATCATATTCAACCTCGGTAACATATATCAGTCATAGAATAAAAATTGTCAAACATGCAAACTCAAAAGCATATGAACAATATAAACCTCATAACACCAGATTTAATGTGGAAACCCAAACAGGGAAAAACCATTGTGGGATTTTGAACCCACTAAGAAATATACTCTTCTAGAGTATGCTCGGTTAAAAGCCAATCCTGTTAAAGATTACAAAACACATTGCTAGATGTGACCCGGTTAAGGGATTTCCCTCAGATCTGTTAGGATCTTCACTTTGTTAGAAGTGACCCTGTCAAAGGATTTCAAACACTCATTTAGAATGTCACCTTGTTAGAGGATTTACTTATCAGACTATTAAGTCCACTCGGTTAAGAGATTTCTTGTTACTTTCACAAGCTAATAGTAATACAATCTATCTGCAACTTTACATCTAAAATGCTAAAGCAGATTCTTATTTGTTCAACACAATCTAGACATAGAACTATTCTTGTCTATCTGTTGGGCATCAATACTCTGTTATTCCAACAGGTCTTCAAGCTTTTGTGCTCGGTGATCACTATGTAGCATCCCTGTGCATACACTTGCCCGCATCCATTGTTTATCAACAGTTCCTTATTTATAAACAATCATCTAACCGCTTAATCTCCTTGATCACATTTCCCATGATCAATCATAGCCATCAGATCTTCAATCTTGTCCAGGTTCATTGTATCTTATGATCTGAAAAATGTTTTACCCTACCTCGAAACTTGCACAATCATCTTGGAACTTGTGTTAGGGTAATGCGGTTCAATATGAGCTATAGATCTTCTTGCCAACTTTCCATTGCCTTAGATTTGCTAACAAACTTCTTCCATAGCTTGCCAATCATTGATCCACTCCAGCTTATCAGCTTCTTTCATTAAATATCACATGTAAACATTTAATGCATTCTGTTATAGCTCGGTTACAACTCGGTGAATACTAAACTTTACTCGGTAGACATTTTGTCTTCATTAACCGACTGCGATAACCTTAGGGCTTACCGACTAGGCTCCTTAGGGTTTACCGTCTAGGTTCTTTGCCTAATAACATAGTGTAGTATTAACCTTTACATTTTACAACATATGTATGATGTTAAAACAATCTAAAACATCAAGATCTCATCATTGTCTGACTCGGTAGAGTTGCCCATTGAATAACTTATCCCTTTATTCATCATATCCTTTCCTGTGTCTTTACTGACTTCTTTATAATCTTCATATCATATTTCTTAAGATATGGCAACATCAAACGAAATTAGAAAATCAATTTCTTGACATCAATGACAAAATAATAATATCAAGACAGTAAAACATCTTTAATCAGTTATGTCCATAATCATCAACAACCTTCTCAATATCCTTGTTATATTGCCAACAATCTCCCCCTTTGGCATTGATGGCAAAACCAATTGATTTGACTATTAAGAATTCGGATTGCTGTGATTCAGAAATGCTGAAATGCTCTCCCCCATACATTAGACTTGTCTTCTGGTTTTCTCTCAATCTTCTCAAGTCTTCTCCTCCTGGTAGTCTTCTCCTCCTTGGGTAGGTCTTCTCCCCCTTATAGTCTTCTCCCCCTTGGGTAGGTCTTCTCCCCCTTGTAGTCTTCTCCCCCTTTGACAACAATGCCAAAAAGAAAAGAACTAAAACATAAGTTGTTTCTATAAGAAGTTATTTCCTGCTGATGTGTATCAACTGAGTCTCAGTCAGAGCATTTGTTTACAATTCCTGTTCCCTATATCATTTTCTATATTATCCTAATATTGTTCCAGTACACTTTCAGAAAAGCATTCTTAAAGTGTATCACTCCAGCATCAGCTCCCTAAAAGATATTCAATAGATTCATCGAAGTGATGCTTTCACCGAACTCGGTCAATGAGTAAGGGATAGGGGTAGGACCCCTAACTTACTTCTAAGATATTCAAAAGTGTCCTTTGGTATTGGTTTGGTGAAGATATCATCTATTTGTTCCTTTGTGTTAACATATTCCAACACCACTTTCTTTTCATGAGCTTCTTCTCTAAGATAATGATATTTGATAGATATGTGCTTTGTCTTAGAATGCATAATAGGGTTCTTTGAAATATTAATGGCACTAGTATTGTCACAGAATATAGTTATTGGCTTGGTAACTTTCTCATTTATTCCTTCCAACAATTGTTTGATCCATGCAATGTTGGTACAATTCAGTGTTGCAGCAACATATTCAGCTTTGGCTGTTGACTGAGAAACACATCCTTATTTCTTGCTAAGCCAACTCACTAGTCTTTCTCCTAAGAAGAAAGCTCCTCCACTTGTTCTTTTTCTGTCATCAATGTTTCCTACCCAATCAGCATCAATATAGACTTTCAAATCAAAATCATTTCCTTTCTGATATGCTAAGCCATAATCTTCAGTGCCTTTCAAGTATCTAAAAATTCTTTTGATTGCTATCATGTGTATTTCCTTAGGATCTGTAGAGAATCTTGCAACAATACCTATTGCATGTGCTATATCAGGCCTACTGTGAACAACATATTGTAGTTTTCCAATCATGGATTGGTAGAGTGTCTCATCAATAGATGCGGATTCATCATTCTTTGATAGTTTGTAGTTTGTAGTCATAGGAGTACTTACTAGCTTTGAATCCTCCATTCCAAATTTCTTCAAGATTTCCTTAATGTATTTGGATTGAGTAATGAAAATTTCATTTTTCATTTGCAGTATATGTAAGCCTATAAAATACTTTATCTCACCAATTAAGGACATCTCAAATTCTTTGCTCATTTCATTACCAAAGTTCTTGCATAAAGAGTCATTTCCACAAAATATAATATCATCAACAAATATGGCTGAGATTAGTATTCCATTTTCATCATTCTTCATGTACATGTTGTTGTTCTCACTTGTCCTTATAAAACCAATCTTAATCAAATAAGAGTGCAATCTTTCATACCATTCTCTAGGTGCTTGTTCAAACCATATAAAGCTTTGTTCAATTTACATACCTGATCTTTATTATTGTCTTCAACAAATCCTTCAGGTTGTCCAATGAAAACTTCTTCTTCTAATATTCCATTCAGAAATGCAGATTTGACATCCATTTGATATACCTTGAAGTTTTTGAAAGCAGCATATGCCAGCAATGTCCTAACTCCTTCAAGTCTAGCAACAGGTGCAAAAGTCTCACCATAATCAATTCCTTCTTCTTGGGCATAACCTTTGCAAACCAATCTTGCTTTGTTCTGAATGACCTCTCCTTTCTCATTTAGCTTGTTTCTGAAGATCCACTTTGTAATGATTACATTTTTGTCCTTAGGTCTTGGGACTAGTGTCCATGTGTCATTCTTCTTGATTTGATCAATCTCTTCAGTCATAGCATTTATCCAATCTTCACTATTGAATGCCTCTTTTACTATTCTTGGTTCAAATTCAGATATCAAACATGTGTTTTGTCTCAGTTTGTTCCTTATCATCACTGGATCATCCTTATCTCCTATAATCTGACTTGGTGCATGATGTCTTCTAACATATTTGGCTAATACAGGCTCGGTAGGCTCTGTATGATCCTCTTCATCACTTGGTAACTGGATATCTTCCTCATTTCCTTCAATAGTTATCTTGGTAGGACTTTTTGGTTGCACATAGACAAATTCATCATAGTCTTCTGGTTCTTTGGAATTCCTATCATCAGTTCTTTCTGCAAATTCATCAATTTTTACATTTGCACTTTCTACTATTTTGTTAGATGATTTGATCAAACATTTAAATGCTTTGCTTCTAGAAGAATATCCTAGAAATGTTCCTTCTTCACTTTTCTGATCAAACTTGCCATTTCTATCATCTTTATGAACATAGCATTTGCTTCCAAAGATCTTAAAATAACTTACGTTAGGTTTCTTGCCATACCAGATTTCATAAGGTGTCTTCAAAGTACCTTTCTTCAATTGAACTCGGTTCAAGGTGTAAACAGCTGTGCTTATTGCTTCTCTCCAAAATTTTTGTGGAACCTTCTTCTCAATCATCAATGTTCTAGCACAATCCACAATAGATCTATTTCTTCTTTCAGCTATTCCATTCTGTTGTGGAGTCCTCAATGCAGAGACTTGTCTTTTAATACCATGATCATTGCAAAATAGGTTGAACTCATCAGATGTGAACTCTCCTCCTCTATCTGATCTAAGACATTTCAGTTGTCTTCCTATTTCATTTTCAACTCTAGCCTTGTACCACTTAAATATTTGAAAAGCTTCTAATTTTTCTTTTAAAAACATTACTGACATCATCCTTGAATAATCATCCACAAATAATATGAAATACTTATCACCATAATAACTTTGAACTTTCATAGGACCACAAAGATCAATATGTACAAGATCTAAAATTCCCTTAGAAGTGTAGGACTTACTTGTAAAGCTGGATCTTGTCATCTTGCCCATTTGGCATCCTTGGCACATAGCATTCTCAGGTTTTTCAAGACTCGGTAGACCTCTTACTCTGTGCTTCTTACTTATCTTGATCAGATTATCAAAATTAACATGACAAAACCTTTTATGCCATAACCAGGTGTTATCAATCTTTGCATGCAAGCACTTGTTGTGAGTAGAGTCAAGGTGAAATGTATTACCTTTTGTTTGTGTCCCGTTAGCAGCTAACTTTCCATTTTTGTCATGAACTTTGACAATTCCTTTCTGAAATTCTATTTGGTAACCTGTGTTATTTAGCTATGCTACACTCAACAAATTATATTTCAAACCTTCAACCCAATAAACATCATTGCATCTTGCTTTATCAAGAAGTGTTATGGATCCTTTACCTCTTACTGGACATGGTGCATCATTACCAAATCTAACATAGCCTCCATCATAATCTTCTAACATAACAAACTTGTGTTTATCTCCTGTCATATGATGTGAGCATCCACTATCTATAATCCAAGAATCATTAGTGTTTATGTGAGATATTAGGGCTTTTTCTTCATACCTTTCTTCATCTGATCCATCCTTGATAGCCACATAAATAACTTCCTCTGTATCAATCTCATCTAATTTATCATCTTCAGATTCCTCATCAGCAATTAAGCAGGTCTTTCTATCTCTTCTTCTGAAGTCTCAGTGACCTCTGTAATGATTATCTTTTTGTCTGTCATCTCAGTAATCTCTCTTTTCAGTGAAATCTTTGTTAGGACAGTTAGAAGCCATATGTCCAATATTAGCACAATTGAAACATTTCAAGGGTAGTTTTCCCTTATACTTACCTTTGCCTCTTGGTAACCTTTTGGCCAATAGTGCTTCAAACTCTTCTTGCTTTCTTATTTCTTCATACAGTTTGTGTACCTCCTCCATGTTGTTTTGAAATCTTTCACTTGCTACACTATGATCTCCTCTAGAGTACTTATACTTTCTTTCATTGTAACCATTAGATTCATTCAGATGAAAAGAACTAAATGCAGATTCAACTTTATCTACCAATGACCCACTGTTATCAAAGTTACTTAACTCAAATGCATGTAGCTTACCAATAGTAGCATCCAAGGAAACTGGCATATTAGGTATAGACCTTAGTTCATTGATTGCAGAGACTCGGATTGCATAGGCAGGTAGAAGGGTTCTTAAAAACTTACTTGTCACATCCTTTTCTTCAATAGTTCCTCCTACTCCCTTGATTTGATGTCTTGTACTATACTAGGCTATGTTCTCACCTTCATTCATCCTCATAGATTCAAGTTGTCCTCTTAAACTATCAACTTTTGCTCTTTGAACATGTTCATCTCCTCCATATACAAATATGAGCTTAGTCCACATAGCCTTCACATCATTGTAGCCTTCTAGATCATTAAACTCAGAATCGGTCAATGCAGATGTTATTTCAATCATTGCTTGAATGTGTTCTTGCTTTGCCTTTATCTCTTCCATAGTCAATGGATAGGTGATCGGTGTAACAAAATCATTCTCTAGATAGTATATAGCATATTCTCCAACTCCTGATAGATGTAGCTTCATCCTTTTCTGCCATGTAGAGAAACTTGACTTATTCAGCTTAGGTGCATCCCTCTTATACATCTTTGGATCTTTAACTCAAGTGCCTTTAAACTTTCCTTTCGGAGTCCAAGGCTCTGATACCAATTGATAGTTCTGATACTTAATATAAGCACAGATCCGATAGCCAACAAGATGAGAGGGGGGGGTGAATCATACAAACTTAATCATTAATGAAAACATCAGATTCAACCTCGGTAACATATATCAGTCATAGAATAAAAATTGTCAAACATGCAAACTCAAAAGCATATGAACAATATAAACCTCATAACATCGGATTTAACATGGAAACCCAAATAGGGAAAAACCACTATGGGATTTCGGGCCCACTAAGAAATATACTCTTCTAGAGTATGCTCGGTTAAAAGACAATCTTGTTAAAGATTACAAAACACCTTGTTAGAGGATTTACTTATAAGACTGTTAAGTCCACTCAGTTAAGAGATTTCCTATTACTTTCACAAGCTAACAGTAATACAATCTATCTGCAACTTTACATCTAAAATGCTAAAGCAGATTCTTATTTGTTCAACATAATCTAGACATAGAACTATTCTTGTCTATCTGTTGGGCATCAATACTCTGTTATTCCAACAAGTCTTCAAGCTTCTTTGCTTGGTGATCACTATGTAGCATCCCTATGCATACACTTGCTCGCATCCACTGTTTATCAACAGTTCCTTATTTATAAACAATCATCTAACCGCTTAATCTCCTTGATCACATTTCCCATGATCAATCATAGCCATCAGATCTTCAATCTTGTCCAGGTTCATTGTATCTTACGATCTAAAAAACGTTTTACCCTACCTCAGAATTTGCACAATCATCTTGGAACTTGTGTTAGGGTAATGCGGTTCAATCTGAGCTATAGATCTTATTGCCGACTTTCCATTGCCTTAGATTTGTTAACAAGTCCATTTAGCATATGGGCAAATGACTCTTTCCCACTAAGCTTTGTCGGTGTGGGCTTACCAACCAGATCTATATGTTCGAAAATGCACACTCCAATGAGAAATTATAGGTGATTGAAGGTATTGTTATTGATGGAAACCTTGCAATCTTATGGCACTGATAGGCACCGACACAAGCACCAGTAAAGATGATTACTGACACCCCAGCCAACAGGATTTTATTTTGTATTTAATTGTAAAATCTTTTTGTAAGCCGACAAGGCGAATTGTAATAGGACTCATATAAGTATGAGATCTTGTAGATCATTTGTGTAAGGAAGTAAGGAAGTGGATTGTAATAGGCAGATGTGAATATTAAGGAAGATTTTGGAATAAGGTTTATGGAAGTTGTGTGAGCTTAAACCGGTATTGAACCTAGCATAGCAGATGCTGAACCAAAGCAGTACATGATATTGGATTTGCATAATCCATTTTTGTAAGTTAGTGAGACTTCCCTTTTGTAATTAAGTAGTGAGATTTAGGCAGTTGGCCTTCCTACATGTGCAGGCCCCTATTGTAAGTAATATTCATTTATTGGCCAATGAGTGAATATTGTGGGTCACAAATCTCACCAAGGTTATTTACTGCATTATATCTGGTTTACCGGTACACTATTTTGGAATGCAATTTGTTTAATAAGATTAGAAAATCTGTTAACCGACAAGATATTGATTCACCCCCCCCCCGCTCTTAGTATCTTTGAGAATCCTAACAATTGGTATCAGAGCTTGGTCCTCTATTTTCAAAAGCCTAACAACTTGAGGAAGTTTTTGACACCGGTACAGATGGAAAACCTGAGAAAGCAATTGGAAACAACTCTTGCAGATTATGAAGCAAAAAAGTTGAAAAATATGAAACTTGAAGATGATCTGAAGGCTGCACAGGAAATCATTCAAGGACTTCAAGAAAATCTCAATATTGCTAGGAACAAAAGAAGAGAACTTCATGAGAAGATATAGAGTGATGATGATGAAAAATAAACTCTTAATGTTCTTGTAAGCAAGATGAAGCAAGAAAACATGACCTTGAGGAATGAGATGCAAGATATGACTATGAGGTTTTGTAAATACATTGAAGACCGAAAGAAGAATGAAGATGACTTGACTAGGAGAATCAATGATGCTGGAAATGAAAATCTAAGACTCAGTCATGAAAATGATATGTTGAAGACAAATATGATTCACTTAGAGCATGATAAAATTGAACTCTTGAGATAGAAATATTTCTTAGAAAATGAGCTGGCTACTACAAATCAACACAAGGAGAAATTAAAGAAAAGTTCAGAAGAACTTGATGACATGCTAAAAAATCAGAAACCTAATGGAGATACTAATGGTCTTGGCTTTGAAGTTGGTGAAAGCTCTAGTACTGCAAACAATCATGATCACAATAAACTGGTAAGACAATCTAATGCCTACAAATTTAATGGGAAATGCTTTAACTGTAACAAGTATGGTCATAGAGAAAATCAGTGTAGATCTAGAAACTATCATAACACAAATGCACCCACCGGTCAATGTTCTAAATGCAACAAAGTTGGTCATAATTCAGAAAATTGTAGTATGAATGTAAGATGTTATGTTTGTGGAAGATTTGGACACTTATATAATCAATGCAGAACACATACCGGCATAGGATATGGAAAAGCTATTTAGAAAAATAATGTGACTTGTTATGCTTGTAGCAAGATTTGGGTCCTTAAAACCTGTTTTTCAATTAATCAGAACAAGATTGGACATATTGCAAAATTTTGTAGAAGTAAGGCATCATCGGCAAATAAGAAAGGACCCAGTTTGAAAGGTAAAGACAAGGTTGAAGAAGTAAAGCAAGAATTCTCAAAACAATGGATTAGAAAGTCAGATCATAATGTCAATGAAGCTATTTCTTCACTGATAGAACAAAGTATCACTCCACTGATAGGAGATTCTTCATCTAACTGAAAAGAAATCCTTTTGGGGGTATGGTAATGAATTGAAAAACATGCTAGTTTACCCTCAGTTGATGGTGAGAAGTTGAATTACTTCTTTACCGACAGATGTGTTAAGTTTCACTTAACTGGCATGCATTTAATGTGGTAGTTGAAGGAAACGAGATTATAAAGAAAGTGTTTTTCACTCTTTTTCACTCATCAAGCATTCAAATTTCCTAAGAGCACGAAAAACCGAGTGAAGGCATCCACAACGAGAAGTGAAGCAAATCATTCAAGCATTCAAACCTAAAAGCAGATTAAGGTATTTATACAATGGCTTCCTCCTTTGCACTTGAATTCATTGCAAACCCTACAATAATTGAAGTGATTAAATGTCCTAGGCCCATATTTAAAATCATTCCCAAAGTAGCGAAGAAGGATGATACCCTAGGAGAATTTTCTAAAATACCCAAAGGAGTTGCATATGTTGAGGATCCTAGAATTTACATACATTGTCATATTGAAGAACTAGGTGCTGATGAGATTATGAACATGTATAGGATAGTAATATGTGATGAAAATGGTAATGTAAAACTAGAACACAAGATAATTGAAACCTTAGGTTTTGTGGAGATACTTAGCATTCCTAATTTTCCCAAAGAATTTATAAGGATTATATTGAGCAGAGTTCATGAGGAGTTCTTTTGGCTAGATTCCATTCATAAAATAACAAAAGAAGCAGTTAGGGCAGTGACAAGATTACCTTCCACTGATAGTAGGCTTGACAAGACTAAAAAGGTTCCAAACGACACTGTAATGACCCTAACCGGTGCAACCTATGATAAGAGATCCCTGAGATTTAACGATGTAAAGGATATCAATGTAAGATTAATTAGCATGATTCTTGGATACAAAGCTACACATGCCAACAGATTAAACTTTGTTTCTAGTTTATGTATCAAGAGTGCTTATGAGTTAGTAAATAGTAATGCAAAGATTGACATATGTGAATGGTTAAAAGATGAGCTAATAGACAATCTGAAGAAACTTAAGGGTGACAAGAAAGGCACATTCATATTTGGTAACCTACTTGTACGTCTATTGTTGTATATCACCAAGGAAGTTCCCGGTATTGGCAGAAAGGATTTTGGATTTGACATTCCGATAGGAAAACAACTTTTGGATATTCTTAATAACATGGGAGATGATAGGGAGAAGAACATAATTGAACATTTTCAGGCACTAAAGGCTAGAATGAAAAATAGGGAAATATTATCTCAATCCATAGTTGATAAATATCAAAAAGAGAAATGTTTTTTTATAAAGAAGGATGAAATCTAGATGGAGGCAGTGGTTCTAAGGATAGTTTGGGTTACAGAGATGGGTTATGAGGTTGATGAGAACATAATAGAAACATATGCTAAAGCCCTCCTAGAAGCCCTAGAGAAACAACAAAAGAAATATTTGGTAGTGCTGAAACTATTGAAAGCAAAGTTCAATCACAGAAACGAATAAAGAAAATAGAACAAACAATTAGAAAGGAAACAAGACAGGCAAAGGTAATCAAGGAAAACATATTGATTATGACTGGTATAAAGGACAGTGACTTGGAAGGATTACAACTAGTAACACATCTTTCACCAGTTGCTACCTCCTTTGACAGTGAAATACTTGCTAAATTCAAAAGGGTAGTAAGAAAAAGAAAACCCTCACCGGTACCCTCACCTGCTCCTAAGAGAACAAGACAGAAACAATAGGCAATAAGGCCTCCGAAAAAGAAAATAACACCCAGGAAGAAGAAGGACAAACAAGTTATCCCCCCACTTGATAATCTTCTAAATGAAATAACTAAAGATGGTAACTTGTCAAATGTTAGCAAGTTGTATAACACTTTCACTAATGAAGAAAAGGAAAGCATAGAAAACAATGTTATTCTACACTTAGATATTTATAAGAAATTTTTAATAGAAGTTGTAGATGATCTACCCAGTGACTTGTATAGAAGGTTAGATGCAAAAAGGTTAGCAATTGTGGAACTGGACAAGAAGATTAAGGTAGAAAAATTACTTGCAGTTCACCCAGTAAAATCAGCAGAAGAAATTGATGAACTAATAAGTGAAGCAAATAGGACTATATTTTCCATCGGTCACAGACATGTAGCATTAATGGCTGGTAGAGTAAATGAGATCACTAAAGAGACAATAGACAAATGAGATGTCTTCTTTGTAGAGAAGGAAAAGCAAGAAGTTAAATGACCAAAGAATTTCAAAGTCTATCAAAAGGAAAAGGATAAAGGTAAAGGAAAGGTAGGTGGTCCTCCAAGCATAAAGATAACTGATAACTTGCCCCCACCTTCTTCTGATACTCCATCGGTTGTAAATATTGATACACCATCGGCAACAGATTATTTTGAGAGTATGGAAACAACACATGAAGATACCAATCCTGATTCAGAGGTGTTGTATACCATGAATATTGAAACACAAGAAGTCAACATTGTAGTTGATAAGGAAACAACTGAGAAGAGAGATGTGGTAACTGAGCCACCAGCTGAGGGCATTGCAGTTGAGAAAAAAATTGAGGATATAGTTGGAAATGTTGAGACTAGAATTGAAACACATACTAAACAATAAACTGATCCCCTAGACACTGGAAAGGCGGATACCACTGTTGTACACACTGAAAAACTTACTGAGCAACCGGCCACTAATAAATCTGTTGAGATACCGATAGAAGATAGTTTAGAGGTACATAGAGAAAAACTGGTAGTTAACGCTAAGACACAATCAGAGAAACTGACAGAGGTAAATTTTGAGAAACATGAAGAGGAAAAGGTTCAAATAGAGACAGTGCCACCAGCAACAGCTGAGAAACCCAAACCTTTGCCAGTAGAAATGCAGACTCAAACTGACCTACCAGAGGTCAACATAAGAAAAGAGGCTACTCACACCAGCGGATTGCAGATCATTAAGGCAATTGGACAATCATCTGGTTCCTCCTTAATAGAATTCAGAACGACAAATGTAACATGGGTATTATTAGATTCCATCAAGAAAATTACAGAGTGTAATGCACAGGCATATAAGGCTATTGATGACACTATTCCTTTATTGAAATTGATTGCACCCAAGTGTAATGTGGAAAATAAAGATTCTTTGAGTCAACTAGACACATTGTCTAAGTATATCACCAACAATCTTTTGACAGTTGATCAGATTAATGAGGAGACATTCAGTGAGAAAATGAACAAGGAAAAAGAAAAATTCTTTGAAGAGACAATAAAGAAGTGCACGAAACATATTGAAACCCTTCTACCAGCACTTAACAAAACTTTAATGGAATTTAAGGAGTTGTACAGAGACACCTGCAAGACTGATCTTCTGATAGTGGATATTGACAAGGAAATCAACATAACACAAAAGGAAATAAATGATATAGATGACAATCTCATTGGTTCATCAGAACCCATATCAGTTATAGAGCAAGAAATAGTAGGTTTTGAGGAGAAACTTGAAAAATTGGAAAAGGAGAAGGAAAGAATAAAATACAAGGCTAAGGAACTCAAATGCAGACTTGGTCCAAAACTAGACATCCTCATCTCTTTGAGAAACGAGATTTCTGAGGCACTTGTTCCAAAACTTAAGACACTGGAAGAGAAAATGTACACACTCACCAGTACCATCCAAAGGAAAGAAGCAACATTGAAGGATAGTAAGAGATTCACTAATAGCTTGAATTTTGCATTAGCAGATCTATATCCGATTGTAACCCACCGGTTACAGGGATCCTGAAAAGAACTACACTCATTGACATTAATTCATAGCCTTTGTCATTGATTCCAAAGGGGGAGTAGTAGAATGAGAAAAATGATTAGCAGAAGAGATCATCTGCTCAGGGGGAGCACACAGTTTTGGTAAGATAGTTTTGGGCAGATTTCTGGACAACACAGTTTTGGATACAATTTTGACTTTTTCTCTTGAGTGTTGCCATTAATGCCAAAGGGGGATATTGTTGGCAAATGCACACTCCAATGAGAAATTTTAGGTGATTGAAGGTATTGTCATTGATGGCAACCCTGAAATCTTATGGCACCGATAGGCACCGGCACAGGCAGTGACAAAGATGATTACCGGCACCCCAACCAACAGGATTTTATTTTATATTTAATTGTAAAATCTTTTTGTAAGCCAACAAGGCGAATTGTAATAGGACTCATATAAGTATGAGATCTTGTAGATCATTTGTGTAAGGAAGTGGACTGTAATAGGCAGATGCAAATATTAAGGCAGATTTTGGAATAAGGTTTATGGAAGTTGTATGAGCTTAAACCGATACTAAACCTAGCATAGCAGATGTTGAACCGAAGCAGTACATGATATTGGATTTGCATAATCCATTTTTGTAAGTCAGTGAGACTTCCCTTTTGTAATTAAGCAATGAGCTTTAGGCAGTTGGCCTTCCTACATGTGCAGGCCCCTATTGTAAGTAATATTCATTTATTGGCCAGTGAGTGAATATTGTGGGTCACAAATCCCACCCAGCTTTTTCCCACACCAAGTTTCCTTGTTAAAAATATTGTGTTATGGTGTGCTTTCTATGTTGTGGTAATTAATCTTATTTACTGCATTATTTTTGGTTTACTGGTACACTTTTTTGGAATGCAATTTGTTTAATAATATTAGAAAATTTGTTAACCAGCAAGATATTGATTCACCCCCTCTCTCAGTATCTTTGGGAATCCTAACACTATACACTCCTTCTTATGTACACTTAATGAATCCAACCGAGGACTCACCAAACCTCTAAGACTTCTGGCTCTTCTTATTACTTTGTCTTTTTCCCTCTCAAGAGCAAAAACTTGGGATTCCAAAACCAAAATCTGACCATCTATAGATGTAGTTAATGAATTCAATCCATCAAAAGAATTTGCTATACCTGCAATCTCCTCCTGAATATCCTTGATATTTTTATCTGTCTTAGCTATGAGTAAACCTGTATTACAACATACTCTATAGATATTTGTACACTGCCTCAATGCATTATTTGTCAATTTGAACTTATCATTAATCTTCTTCCTCTCAAACTCAATCACTTGATCAAATGTGGCTCTTTTTGCCTATGTGAACCTCTCCAGTGCTTGTCAATTTGATATCTACTGCAAGGATTGGAAATCCCTTGAAATGTGCTTTGTGATTGTCTGAATCTTATCGGATGGGCTCACTTCTCTATCAGAGCTGCACTCTGGGACTAGTTTATGCAAAACAGTGATAGAATAATCAATAACCCCTTTATCCATAGATCCCTCCTTCAACATTTTTTGTGCAGCCATCATCATGAGTTCAATAGAACTCATCTCGATTATGATTTTATTTTCATCCTACGAGGTGTCAATTGACAACAATGATGGACTCACTATAGGTTCCCTATTAGTTTCCCCTTTCTTCTCCTCTAATAATTTAACCTTTGTAGCTTCCTCACTTGCACTAATGCCTTCGCCACTTGGTGCAGTTTCAATAACTGTTGGTTCCTCCCTAGGAACTATAACCTCATCCTGTACATTTGTATCTGAAGGATTGTTGTCCTCTACAGTAGTATCCTATAAATTATCAACCTTTGCACTCTTTGAATCTATCGGTATCTCAACATTTGCCTGTACATTTGTATCTGTTGGGGGCTCAATATCCACTATCTTAATGTTTTTCAAAATTGAGGGTGAAGTACCCATAATACCCTTTCCTTTTTCTTCAACTAGGATGTCTACAGTATCTGTCTTAGATTCTGGTGAAGTATAAAAAACCATGATTCTCTTCAAAGAACTTAACCCATGCCTTGTGGGTCTCCTTGATTATCTCATTGACACTTCCTAATATAAGACTAATTATTCTATTCTTTTTGTTAAAGATTTTCCTATCTGCAACTTCAAGTGTCTTATCCATCTCCTTTGGAGCAATAGAAACACAAATAGATAACAACTCTTTAATATTTATATGCTTGTCCTCTTGTATTGTTGATAGTCTTCTAGCATCTAACATATCATACAACTATTCCAGTATTTGGTTTTCAATTTCTATCAAGGCTTTCTTATAGATATCCAAATACAACAAAACTGCTTCCTCTACTTCTCTTTGTTCATCATTATCTAAGTGTTCATAATAAAATTGTACATTCTTTGACATACCATATTTAGTAATCTCATCAACTAACTCTGCACAAGTCTTTGGTGGAATAATAGTTACATTCCCAGATTCAATTGCAAGATCAATGTCATCCTTCTTCTTCCTCCTTCTAGTACTAGATGGGGCTGAAGGTGTTTATTTAGGTTCTCTTCTCTGTGTTGGTACCCTGATAGTAACTTTCCTAACTAGTTGCTTCTTAGCCTCTACCTTAGTTTCTTCAGTTTTCTTCCTTATTACCCTTTTGAATGCCAAGGGTGTGTCATCTTTAGATGCAAATTCTGCTGCAATAGGCTCTATGAATATTTTTGCTTCTTTCCTCTTCCTACCTTTCTCCAGGACAACATCAATCAATGCTTTAATGTCTTGTAAAACTTTTTCAACAAATTTACTTGCCTTTCCTTCCTGCTTCTCTCTCTTCTTTCGATTGAACTTGGTTTCAACCTCCCTATCTTTTTCTTAGCAGTGCCAAAGGTTTTTACAGTTTCATCTATCGGTGAATCAATTAGAATTTGTTCATAAGCATCAAGAATATGTGCATCAACTTCATAACCCATTTCCTCAATCCAAATCTTCTGGGGCCTAATAGCTTCCATCAAAGTTTCATCTTTCTTGACCATGAAGCATATGTCAATTGAATACTTCTCAATAATGTGCTTGGGAACCCTAATCGTAGAATTCATTGTTAGGTCTGACTTGGAAAGCCAATGTACTGAGAGGGGAGGGGTGAAACAGTACTTCAAAACTTTTCTTGAAAAATAATTTTACTAATAAACACAAACTAAGTATTGTTGATCTCATAAATATATAATACTAAAACATAATCATAGAAATGACATCCATCAAAATTTCAATCCATAACACAAATATTTTTGGTCACACATAAACTCTTGGTTAGAGAGAAAAACTGTGGTGGGGATGGCACCCACAACTTCACTACTGCAGTAATCAAGCTTGCTTGATTAGAGCTACATGTTTAGCTATTTCTGATTGCTTACCCTATTAGGAGTATAAAGATCTTTAGATCTACCTTGCTAAAGGATTTTACAAACACTTTTACAAAATGTTGTACCTGGTTAAAGGCTTTACAATTTATAGACTTTATTAGAGTCTTTTACCCTGTTAAAGGTTTCTAACACAACTTAATAATTCAATCAAAATCTTTACAAAATATCTGCAACTTCACATCTGAAATGTTATAGCAAACTCTATGTGCTAAATATAAAATTACCTTTCGCATAGCATTCCTCAGTAATTGATAAATAAACTTGGTAATCACTTCTATATACTCTGTCCCTTAAACTGTTCTCTGAAACCTTCTTGGTAACCTCTGAATATCTCTATCAATCTTCTTTCTTCACACTTAACTATATCATCACTTCATATCTTCTCTCTTGATTTTCATGTCATGTCTCAAATACTCAAATTATTCTATTTATATAGATCTCTGAGATGGTGATCTGTTCATGCTTCAATCATACAAACATGCTTTATGGAATGAATAAACATAGAAATTATTTCATTGGATATTCTTCCTCAAAATCATACCAAATCTTTAAATGCAATTTCCTATGTAATAGCAATTTCATCTTCTCAAATCTTGTAACACGTTTCACATGTGTGTCCAGGTTCATTGAATCTGGTAACACGTTTCCACTCGGTTCAGATTAACTTGGTATTCCTTCTTTGCTGCTCGGTAGACATATGAACTTTACTCGGTAGACATTCTGTATTTGTCTCGGTTCATAGCTCTGTGTGTATCATCTTGGTGACTTGTCTCTCTTCTATAACCGACACCGATAACCTTGGTATTTATCGACTAGACTTTTTGGTAGTATAAACCGACTAGTGTATATAGGATGACTTTGGGCATAAAACTAATGACAACTTAGTAAATAGCAACAATCTCCCCTTTTGACATTCGTTTGGTATGTTTGACAAAACTCCTTTCAAAGTCATAACACAAAATCTGTATACTTGCAAAATAAACTAAAATGTCAGTATATACATTGTTCAAATACATACTCCCCTTATCAATATTTTGTACATAACTTGATGTTCCATACTCTATATCCCATGCTCTTGATGTTCCATGCTCCCCTTGTCAATTTCAATTATACACTCGATATATATGATAAACTCTGTACACTCAGATACTCTGTATACTCAGTACACTCCCCCTTTTTGACAAACATCAAAACTAGTTACCATTTGGTGGGGGCAACTGATCAAAAATAGATTTATACTTTGTATGAGTTTCTGTAAGAGTGTTGGTAAGTGCATCCTTGACACTTTCCAGTATTGTATTCTGAGCTGTAATATCAGCAGACAGTGTGATCAAACCATCTAAAGTGCTTCCCTCTACTTGAGTTGACAATTGGGTAGCTCGATTGATCTTCTCTTGAACTGATGAAAAATGGGGAATAAATAATGTTTGAAGAGTCATGATATCCATCCTTATTTTATGCTCTTCATTCTGAAGTGCTAACTGTTGAGCCATAAGGGTTTGTAGCCTTTTATAAAAATTTAGAAGAGGATCTAGATCGGTGGTCAATTTATTGGAGAGATCGGTAATCTCTTTTTCAATGACTCTAGTCTTATTCTTGATATCTTTGATGAAGAATGAGAATGTACATAACGTCTAGAATAAAGAAATAATATTCTTGAGTTGAGAGGACAACTCATCAATGAATTCAATAAGCTTTATTTTACCTATAGCAATTGCTTTCTACACTTCTTCAATCATCTGGGAAGTTAGCTCTTTATCTTTCAATTTGCTAAGGTATTCTGATGCTTCTACTCTTGATTCCTCTAATTGAGTGAGTAGTTCATCCAATTGCACATGGATGGAAACATCTTTATTGATGGTAGCTTCAAGTATCATGTCTGTCAATAATGTTTTGACCTTTTGGAAGTACTCGGTTCTCCTACTAAATAGCTATCTGTCTTTCCTACTCTGCTTTGGCTTTACAAAGCTCACCAGATTCTATCAGTGCTTGCCCTTTCAATTTTATAATGTTAACATTCGGTAACACAATAGGCTTTGACAGATCTATCTTAAAACTGTGTCTTTTTGCTTTCTTCTCCTTTGATGATGATTCCTTCTCCAGTTGAATGGGTACAATGGCTTTTGAGGCTTGTCCTTCCTTGGTATGTTTCACGGTAGAGGCAACACTTTTGTCGGTTCCTATAGCCTCTGTTGTATCCTTCAGTGCTTCCTTGCTTAGAGTTTTAGTGGCAATTGTCTCGATGCTTGATGGTACTTGGGAAGTTTTCTTGCCGGTGGCCTGAGAGGTAGAATCATTTGGTTTAACCTTTTGATCCTTTGTACCTTGATCTGTGTCCTGAAGTTTCTTGGCTGTAACTTGTTGGGTGATTGGAGGATAGGACTTAACCTATTCCATAACTGATTCACTCGATGTCATTTTGGCATAGGAGCTTCCTTCTATCATTTCTCCTTCTTGTGCTTCAGTGTCTATTACATCCTCATCTAACTAAATAGTGGAAGCAGGATCTTTCTCAGTGATGTCAACTATTTCTACTTCACCTTTTGGCTCTTCATCCTAAATCCTGAATATTTTCTTCCATTTTTCTTTAGTTTCTTTTTCAACGTCAAGATATAGGCCATTCATCATTTTCAAGGCCCTTTGTTTTACTTGAAAATTTGTTTGTTAGTTTTTCAAATGATCTCTTATGTCATCTACCGACATATCTGGAAAGAGATGAACCAAAACTCTTTCTCTTATTTGCTTCTCCGAGTCCATAGCATATTTCCATCTATTATCATTGTGTGAGTACAATGCTTTTGGAAGTAAACCAGCCACTTCCAATGGAGCTACTCAAAACTTGAGAAGTGCACAAATTACAGTCTCTTCTATTTGCCTCTTCTCTTCATCTGTTCTTGTATCATATTTTACATATCTAAATGACCCAAATCTACCATATTCCTTTAATTTTGCACAAAAATTGTCAACACTATGTACATCTTCTTTTGTGCTTTTTACAACCTGAAGTTTATTTGTATCTTATGACTCTATGTCACTTGCCTCTTTATCCAAAATTAGTTTTCTGAGCTTCTTTCTATAATTTTTTGTAACCTTAGGCGTTTCTACATTCTTCTGCTTCTTACCGGGTGATGTAGCAGATGATCTAGTGTTCGATCACTTTGCTGGCTTGGTCGGTGATACCTCGGTTGTATCCTATTTCTTTCTTTTCAAAACTTTGCCCTTTGGCAACTCGGTGCTCAGTGTAATTGCTACTTCTTGAGATTCATATTCTTCCTCGATCGAAAGTTGATCACTCTTCCTTCTTGTTGGCTTAGTAGGTGTGGAGGTAGAACCTTCTCCAAACTTTTCAGTTAAATCCTTGATCATTCTGGTGGCTTTTCTGGTAGCCTTTGGTACTACAATGCTCATTTTTACTTTTTCTTTCACCTATTCATAAGTGCCATATCTGTTCTTGGTAGCATGCCTTGTAAGTGCTAAAAAGGCATCTATCTGTTGTTGAGCAATGTCAAAATCTATCTCATAACCCATAGGCCATAATGATTGAGTCTTGGGTTCTACTGCATTGACATAACAATAGTCGGTATCCAATTCAAAACATATAGTATCCTTGTACTTTTCCACTAGCTGAGGTGGAATCCTATACCTGTTGTGCATCTTTTCCTGGAATCTGTTGAAGTAATCATCCATTATCATATTGAAATTATCACCTAGCTGATTGATGAAATCATTTATTTGATGGGTGATAGGTCGGTGTAATTCCCAAACAATGTTACCGACTGATGGAAAGAATTTCTGAAAATAGAAGAACATGCACACTAAGAGTGACCGAAACTTTAGTGTGTTTGCAGTATTATTCTTCTTCGGTTTCCTTATTGTATTGAGATTTTCAAAAAGATTCTTCAATAGCACTTCACATAAATCAATTTGCATACGCTTTTTAACAATTTTATAAGCCAAATATACAGCTGCACACGGTATATTGTTTTCTCTTGCAGACTGGAAGAAACAATAACCAATAACTCTAATAGCAAAATTGAGTTCTGCATCAGTCACATTGTTCAACTTAAGACCTCTGCTATCAGACTCAACACCTGTTAATGTTATCAATTCCTTATGTGAAACCATCTTCTGTGCTCAGACCTAGTCAAATATAGGGTATCCAGTTATCATGTGAATAATCTCCTTGGTGATCTTGAAAGGTTGATCCTCTAACCACATAAAATCATCATGCACTCGGCTCAAGAAAAATTTGAGCCATTGGGGTTTGAAGACTCGAGGATAGGTTAGGGCTTCGGTCAATCCCTTAACTTTGATATGCTCAAACTTTCTATCTAGGTTTCCATTGGTGCACAATTTGTCATACATATCCTTAATCTCAGTATGACCTAGCTCATCAACTTGGCACTTGGTATAAAATCTAACATCTTCGACCAACAGAACCCTATCCGAAATAAGAGAGAATGCATTTTTCTGATTGGGTTCGGATGCCACTTTGGGAGGTAAGGTGTATTTCAGTGTATGCTTCTCAATGCTCTCTACTACAACAAGTTTCTGTACCTTGGGAGCTATTTCAAACTTGAAATTCTACTTACGAAATAGCTTAGGGTTTCAAATAACCAGAAAATGCTTCCAACTTAGTAAATACTTCACAAATATTCACAACTTGACTTTGATCGGTTAACTACTAAAAATGTGGTTTAGATTATGCTAAATACCTTGAATTCGCTCTTGGAAATGTTTGATCACCTTTTGATTCACTTTGCTCTGCACTTTGAAAATTGGTAAGTGAAGAATGACCGCGCAAAATACTTTAAATACCTCCTTTTGACCTTATCAGGCTTCGTGCGGTTAGGTAAAATAAGCATTAAATGCACTTGGTTCCACTATATCGACTATCTCTCTTATAAGCTTTTACCGAGTAGACAAGTTTAATACATTTTCCGACTTCTCTGGTAATTCAAAAGACTAGATAATATTTCAAACTTACTATTGCATCTTAGCTATGTAGATTTTGGAATTAAGTGCATGATTATATAGGAATTGTTAAGATCTAACCTTGTGAGAATGCAGTCCCTCCATACCTTTATTGATTAATTCGAAGTAGATGCACCTAACTCGGTAGGTAAGGTGCTTCCTTCATTAGTTGACACATTTTCCTTCTTTTTCCAAAATTTTTGTAATTTGCTTCTTATCTCCTCAGTATCTCCTCTAGGTTGGTCTCTGTAGTCTTTAGCCATGTGTCCAACTTTGTGACAATGAAAACATGTCATTCTGGGATTTCTCCATGATCTCTGGTTGTTCATTCCAAAACTTATCATACAGTTTGCACTTATATGTCCGTATCTTCCATAGCATTCACACCATACTCTTGTATTGTAATCCCATGGTACTAAAGTATATTGTCGATTGAGATCTATATGAGTTTGGTAGCTTCTAGTGTTTGCTTGGTGTGGAGTCCACATATAATTTTTCAGCTTAAACCAACATTTCTCGGTATTGTGTCCATATCTATTGCATTTTTTGCAAAACCCCCTAAATTTTGCCTTCTGATAATTGTTAACAAACTTTTTCCTACATTGCTTAGATGTGTGACCATACTTATTGCAATTGTAACAATAACCATCAAACCTAGTAACATTCAGTTACTTACCTTTTCTGCTCTGGCAAACATTGGCAATATGTCCTCATTTTCCACAGTAGTTGCAAATAGGATTCTTGTCCTTCATGTTATTGATGTTCTCTTTGTTTCCAGCTTGCTTTGATGATTCTCCTTTCTCGGTAGAGTTGTTTCCTTTGTAACCGAGTCCTGCAGTTTTGTTGGGTGTTCTCATATTTACTTGCTCATCCAACATTCTTAACAATTCATGGCTTTTCCTCAGTGTTTCTTTTGACTTCTTTTTTGCTTCTAGTTCATCGGTCAATCTTGATAATTCAAGTTTCAATGCTTGGTTCTCATTTTCCTTTAGAGTAGCTTCATGATGTGCATAATCCAATTGATTAGACAGATTATGTTGAACTTTAGTCATCCTTGATATTTCGTCATTCTTTGCAGACACCATTGCTTCTAGTTGTTGTTTTTCTCCTTCTATATTTCTCTTATTATCTTCAGTTGTTCTCAATGCTTCAAGATTTTCAGTCATCTGTGTGCTGAAATACTCATGTTCCCTTCTCATTGCTTTTAGTTGTTCATTAAGTGCTTTGTTCTTTTATTTTAATTCTGCAATCATTTCTTCAGATTCTTCTGATATGTTGTTCTCAAATGATGTCTCAATTTGTTCCACAAACTCTTGTGAGTCCTGTAAATCATCAGACAACCTTCTTCTGACTTTCAGTGATCTTTGCATTTGCCTCTGCATATCTGCAATAACTTGATTAGTATGATCCAATTCTTCTTAGAGATTCACAATCCTACGTGATTGTTTATAGCCTTCCATTGATAGGATCTTTCTCTTTAGGTTGTTAGACCCTTTACCAAGAATTAAGCTTTAATACCAATTGCTAGGTCTAACTTGGAAAGTTAATGTACTGAGAGGGGAGGGGTGAATCAGTACTTCAAAACTTTTCTTGAAAAATAATTTTACAGATAAACACAAACTAAGTATTGCTGATCTCATAAATATATAATACTAAAACATAATCATAGAAATGACATCCATCAAAATTTCACTCCATAACACAAAGATTTTTGGTCACGCAGAAACTCTTGGTTAGAGAGAAAAACTGTGGTGGGGATGGCACCCACAACTTCACTACTGCAGTAATCAAGATTGCTCAATTAGAGCTACATGTTTAGCTATTTCTGATAGCTTACCCTATTAGGAGTATAAAGATATTTAGATCTACTTTGCTAAAGGATTTTACAAACACTTTTACAAAATGTTGTACCTGGTTAAAGGCTTTACAATTTATAGACTTTATTAGAGTCTTTTACCCTATTAAAGGTTTCTAACACAACTTAATAATTCAATCAAAATCTTTACAAAATATCTACAACTTAACATCTGAAATGTTATAGCAGACTCTATGTGCTCAATATAAAATTACCTTGCACATAGCATTCCTTGGTAATTGATAAATAAACTCGGTAACCACTTCTGTATACTCTATCCCTTAAACTATTCTCTGAAACCTTCTCGGTAACCTCTAAATATCTCTATCAATCTTCTTTCTTCACACTTAACTATATCATCACTTTGTATCTTATCTCTTGATTGTCATGTCATGTCTCAAATACTCAAATCATTCTATTTATATAGATCTCTGAGATGGTGATCTATTCATGCTTCGATCATACAAACATTTTTTATTGAATGAATAAACATAGAAATTATTTCATTGGATATTCTTCCTCAAAATCATACAAAATCTTTAAATGCAAGTTCCTATGTAATAATGGTTTCATCTTCTCGAATCTTGTAACACGTTTCACATGTGTGTCTAGGTTCATTGAATCTGGTAACACATTTCCACTTAGTTTAGATTAACTCGGTATTCCTTCTTTGCTGCTCGGTAGACATATGAACTTTACTCGGTAGACATTCTGTATTCGTCTCGGTTCATAGCTTGGTGTGTATCATCTTGGTGACTTGTCTCTCTTCTATAACTGACACTGATAACTTTGGTATTTACCGACTGGACTTTTCGGTAGTATAAACTGACTAGTGTATATAGGATGACTTTGGGCATAAAACTAATGACAACTTAGTAAATAGCAAAATTCATATCCTTTTGAAATGTTTTAAAGTAACCCCTCACTTTGTCATCTCTCTTACTAGCCAATGTAGCAATAGACTATTTTAATTGCCTCCCTACCGAGATATCGAATACCCATTTTCTCTTCCCAAAATCGGGAGTCTCATTGATGAAAAATAGCATTAAACAGACAATTAGGTTACCATACCAGAATGTTCCTTTCTTTTATGCTTTAATATTTCCTAGGTTAATCAATAATTCATCCAACATCCAACCACGTATATCCAACTTCTCATTCTCCCTCATCATTTTATGAGCTGCATAAATGCAGGAGCTAGAAATAGAATTTAGTCAGTTTGA
This sequence comes from Cryptomeria japonica, assembly GCF_030272615.1. Taxonomy (NCBI): domain Eukaryota; kingdom Viridiplantae; phylum Streptophyta; class Pinopsida; order Cupressales; family Cupressaceae; genus Cryptomeria; species Cryptomeria japonica. The sequence goes on along the minus strand of NC_081410.1, from coordinate 457,410,061 downwards.
TTGTGTTACCTTGTAACCAATGACCATGCTACCGAATCTGATATCTATTTCGGTGATAGTATTGATTCTCATTGATCGTCTATCTGATGTTGCATCAATAATCTTGTTGACCTGATCATTTGAAACTTTCTTCTCCAGACATTGTCCAACCTACAGTGAACTGGTGATTGCCTTGATGGCCTCCTTCGTATTCTTATATGGCCTATCCGACCAGATAAAATTTCCATGCACTCTACTCAAAACATACCCAACAATTTCATCTTTAAATTCCAGAATGTCAGTAAACCCTAGATCAACAATATACTGGAATTAAGGTTTAATCTTTCCAGAATCTCCCATTAACTCATTCATGTACATGCTCTTAATATCAGTCATTCTCAAATACTCAATATGATAGTGAATATAATCTCTTACATCTTCGACATACACGACTCCTTCTAAGACATGGAAAAAAGCTCCAACTGAATCATCCAGGGTAGCAACATGCAGATATCACTTGAAAATCGGTCTGAGATGGTCCTTGATCTCAACAACAATTGGATTTGCAACAAAGATAGGTACAAATGATGATCTTGCTTCCATGATTGAAGATAAATACTTGTGAATCGTTGTCGGTGAAAATCCTAAAGACCTCTTCCAATCGCTAGTGAAATCTCTCAAGATGATATCGATCGCTCTAAATCGCCATAGACTTCCTCTGAATTGCTCTGAATGCAAAGTGATCATAAATGAAGTGAATTCGACCTTTTATCCTCCAAGAAACCGTAATCTATCATTGATATAAATGACTTTCAATGGAAGATACTGGATCTCATTTAAACATCTCCATGTCGGATAAGCATATCCAATGTCTGGAACTTCTTCCAGAGCCTCTTCTCAGGGCATATGCAACATCTTCATGAATTTTGTCTACCCCTAAGGCATTTGCCTTAGCTTCTGGTTGAGCTTCCTGTCGGTACAAGAGTAACTTCCTCTGCTGGTTGAATAACCAAAGTATTTCCATCTGCAGATTGATCTTCTGACTTCCTGACCCATCTCTAGGTGTGATATTTCCTAATTTTATTAACCTTTTCTTTCCCTTTGTCATTTGATCCTCCATTACCAACTGGTGGATTTCTACTTCTACAAAATTTAGCAATATGTCCAACCTCATTACATGCATAACATGTAACATTGTTCTTTTGAATTTCTTTGCTAAAACTGGTATAATTTCTAGACCTGCATTGATTAGCCATATGTCCAAATTTTCCACATACATAACATTTAACATTCATTATGCAATCTTTTGTTTTATATCCATACTTATTACATTTAGAACATTGACCGGGAGCAAAATCAAGGTTCTGATTTGCTGTATTTCTACATTGCCTAGCCATGTGACCAAATTTATTACAAACAAAGCATCTACCATTAAATTTATAAGTATTAAACTGCCTTATTGGTGCCTTATGGTTTTGATCTTCATTTGCAGTACCAGAACTCTGTCCTTGTTCAAATCCAAGTCCATTGGAATCTTCATTTTGTCTTTATCTCTTCAACAACTCATCTAGATGTGCTGAACTAATCTTGAATTTGTATTTATACTCACTTGCAACAGTCAAATCATCTCTCAAAATTATCATTTGTCTCTCAAGCTCTTGTTCATTACTCTAATATTGTACTAAATGAGTTCTCAACATATCATTCTCATGAACCAACCTACCACATTCTTCAAATTTGTTCTTCAGAGATACATCAAGATTTTTTTATTTTTTTTTTCTTCCGATCTTCAATCTTCTTATACATTCTCATAGTTATAGCTTGCATTTCATTTCTCATGACCATGTTCACCTAACTCGGCTTCTGACACTATTCCTTAAGTGCATTTTTCTCATCATCATCCTTATTCTACAAAAGTTTCTTCCTCCTAGCTTGAACAGATGACAACTTCTCCTGTAGGACAAGAATGAATTCCTGAGAAGAATTCAATTCATCTTGTAACTTCAAGTTTTTCATCCTTTCAGCATCATAATCTTCAAGTGCCACCTCAAGTTGCTTCTCCAAACTCAAATTCATGGATTCTGGATTCAAGGTCTTCCTAAAGCTGTTAAACTTCCCCCGAGGCACAAGGCTCGGATACCAATTTTTGGAATCCAAGAACACTGAGAGGGGGGGGGGGGTGAATCAGTGTTCTACCAAAATGATTAATTTTAACCTTATTAAAACAAGCATACACCAACCGGTATACCAGTACATGTAGAATTGAAAGAAGTATAGCAACCAATAAGTCAATCACACAAATGAATACCATAACATAGAGATTTATACATGGAAAACCTCAAAGAGGAAAAACCATGGTGGGATTTGTGACCCACAATATCAATCCACTGGCCATATGAAGAGATATTACCAAATATAGGGGCCTCCACTTGCAGGAAGGCTTACAGCCTAGAGCACACTGCTCAATCACAAAAGGAGCCTCACTGACTACATACAAATCCAAACTACAATCCGGAGAAATGATTGAACTTCAAAGATAGCATCTTCTATACCTGAATACAGTTACGGTTAAGTTTTATCTATTTTGGTCTGAAACCCTAAACCCTTTACCAAAATAACCCTTTACAAAAATATCCTCACATACATAATATCTCTCATATAATTCACATCTCCTTCATTATTTCCTTCCCAATACATATTACAAAATGATCTAACAAACTAACCAATATATTGTTTACAATTCATCATGCCTTATGTCCGCTTACAAAGATAATTACAATATCAATATACCCATCGGCTAGATAACATAAATACATGAATATAAAAAACAATTGCCAATGCCAGATCCAAAAGATGTCGGCCTCCAATACCGATAACCTAATTCTAAACCATGTTGGCCTACATTGCCAGTATCCAAAGAATTCCTTCCAACCTTCTAGTGTCGGTGAAGTGTCTGCCGATACACAACTAACCCAAAAAAAGAAGCCGAAATAAATTACCATGTTTCCATCAATGACAACATAGTGAAACCAACCAATTGAGTGTCAATTGCCAACAATAAAAAACATAAACAAAATGTCCAATAGATAAGTAGCATCCAAACTAAACTACTAAAGATAATAGCTAGCTATTTAAGCATATAACAGGCACACATTCCCACCACATGCCATTAAAGTTCACAACAAAGAGTTTGACTAAAACCATAATAGAGATAGATAAAATATTGAATAGATCAGTATAATGAAGGGGGGGTGAATCGGGGTGATCCCACAATACTGGGTTACACTTTTTGGTAAATTTGTTGGCAATGGGCCAGCGTCCCTCATGAGGATTCACGGCATAGTTTAGCAGCCTCCTGTCAATTCTATAAGTCTAGTGGTTGTATCAGGCATTGACAGGTCAATCTTTTGGTGCAACAAAACCACTAGCTTGTAACAAGTGGTATCAGAGCTTGGTCATAGGTTCAAATCATGCAGATCGCAGTGAGTGACGCTAGGAGGGGAATTGTTGACAATGGGCCAGCGTCCCTTGTGGGGATTCGTGACATGGTTTAATAGCCTCCTATGGATTCTATAAGTCTATTGGTTGTATCAGGCATTGACAAGTCGATCTTTTGGTGCAAAGACAACCCTAGCTTGTAACCACATCTTGATTTTTGCTGAAATCACACTTTTTATCAAATTTAATGATTTAATCTTTAAGAGGTCCCATTTGAAGTAATTAATTGAGGAGAGTTAGATCAAAGACTCTTACATCAATTTCTTTTGGATAGAACCTCTCTACTTATAAATCATACTTGCAATGGAGTCTCCTCGCACATATAAAAATACTAAAAAAACCCACTTTTACGTTAGTAAATTTTTATTTTTTTTAAAAGTATTTAGTACTTATTATAAGCTTTCCAAATAGTACAATTATTAATATATTTATATTTTATTTCATATGAATGTAGGTTTTTCATCAAACATTAAGGATTGTGTTTCATACATGTGGAAAATTTGAAAAATAGAGAAAAAATTGTAAAAAATATATTTTCCCTAGGTATTGATATCCTTATTTTAATACAAAAAGAAGAATTTAATTCAAATGCATACAAAAAAAGTTATGCATTATAGAATACACCTTTGTATAAATTACACTTACTTTGTCTTCAAAAATTAACTAAGAAAAATATATGTAACAAAAACTTATGAAAAAATATCCATTCACTAGATATTGGTGTGACAATTCTATATTTTAAAAATTAGAACTCCCTTCTTGTTATAAAAAATGTTATACATTACCAAATAAATATCACTTCTGAAAAATGTTGATTACTATAAATATTGAGTTACTAAAAGTTACATAACAATATGGAAAATTAATTTCTAACTATTTTTAAAAATATATATTTATAATCTATATGAAAAATCTCACAAATCAGTACTTCACTTCATCTTCAAATTCTTAATGATTTATCTACCATAGGTTTTCCAAAGTAAAAATTTGATGCAAAATGTTGATTTCAATGTCAAGTTTGGCCAAAAAGTGTAACCCAGTATTATGGGATCACCCATCGTTATCCCCAAAATAAAATATTTTCATAATGTGAAACTTAATTTGATCTCAATTAACCTTTGCATGTAATTGTTGGCATTTTGATGATGGTTTGATTGTCATTGATGGGCACACACTTTCTTGATGTATGAGTTATGACTCAACCGGTAATTGTTCCAACTGGTATTATGTATTATTGAATGTATAGTCTTTAGACTATTGGTATTTTGCAGAAGATGTTTACCGGTCACAAATTGACCAAAGAGCTAAAGCGGTATGGAGACCTCAAGTGGTACGATGGACCCAAGCAGTAGTTAACATTTAATCGGAACACTTTGATCTACCAGTCTTCATTTTTGTCAACCGATAATCGGTATATTGTGTAAACCGGTATTACTCTGTGATGAGTTACCAATCGGTATTTCTGTAATGTGTGATGAGTTATCATCCATCGACACTTTAGTAGTGATTTTGTGTCATGTTACCAAATGTGTCTAGATGCACTGAACCTAGGAACTTGTAATCTAATCCTATTGGACCGACATGAAATCAGTTTCCTTTATAAGGACATCATGTCTAGGGTTTGTATGTATGAGATAGAAAAGAGATGTGTGACATAAGAGGTTATGTGCGATCATTGTAGAGAAGATTAAGTTTGTGTGAAGAGTTAGAGTGTGGAGATATTGAAGACTGAAGTAATGTTGAAATGCATTAACAATGAGCTATCAAGGATCTAATTAAGTAGACTGTGCTATTAGCTAGATCACTCACTTGTTGATTACTCACATCTTCAACAAGTCTGGAACCCCTAACTAGGTAGGCCCGGCAAAGCCTTTGTAAATCCTCTAAAAAGGTGGTTCACAACAGTGGATCTGAAATCTTCTAATAAGGTAGTCTTTAACAAGACTTATCTCCTAACAGAGATCTAGATTCCTAACAAAGATCTATTCTGGTGAAGAATATTGTATGACCTTAACCAGTCTGACCTTAACCGGTCTGGTTTCTATTCTGCAAATAGTTACTCATGATTTTCTACTCACCATGGTTTTTCCCATTTGGGTTTCCACATCAAATATCTTGTGTTATGGTGATTGTACTCTTGTGGGTGAATGCTTTGTTTGCTATTTGGTTTGCATTTATCTTAACCAGTTTATTGGTGAATCTTCTGTACTGGTTATCTTCTAAACTGTCTAGAAGTTTGTTTACAGTATTTTTCGGTATACTAATTCACCCCCTCTTAGTATTCATCAATTATTATCAGAGCCAACCTTTCTATAAGTTTAACCACTTGGAAGGAGATATGGGGGAATACAGTGTGAGGGAACTTATCATCTCACTCAAATTGAGAGAGCCTATGATGAACTCAAAGTCAAGTATAAAGCCTCTTTGGCCAAAAGAAGAGAGAATACTAAGAAACTGATGAAACTTACTAAAAATAGCTCTTATGATGAAGCATACATGGATACCCTAGTTGAAGAAGTTGAAAAATTGAATGAATCTAAAGCCAACCTGAGAAAGGAGTTGGAAGGACTGACTATCAGAATGTGTCAAGAGCTTTAGAATAGAAGGAAAGTTGAAGATTTGGTAAAAGACAAAGATCATGAGATTTCCGAGCTAAAGCAAGAAATCAGTGCCCTTACCACTCATCTCCAAGAGAGTAAAGTGGAAAAAGAAGAAATGTAAGGTGAACTAAACATGGATATTTTTGAGAATGCAACCTTGATGGAATCTAATGCTGCTATTTCCAAGGAACTTACTAATTCAAAGGAGATACTTGCCAAATTCAATTAGAGTACTGCTAAGCTAGAGCAAAAGCTAGAATCAGCAAAACCAATAAAGAATACCACTGGACTTGGTTTCTCTGGGTATGAGGAAGGTGAGACCTCTGGAACAAAAGCAGAAGCATCAAAGAAGCAAACAACATCCAAGGATAAAGGTAAGAAAAAGTTTAAACTTGGTTGCTTTAATCGTCTCAAAGAAGGACATACTGCTAATGTGTGTAGAAACAAGGCCTACAACAATTTTCCTTATTTTCTAAACAATAAGCCTAGATCCAATAGATTCAATGAAAACTGTTATACATGCAACAAGTTTGGGCATAGAGCATTTGAATGCAGGTCTATTTTGCACAACACTAGGAGATACCCTCCAAGGACTCAAGGAGTTGTCCTGGAACCTTTTGTGAACCAGAATCCCAACCAGTACAATACCTATGACCATCGGTCAGGTGGTTATCAAGCGGCAACTGGTTGGAGAGAAACCTATTTGATCTTTTGTGGTAGCAGTCACATTGCTGCAACATGCAAAAGGAAGAATGGTAGTATGAATAATGGACCATGGAGAACATCTGGAATGGTATGCTATCATTGCAACAAACTGGCACACACTGCCAGAACTTGCAGACTGAGAAAGAACCTATCAGATGATATACCGATCACTCCAGAAGGGAAGATTGATGTTGAAACCGTTCAAATGGAAATGACTAAAACTTGGAAAAAGAAACCAAAAGAAGTGTCGCAGGATGAATCGTTTTCTACACCTAGCGTGGAAGTCTCTGAACTGGTAAAATGAGCTTCAGAAATTCTTAGGGGGAACATATCAGTGAAATGTTTTGAACCCCAGTCTATATCGGTAAAGACCTTAATCGGTATATGTTACTTGTCAATCGGTAGAAGACTGGAAGTAGTAAAAGGAAAAATTAGGGTTTGTGCCCTAACAGTGATGCATTTATTATAGTAGGTGAAAAGTCTGTTTAAAAGGATTTTGGTCATCATTTTCACTTATCTATTTTTCGAGAAAAGAATTTTCAAGAGCAGAGAAACAAAGAGCGATTCGTCTAGCGATTCAAAGTGAATTCAAAAATCTTGCAGAGGAATCTAGAGATCGTTTTCAATCTATCAGTGAAGAACACTAAGCGGTAATCCAACAACCGAAGTGGTGTATTGAGAGCGACATTGGCAAACCCTAAATTCTAGATTGTGAAGGTATTTCTCAAATTTCTTTCTCATCATGGCTTCTCCATTGCACTCTAGTTCTAGTGCACCTATAGATTTAGCTGAATTTATTCAAAGGAAAATGAAATACAATGCCCTATCCCAAATACCCACCGGAGTTATCGTTGATGTAGATATTTCAGGGTATAATGACTGCAAATTGGAAGACCTAGGATCCCTAGTGATTCATTCCCAGCTAAGTCTATTCTATGGTGATGATAAGAAGATCAAACCAGTGTACAGCATCCTTGAGAAGATGAAACTACATAATGCGGTATATTTTCTGGAAGAATTCACAGAAGATCTTATCCGCATCATCCTCAACAGAGTACATGGTGATAAGATGTACCTCGAGCACATGCATGACATCACATCAGAGGTAATTAATGTCATCACTAGTTTCTGCAACATTGGAGAGGTACCAGCTCTGAGGAAGGTCACCAAGACTAAAATGACAAAGCTCATTGGTTCATTGAGTGACCAACGGGTGATGACCCTCAACACCATCAAAGATGATTTGGTGAAATATGCTTGCATGGTGATTGGTTATCAGATATTCTATGCTAGCAGAATGAATTTTGTCCCTACTGCTGCAGTGAATGTCACTTACAAAATGATCAAAGAAGACACTACATTTGATCTTTGTACCTATTTACAGAAGCAATTTCTATTGAACTTGAAATCCATCAAATAGGACAATACTCTAAGGTTCAGGTTTGGACAACTTCTAGTCGGTTTATTCTTCTACTTTTAAGGTTATTTTCCTGGAGTAGGTGATGTGCAATGGTCTGTTGACTTACCGGTCTCTAGACAAATCAAGGAAAGTCTACAAATAGTGGGAACTGGATATCCTGAGGTCCTTAACAAGTATTTTGATGAATTCAAGCGGAAAATGAGCCAGAGAATGAGGATATCAGATGAAATTGTGAAGAAGTATAAAGATGAAATTTGCTTCACAATAAAGGTAGATGAATGCATAATGGAAGCAGTGGAACTGAGAAAGGAAGCAGTTGAACCTATGAGTTATGAAGTGGTGAATGACATGTTGATCGGGTATGCCTCTATCCTACTTGCCTCACCACTGGATGCTAAGAAAAAGAGAACCAGTACCTACTTGGAGAGGGTAACACCGGTTGAAGAACCAAAATAGAAAAAGGATAAAGCAGTGCCACGGTATCTACACAGGTTACCTCTGCCAGTCCAAAAATGACCAAGCGGTTACCTGCTAAGAAAGAAACCTAAGGTTAATCCTGCTAAAGTCTTTGAGAGGAAGTGGAAAACCAAAACCAGCTCACCGGAGTCAGAGGATACTGAACCAGAAATTCAACCAAAGAAGACAAGACAATCAAGCAAGAAGGCAAAATCTACCGGTAATGTTTCTGCAACTTCAACACCGGTAAATATAGATATCTCCTCTTATAAGCCAATGACACATTGTCAGAGGACTATTAAGAATATTATGAGAAAATTGCTCGATGATTTAAAGGAGTATTTTGATGATTTTACTGATAGTGAGAAAGAAGAAGTAGAACAGGAAGTCATTAAATATTTGTGTGTTAATGACCAGCCACCATCTAAAACTAGATTAGTTACAATAGATTCTTTATAAAATTCTTTAGATAACAAATGGTGCATTGCCATTGAGAAAGAACAGGAGATCGGGGAGAAAATTTTTGCATGATACTTTCTTGATGCTTCAAATTCAGAATTATTTGAGAAAATGGATAAGAATAAAGGCCTCTTCTTCATGAGAAGGAGAAGACTTAGGCTACTAGAAGGCAGGGCTTCTGAAGTGGAGAAGGATAGACATTTACATGCTAAAGTTGTTGTCAAGTTACACCAAGTATTTGAAGCCAATATGAAGGTTGAACAAGAACCTGACCTATCATCAGGTAAACCGGATGAAGTATTTAACAGTGAAGGTGAAAGAGAGATAGAGCAAATGGATCCCATTGATATGGATGCATTAGATGTTGAGGATGTCACTCCTAACAAAGAGCACGTAGAGAAAGAAAAACAGGACAAAGAAAAAGCAGAGAGAGAGAAGCAAGACAAGGAAAAGGTTGATAAATAGAAAGCAAAGAAAGAGCAAGCAGAAAAAGAAAGGCAAGAGGAAGAGAAGAAGAAAGAAGAGGAGAAGAGAAAAGAAGAGGAGAAGAGGAAAGAAGAAGAGAAGAAGAAAGAAGAAGATAAGAGGAAGGAAGAAGAAAGGAAGATGGAGGAAGATAAGAAAAAAGAAGAAGAGGATAAGGAAGTAGAAAAGACCAAACAAGTGGAGACTCCCAAGGCAACCAGTAGTCAAGCCAAACCAGTTGATACCACCAGTCTAATTGATCTTCAATCAGCAAATGAGTCTGAGTTGCTTCAAAGCATCAAACTTGCATAGGAGAGACTATAAGCATTGCAAAGGAAGAAGGAACAAGATGTCATTCAAACTGCGGTTGACACCCTTACCAGTCTGATTCCTGGTACCAACCTCCCTAGTATCGATTCCTCTTTGTCCAAGCTTAAACTTCTTTGTACCGTAGTGGAGGACCAGGTTTAATGCTTGGAAGATGTTGCTGAAGCCACTACCAAGAAGAATCATGAAAAGGCACTCAACACTGCCTTAGTCAAGAAAATGAATGAGCTTTGATCACAACTTCTGAAGCAGCAAAAGGATATGAGTGTTGCTATGGATGAGGGCAAATTACTGTTGAGTAAAATCTACCAACCCCATCTATTTTGTGATGATGTGCTTAAACAGAAAGATACACTCCAATCAGAGTTCCAGGCATACATCAGCACCTTCAAGATGCCATATGATTCATTCACTACATATGGGAAAATAGTTCATCATTATCAGCTTCAGACTGCCAAGATGGACTCAAAGATCAGCAACCAAACCAAAGATTTGCAAGAGCTTCAACTGGTCTTATTGCCAAGACTGCAGATGCTTCAAAAATGTTTTCTCAACTTGGAAGCCATCATGGTAACTCAAGAGATGAGTACCATTGATGCAATGGAAGAACTGGTATTCCAGATGCAGACTGAAAGTGAGGTTTCTACCTCATTACTTGAGTCATGAACATTGGCCACGAAAACATTTATGCAGGACTTTAAATCTATTTTTGATAAGTTTCATTCCTTATTGTCATGAACATTTACTCTATTTTTATACATAAGGAAACAGGGGTTATTCTGCATTACTTTGTCATTGTTGGCAAAGGGGGAGTAGTGTACATTAAAATTTTGGTGAATGTTACCATTTCCTGTACTTTCATGTCACCATTTTGGGAAGTAGTATACATTGTAAATTCTGCAAAAGGGATAGTGTATATGCTTAGGGGGAGTAATTTTGATTATGGCAATTTTTGTTGTAAAAACACTTAGATGTCAAAATTTTCCTAAGTGTTGCCATCAATGCCAAAGGGGGAGATTGTTGACATTTTGATGATGTTTTGATTGTCATTGATGGGCACACACTTTCTTGATGTATGAGTTATGACTCAACCGGTAATTGATCCAACCGGTATTATGTATTATTGAATGTATAGTCTTTAGACTATCGGTATTTTGCAGAAGATATTTACCAGTCACAGATTGACCAAAGAGCTCAAGCGGTATGGATACCTCAAGCGGTTCGAGGAGATCAAGTGGTACGATGGACCCAAGCAGTAGTTAACGTTTGATCGGAACACTTTGATCTACCAGTCTTCATTTTTGTCAACCGGTAATCGGTATATTGTGTTAACTAGTATTACTCTGTGATGAGTTACCAACTGGTATTTCTGTAATGTGTGATGAGTTATCACCCACTGAAACTTTGGCGGTGATTTTGTGTCATGTTACCAAATGTGTCTCGATGCACTAAACCTAGGAACTTGTAATCTAATCCTATTGGGCCGACATGAAATCAGTTTCCTTTAAAAGGATATCATGTCTAGGGTTTATATGTATGAGATAGAAAAGAGATGTGTGATAGAAGAAGACTGAAGTAATGCTGAAATGCATTAACAATGAGCTATCAAGGATCTAATTAAGCAGACTGTGCTATTAGCTAGATCACTCACTTGTTGATTACTCACATCTTCGACAAGTCTGAAACCCTTAATCGGGTAGGCCCAACAAATCCTTTGTAAATCCTCTAACAAGGTGGTTCACAATTGTGGATCCGAAATCCTCTAACAAGGTAGTCTTTAATAGGACTTATCTCCTAACAGAGATCTAGATTCCTAATAGGATCTGTTATGGTGAAGAACATTGTATGACCTTAACCGGTCTAGTTTCTATTCTGTGGATAGTTACTCATGAGTTTCTGCTCACCATGGTTTTTCCCATTTGGGTTTCCACGTCAAATATCTTGTGTTATGGTGATTGTGCTCTTGTGGGCAAATCCTTTGTTTTCTATTTGGTTTGCATTTATCTTAACCTGTTTATTAGTGAATCTTCTATACCGGTTATCTCCTAAACTGTTTAGAAGTTTGTTTACAATATTTTTTGGTATACTAATTCACCCCTCCCTCTTAGCATTCATCAGTAATGATATATGCAATAGAAGTGAAATGTACAACATACACAACCAAAAGAGAGACACCATATTTTTATACATGGAAATCCCAAATGGGAAAAACCACGAAGGGGGTTAGCTCTCAAGATAATATAACTAGTTATATGAGATTATAAAAGGCTCATTACAGAGGGCTCACTGCCTAGATTACAATGGCTTACTACTAAAAGGATTATTGCCAAGAGAAATAAGAATGAATTGAGAAAATTGCATCTACATATGCATGGTATCAGTTCATGTTAAGCTTAGACAACACATCAAATACTTTCAGTAGATCCAATTAAGAAAATTTGCAACTCATTCGCTATCTGCTTGCTCCAATCCAATCACACTCAAAAATACTATCACACTAAATTTGTCCTTCTTCTTCACTCTATCACTTACCACATTTTCTTTCACTTACTCTATCACCATACATACAAAAACATAATATGAATATGCATATATGTGTGTGGTATTGATAAGAATATACATCAAGTCGACCTCAATAACATTTTCCCAAATGATGCTCCAATGATCAAATCACATGCTACAATCACCAGAGAAAAACAACAACACAAATATTCAAGGTCAGCTTGACCCGGAATCAACATATCCTTGAATTTATATAATAACATGCTACCAAAGTACAAAGAACATAATCCAACTCAGAATTACAAGGTTAAAGACATGAACAATAGATCACCAGAAGATTATCATTATAAATCAAGAAACTGGAGCACATAGAACTGCCAAATACTGCACAACCGAATATATCTCTAAAGCACAACATCCAGAGAACCAAAACATGAATTAAGAAATCTTAAGCAATGACAACCAACATACCAAAATATGCTATCATATATGCAACGGGACAACAGAGAGCACTGCAATCTTGAAAACTCTCAACTAAGTACCAACAAACTCCATTATCATTATTGTATAAACATCTGGAGCATGAAATCAACTGATACAACCATCACTAAAACTCAAGCACCATGGAACACATCCACATGCTAACAACATATATTTTCAGAGCAACAAACATATATGCAATACAACAACAACAAATAGAATCTCCATCTTTATACATACATACTTATCTTCCACTGTTTTGCATCATACATACCTATCTTCCACTGTTTTACATCATATCCAAACCAATCCAGATCACCAGGTTTGACATCAATGACAACTAAGACATATATTTATAACATACACCTACAACAAAAACTTCCCAAAAAACTAAAGTAACCCAAATCCACAGACTACTTTTGACTTTTAATGAGATCCCAATTCTTTTCTACGATATGGAGGTTATTCTTCCAATTTGTATCATCAAGATGGCATTCTTTGGGATCCTCCCCTTTCCATGTACTTGAACTTGTATTCTTCTTGTGCTTCTTCTTTAGTTTTCTCTGGCTAGAGACCACCCCCATTACCGCCTTTTACATGATCCTGTCAATGATTAGGGTTAGGGAATTTACTCCATGCATTAGAAACTTTTTGTCTACTCTAAGGCCCTCTTCTTTGGATTCAAGGTCTTTTAGTCTAACTTGCAATTAGAAACTTTAACTTTAAGGTTATCCATCATTTCATTGTTAGTAGTAGAGGTAGTATCTATAGATTGGGTGTTCTCATATGTCCCCTGTTCCTCCATGATTTCTATATCCCGCATCCCAATATCTTCCTTCATATCATCTCCATCCTTCTAGACAACAATGTCTTCTTCGAATTTCTCCTTTTCAATTTCATAGTCACTACTCTTCAAATCCTCACTATTATCACCATTCTCTAGGAGAAATTCTTTTTCAGACTACGACTCTAAATTATCTTCCACCTTTAATTTTTCTTTAATATTTATGCCCTTTCCTTTAAGTATGGAAAACCTTCGGCCTCCCTAGCTAGTTTTTTGTTTAGAATTATCTTTTTTGTGAAACTCTTCTACAATAGGTTCCATATCCATATCATCCAAATCAATTGTGACATTTTTGGATTTTCCACCCTAGTCCATTTTCTAGTTTTGGAATCCCCTAGTTTAGGGCCGACAAAATCTCATTTCTTAGGGGTCAACTTAAAGAGTTCATCATCCTCCTGAACCATGCTAGGGTTATTCACTTTATTACCTCTTTTCTTCCCTAATAAACTACACTTATCAGGGGAGCACACCTTACTTTCAATCAACTTGATTGTGCCAAAGCTATGGGGATTTTTAGGGTATTCACCTTGAGTAAGAATCCTATTACTCTTTGGGGTAAGACTAGACACATAGATATGCAAGAAAAATATTAGGCCTTGGTCTAATGGAGGATTAACACCTTTAACTTCAATATTAGCACACAGGGAAGTGAAAAGGAAGAACATAATATTAATAAACTTCTTTTGTTTGATATGGTTCAAAATAGGAAAATGGTACCCATGAATAAAAGTGTAACGACCTTTTTAAGGTAAAATAACACATCACATGATAGCTTACAAGGGAATAAGGGGAAGGAAGAACTGACCTATTAAACCCATTATGTAGAATAACAACATTCTCTCCTTCAAAAAAATATTCATAAAGAGTGTGTAATCACAACAACTTTTCTTGACAACTTATAATCCTTCTCACTTCAAACCCATCACTTTAGCAATTAGCTCTGAGGTGACCTGAAATTTGATGCTACCAATCACCACTTCCCCCTTCTTCTAGGAGTTGCAAAATTTGGTAGATAAGATCCAGTTATAACCCCTCATGGCTTCAATAAATGGAGTCAAGCTAGCCTCCAAAAAAAAATCTCATAGTTTCTCATTTTTCTTAAATTCATCGGAATGTATAGGATCAGAGTGCTTCGAAGGACCCCCATTGTAATTTTTATGTCATAGCTTGAAGAGGCCCTAGCAATAGAACTAGTATCGAGTAGATGCAAATTAAAAATGAATAGGGAATCTAGAGGTTGACTTCTATAATAATTTTTGGGAGATACACAATCACATAATGTCTTTGTTATCACACAAACATAATATTTTTTTATCACCCTTTCCTTTCCCCAAGGCAGACCTCAACATATCTCACCATCATTATAGTTACTAATATTTAATGAATTAAGATGAAGTTTTTCTTCAGAAGGAAAGTATTCCATATCCGTAATCAACATGGCAAGGTTGCTCATGCTGAAAAGACATCCTCAAACATAGTGTTGTTATTGATGTCTTGAAGGAGTTATGAGGAGAAATAATGTGATTAATGTTAAGGTATTTTACATCGGTTTTAGCTATTACTAAATTTCTACCATGTTTGTGGATTTTTGGAACTATATGTGTTATGTTCCTTAGGTTTGTTTCTCAAAAGTGGTATTTGTACATAGTTGCACTGTCATGATTTTTGATATAGTACATTAATCACAGTTGAGTATTTTGGCTTGTAGGTTGGATGGTAAGTAAGGTTACATAGGAATAAATATATTCAAGTTTTAGAGGATTTGATCTAGAAGACAAAAATTTACATGTGACAGAGTGCACACTATGCTAATTTATTGACTATGCAAGAGTAGTTGTTGGATGTGACAAAGAAAGGAAGTATGTGCTAGTTAGAGGAAGCATGTGAAGGTAAATTGGGAGAAATTGATTTCATGAGGGGAAATTCATAGCGCGTTATTACTCCTATTGTAATGGTGTTTTCCATAAGATTGAGCCAACTATGTGTTTATTGATGTTTAAATTAAGGGATTTATTCTTAGACGACATGTAGACAATGCAAATGGGTTTGAGGATAGCATGAAGATGTAAATAATCAATTGGAATGCATAGATATTTTTTATCGTTTCCATTGTAGTGTGTGTGACTAAAAGATATGTGATGAGAAGAAGGTGGTGAATGAGTATACATTGCAAAGTGTGTGAACTAAGATGCAATATCACATGCATTGAGAATGTTATGAAGTAGATTAGATTAATTAGATGGTGCAATTTAATTTTGTAAGGTCTGCATACTATATTTGTTTATTTCCTTTGTATCTTCTTTGTATTTGAGGTTGGAGCCTCACAATTTGAGTTGGTTCTCAGTGGCTGAGTTGGTGCTCAATTCTTTGGATTAGGGGATTGATGTCTCATGTAGGTTAGTTCCTGCAAATCAAATTAGGGAAATTGGTGTCTTTCTATTAGGTTATAAAACTTTTGGTTTGGTGTCTATTAAATTATTATAAGTTCATTTTTTTCGTGAGGCTGGATTTGGGTAGTAAATCTAAGTAGCTATTCTCACCATGGTTTTTCCATTCTAGGTTTCGATGTAAATTTGGTGAACTCTTGTGTTGATGTGTTGATATTCTTATCTCTTGCATAGTTGTATTGATGAAATTATATGATGCGATAATGGTTTTAGTTGTATATAGTGAAAATAAAATGATAAAACTATTGTAAAACCAACAAAGATTCGACCACATAAAAACCCTAGTTCTACAATTAAAATTCACCATACACCAATAAAGAACCTAAAACATGCAAAATATAGAAAGATTATACCATTCACATGTTTGGTAGGGCTTCATCTCCATTCTTTTCTATTTCCATTGATCTTGTTTGATATGATTTCTCTTAGATTTTATGTGTGCACAAGAGCTCAACAAAAAATGGATTGTGGTTGTGTATATGCTTGAGTGATTGATTAATCTCATGAACATTAGTTGATTAGACACATTCGTTAGGGTTGTGAAAGGATTAAGGAATTCTCTTATATTGAAGACACCTTAGCAAATGGAGGGATAGGATCAAGAGGTAAAAGGATTAATGGTCGGCTAGGATTAAAGGGTAGGTAGGGAAAATGATAAAATAATAATAGGGTGGTTAGAGGTAAATTAAGAGATAAATGACAAGTGTCATGGAGGGAAAAAGATAATCAATAATTAAATAAACAAAGTTATATTTAATTAATAGAAGAAGTGGAACCAATTAAACATATAAAATATTTATTTAATTTAGGGAAAGGATAATTTAAATAATTTTTTTTATTTTAAATATGCAGGGAAAGGCTAGAAAAGGCTTAGTGAATTAATTAAATAAATAAATAATCTATTCAATTAATATATGGATTAGGATAAAATAATTAAATAAATAAAATATTTATTTAATTAGGCTAGGACAATTTTAGGTGTCTACATTTTGCTCCTCTTTGTGACAATGCAGCTTGTCACATTGGCTCAAAGAAGATAAGATTGATTGATACAAAGTTTGCCCTAGTATGAGAGTGGTATGCCCCCTCGGGAGATCGAGTGATTTTTTTTGAAAAATTGGAGGAAATCCCTTGAAAAGAAAGAAATGTTAGAAAGGGATAAGGATAAGATGACAAGGTTAAGCAGTTGAAAACTGGACTTCAATGGTATCAATGGGCAAACAAATGGTGGTGGGAGGCGAGAATGACCAATTAGGGTTCCACAACCTATATATAGAAGCCACGGGGAGAAACATCCTCATTTGCATCCACACCATTTGAGAGATCCAAATAACAAAGCATCCAAAGAGCTTAGAGGACCAGTTAGCAGATTACATTGCTTTGATCGAGTCTGATGATTCGAGCGGCCTCAGACATGGGTGAGCTAGTATGTACCCCAAACTTTCTTGTGCATTGTGCATTTATTACATATTTATTATACTAGAATGTAGGGTAGAATGTAAACGCAAAAGTAGGGTTTTAGGTTCTAGGCGAATATATGAAGCATTAGGGCATGCATATGAAGTGATGACGTGTATATGATATGTATTTTTCATATATGATTGTAATCGCTTATGCGTTATGGATATCTGTGTATGTAAGGAATTTAGCATATATATATGTTATGTTGTGTATGTGTCTAACAGTGTCTTGTATATGTGCAAAAGCACATATGTGCTGGATAAAACTAAGTATGTGTTGTATTGTTGTGTATAGGCAATGCCTTATCATGTATGGGTCAAGAATAGGCAAAAATAAATAGTTCTATGATAAACATGCATTGTCAATTAGATAAACCATTGAGATGATAAACTCAAATAGGCTCCCTAGGAAGGATAAGATAAGGTTAGGGCAGGAACCAACAACTATGTGATAAACATGAGCAGCTGATTAGATAAATTATCAAAGTGATAAATGATAGCAAGTGCCCCTAGGAAAATGACATGCTAAGCAGATCTAGGATAAGTCATTGGATTGATAAAATCTAGTGAATGCTCCACCAAGATGGGATAAAGTACACTGCGATGAACATATACACTCATAGAAATAGCACCATGTGATAGACATAAGAACTATTAGGATAGAGCCTGATGAGAAACACCATGTGATTAACATAATTACTACTAGGCTAGGATAGGATAGGTATCACTATGTGATAGACATAAGTACTACTAGAACTGATATGATTGGTTTGGTATGAATGTAGTCCAGTATCTAGCTCAGTTGGAGTCACAAGAGAGATTTCCTATGACATAGAAGCTATGGCTGAACCTGATAGAAGAGGACCATATAAAAATAGCGGCTATGGGATTAAAGTTATATCATGTTCATTACTGAGATTCGAGTGAATATGAGACTATTGATTATGCTTGCAGAGAGATGGTACTTTGAGACATGCTCCTTTCATTTGTCAACCGGTGAGATGTCAATCACTCTCAAGGATGTTTACAGGATATTGAGGATACCTATCACATGAGAGTTGGTTGTCTATGATCATGATGGGGATGTGGATTCTTTGTGGAGGGTGTTTAGGGATCCAGATCGGGGGAGGACACTTGAGTTGGGAGGCTATGTACACTAGTGGAAATGTGAAGGAAATGGTGGTGGGTGGGATCATTAGGGGGTTCTTATGTCCTAATAGGATGACTCAAGGGTTGGTGAATAGATGGGGGTGTTGGAATCAAGGAACACTAAGAGGGGGGGTGAATCGGTGTTCTATTGGTAAATAAACTTTCAAACTTATTCTCAAACAACAAGAAGCAAATGAAGGAAAGTAAAATGCAAAAATACAAGATAATCAACCACAGAATCATAACACTAAGATTTTTACCTAGAAACCTGAAAAGGGAAAAACCATGGTGGGATTTGAACCCACAACATTCCTATACTGTGATCAGAAGTACGTAAATATTACATGAAGGGAATGCACTTGCATTTAGGAACACTTCCTAGAACAAAAGGTTCAATTACAATATGGAAGTCTCGTTGACTTACAAATCAATTACAATGATGACTACAATGTTTGAACTCCAAAATAGCATCAAACAATTCTTGGATGAGTTTCGGTTAAGTGCATAACATCTAACTGCACCACCTCTACTACTATTCTTTGTTTCGCTTCTTAGTCAGCTACCAGATTAAGAATGTGCATGTGAAACTACACCAAATAGGTTTCTCGATCACAACTCGTTCATATCCTCATCCAAAAAGATCTTCTACATTAATTATATATATCTGCAACCACAAAATAAACATTCATTAAGTCGGCCAAGCACAATATGCAATGTAACATGTAACCAAGTGTTGGCTAAGATTGGATCACCAAAACATATGCGGATCAACCAAGTAGCATCCAAATGATTTTTATATGTCGGCCCTATCATTCCATGCATGAATCTAACCACCGCAATCACCACAACAATTCTGGACCAAAACTACTCTGCTTATCCTGAAATACCAAAGACATATTACCAGATCACTTTCTCCACTAGATATCAAAATCCATGACTATTAGATAGGATTTCCATGAATATTTTCCATCAATGAAAACCCTAATCCATTATCCATGCACTAAAATCCACCGGATGAGTGTCAATTTCCAACAATATCTACCGGATCAAAAATTCTAAGGTTCCCCCTTAGATCAAAATCTCCAAAAACCTGTATCATCCTATACAGTTTTACTCTACTCTCCCATTTTGATAGCAATGCCAAATATGGGGTACTTACAACAAAACTTATATATAGGGGTATATATCGGGTATTCTCATACATACTTGAAGAAATATGCAAAAATGGTCTTCAAAAATCCTAAGTGGGTATCCCACCCATTATTCAAGTTATCCAAAATTGTCATGAATGTACTGAAAACATAGGCATAAATCTCCACATCTTTCAATTCAGATGGAATAGGTTGAGCCATTTTCTTCAAGCAATCAACTTTGTTACTCAACATGGTGTCCATCTGGAGAGAAATAAGGTTCAAGAGCTCACCAACTCATCTCAGAATTCTCTTCTTTTTTGAATTAAAGCTTGACATTTGATTAGTAAGAGCCATCACTTGACCTTCTATACTACTGGCGAGGGCAACATTTGAATAAAATATCTAAGATTTACTATCAATTTTGCCATGGAAAACACTTTTCTACTTATCAATATCTATGATGAACTTGGACAGTGGAAGGCATGAATTGTATATCTTCCCTCCTTCACTTAGTGCATCAAAGATAGTCTGTAGTCCTTTATTTAATCTAACTCTGTCATCTTTAATCATTTTCTAAAAGGTATGCATTCTCAACTCTTTGAATCTATCTAATACCTTCTTGGTGGTTGCCTTCTCCAGTGATTCAAAATTGGTACTGATATTATTAATTAACTGTAAAATCTTATCGGAGGGGTTAGAGTTTGGATCTAGTTGCACTTCCAATACCACCTTTTGTAAAACACCTACTGGCATCTCAATCAACTTGTTGTCCTCCGTCTCATATTTCACTAAGTCTTGACTAGCTTGGGCATGGACTGTTGCAGCTACCATTAGCCTTTCTATCGGGGACATTTTTCCAATATCAAGAGGTTAATCAAAATTAATGGAGATATGTGGGAGAACTCTTTTCCCTTTGTCCCTAGAAGTGTCAATTACCATGACTACTGGGAAATTGTCAGTTTTCTGCACTCCCTTCTCCTGTTTCTTATCATGTGACTAGTCCTTCTCAGCTTCTTCTTTTCCCGCATCCTATTCCTGCTCAGTAAGAACTATTTCTTTATCCTTAACCTATGCACCGGTGTCACAACTTGGTGCAGTATCATCTTTAGGAGTCTCTTTGAGTCTCTTCACCTTTCATTTCAACCATCTCTGGGTGATCAACCGAAGGATTTTGGATGCCTGGTGTCCCAAGGGTTGAATGGGTTTAGTCTACTAGATGATAGGTATCTTCCTTTTGAGATTAATTATCATTAATTGGCATCTGATTTATCTTTAGAAACTTTTTCCATCTCCTCGGTTTCTTTTCTTACCTCTTCAACCCTACCAGCTATGAGCCTATTTACTCTATTTTTGCTTCTGAATTATTTCTAGTTGGATAGCTCCATAAGTCTATCAACTTCTTCTTGAGATATGCAAGCACTGATATTTATTAATTCACGCTCTTTCATTTCTTTATCAAGTCTGCTTGCAATTAGCCTTCTAGCATCAAGAATATTATACAAATCTTTCAGAATACTACATTCTAATTCAATTAAAGACTTCTTGAAGTTATGCAGATGCAATGCAATAGCTTCCTCAACTTCCCTTTGCTCATTCTCATCAAAATCATCATAGTATATACTGATATTCTTAAGATTACCATCCTTAACAATTTCATCAGTTAGCTCTTTTGCATTTAATGGAGGAATAAAGGTATATTTACCTTATACCTTTCCGAATTCAAGGCCCTTATCAAATTTTGTTCTTATCCTTCTTCCCCTTTTAAGCCTATCAGTCAGAGAGGGTTCTGATTGACTTTTCTTGCTTTATTGAGCACCACCAGACTGTGGTTTCCTAATCACCCTTACAAATTCTCCTTTCTTCTTAGTTTTTTTTGCTTCCACATATGACTCTATCTCAGAAGCAACAGAAGATATAGCTACAAAAGTTCTCTTTGATTTCTCCTTCTGCTTCAATACTCCTTTCTCAGATGAGCTTTGCCTATAGAAGGCTTCACCAGAGTAGGGGAAGACTTAGTCTCCTTAGGCTTTGACTAGGAGGGAACCAATTCAACCTTAGGCTTCTTTGATTCCTCTTTAGCTTCCATTTGTGCCTTCTTCTCCCTCACTTGCTTGACTACCTCTCTAGTGAATCCCATTTGCACAGCCACTTCCTCAGCCATTTTAGATACCTTTCTTTTTCTTGTCAGCTGGTTGAATTTCTCATGTAACTCCATATCCTCCTCCTTGGAGGTGCCAAATCTTGGTTCATTTGAGTCCACCAGTTTCCTCAGAAGGTGTTGAGCATAAACCTCAAGTGTTTGGGCATCAAACTCATATCCCATTGGCAAAATCCACACAGTTCTTGATTCTACTGCCTCCATATGACACCGGTCTTTGTCGACCATGAAGAAGATAGATTTTTCATACTTCACCACTTTCTTAGAAATCCTTTCCCTATCCTTCATTCTACTTGGAAGGTTTTAAATAAGCTCCACAGGGTAGTTGTCTAATTTTCTTTGTTTCCTAATCTCTACAAACCTTGTTTGATCTGAGAGGCCAGCGGTAAGTCATAATCCCATTGGACTCTACCTGTCCCGGGGATCTCATTCATGAAATACAAGGCTATACAAACAATTAGTGAATTGAATTTGAAAACATTCTTTTTGTCATTTTTAATTTTCTTCAAGTTTCTCAGGAGCTCTTCAAGAAGAACGATACATAGATCATACTACATATCCTCTTTTACCATCTGATAGGCTACATATATCATTGTACTGGAGACCAAATTCAATCTTCTAGACTGATAAACTTTGTAACCAATAATATTAGATGAAAATCTGACATCATGCTCCAAGATATCATCAATTGTCATGGCCTTGAGCTGTCAAATTGAGCATTGATTAGCTTTGTAATGGTAGGTTTTGTCACCTTCCTCAAATTGGGTTTCCCACTAGTTTGATTCAGGCATGTGACTACATGGATTACCTGCTTGGTTATCTTGTAGGGTCTATCCAACCATATTAATTCATCATGGACATGGCTCAAAATGTACCTCACTCATTCATCTTCATCGAATATAGAAAAGTGGAAGAACTACGTGAAACCCTTCCTCTGCAACTGTGCATATTCTTGCTTGGGATTTCCAAATTCATCCATTATTCACTTAGTATATAGGGTTAGGATGTCCTTATTTCTATTTTCCTCAATTGAAAAGTGAATGTATTCCCTCACATCATCAAAATGCAAAACTCCATAGGGAACAGACGAAAAGGCACCATTGGGGTCATCCTCAATAGACTTAAAAGGATGTCTTTTGAATTGGGGTCTTTCTCTCTCAGAGACTTCTACTACCAAAGGTGTATCAATAGAAGAATATTCCATTTCAATAAATTTAGGGTTCAAATGCTTTGGTAAATACCTTTTTCTTCTTGTCATATGCACAAAAACTCCTTGTCGGATGAATTCAAGCTTTTTGATCACTTTGGAAACTGGTTCACCTCGCTCTGCAACTTCAACTCTTTGTTCACAATGTGAGAAATGATTCATATTTTTCTCCTTTTAATTTTGCAAACCCTAACTTTAAGTTGGAATAAATACCACTGTAAAGTTCAATCGGATGTCTTGTTCAACATACTCCAATCAATTGGATGTAAAGATCGACATGAAGAATTTTGGATAATCATCTCTAAGCATCTGTAATCAACCTTGATCGATTACAGATTTCTCCAGGGATTCTGCAAGATTGTACATGAAGATGCCACCTCCTAAGGCTAAATGCCTTAGTTACCGGATGAAGATCCTACACCGGATTCAGGTGCAGATCCACTATCTGCCTTGGATTCATCTTTTCTAACCCACATCTTCTCATGGTTTTTCTTGATCTCTTCTACCTTTGCTTTGTCTTTCTCATCATATTTCCCTTTTTTTGTCGAATCATTTTTCTTGCTTCTACAATACTTAGCAATGTGACTGGTTTTGTTGCATGCATGACAAACAACATTTCTCTGCATAGGTCTGAAAATCATCTGATTTGGTCTCATCTTGCATTGGTTAGAGATATGTCCAAACATTCCACAAGCATAACATCTCTTTTCTGAAAATTATTCATTACTACTCTGCATATGTTTGACTTGTGTCCAAAATTATTGCATATGAAACACTGACTGGTAAAGGTAGGACCATTGTTCATATTATTCATTTCATTATTCATCCTACTTCTGCATTTGTTTTCCATATGACCAAATTTATTGCAAGTAAAACATCTACCATTGAATTTATGGGCATTAGGTTGTCTTACTGGTGGTTTCTTGCTCTTCTTATGATTAGGCTTTGCATTGCTTTGTCAATATCTGAAAGATTATCCTTTCTCAAATCTGAGTCCATGCATCTTTTCCATGTCTCTGAATTTCAAGCATTTCATCAAGCCTTGCTGAGCTACCATTGAATTTGTCTTCGTATTCATTTGCAGTAGCAAGTTAATCTCTTAGGGCAACAATTTGTCTTTCAATTTCTTGACCATTATTCCTTGATTGTGTTAACTCAAGCTTCAACTGATCATTCTCATAGGTAAGCCTGAAGCATTCCTTTGATCTGTCTCTCAATGATTGAGTCAATATTTTTTCATTCTTCTTTTGATCTTCAATCTCCTTAGTCAACGTCATCACAATGGATTGCATCTCATTCTTCAATACAACATTCTCTCTAGCAATCTTATCACATTCATCAGCTTTGTTCTAGTTTTCCATGCTTTGATCTTCTTTCCCCTTCATCTTGTCCATCAACTCTTTCCTCTTGTTTTTTGAAGTGTTTACCCAATCTTTCACATCATTAATGAAATCTTCAACTGCATTCAAGATTCTATTTAAGTAACTTATTTCATTTCTTCCTACATCAAGATCCTCAAGTGCCACACAAAGTTGTCTCTGCAAACCTAAATCCATTGATTCAATCTTTCGGACCTTACTCAAGCGGTTAGGCTTCCTTAGAGGAATGAGGCTTTGATAACAATTGTTGGAATCAAGGAACACTAAGAAGGGGGATGAATTAGTCTTCTACCAATAAATAAACTTTCAAACTTATTCTCAAACAACCAAAAAAAATGCAGGAAAGTAAAATGCAGAAACACAAGATAATCAACCACATAATCATAACACCAGGATTTTTATGTGGAAACCTGGAAAGGGAAAAACCAATTGGAACCCATAATACTTATATATTGTGATCAAGAGTACACAAATATTACATGAGGTGAATGCACTTTCATTCAGGCACACTGCCTAGAACCAAAGGTTCAATTACAATATGGAAGTCTCACTGACTTACAAATCATACAATGATGACTATAATGTTTGAACTCTAAAATAGCATCAAACAATGCCTAGATGAGTTCCAGTTAAGTTAATAACATCTGGTTGTACCACTTTTTCTACTCTGCTCTGTTATGCTTCTCAGTCAGCTACCAGATCAATAATGCACACGTGAAAGTATGTGATTCCCGTATCCTCATCCAAAAAGATCTTCTACATTGGTTATATATATCCACAACCACAAAATAAACATTCATTAAGTTGACCAAGCACAATATACAATGTAATGTGTAACTGGGTGTCAGCTAAGATTGGATCACCAAAACACATGTGGATCAACCAAGTAGCATCCAAATGATTTTTATATGTTGGCCCTATCATTCCATGCACGAATATAACCACCACAATCACTGCAATGATTCTGGACCAAAATTGCTCTGCATATCCTGAAATACCAAAGACAAATTACCATATCACTTTCTCCACCAAATATCAAAATCCATGATTACCGGATAGGATTTCCATGAAGATTTTTCATCAATGATGACCCTAATCCATTATCCATGCACTAAAATCCATCAGATGAGTGTCAAGTGCCAACAACGGGAGGGATTCAGAGATGTTAATGATATAGAGTATGAGGTTTGCATGGCGTCCCTACATATTGGACCATTTATGTCGAGTTATATTAGTTTGTGTACCTAGACAGTTGCGACCTCAGATGCAAGGTTACATTATTACTGGTTTGGACCTATGAGAATATAGCTATGACTTGACCAATTTGCTTCAGATTCAAAGGACATAGGTAGTCATATATCCATTATTATTCTATGATCACTTCTCAGCCTTGGTTAGGGAAGTTGGAGTATTGGTACCGAGTTATAGATGATATTGATACTATGATGAGGCCATACTTGGATTGTGAGGTTTGGATGAAGGAAGAGACTGAGCTACCTTTTTGCTTCAGGACTAGATGTTTGATTGGGTGAACGCCTTATGTTTTGGACAGACAATTGCCAAACCAGGTATCTAGATAGTTCTATAGGATTCAAAAAATATCAAGGAGTTTTGGGGAGTTCGCTCCTATTATTTGAGAGTGGGTAAATTAGGGCCCTACATTGTCTTATGATATTGTAGTAGATGAGTTCTAGTTGCTTGTGCATATGCCTTGGGACCTTATGTGAGATGTGATTGATGCAGGTATGACACCCAATTATGAGGCTTATGTTAGGGCAGATCCATTGTTGTGTCTTACAGGTGTAGGAGAGACAGTACTAGGGTTGGATGATGAGGATGAGGATGATGATGATGGAGGGCCAAGATGGAGGAGGCAAAGGAGAGGAGGAGCAAGGAGGGTGGTCTGAGGGAGGAGGAGAGGATGGGATGATGGAGGCTGAGGAGGGGATGGAAAAGACAGAGCAAGTAGACCATTGAGCCCACTTAGAGGGAGAGGAGGATAGCCAGCACGAGGTGCCATATAGGGACAAGGACAAAATCAAGATGCCCCTCGATAGGAGAGGATTGATGAGGAGAGGGAAGATGTTGTAGGTGGAGATGAGGAGGATGAGTTGGCTTCTCTCAGAGAGATAGTATAGGGATAGGCAAATAATATAGAGGATTTGGAGAGAGAGGTGGCCCGACTAAGGAGAAATTTGTAGGAGGCCAAGGATGAGCGGGATAGGGCCATTGAGAGATACATAGTCATAGAGGAGGTCATCAGGACAACACAAGCCACATAGCAGGGGGACCCAAGATCAAGATATGCATACTGCATCAGGACAAGGGGTGAGATTAGCTATTGGAGGAACCTGCAAGAGGTTGCAGATCCTCCATACTTTAGGGAAAGTAGCTACAAACAAGCCTCATAGACCACTATAACAAGGAGGGACAAGAAGAGGGCTTCTAGTGGTAGAGTGATGGGGCCACCACCACTAGTAGAGTTAGTGAGAGGAGGGAAACAAGACCATCTAGGGGTTGGGCCTTTGAGAGATCAGATTCCATTGAGGCCTACCAACTTCAAGGGAGGGAGTTCATCATAGCTCTCTTAGGTCCATTTTTATTCTATTTTTGTATGATGATGTAGACACCTTCGAGTGATTTTGTAGTCATATGATTTTTGACATGATTGTATCAGGACACATTATTTTTTGATATATATATGAGAGACAACCCTATTTTGGTGGTGACAATATGCATGTGATTTTATGTGATGCATTTACTATGATGCAAATGTGATAAATTCTATGATGCAATATAATATTTATGAAATTCTGATATGATATACTAATAAGTGGTGTGTGCGGGATGTGATATAATTATACTTGTGTTCATGATATGATATATGTAGTTAATCTATTGATATGCAAGATGGATGCAGTTATTTACATGTATGATATGTATGATGCATGCTAACATGTGATGATGCAGATGAATAATACATGAGATACATATATTTTTGTTGTGTAATTATACTCAATCCTATTATTTCAGACTACACGATCTCCGGATAGGAAATGGAAAACATACAGGAAAAGTGAATGGAAGGTAGAGGATATGGAAGTAAATTGAGCTTAGGAGTACATTATCATCATTGATCTTTATTATGTTAGATGTGTTGTCACCATCTAGATATAAGTTCGACCTATATAGTCATTGTATCATTTGCATGGAGATGAGACAATCAGAGACAAGGAATGCCCCAGTTCACACTAGACTAACAGTGTCCTTATATCCTTAAACAAGCCATAATATTACTAAGAGATAATACACAAACAATAAATAGGTAATCATGCCCCATCCTTGCCTTTTTGGTCAAAGGCATCCCAAAAAATCTAAAAGACATGTCACCACAAAAGATCAAATCAAAAAGAAAATCAAAGACTTGACACTAACATAAACTGAAATCCTCAAGTTATAAGTGTATCTTGCCACATATGTTGACATATTTAATCTGGTCACAATATTATTATTCTGATAGAGGATAGATAATACTAAAAACCCTTGTTGTAGTCAAATTTTATCGAAATATTGATTTGTTGAAAGCTTACTGTTGCTTGTGTCTCATTTGAAACTTACTTATTCCACTAATACTTTATTATGGAGAAGAACAAAAAATTTATTGCGGATCGGTGATGCAAATGATCTTTTATTATGGATTGCGTGTGTAAAGAAGGAATGAATGAAAAAGACGATGCTCCTCAAAACATGTGATGCCAAGGTTCCACTCTCATCACTAGGTTTAGCATCTACCCCCAATTATAGATAGGAATTGATTTATTATGGGTGAAAGGAAAGGTGCAAAGGGTTTATTATGGATGGATAACCAATCTTAGGTAGATCAATAAGAAGCTATGATGGGGATGGACAATTTTATTATGGAGTGATAGGTTGTGAGTGTGTGCAAAGTGAAATGGTGAAATTGATTCCTAAAGGAAAGAGGAGAAAAGTATCTAAATATGATGTCAGTAACCTGGTTTTCACCATGGTACTTTCCTAGGGCACCACTAAAGTGGTTTTCATTGTTGGATGAATTTATTTCTCCTTAATTTTTTCAATTATTTTTTAATTTCTTTTTTTGTATTTTTTATTAATATACTCTTAAAAGCTATGTATAAAACCTGCAAAGGTGCATGTTGTTGATAGGATCATCTAATGGTTCCCCTTTTGGTGTTGATATATGATATACACCTGATCCATAGACTATTATGATGACATAAGGCCTAAGCCAATTTGGTTCAAACTTGCCCCTTTTCTCTTTGTCCTACTCATTTTTGGGTTTTTCTTTTAGGACCAAGTCACCTACCTCAAATATGTGAGGTTTCACTCTGTGATTGTAACTACGACTCATACATTATTGATATGATTTGAGATGATTGAATGTAGTTTGTCGATGCTCATCTAAAAATTCCAAATCTTGCAAGCAGAAGACCCTCTAGTCTTTGTAACCAATAAGATGCGTAAAGAGATCCGTAAAGATGGTAACTCAACCTCAATGAGAAACATGATAGACAAGTGAATAGAGAGTATCTCTAGTAGGTGTGCAAACACTTGTGCAATAGTCCCATAGTGTGGGATTGAGTAGAAGGTGTCGGTTACGACCAACATCATCAACTATTTGTTTAAGGATTTAAAAGATAGTTTTGTTAGATGCCTCAGCTTGGCCATTACCTTGAGGATAATATGCAGTGGAAAAGTGAGGGTGAATATGGAATCAGTCACAAAGTTCATGAAAATATTGATTTTTGAATGGAAACCCATTGTCAATGATGATGGAAAGAGGAACGCCATATCGACAAATGATGTAATTGAGGATGTAAGTTGCAATATTATTACCAATGACCCTAGTGAGAGGAACAACTTCAATCCAATATGTGAAATTCTCAATGGTAGTGATAATAAATTTATGGTCATTGGAAGATGGAAGGTGAATCTTTCCCATGAGATAGAGTCCCCATTGACAAAAGGGCCTCGGTGTAGCGATTAGTTGAAATTTTTGTGTTGGTGCATGAATTAGGTCTCCATGAATCTTGCATTGCTTGCATTTCTTAACAAACTGGTATGAGTCTTTTTCCATTGTTGGCAAGTAGTAACCAGTCCTCATAAGTTTCTTAGCTAAGGTTGAACCACTAGAGTGAGCCCCAAATATACCTTTGTGGATTTCAGGCAATGTGATTTGAGCTTCATCACTTTCTAAACATCTAAGGAGAGTACCATCGAGACCCCATCCTGTTGGGCCAAGAGTGCCCCCAGTGTTGTCGTTGTTGCTGATATGTAGAGTAGAAATGGTTTTCCTTGAATTGGTGGCATCAACACTGGTGGATTTAAAAGAGTCTTTGAGAATTTGTAAAGCCTATTGACATTTTTCATCCCACTTAAACTTTATGTTCTTGTGAAGTAGCTAGATGCTAAAAGGGATGACACTTATCTACTAGTTGCACTATGAATCTATGGATTGATGGGAGTTTTCCTTGTAATGATTGGATTTGATTGATATTATTTATAGGAGGCATCTCTAGTATTTCTCTAACTTTGGCTTGATCCACTTCAATACCTCATTGTGAGACAATGTAACCTAGGAGTTTCTCAGAGGTCACTCCAAATACACATTTCTTTGGATTTAATCTGGCTTTGTATTTATCCAACCATTCAAAAACCACTAATAAGATGTCCAAATGCTCTCCTCTTGTGATTGATTTTTCCAAAATATCATCTACATAGTCTTCCATGGTGACATATATAAGGTCATGAAAAATCGTTAGCATAGCTCTCTAATATGTGGCATCTGCATTCTTTAATCTGAAGGGCATGATGTTCCAACAAAAAGTACCCCAAGAACATGTGAATGTTGTCTTATTTTGATCTTCAAATGCTATCTTGATATAATTACATCCAGAGAATCCATCCATAAGTGATAATATTACATGGATTGTTGTAAGATTAATGATTAAATCAATATTTGGGAATGGGAAATCATCTTTGGGACAAGCCTTGTTGATGTCTCTAAAATGTGTGCATATCTTGATGTAGTTGTTTAGTTTACTGACATGTACAAGATTGGAGATCCATTCAGGATATTCAATTGGTCTGATGAAGCCAACATCCAATATTTTTTCAAGCTCAACTTTCACTAGTAGTGCCACTTGTGGATTCATCTTGCATGTAACTTCTATTTGACTGGCTTGGCACTTGGAGTAAATATTAAGTGATGCATAAATAAATTAGGATCCAATCTAGGAATATCTATGTATGACTATGAAAAGTTTATCTATCTCTCTTTGAAGAACTTTGTGAACTTTGGTCGCTCAATTTCTCGTCAATGATTGTGCAATAAAGATGTTGTCTAGTACTTCTTTTGTCCCAATATTTGTTTTGATGGTTCCTTTGATCAACATTGATTAATTTTCCTGATATGATGTCATGGGGAGAGTTTAAAACCTACCATCCTCTAGTACCTCAAAGAGTTTTTCACTATCAGATGCATCCTTTCTTTTTACATTTTTTGGGTCAAAAAGTGTCGCAGTGCAGTTTTCACTAAAAGACACATTCTTTGTTTTTATTTTGATATTTTTACGACTAGAAGGTTTGGAACCCTATCTAAAATATGCCACACTATTGTGTTCAATGATGTATCTTTCTTTATGGTCTTTGATAGGGATATCATCTCTTATGCCAAGGTAGTCAATAAAAGCCTCATCATTTTGGAATGTATTGAGTTATGGAGGCCCTTGTTTGTCCCATTCAATAAGTTGTGGATGGACGAGGGGAATGCCATTGATATGTTCAAAGTCAGAAGGTGTAAGGGTAAAGACACAATAATCTCCAGGTATATCAATATTTTTATTGGGGTCATCACTGGTACTCTCCTCATTAGCCTCAATTGTAAACAAATCTAAATCAATATCACTAGAAAGACACTCAACAATGGGCGTTCTAAATTGATTGTAGAGGGTTCAAGATCCCAAATAGTTTTTATCCATGATTGAATACTATCTTTCTTATCTTGGGATGTAGTACCTGATTATTTTCCTTGACCAACTCTAAATAGTTCTTTGAATTTCTCTTCTTTCATGGGTTCACCAGGTTCTCTAAAAGTTTCTACAAGTTCACAATCACTAGATGATTTATCAGAACCCCATTCCCATTCATTTAAATGTGTAGAATAATGTCTTTCTTGTTTTTGGTCATTAGTGGAAGCACGATAAGTGATTTGCAATGTTTCTTAGGAATGAAGACCATGTAATCTTAATGGTGCAAAAAAAGTCATTTTGTTTGTTGTTTCTTTGGAACTAACTCCAGTTGTAATTGTTCCACAATACCTATCTTTTGTAGGCCAAGAGGGCCTTTTCCATTGTATCTCATCTTTTGTAAAAATTTGAAGCCTTTTCCATAATTCTCAATTAGTATTGTGATATGGTCTTGATTATGTTCTTCTTTTGGTTCCCTATAAAGAATTTTGTAGATGTCTTCTTCTTCCATTTCACCCCCTTTCTTGAAGGTGGTGGGATCCCATTTTATGATGATTGTTGATACCTATTTTCAAGGATGTGTTCTATCATAATTATTGAGAGAGTCCATTAATTGTCTTAGATGCATGGTTTGATTTAGATTATATTCTCACATGCCTTTGTCCTTTAATTTTCCTTTAAGCTCTATTTGTTTGGAAGTGGAAGCTTCCAATGTTGTTGGATCGATGTATGCGTGAGATGGTGTAGCCTCTCGATTTATTGGGACTATTGTTTTAGGTCTTGGTAGAATATTGTTGAAATGTATGTAGGGATTTAGATCTCCCTTAACTATCATTTTAGTTCCATTGTGTGGAAACTTGATGTTTTGGTGATAAGTAGAAGGAACTGCTCTCATTTCATGTATCCATGGTCATCCCAAAAGTATATAGTATGTGAGGTCAAGTTTGAGGACTTGGAAAACCACACCCTTGGCTACTAGACCAACCCTTAGAGGTAGATTAAGTATTCCTTTTGATGAGTTTTCTTCATCATTATATGCTTTTATGGTGATCTTCTATCTTGAATCCACAACTTGTTCAGAGTATCCCAATAGTAACATAGTTTTCAATGTACACATATTGAGACTTGCTCCGTCTATCAAGACTCATTTAATGCGGTGTTTATGGAGGAAAGATTCTATTTGAAGTGGTCCATTATGTGGTTTGTGTGGAGATGAATCATCTACTTTAATTAATGTAAGGTAATGGTGGGTAGAAAGGTGTCCCACCATAGCTTGAAATTGGTCCACATTCAGATCGGTAGGAAAGGATGTTTCTCGCAAAATATTGTCCAAAATAGCATTGTGTGAGGGTGAAAAGTGCAAAAGGTCAAGGATTGAAATAAGTGTGGCTATCTTTCCCAATTGATCTTCAAGGTCATACTCATTCTTGGTAGATGATGAAGTTGTTGCTTTCGATGAAACACCTTGTAAAGTAACATTACCCCTTTGAGTAGTAACATTACATTCGGGGGTTTTGCATTTGATAGTTATGATAGATAAATGGTTATCCAATCCTAAAATATGGTTAACAGTGTAATCATATGACATATTGGTATAATTGGCATTGTTGTCTATTTTGGGAGCCTTACCCTTGTCATTTTTTGGGAATGGTTCCTTGAACATTGTATGCCCTTCACTAGAAGTGTGACCATCAATTTCTATTGTGCCACTGTCAATTTGATATTGTCTAAGATTCTTCAATTTGTGATAATTACTTGTCTTATCCCTTTTCTCTTGTGATATTCAAAAAAATCATTGTCATCCCACTATGAAGGCTTTACCTTTGGTTCAAATGGTTGATTATCTAGCAATGTTATGATTGTGTTTGCAACCAATTTCTTCAATGCAGTTCCAATTGGCTCTCCCAATGGAGTGTACTTCCTTTGAGTGTTCACTTGATTGTTGGAGCTAGATGAACTTTCATGGGGGAAAGTTAACTTTGGTTTAACCACATTAGCATCCACTACCCCATCATTAATTGTATTCTTGTTTTTGTTCCAAAATCGAGGTTTATGTTTCTCATTAGGATCATCTTTGGTTTCTTTAAATGTCTTGATGGTGCCTTGATAAAGGAGGACTTTCTAAACTATAATCCCTTCTCAATGAGGTCTTTGAATATAGACAAACAAGATTTTATAAGTTCATACCCAATGTCCTTGTTCACATTTTGGGTAGACATTTCAACCAATTATTTTTGTGGAATTGTTGGCAGCAACAATGAGGGAAAACTGAGAGAAGGGGTTTTCACTGGATCTACAAAATTAACCACAAATATAGATCTGATAAACTGCAGCAATAATTAAGATAAGAAAATTGATAAAACAACACACAACACCAAGATTTTGACATGGAAAACCCAGTGAAGGGAAAAACCATGATGGAAACCTACCCACAATAAGATGATACTCTATAGTAGTATGTGTAAATATTATAATGGGGAATGCAGATGCATTCAGGCACACAACCTATAATTCATTTCTCAAAAGATAATGACCTGGAAGGCTACAACCATGAGGGAAGTATCACTAACTTAGAATAAGATTTGAACTACAATCGGGAAGAAATGAACTGCAATAATAGCATCTCCAAATGCTTGATGACAGTATTGGTTAAGCATAATTGTCTACTCTGCAACACCAATCTCTCCTCAATCATAATGTCGTCGAAGGATGAATCACTTGTTTTCACATATACCACTCTTTGATAATGTAGAAACAACCTCAACACCTAAAT
This sequence comes from Cryptomeria japonica, assembly GCF_030272615.1. Taxonomy (NCBI): domain Eukaryota; kingdom Viridiplantae; phylum Streptophyta; class Pinopsida; order Cupressales; family Cupressaceae; genus Cryptomeria; species Cryptomeria japonica. Next base: position 457,375,613 of record NC_081410.1, on the reverse strand, counting down.
TACATGACAATACTACCTATTTATACAATTCATCAACCTTGGCAACAAGGTCGGCTAAACTCTCAACTCACAATTACAAAATTATATCACACGATACAAAGATCAACCATCGAACCAATATAATGATATACATAACATGGACCTAATTAAAATCTCCAAATACACAACACCACCGGAAATCACACCAAGATCAACCACAACATGCTACACCACCAAGAAAACCACATAGCACAAAGAACATACTGGATCAACAAAAACACCAAGAACTCTCACAAAAATCAATTTGTATCATCAAAACAAATAGGACACAATCAAGAAACACAAGCAAGCATGTATGATCATAAAAAATAGTTGCACCAACACCACTTATCAAATCTTCATCTATCAACATTTGAAACTCAAGAACACTCAAACATCAACAATTGTCATGAAGAAATATAACTTGCAGAGCACCAAATCATGAACCATATGAAATGAAGATACACAAGACCATCCCAAACAATCTCCCAAAGAATCATCTCAAGCTCTGGTCACACCGAAATATACCAAAGGAAATACTGAACTCTGTTAAGCATTGATCATAAAAGCAAACTGCAAAATTGGATCATATGGTGTGATCAATTAAGCTTCCCAGATCACTAAAACCAACACAAAAGAATATAGTGATACTGTAAATACTCCATACACCAAACCATCATCCCAATGAACCAATCTGCAATTACCAGAGCAGGAATATGTTGACATCAATGACACAACATATCCTAGCAGTAGCAATGTCCAACAGGAATATCACAAGAGCAATGACTAGCCAAACTTCTCTATCATTGCAAGAATGATGCAAAGGACTCTCCAATTTTATTCTTAGTATTACATAAAGTGGTCACCGATACATCTATTTCAATTTTGTATGAGAAGTGTTGTATAAAGGCCTATGCTAATTCACCCCATGACCTGATCCTAGGTAGAAGTTGTGAAAACCATTGCATGGCTTGTGCACCTAAACTTTGTGGAAATAATATCATTAGGTAGGATTCATCTCTTGCCACTTCTATGCAAGACTTGAAAAATTATCTAATGTGTTCCTTGGAATCTCCCTTTCCGTTGTACTTATAAAACCTAGGTGTCACAAAATGTGGAGGAAAAGGAGGCATTGATACACTTCTGTCATATAGATAAGGACATATGTCATTGATTGTGTATTCGTTTGTTGGCATTTGTATATTTGTGATCTGTTGTTGCAACTCCTTGAATTTGTTATTATAAGTCATCACTAGATGGTGCTTTCTCTCTTTGAGGTATTTCAATGCCTAAGCCACTAGGTGGAGAAGGATGTATGTAATGCATGTAAGGGTGATATTGGTCATTAATATGCTCATATAGAGGAGGAATACAGTTATTTCTATTTTAAGGGCCACTACCAGTATGGTATTATGATGAGGAGTTTTACGCCTAGGATGATTATATGTGTCATGACCATGGGAAAAGTTGGTATTGTAGGCATGATCTTGATTTTTGCCCCCAAATATAACATGTGGTCTCCTTGGATCATGATCTTGGGTATTCCCTTGTATGTTGGTATATGTATTGATATTCCTTTTCCCTTTTAAAGGATGACCATGGGGTTTTTCATGAGTGTTTCTAGCATCATTGGTATAAGCATCAGTGTTAGTCACTTTAGGTTTTTGAAACAAGGATGAGGGTGACTCGAGCATGAGACGTTCTCTTCTATTGCCACTATCATTACCACTAAGATTCACATTAGTTTTATTGGGATCCTCTTCTAAAATTTGTGACACATCCAAATCATGGAGTAGTCTTGCACCACTTTGCATAAACACTTGTAAAAAGTATTTATGATCACTTCTCATGACTTCCTCAACAATCTATTAAATTGTGCATCCAATATAGTGTCTTGAATATTTGTGGTAGTAATGGACTCATTATCATTTTATGGTGGATTATTGTGATTATCAAAGACTTGTGGGTTGTAAAAATAATCTCCATAAAACTCATATGTACTCATGTTGAGAGATATTAGAGCTTCTTCGGCTTCTCTTCTAGACCTTTGTGAGCGGGTTTCAACCATGAACTAACCTTGGCTAAAAATGGAGGATAGATGAAAATGTGAATACTATAGAAGACCAAGAGGATTATGAAATGGAAAGTGAATCTAGGGTTGCCTTGCAATGTCCAAAAATGTAAGTTCAAGATAAATGTGTTGATCTAAAGCAAGGTGTGGCTTCCAAAGAGATGATACACTCTTGATGAGGTAAGTTGACCTTAACTAAACATAGAAAAATGGTACCCAAGGTGATAGATTCGATGTGAGAACCACCTAGTGATGTGATGTAATGTGTTTGCAAGATAAGATGTGGACTACTAAATAACCTTTTGACTCTAGTTGAAAAGTGTATATGGAAGATTACAAATGATGTTTTAAAATGATTGAAATTGTATGAAAAATCTATGACAAATGATGGTTGACTAAATGAAATCTTATGGAAGAAGCCTTAGAAGTTCTTTGTGATCTTCAAACATAGACATAGTATGAGTTCACGGATGCATCAAAATTCCACTTATACGCAGCTTCAAAGTCCAAATATGTGTTTTCAGAGTTGATGTGCAATTCTCAGTTCTATTCAAATATGTGATAACAGATAACAAATAACAGATACATGCCAATATATGACATAGATTCTATAATATGAACACAGACACAATTTCACTATTAATGATGTTTTCTTAGTTTTGTTCAAATATACATCATAAAGATGCACACATGCAAAAATATATGTTGTATACATGCCATAAAATGATAGACATGATTCTGGTGAATTTTTTATTTTTGTCCAAATTTTAAAATGTTGAAAGTGACAAGATCTCAATTTTGATTGTCTTGTGACAAGAAAACACAACAAAGGCACAATGTTTGAAGGTGTTGTTGTCAAAATTTTGAGTGCAATGTGTATGTCCAATGGGCTTAAACAACCCAATTTCCATGGGTCTAAACACAATTGAAAACACTTCAAACACTTCTTAGCCTAATGACAAGGTCTCCTAATGGTAACCTCAATCCACAACCCGGAATATCCGTCGATTCAAATGTAGGGACACCTTGAGGGGTGTATACACTATTTCTTCTTTGCATGAATGGACAGATAGGGGCTACTAGAGCTCGAAGGATCACCCAATCACACTCTCCCTAGAAAGCTACAAGTAGCTTATTCTAAGCCAATGATTTCTATCTCATTCCATGAGAGCCTTATGGTGATTATCTTGGGCAAAAACTAGCTATCCCCTTGCACTGAAGCTATTGTGATGTTTGGTTAAAAAGGGGTGGACCACTAATCCAAGGTGTCTAATAATGTTTGAGGTATACTGGTGGCTATACATGTGGTATTTCACTCAATTAAGAGGCATCCCAACCCTTATAGATTTTTATGCGTCACTATTTTGATTAGACATCACACAAATACTAAGGGTGGCTTTCATCGGTATAACACATCAACACCACATGATAAGTGACTTCTGTAAAAAACTATAAATCATTTATATAATGGACCAAAATTAATACTGCTTAGCTCGTTCCCTCTCACTTGGCCTTAAGGGCTTCTCAGGAGGTGATCCCTCTAAAAGACAATAAGAATTTCTCTTACAACCAAGATCCAATGGAAAGCAAGGGGAGAGGATACTTTGTTATCATCTTAGGGTTCTAATATAAACACAAAGCATGCCAAAAGAACAAGATACTTCAAGAAAAGTTAATTTATGCCTAATGAAAATAAGGTGATCCTAATTAAACTAGGAAATGAAAATGACACACTCCTAAGTTACCCCTACAAGCAAATGATTAGTAGTTTCAAATGATCACCCTAACCTACAAGTAAACTTGTTAGATTAATTTTAGAAATCCCAAAACAAAATGTGAAAAAAGGGGCCTTCGATAAGATGATAGAGATAGCTGCACTACTTTGTTAGTCCACAAGAGGTTAGGACAAAAGAAAATCAAATTTGAAATCTAACCCTAATTGAAAGATAAAAAAAATACAGAAAACATAGACATTGTTATACCTGAAAAAGATGCATAAAGACCTAGACTGAGACCTGCAACCTACAAAATAGAACAAAGGACATATATGTGATAGGATATGTCACATATGTGATAACAATTATCACATACATGTTGAAAAGTCCCAGACACGTGACTCTATGAAACACAAACGTGAGAAAGCTCAACATAGACGTGAAAAGGAAACTTAAAATACCATCAAATCCCAAGACACAAATATGGTAAAATGATACACAAATGCAATAATGTAGCTCGCAGATGCAAAAATATGATGCACATACGTGTTTTTGGTGATCCTACAAAACAAAAAATTAGACAAAAACACAAACATGACAAAATGATGCGTAAAGAACTTTAGCCTATAATCGTTGCTAGTCTTATTTGCAACTCGACAACAAAACTTAAAAGTGCAAAATGATGCTAGAAAAAGGGACTAAGGTCCAACCGGACTGCCAAAATGTATATGGTGAAAATGGACTGATAAAACTATTATAAAACCAACAAAATCTAGCCACATAAAAACCCTAGTTCTACAATTAAAATCCACCATACACCAATGAAGAACTTAAAACATGCAACTTATCAAAACATAGAAAGAATATACAATTCACATGCTTGGTAGGATTTCATCTTGTTTGATATGATTTCTCTCAGATTTTATGTGTTTACAAGATCTCAACAAAGAATGGATTGTGGTTGTGTATACGCTTGAGTGATTGATTGATAGCATGAACATTAGTTAATTAGACACATTCGTTAGGGTTGTGATAGGAAAAAGGAATCCTCTTATATAGAAGACACCTTAGCGAATGGAGGGATAAGATCAAGAGATGAAAGGATAAATGGTCGGCTACGATTAAAGGGTAGGTACGGAAAATGATAAAATAAGAAGAGGGTGGTTAGAGGTAAATTAAGAGATAAATGACAAGTGTCACGAGGAAAAAGATAATGAATTAATAAAATAATTAAAGTTCTATTTAATAAATAGAAGAAGTGAGACCAATTAAATAAATAAAATATTTATTTAATTTAGGGAAAGGATAATTTAAATAATAAAAACTATTTATTGAAATAGGGAAAGGCTAGAAAAGGCTTACTGAATTAATTAAATAAATAAAAATCTATTTGATTAATAGATGGCTTAGGATAAAATAATTAAATAAATAAAATATTTATTTAATTAGGCTAGGACAATTTTAGGTGTCTACATTAATGTTGCAATAAGTTTCAAAGTAAAAGATGATATATATTGATTCACCCCCTCTCAATATGTCTATGTGCACAACAAATAGTATGTAGATGAGTTTCTATTTTTTGTATCATAAGAAGGCCTTTCCCCTATTGCTTTTGATATCAAAACAAACCTTTCATAATTCTTGCAAAGAGTCTTTGACATAGGAATAGTCATCATTGATAAAGTGCCATTTTGTGTTCTTCTAGTCTAGGAAAATATAAGGTTTAAAATCAACAAATAAATTGTGATTGATCATGATAGCTAAAAAAGAATAGATAACCCAACAAGAACTAATACTAAGTGACGTTTTATGTTGTTCTTAAGAATAATTGAATATACAGGTACACAACTATGTCCTTATGCTAAAATATATCCTATTGATTCCTTCCATACATTGTATGTATGCTAGACTAACACCTACTAATTTGTTCATTGAATATAAAAATAAATAAAAATTGCTAGTAATATATGAGAAAGGGTGTAACCTCAACAAAAAAAAAATTCATCTTCTACATTTAACCAATATACATCATCCATGATAAACATCTAAACTACATTATTAAACTTATTTCTATAAACATGAATAACAACCTACTAGATGGGTTGGAATTTGATGTAGTTTTAATTGTTGGGTAATTATTTATTGATAGAAAAATAAATCTCGTTAAATGGTTAAAATTGACGTGTAAAAGTATTAAGTGTGTTATCCTCAATTTTGGCTTGTTCAAAATTATGGGAAAGCCCCTACAAGTTTTGTCCAATTTGTAGCCCATGTGTTCTAAGCATGTTGATCGAGGTAAAATTTCATTGTCTCTATTCATGGCTTGACCCTCAAGAAATTATCTTGATTTGAAGTCTCAAGTTGTCAATTTGAAAGATTGAGCAAAATGCCTTTTAGGAGATAGTTTTATTTCATCTTTGTTGATTTTGGTGTCAAATCAGGTCCTAAACAGATTTTTACACTTGTATAGGTGTTTTTAGCATCAAATTGGGTCTTAAACCTAATTCTGCACTTGTGTAGTTAGTCTTGGTGTAGTTCAGATCCATAGACCCAAACTGCACCTGACTTGGTGCAGTTCAGATCCATAGACTCGAACTACACCTAACTTGCACTTCCACTCTTTCTTGGTGTTGGTCGGGTCTGTAGGTCCAACCTACACCATGATCTTACTCTTTGGTATAGTTTGGATCTATAGACCCAACCTACACTTGTTCCATCAAATGCATTGTTCAAGTGTAGTTTGGACCTATGGATGCAATCTACATTAGTTTTTTGTTTTACCCATGTGTAGTTCAGGTCTATAGGTCCAAATTACACCTAGTCTCGTTCTTCCCATTTTTAATGTGCGATTTGGGTCTACGAACCCGAGCTACACCTTTGATCTAAACTTAGCCTCTTAGTGTAAATCGAGTCTATGAACCCAAATTACACAAAATGCACACACATATAAATAGGGTTTATAGACCCGATTTACACTTGACCTTTATGATACAATGAGGGATTTTGTAACCTTGATGACACCAAATTCAGTAAATACATGATCTTGTTCAATGCAAATGACTAAGATGGTTGATGATCATCCTTCTCAAGTATTGATGATTTTTCTACGTTGCAATGCAATTCTTGTACAAATGTCATAACCATCTCCAGGGAAAAGGCAATAAAGTTCAAGAAGCAAGACTTCTATCTGCTCTTCCTATCATCCTCAGTGGCATCAAACATTGTGAACACTAGATGATTCTGAAATACATGCTACCTACCAACAATACGATGATTTTACGAAGAAGGATGATCATAATGTGTCTCTAGACACTTAGTCATTTTTATGCATCTCTAGTGTAGTGGCATTTTGCAATTTCAATCGACACCTTAGGTGTCATTCTATGTATGCACTAGTACACATATAGGATTGCATGTGTCCTAAGTCAAATAGGTCTCTACTTTTGACTTAGTTACAATTAATTGTAACTTTCCCTATTTTTGTGCATCATCCCTCTTCTACATATATGAGGGATCTTTTTGTAATAAGGATCTTTTGGCTAAATACATTGAAACTCTACAAAATTAAAAAGCTATCTAAGACTTTGAGCTTGTAGTGTATTCAAGGAAGTTTAATCAAAGAACAAAAGAAGTTGCATCCAATATTTGTCTTGGGACTACTTTGTCGTATGAGGGAATGTTCTTATGTCGTTCCTTTCTACTTTCTTTGAGATTAAATATTGCTTTGTGAAAAGTATCTGAGTTAAAAGAAATTAAGTGAAATATTGTAGACTTTATGTTATGATATCTTGTCGAAAAAGTTTATATTAGGTTATCTTGTAGATTTTGTGTTATGATATCTTGCGAAGACTTTGTGCTTACTATATATTGTAAACCTTATTTTAGTATTGACAATAGTCATTATTTGGGTTATAGTGGTTCATAGGACTTGAGTATCTGGAGGAGACTTTGAGCTCTTTATATACAAAAGTCTCGTCCCTTAAGTCATTTTTCAGAAAAGGAAGCAATGAAAGACTTTTTACTTTCATGGACACTTTGCTTCCTATTAGCATAGAATTTTAAGTTACTGCAAGTTATAATTGTTTTATTGTGAAAAGAATAAATTTGTTCCAAATAGAGAATTCGATAAAAAATTGTTCTGAAAAAAGAGAACTAAGTTATTGTATTATCTTGAATTAGTGTGAAGTTAGCAGGTAGATAAAAAGTAGATATAAATTGTAGTAGAAAGGGAGACCCTTCCCTTATAAATAGGAGAGACCTTATCTTGCCTTCTAAGAGGTATTGTCTCAAACACTGTGGTAAAAATCCATATTTTATAAGCCTCCCTGAGTTTACAAAATTTTCACCCAACAAAGTGGGTATGGTAGAATTTGTTACAAGTGTGGTCATCGTTGCACCAAAATATCGACCTGTTAATGCCCGATACAACCACTAGACTTATAGAATCCATATGAGGCGGTTAAGCCATGTCACAAACCTAAGCACTACACTGCACAACACAGGAGACCAAGGGCACAAACCTTACAACAACCCCCCCCCCCCCAAGTGCAAGCGAGGGGTTTGAACCTGTGACCAATCTCTGATACCACTTGTTACAAGTGTGGTTGTTGTTGCACCAAAATATTGACTTGTTAATGCTTGATACAACCACTAGACTTATAGAATCCATAGGAGGCAGTTAAGACATGTCACAAACCTGAGCGCTTGACCAAGGGCACACACCTTGCAACAGAATTACCTTGTAGACTTAGATAATGAGAATGTATTTGAACATGATGGAAGAGAAAGAGACTATGGAATTATAACCTAAATGTAGGTGCATTACAAAAAGTAGGTTCCATTGACGTGTGTTTTATGGCCACACCAACATAGAATAAAGTTTTTGAACAGTCACTTTATCCTCTCTTGATCAAAATCAGATGTATGATAAGATTTCAAAAATATCATATAACAATTTCCATCTTCAAAACTATCTCAAAATTATCGTTGACCATATTATACTATAATAAACCCCTTGAAAAATACATTTTACATAGGCATGTATAGAGGAGTGAGCTACAAAATCTACTATTTTGAGTCCAGTATTGGTTGTTCACCATTACCCACATTTCATCAAATGATTTGGACACCTCCTACTAAGTGAGTACTAGCTAAAAGGATCTTGGAAATAAATTTCATAAGTTATGCCTCTCTAGTCATATCGATACCAAAAATGGTAAGGTGACTATTGATGATGTATATCCTTGGTCTCTAGGTTGACTTAATTAGGATTTTATTTTCCAATTATAGAGAAAATTTTGTTACAAGGGCCAACTTGTAAATATATATAAGATAGATGGAGAAGGAATCTATAAGGGCACAAGTGGAGAGTGTATGTACTCTCTAAGACATAGATTGTTCCTCTCCTTATAAGATGATCACTAGATGATACATATAATGAAATGTGTATAAGGTAAACTTATCAATATTCTAACATGATGATAATCAATAAGTGTGAGATCTACCTATATCTTGATTAGTGGTACCCCATAGACATCGGGATTGTTCTTGCTAGTGGCATTCAATCCTTAGGGCTAATGGCATGCAACTGATAAATATCACATATTACTGTAGTTGTTTCAATGATTTTTAGTGGCATGCAAGTGATGAATACCACATATTACTATAGTTGTTTCAATGATTTATAGTGGCATGCAAGTCTTAGTAATAACAACATGTAGGTAATGGATTCCCAATACTATATTAGAGGGATGATTGATTTTCTCTAATGTAATACAAGTCTTAGGGCCAATGGCATGTAGGTGATGGACTCTATATTTTAATTCTTAACCATACGACAAAATACAAGGAAACATGAGTTGTAGAGATGAATAGACAATTAAGAGTTTTATTTAAGCCCATAGTCAATCTTAGGCATACCTTGTTTAGGAAAGGGGTAAATCTAGTTAGTAGTGGAAGGTATCTCTTGGGGTAAATTGTTAATATGTACTATATTGTTAAATATGATAACATGATTGACATCTCTCAGTGGGCCACATAAAATCCACTTGGATGGGTGAGTTGTAGACTTATATCACTTGGTTGAGATCACATTGTACCCTATTTGAACCATAGACAAGATAAGTTTGAAGAAACAACCTTTCTTTAAGAGATAACAAAGGTAAGATTTCATTTAGCAATTACATTTGAGCTTCCTTGATTATATTTTTATGGTTAGATTTGTATTATATAAATGACACATTAGGTATACATGAATCCATAGAATCTTAAATATTTTTTAGGAAAATAGTGTCTCCACCTTGCATTTACATAAGGTTATTAGTTATAGTAAATTTACATTTGAGCAAATATTGGTCCGAATTTTTTCCCAATGCTACAAACTGGGTAAATAAGCATGCCGATAAATTTTTATTGCAAGATCATGTCTAGAGTTGACGGTATTAAAGCTTTCATTTTTTAGTATTTCATTCGAAAGTTTCAAACTCAATTTTGAAGGATTTAGAGTCATTTCTTGGGCCTAAAAGTGGTCATATATAGCACAAAAGATTATAAGTTGATAGAGCACTTCATAATCTTTTTGGTGATTTAAATGATTCATCAATCAGAATCCCAAATCAAAAGTTACGGCCTTTGGAAGTTAGGTCTCCTAAAATGTGAAGTATAAAAACATGATGGACACATAAATGAGTTATAAAAGGGTGTTACACATGCTTGTGTGTGCTTTAATACATCATAGGGAATCTTGTATTGGAGATGAGTTGGGAACCACTTTTTTGAGTGATTTTAGCTCGTGGTTGTGTAATACCGTTTTACGGTTTCATGTATTCTATCTCTTATATATTAGGTGCATGAGATGGATGTTGTCTGCAAGAGTTTTATATTGTTGAATTACCTCTATATCTTTGGATGGTGATACTTTTGTGAAAAGATTCCTTTGCATGTATATTGTATTTTATTGTTGATTTCTAAATAATATATTGGTCATGTTTTAGAGTTTGGGGCTCTTTTCTTGAAATAATTTTCTCCAAGCAAATCACTATGTTGTGGTATGGATGTTATTTATGTTTATTTTTGTCAAGTTTTTGGATAACCCTCCTCTCAAGGTTAGTGTAAGAAGTTGCTCCATTGTACCTTAATCTCCTTAAAAGTGGTATCAAATCTTGATCACCTAGAGCTTGTGTAGAAGATATTTTGTGATATTGTTAAAAGCATTTTTAGATGATAAGTTTATGAGGAAGAATAAAGGTGGAGAAGTTTTATGGAAATAATTTTGAGATGTGGAAGCTAAAGATGGAGGAGCTATTAATAGATCATGAGGTATGTGGGATGCAATTGATGAGAATGTCTTCATACCTACATATCCTACTATGGTTACTTAGTATGATGTTATGGACTGTAAAGAAAAGGGTACGTTGGAGTTATCTTGTATTAGCTAATAACTATTTATTTAATTATTAGTCTATTATACTCTACGCTTAAGCTAAACTTAGGCATTTAATAATATTATAGATATTTAATAATTATTCTAATTATTAAATACACATTATCCCTTTAGGGTTGCTAATATCCTTTTATAAGGATTGTATTGTACTTTTTCATTTAATTGAATTCCCTCTCTGAATGATAACCTTTTTCTTCAGAGCCATTATTGTGTTTTGCCTCCAATCTTCTCTTGTGACGGGTATTTTTCTAACAAGTGTTCTTGGGATCTCTGAAGTTGTACTTTCTCAACTTCTTCAAGGTCTAATTATATTATGCTTGGTATACTCTATTTTAATCAATGTCCTCTACAAAGAATCTATGGAAGAAACTTGGTGAGATGTATAAAATCAAATCCATAGTGAACAAGGTTTTCTTGAGGAAAAAATTGCATTCCTTAAGAATAGAAGGGGGTACATAAATTATAGATCACCTAGAAGAATTCAATATGTTGGTGACTCAATTGGAATCTATTGGTGTCAAGATGGTTGAGGAGGAGAAAATTCAATTCTAATTTTGTTCTTTACTTAATTCATGGGATTCTTTTGTTATGGTTATCAACAGTACTATTATATTGATGACTGGAGATGTGGTGGGTTCTTTTTTTTCGGAAGAGATGAGGAGGAATGTATACACTAATGTCAAGGAGGCCCTAAATTTTCATGCAAGACCTAAGGAAAAGGGAAAGAAGACTGAGAAGCATAATAAATCTAAGTACAAGGGGAGATACAAATCTCATGGAAAGTCTAAAGTCATTTGTTGGAACTATGGTAATCATGGACACTTCTATAAGGAGTATAAAGAATAAAAGAAAAGAAAAAGAAGAAATTTGATTCGAATTTTGACTTTGAGAAGGAAGATGGAGATGCGTTAATTACAACTTTGGCCACTCATGTAGATAATTATGCATGGCTAATTGACTCAAGTGCATTTTTTCATTCGACCTCTAATATAGATTACTTTTCTAAATATAAAAATATTGATGGAGATAACATGTACTTAGGTGATGATTCTCATTTAGATATTGTTGCTCGTGGAAAAGTTATAATAAGATTTCCTAATGGTAGATAAAAGGATTAATGGTGTGTTGCATATCCCTGGACTAGCATAATTTTTTTTTTATCTATGAGAAAACTAATAGATGGGGGTGTGTAGGTAGTCTTTTTTTTATGCAAGATGTAAAATGGTTGGAGGTTCTATGGTGATTTCTAGAGGTGTCAAATTTGGCACATTTTATAGGCTAGATGCATACACTATTGAGTGTAATAGCACTTGTTGTGCAAAGTAAATATGTGAATATTTCATTAGAAGAGGTGATGGTTTCACCTTTAGTATATGGTAATGTATTTTGGATACGTAAGGGTTCTCTTTCTTCTAAATCAAAGTTACTTGTATATAAGACTATGTTATGGTACTAGAGACAACCACATTGGAGAAAAGAGTCTAAGGGCCTTGAAAAATAAAAACCATTGAAGTTTTGAATGATTATAATACTAGCTTTTGAATCCTATTGCATAGAAGATAATATATAGTAGAAGTATCATTTTTAGAGAAACTAACCCTCATTTTGTTACATTGCAACCAATAAAAACTAAAGAACAAGATGTGATACAACTTCCTTCTACACCTAAGAGAGTTGAATCGAGACCCCTAGATAGACAATAAGTTAAGGAGACTCATCTAACTCTAAATTTTTAGAAGAGGGGGAAGAACCTCAAAATAAAGCGTGCACCTCTTACATGAGTTTGGTCATTTTTAGACTTAATTAGGGCATAGATAGATATTAGTTTCAATAAAGTTTGATTTTAGTTTAAATTCTTAGAATGCCCAATTATTTTTTCCAAAACCCTAGTCATGGGATTGGCAAAGTTGATTGTAAAAACTATCTAAGTGGGGTTTTTTTTAGTTTAAAGGGTTGAAAAACTCCATGCAGCTTACTTTATAGACAAATTTTCTACAATTTTGGTGCGTTAACTTGCTAAAAATTGTGAATTTTGAAGTTTAATAAAATTTAAGCAAATTTATGTATTAATATTTTGAATTGAACAATCATTTGGTAAGACTATTGATCGACACAATAATCCACTATCCAAATAATACTCTACAAAATATGACTGCTCTTGAAAGAGCTTCAAATGTTTCCTTATTATAACTCTTTTTCCCTTTCTCATCTTCCTCATATGGAATAAGCTCTTCTAAATCAAAATATGCCTTGCATTCATTCTTTGAATATAAATTTCCATTAGGTGGCACCTTGATATAATGGACTTGTCCATTACCAATACACCTAAATGGCTAGGTGCCCACATTTCTCTACAAGAAAAATATAGATTCTTTCTAGTAATATCATTCTCAGTTTCTTTATCTATCTTGTTCATTCTGATTGGAGATGTAATATTCTTTTGAAATATTTCTTGAAATTCCTTATTTGGAACCCTCCATTTTGATGCCCAAAGGTGGATGCTTTAGTTTGATGAGAGAACACATTTTTTTGTATAGGTAGATCTAAAGTTAAATCCATCTTAATAGCTTCTTGCAAAGCTATAGATGCTAAATCCTTCTGAATACTCATGAGATATTCAACCAAACCCTCACCAAAGATAAATGTTATTCTATTCTACAAAAAATTAGGTAGCATAACCACAAAACCAATGAAATTCAACTACATATACTTCCACTGTACTATGTTGTTTAACCCTACAAGATCTCTAACATAATCATCTTCATTCCGCCTCTTGAAATGGTCCAACATTCTTGGAATACTTCATTAAATATTAGTACATGGTCATGAACATATGTAAATAGTCAATGATGTCTGCAATCATAAGTGATACCCTTCAAATATAAAGTGGCAAACTGAATAGCATTTTCCTCTACCATAGGGATGTGTGTAGAAAATGTTTACAACTTTCATAACCATGCTCTTTATTGACCATGGTGTTGTGACAACCAATGATAGGTAACTCAAGGATGAATCTGTTAGGTCCCAGAGACAACTGAGAGGGGGGGTGAGTCAATTGTCAAATAAATTCAAACCAAAAACTTATTAACCAACTTAATGCTTAATACCGGTGAACCAGTTAAGTGTGCCGGTAGACAGTGTTAATAGTAAATTGCTATACCGGTAAGGATTAATGCATGAAACATAAACATAAAGTCATCCACAACACATGACACCAATATTTGCACGTGGAAACCCTGTAAGGGGAAAAACCATGGTGGGAAACCTTACCCACAATCAGATGATACTACTGCAGATAGTAAGTGTACATAAATGGGGTCTGCACATGCAGAAAGGCCAACAGCCTAGAGCTCACTGCTCAATCACAAAATGGGAGTCACACTGACTACAGTTGGATGGTTAAATCCAATAAGAATGTACTGCACAAAATGGCATCTTCATATGCTAGATTCAGTACTGGTGTAATGCTGATATGCTTTTACAAAAACCTAACTTTACCTTCAAATGATGTCTTCGTGTATATCCCTACTTGATCTCGCATATACCTTCACTTAATTCTTTTTCTCATTCCACACTTGATCTTACAAATAAGATCTTACATTTATACCATACCCTAAGACCAATTTTAGTAGGTCGGCTCTACAAGATATTATAATAAAACATTTTACATACAATATAATATCTGATGCAATAACCGATTAAACATGTCGGCTTAATGCATTTACAACAATAATAAGTCATCTCCATAGTGTGCCATGTTGATCTGGACAAGATAAACCTACCGGTGTAACCCTAGATAACCTGGACCTATTTGCCGGTAAAAGCAAATATGCAAATATGAATGTACCAATGATTATTTATTCAAAACAAGGTGTCCACACGATGTCTTCAACATTACCAAGTGTCTTCCATATCATTCCAGGTACCGGTGAACAATATATCCTGCTGGTGTACCATATACCAGTAACTGTTGCACAGTTTACTGCTTGCCGGTGAATGTTGCCGGATCTCCAAAGTAGGTGTATTAGTAGGTGTTGACATCAATGACGAAACCATACCAAAATGCCAACAATCTCCCCCTTTGGCATTGATGGCAACAAAAGATGGAAAAACCATCAAAGTGCCAAAACAGAAATGCCAAATACAAAAACCAACAATCTCCATTTCTCCCCCTGGGAGTAACAATACCAATCTCTCATACCAATTTCTCCTTAAATGTGTTTTTCAAAATCTCTCCCCTAAAATCTCTCACCAAAAAAGATAATGTGTTTTTCCATAGATATCTCTCCCCCTTTGACATCAAATGCCAAAGTCACAAAAAGTCAAGTTCATACAAAATACCAACCAATTCAATATACCAACTACTCCCCTTGAGAAGTAGCTTCCTCATCAAATACCGGAATAAAAGATTTGTCCATTTAATTATGTCAGTTGATGACAATCATCAACTCTCTAAGTCTCTACCGGTGGTGGTATGACTCCAAGCTGATCTCTAAGATACTCAAAAGTCTCCTTAGGTAAAGGTTTTGTGAAAATATCTGCAAGTTGTTCTTTAGTATTCACATAAACCAGTTTTATCTCCTTTTCTTCAACTTTTTCCCTTAGAAAATTTAGTTTGATAGAAACATGTTTTGTTTTAGAATGTAATACCGGATTCTTAGATATATCAATTGCTGCAGTGTTATCACAATATATAGTAATAGGTTCCTTGCATTTTACCTTTATGTCTTTCAACATTTGCTTAAGCCATAATACCTGTGTACAGTTTGTTGCTGCTGCAACATATTCTGATTCTGCTGTTGATAAAGATGTACAACTCTATTTCTTACTCAACTAAGAGACTAATCTCTTTCTAAGAAAGAATGCTCCTCCAGTGGTGCTCTTTCTATCATCTACATCTCCTGCCCAATTTGTATCTGTGTATGCACATAGATCAAAGTTTTCATCTTTAGGATACCATAATCCAAGATTTGTTGTGCCTTGTAAGTACCGAAAAATCCTTTTCACTGCTGATTCATGATTTTCCCTAGGATTACTCTGAAATATAGAAATAATACATAATGCATTCATAATATCAGGCCTGGTTTGTGTCAAATACAATAAACCTCCTATCATAGATTTGTATCTAGTTGGATTAACAGGTGTAGATTCATCCCTTTGAGATAATTTGTCATTTGTAGTCATAGGTGTGCTTACCGGTTTAGAGTTCTCCATCCCAAATTTCTTTAGTAATTCTTTCAAGTACTTGGATTGACTCAAAAATATACCTTTATCAGTCTGAGAAATTTGCAAACCTAAAAAGAATTTTATTTCTCCAATCATAGACATTTCAAATTCTTGCTACATTTCAAGTGAAAATTCCTTACATAATCCATCTTCTCCTCCAAAGATTATATCATCAACAAATACTTCAATAATCAAGATGTCATCATTAGTTACTTTGTAGTATAAATTGCTATCTGCATTTCCTTTAGTAAAACCAATCTTTAAAAGATACTTATCCAACCTTGCATACCAAGCTCTTGGGGCTTGTTTCAATCCATACAGAGCTTTTCTTAACCTGCAAACCATATCATTGTCATCTGTCAAAGAAAATCCATTAGGTTGTTCAATATATACTTCTTCTTCAAGATCTCCATTCAAAAATGCACATTTAATATCCATTTGATAAACTTTGTAATCCTTGTGAGCTACAAAAGCCAAGAATAATCTAATTGCCTCAATTCTAGCTACCGATGCAAAGGTTTCATTGTAATCAACTCCTTCTTTCTGAGAATATCTCTTACACACTAGTCTTGCTTTGTCTCTGATAACCTTACCATCTTCATTAAGTTTGTTTCTAAATACCCATTTAGTTCCAATTACATTTTTAACTTTAGGCCGGGGAACTAATGTCCAAGTATTATTTTTCTCAATTTGTCCTAATTCTTCTTCCATAGCTTTAATCCAAAATTTATCTTCACATGCCTCATTGATAGATGATGGTTCAATTTGAGAAATAAGACATACCTCTTCATTTGCCAATCTTCCTCTTGTCATAACTCCTTTGAATTTGTTTCCAATTATCTGATCTTCAGAATGATTCAATCTTACATATCGGGGTGTCTTATTTTGCTGTTGTTCTTCAATTATTGTGGAATCTTCTTACGATACCTGGGCAACTTGATCTTCCTTCTGTACTGGTGGATTCAGTATAGGTTCATTTGTCACAATTTCTGTTGCCGGTTCAGAGTCTATATACCTTGAAGTTCCTCTGAATTGTTCATCAATCTTTACATTTGTACTCTCAACAATTTTCTGCAATCTTTTATTAAAACATCTATATGCCTTGCTCTTAGATGAATAACCAAGAAATATTCCTTCATCACTTCTAGGATCAAATTTGTCAATATAATCATCTCTTCTAATATAACATTTACTTCCAAAAATTCTGAAATACTTAAGAGTAGGAGTATTACCAAACCATAGTTCATGAGGGGTCTTACCGGTTCCACCTTTGATGTGAACTTTGTTGAATGTATAGACAGAAGTGCTAACTGCCTCTCTCCAATACACATGTGGTAGATTTTCTTCTGATAACATACTTCTAGCTGCATCCAAGATAGTTCTATTTTTCCTTTCAACAACTCCATTCTGCTGTGGTGTCCAAGGTGCTGATAACTATCTTTTGATTCCATTCACTTCACGGAATGTATTAAAGTCCTTAGATGTGAATTCTCCTCTTTGATGTGATCTTAAACATTTGATTTTCTTACCGGTTTCATTTTCAACCATTTCTTTGAATAGTTTGAACTTACCAAGTGCTTCTGATTTCTCTCTGAGAAAAGTAACCCAACACATTCTAGAATAATCATCAATAATTAGCATGAAGTATCTATCACCTTGTAAGCTTCTAGTTCTAGCTGGACCACATAAATCAGTGTGAATTAAATCAAGAGCATTATTGGATTTTTCTGGAATACTTTTGAAACTAGCTCTAACTTGTTTTCCAAATTGACATTCCTTACAAACCGTATTCTGAGGTTTCACAATTTTAGGTAGATCTCTAACTACCTTAGAAGTACTGATTTTTACCATGCAATCAAAATTTACATGACATAGTCTCTTATGCCATAACCAACTTTCATCTATATGTGCAATTAAGCATGCCTTTTCACTGTTATTCAAATGAAAGATATTGCCTCTAGTCTGATTACCAGTTGCAATTTCCAAACCAGTTCTATTCATGATTTTGCATTTTCCATTTTTAAATTGTAACTGAAATCCCTTCTCAACTAATTGACCAACACTTAAAAGATTATGATTTAATCCTTCAACATAGTAGACATTGTCAGTGTTATGTTTACCATCAAGAGATATTGAACCCTTACCTTTGATTGAACAGGCTTTGTCATCTCCTAATCTTACTAAACCTCCATTGTATTCTTGAAAGTTCAAGAATTTACCTTTGTCTCCAGCCATATGATGTGAGCATCCTGAGTCAATAATTCAATCATCCTTTGCTTCAACTTTAGTTGCTAGGGCTTGTTCTACCGGTTGAGAAATAGGTGTCAGTTGATCTTCTATTATAGCAACAAAAAACCATCCATTGTCTGCTGGATCCTCATCAGAATCATCAGTCACACCTTCATCAGCAATGTAACAAGATTTATCTTTGTTCTTCTTAAATCTGTATCTCTGATATTTAGGATTAGGCTTGTATGTTCTTCTAGCTTCTTCTCTTAGTCTAGCATGTCTATCAGGGCATCTTGAAGCCATATGACCAATCTTATTACAGTTAAAACATTTAAAGGGTGCTTTACCTTCATACTTACTTCCAATTGGACCTTTTGGCATTTTTCTTGCAAATAGTGCTTCAAGCTCTTCAAACTCTTCATTCTCCCTTCTGGATTCTTCAAGTTCTCTTGCATAAAAGGCTCTCCAGTCTGATTTGTCAAATGATGGAGTAGATGATGTTGATGCTTTAAAGGCCAAGTCAGTCTTTACAGTAGCAATAGGACCAAATTCCTTAATTTCAAAGACTGAAAGTTTTCCAATCAATGTATCCCTAGCTACTGATGTATTAGGCATTGTTCTTAACTCATTTATAGTAGTAACCTTCATTTTATATGCCAGTGGCAAATCTCTTAATATTTTTGAAACAATTTCATCCTCCCTCAGAGTTCCTCCACAACATTTAATACCCAAAACAATTTCATTTACTCTTTCCATAAAAGCAAAAATCATTTCATCTTCTTCCATTTTCAGATGTTCATACCTGACTCGGAAGCTTTCAAGTTTTGCAATTTTGACTGTGGAATCTCCTTCATTCAGTGTTTCCAAGTGATCCCAAATAGCTTTGGTAGTAGACCTATTTGATAATTCCATGATTTGTTGATCTGATAATGCGCTCAAAAGTGCTTCTCTTGCTTTGCAGTCATTCTCTTCATCTTTGGCTAAAGTAGTTGGAGCAGTCTGACTAGCTATAGCAGCAGTATAACCATTCTTAGTAACTTCCCAGATGTCTTTACCAATGCAATTCAGATGTGTCTCCATTCTGATCTTCCATATCCCATAGTTGGTTCCATCAAGTTTAGGACTGTCCTTCTTGAAATAATTAGTAGACATTGGATCTCCTCAAGTTGTTAAACTTCTACAAAAGAGGACTAAGCTCTGATACCAATTGTTAGGTCCCGGAGACAACTGAGAGCGGGGGGGTGAATCAGTTGTCAAATAAATTCAAACCAAAAACTTATTAACCAACTTAATGCTTAATACTGGTAAACCAGTTAAGTGTGCCAGTAGACAGTGTTAACAGTAAATTGCTATACCGGTAAGGATTAATGCATGAAACATAAACATAAAGTCATCCACAACACATGACACCAATATTTGTACGTGGAAACCCTGTAAGGGGAAAAACCATGGTGGGAAACCTTACCCACAATCAGATGATACTACTGCAGATAGTAAGTGTACATAAATGGGGTCTGCACATGTAGAAAGGCCAACAGCCTAGAGCTCACTGCTTAATCACAAAATGGGAGTCACACTGACTACAGTTGGATGGTTAAATCCAATAAGAATGTACTGCACAAAATGGCATCTTCATATGTTGGATTCAGTACCGGTGTAATGTTGATATGCTTCTACAAAAACCTAACTTTACCTTCAAATGATGTCTTCATGTATATCCCTGCTTGATCTTGCATATACCTTCACTTAATTCTTTTTCGCATTCCACACTTGATCTTACAAATAAGATCTTACATTTATACCATACCCTAAGACCAATTTTAGTAGGTCGGCTCTACAAGATATTATAATAAAACATTTTACATACAATATAATATCCGATGCAATAACCGATTAAACATGTCGGCTTAATGCATTTACAACAATAATAAGTCATCTCCATAGCATGCCATGCTGATCTGGAAAAGATAAACCTGCCGATGTAACCCTAGATAACTTGGACCTATTTGTCAGTATAAGCAAATATGCAAATATGAATGTACCAATGATTATTTCTTCAAAACAAGGTGTCCAGATGATGTCTTCGACATTACCAAGTGTCTTCCATATTATTCCAGGTACCAGTGAACAATATATCCTGTCGGTGTACCATATACCAGTAACTGTTGCACAATTTACTGCTTGCCGGTGAATGTTGCTGGATCTCCAAAGTAGGTGTATTAGTAGGTGTTGACATCAATGACAAAACCATACCAAAATACCAACAAAATCACCTCTCTTCAAAAGTGATATAATCACTCCAAGTTTCCTTGTAAGATTAGTCTTAGTCATGTAGGTTAACTCAATTGGGTTATGTGGTTGTTGCACAAAGGGAATTTGTTGGTTTTTCCTCAAAGTTCATCTAAAAGTATAGTATCTAATTCCTAAAGGCACTAATGTAACTTCCAATAGCACAACATTTGTAATAATGATTCCAAAAATGAAAATCCCACTAGATTATTAATCTAATCTAACACAAATTACAAATTGAGATAAAAAAAATGATGGTACTGTATATATGCATTGATTATAGAAATTTGAATAAGAATATCATAAAGAATACATATCATATTAAACCATTTAATCCATGCAAATTTGAAAATGATGGTACTATAAAGAATACATATCATATTAAACCACTTAATCCATAAAGAATACATATCATATCAAACCACTTAATCCATGCAAATTTGGACCAAAATGTTATTCTCCTATCTATTAAACCACTTAATCCATGCAAATTTGAAAATGATGGTACTATATATATGCATTGGTTATAGAAATTTGAATAAGAATATCATAAAGAATACATATCATACTCCTAGATTAGTTGTAGGGAGTGGTTTACTTTTTTTTAAAGATTCGAGATCAAAATATAGCCAAATTTATATGAAATATGAAGAGCTATAAAAGAAATATTTCATGTGTCATGGAAACTTTAAGTTTATGGTCATGCCCTTCGAACTTGTGAATTCTCAAAGTCCAAAGAGCATGACCAAAACTAGTCGAAAGTTTTGAGATATTTTATTTTTCTAGTGTTTGAATCTAAAATCAAGGAGAAAGTTTCGAAATATATTCATGATACTCCACTAGTAGGACACAAAATAAGATATGTTTGTTGTCATATTAGAGAGTGTATGATTTGCTAACAAAATAAGGGGGAGCAGATTTTGTCAAGATAACTACTTCAACCACAATTGATTCCTAAGCAAAAATGAGAGAGCATATTCATATCCATTTCATTGTAGGCCTTCCCAAGGTACATGATTGCATTTATGTTATTGTTGATAATTTGACCAATTAGACACATTTTATTGCTACCAGTTCACATTTGAAGGCATTTCAAGTTATATATATATATATATATATATATATATATATATATATATATATTAGCAAGATATTCATATTACACATATTACCTATGAACATTGTCAGGATAAGGATAGTATATTTATTAGTTCTTTTTGGAAATACCTTTTTTATTTGATAGGTACAA
Source organism: Cryptomeria japonica (assembly GCF_030272615.1). NCBI lineage: Eukaryota > Viridiplantae > Streptophyta > Pinopsida > Cupressales > Cupressaceae > Cryptomeria > Cryptomeria japonica. The sequence goes on along the minus strand of NC_081410.1, from coordinate 457,353,375 downwards.
AACTCACACCAAGTACTAGCTACCATCTACAAACTAATAGTTAAATAGAGTTAGTGAATAAGTAGATTGAGGGGTAATTGAGGATTTATGTTTCAAATTTGCATGGATTAAGTGGTTTAATAGATAGGAGAGCGTTGTTATAACACTTCCCTCTATATGCCCATTGGTATGTCACACTTAAAAGCTCTATGTATATAGAATACACTTTTTAGTTGATTTGTTATGGATAGATAGTATAATGCTTGCAATATGTGACTTGATTGAACGTAGTCAAGATATATTGAGGTCACTTGATGATCAATTGTAAAAAGAATAAAATCAACAAAAAAATTATGAAAAGAAAGAAATATAATAGGAGACATTTTAAAGTGAGTGATATGGTTTTCCTAAGATTGCAAGCATACAGACAATCTTTCATCAAGAATAGTGGTGCATAAAAACTCAAGCCTAGATTTTATAGACCTTACAAGATTTTGAGGAAAATGGGAGAAGTGGCATATGAACTATAACTTCTACAATGAATTAAAGTTAAAAATGTCTTCCATGTTTCATGCTTAGAAAATGTACTTGGTTTGTATATTGTCTCTACATTTGATTTGCCTCCTTTAGATGATGAAGCAAAACTTAATTTTCTTCCTAAAGTTGTGATTGATACCAAGGTGAAAAACTCAAGAAGGAGAACTATCATTGAAGATTTGGTTCAATGGAACAACTTTCCCATTGATGATGCTATGTAGGAAGTACTTGTTCAAATTTTGGAGCATCCAAATTTTTCATTGCTTGGAGAGAATAATTTTTGGAACATAGAGGAATTGTCGTTTCCCCTTTCAAATTAATCTAATTCAAGTAATTAATAGCCCAATTTCAATATTTCTTTAGCTAAGATAAATTAATAAGAAAATAATCATTTTAATATTTCTTTATACTCACGATGGTTTAATATTTTGAATAATTTTTGAAGCATTTGAATATTATAATTTAATAATTAGTTTTCTCCAAATGAAATGTTGGATTTCTTGAGAGACTTCTAACGTGGTCAAATGCCAAAAAATACATTCTATGACGGGTATGAAAGGTTGTCAATCAGGTATATCGAGGTGTAAGAGTGGGCTTATTTGTATGAAATGGCAAAGACCAATAGTTAGTTGTGGATTGCGGGCTTTTTCTCAGACTACAACCTTTTAACAATCATTTATTAAGCAACAGAAAGAGTATAATGTCTAACACACATTATATCATACTTTGAGCTAATCCACAAATTTGGAGCAAGGAATTACTGCCTTCTAAGGTTCACCTAGTTCGAAGGCATCCATCCTCAGAAATGTGGAGAAATCAAAATCTTTCGAGCTGGGCGGACCCAAACAATGCACACAAAAACTTTTGTCTCAATTCCCAAACAACTGGGAATACACCCACATGAATAAATTCAAAACACACATGGAGACATGCAGGCTTTCTTGCCTTCTATTAAACTGGTTGAAGATTACATAATATAAACTGTAAACTAACTACTGATTACAAATCTACAGGCAGCGATCAGGAGCTGCTCTGTTCTACACAAAATGGAGCTTCTCTGAACTCACTACAAATCTGATTTTTTTACTTGGAGCTACACACAGTCAGGGGCAATCAGGAATGACCTCTTCTTAACTGATAAGCTATACACTGACACCTATAGACTGCTGCTGTAACTTCTATTCTCTGCACTTCTCTTTCATTGATCTGCTGATCTGCACTTCACTCTGTGCTTCTTTTTTCTAACTTACTGATTGGAGAATGTTCGCCCTTTTTGTCACTTTTCTGTCCATTCAAAATTCCCCCAGAATTCCAATTTTAAAATACTCAGCTACCACATTAATTCCTCTACTGTCTGCAGTTCACGTCTGGAGCAGATGGGTGAAAATCCCAACCAAATCTTCTCTAGGCTGTCTTGCTTCAGCTCTCTCTCTTCTGAGAGGTAGGTGGGGAGATATCTGTTGGGGGCTGTCTAGTGGCCAGGACAATAAATTCCAACGAAGAAAAGTCCTAGACATGCAAATCCCATTACAGGTGGATGATTTGGAGGTGGATGGAGAAGAGAACCCAACCTCGAAGCATTGATTGCAGAATATGTTTTCCAAGGAAGGGCATGTTATGCCCCTAACCCTTGGTACTGATTACTGTTTTAATCTTTTAATTATGTACATTTGGGATGTGGAGTAGCTGACATGTGGACTACCTTAGGTTAGTTGTCAATGTATTTTTTACATTTTTTCTCTTGTTCGGTTGGCCTAGTAAAGGGCTAATGGTTATTACCAAATCGTAAGTTGGATGTAAATAGTAAGAGGTCTCTTGCAAGAAATCATTAGAGAATGTGATTGAAGTATTTAGATTGCTCTGTAGAAGTGGCATTGCTAACAGACGTTTTGTCTATCTTCAGTACTCATCTTCTGTTTGAAATCCTTGCTTCATTGCCTTTGAGATTGTCCTCTGCTATATTCTCTTTGGTTATTGTCCTAATGTAGTGTTGTGTGATGTAGAATATCAGTTACTTTTGCATAGTTGATTTAGACATTTTTTTAAATGGATTTTCCTCAGATTTACAAAGTCAAAATATATACGGCCTAGAAAGGATGGGATGAAAGTTTTCTTGAAGACCATCAGTTTAACTCTAAAGTTGGGCTAAAGGTCTCTTCTGTAGTTAATCTACTTGGATGGATGAGATGGAGACATATCACTTGGTTGAAATCACTTGTACCCTATTCGAACCATAGACAAGATAAGTTTTAGGAAACAACTTTTCTTCAATAGAATAATAAGGAAAGATTTCATTTAGTAATTTCATTTGAGCTTCTTTGATTACCTTTTTATAGTTAGATTTGTATTGTATAGATACATATTAGTTATACATGAATCTATGGAATCTTACATTTGTTAAAAAAACAATGTTTCAATCTTGCATTTAAATAAGGTTACTATTTATAGTAAGTTTATGTTTGAACAAATAATGATCTGAAATTTTCTCCAAAACTACATATTGGTTAAACAAACATGCCAATAAATTTTCATTACAAGATCATATCCAGATTTTAAGATATTAAAATTTTTTTTCTCTAATATTTCATTTGAAATTTTCAAAGTCAATTTTGAAGACATTTGAAACAATTTTTTTTTTTTTGGGGGGGGGGACCAACTAAATTCCTGATAGAAAACACATATCGTGTTCTTACTCCCAGTGTCACGTGTGGACCTTAGGATTGAACCGATTACACATTTCATGACATTTGAATTAAGGGATTTGTCCTTTTCCGACATACAAAATGTAAATGGGTTCTAGGGTGATATGAAGATGTAAATAATGAACTGAAATGCCTATATATTTCTGGAAAAGCACTTGCCAATAGAATGAGCAGAGAAAAATAGCTTTAGAAAATTTAATAACATTTATGGATTACATTTATGCATGTCTGTGAAATTTCACTTCACATTCTTGCTTGCACCATACATAGAAACAGGCTTCAATTTCTGTTGTGGAGGGTTTAACAGACACAAAATATAAGCTCAACCAGCTCAGAAAAATAACTAGCGAAGCTAAACTAGATCGGAAAAAATCAGCAAAAACAAATACCAACATTCATCCTACCATTTTTTATTTTTTTTGATAAAAGTGGATGAGACCACTAAAATTTTATTAATTATATATATTTTTTACATGGTGTCTGGTTCAAAGATCAATTTAGCTCAGAAACATAAGCCTACCTACCCAATACAATAACCCATAAACAGCTCAATAAACCCTGATTACATTCTCAAATAAATTAGATATAAAGGAAGCTTTTACAGAAAGCTTGTACTAGTACTTCTGTAGAGAGGATATAATCCCAAAAATGCAGTCAAGTTCAATGACATCCCCAACCATTAATCCACTTATGCACCACATGAGTCCAGATATCTGCAAAGAACAAAAAACACAATGAAGAGGGAACCAAGGAGAAGTAGGCCTGATAGCATGAAAATAGTTAGCATACATAAACCTATCCATATAAGAAGTAGCATTCATCCTACCATTTATATTAAAGCTACAAATGACATTGCATCAAATTACATTCAATTAGCATCAAGTAAAATTATTTATAGAAATGGGTAGAAGCACAATGGCTTTCAATTGTTAGAGGAAACCTCAAAAAATACATTACAAAATCTCCAATAGAGGGAGGGAAGTATCAGTAGCTATGCCTCTATAGAACAAAATCAGCATACTTATAGCTCAGATACTGGGCTCTATTTCTCTTTGACCTGCGAACATTTGGGTTATCTACTTTATCCTTATCAGCAAGCCCCTACTCTTTAACTTGAATATATTGATGCTTCAAGTTGCATCTAGGGCTACCTAGTTCACTTTCTAAGAGATGCTTCTGTGCATGGGAAGGGAGTTCAGGACAGAGAGATTTGTAATCATTTCTCACTCTTTTTATTACAATCTTATTTGAGGAGGGTGCTCCAGAAGGACTAATGATTTGCCACTGCCCCAGTGAAGCCATAGCCTTATCATCTTCTTTGTAACCATTTTGGAGAACCCATTGAGTAGCTACATCAACTAACATATTTAATCTAGCAAATAATTCAGGATTTTCCTTCTGAAGTTTGAAGCAACCATCACCAGAACTTGCTTTTTGGTCCATCTCCCTCACCCTTAATTCCGACGGCTCCTTCTTGTCATTCAGATTTCCATCTTGAAGCAATTTTTCATCTGAACAGGGAAAACACTGGGGATTCAACTCAACATGTGGGTGGCAGGAAATTGTATCTGAATCAGTAGAACTAGTTTGCAAAGCTCCAATTACTGAGGTACGGGTGCTTTTCTTGTACTTGGAATTGGAGAGGTTAACTTCCATACCTGAACTTCCAGCTGGTGTGCCCAAATTACTACAAGGACCTCCAAATTTTGATCCACCTTCAATACAACTACCTTTAGTGAATGCCATCTTCTTTCGTGCATTGCCCCATTTCCAAAAACTATCACTTGAATTCTCCATCGCCTCTGGTTTCTAACCTGAAATCCAAAGAAACTTGGCAAGAGCAGAGCTAGGAAGGAAATGGTGAGTGAAGATATGTTGGCAGTTGGGAGTATGAATATGTCGGCAGTTTCATTCAGAATGGTCGTTGCAGTGGAGAATATGAGCATGCAAGTGGCTATGAATTCTTGGAGATCTAGTTAAGTAGAATTGATAACGATGGTCGTTGCAGAATGCATGAGCATGCAAGTCACTTAGAAGTATCATTTAACTTCATTCAAATATAAATTAAAAATAATATAGAACCAAAAATTAAAAATAGCAAACTGCATGTTCCTATTACCAAAAAAATTACAAAAAATAAAAATAAAATAATAATATATAAGTAACTTACATTGTATATATTTATTTGTATAGTTTAATAATATGTTATTTATATGTATTTGTACTATATATGTTGTAATTTTTGAAGTTATTATAAATGTATATAAAATAAATATGTTATATTAAAAAATTAAATATAAATAAAAATTAGATTATTTATATTTGTTTATATGTTATAAATATTCCAAGCCAATATATATGTATAGAATATAATATGTTTAATAAATATTTAAGATTATATATATGTATATGTATATGTATACATGTAGTTCTAACATATGATATTAAAGAAATAGCATAAACAAAGTATATTTCGAATTAAAAATATATTATTATATGTATAATATATATCTATTATATTTACATAAAATATATGTTGCAAACCTATAAAATTATTATATATGTGCATAGAATATAATATGCTACAGACATACACATACAGTCACATGTCGTCTAATTTGAATAATGTTTTTATTTTTTTAGTGTAAAGTTTAAAGTTTAATGAAATATTTTTAAATTAAAAATGAATTTCATTTCTTAATAAATTTGAATATCATCTTTAACATTTAGACTGATTTTGTTTTTTAATTTTTTAGCCTAAACGTTTAATGTTGAAATGGGATATTTTTTAAGTAAATATGAATTTCATTACTTAATAGATTTGAATACCATCTTTAATATGTCTATTTTTAGTTATAGGCCACAACTACAAGTATGATCTAAACTTAAGTTCAAGATTATAATTATAGTGTTGATTTCATTTTTTAAATTTAAATTAATTATAGGTTCAATCCAACATGAATTGAACTAGTCCTCATTGACAAACTTAAGCACACAATCTTTAAATTTGAATATTAACTTCTTTTTTTTAAAGAGAAAAGTTTTAGGTCATTTAGATCATTTAGAGAACACTACACATTATCATCTCATAGCATAATCCTTTGAACTCAACATTTTGATAATAGATAGTACTACATCAATTATAAAAATAAATACATATGCATTTGCATTTTTCTTTGTCCATCTTCAAACTTGTCAAGCATTAATAAATCAATATAAAACATCTAACTCCCATCAAGAAAAGACATACATTTCTCTCTTGATAGAAGCCTCTACTAGTGATTTTAAACAATGTCTAGTCTACATGTACACAAAAGTGAAGAATTTTTTAAAGACCAAAAGTACCCAATTCAAAGTTGCACATCCAAGTTAAAGGTTTCATAGAAGATTCAAGGTAATGATATTCCACATCAAAGCCCTACATAGGGTTCTAAGTTGTGATAGAGAAAAGATCATATTTCAATATATTGAAGCTCTATTTTCTCAAATTTTACAGTAGAAATATAAGTTGAAGCATAAAAGTGTGTGTTTCAATAGAAAAATCATTGCCACACAATTAAAAATATTTATCCTCTTTATCAATTATTATTATTTTTTTAATTCAAATATCTAAATTATTAGTTGCATCCTTAATTATTACATGTATAAGTCCAAATAGGCTTATCTAGAGGTTTATTATTATTTCTTTGATATTACATGTTTAAATGTTAAAAAACCTATTTTATTTAAAAATATATATTTATATCAACATAAAAAGAAAAAACTTATATTATCTTTGTAAGAATAATGAAAGTATATAAAGGGAAAGGATAATTAGAATAAAATTCAATCTTTTTTTTTTTAAATAAAAGTGGTGTAAGCCACTAAATATATTTATATTGAAAAGTATGGATTACATAAATAAGGGGGTTCAATTACGGAAGAAATAGAAAACTTCTTCAGAAGAGCAAAAGAAGCCAAAAGCCTAATGGCCAGATACAATTTAATATGAAGTCCCTCAATACCATGTACAAATTGATTACAATAACTAAGGCAAAATTCTACTGTAGAACAACTTGATATGAATACAAAAGATGTTGACACTTGCTAGAATATATATATACAACCTGCAATAAGAAGACGTATGTTCCTAATACATGGACAAAAGAACAATGTATGTGATAGAGCCGAATGATTACAAGATACAATCAGAAAGTGTAAAAAAAACCAAGAACTTGAGTTGACATAAGGAGGATCACCACCAATGATCATATGATGCTCATCTTCCAAGTTTGAAACCTACATCTACTCCTTAGAAAGGTGAATTTTCTAAAAGGAGAGCACATCCAAAGGATCATTAGCCGTCTACATCAATTACTCAAAGACAAAGTTGACACGAGTAAATATATCCAAAGAAATCACAAGAATGTTCGATGAACATGATCAAGGAGGTGCTCAAAACCAAAAATTAAGTCATACAAACTGTTGCATATGAAACCAATCCCGACAACATGCAACAATTCTCCAAAATAACCATTAGTACAACAAGATCATCAACAAACGAGAAGCTACTAATAGGGAATAACCAACATAAAAGCGATAAACAACATAGTAAAAAGCTTTAACTATCATAAATACATATACATGAAGGAACAATGAAGACAAGAAAGCACCAAGAAAACACCAATAAAATTCAATCCTTAAAAACTATGAAAAATTTAGTAAATAAAACAAATTAGTAACAAAGTAAACATTTTTTACAAAAAGTTTAAGAAATGAATTGATATAATTTAAAATTTAAATAAATTAGAGAAATAAGTTTAATAGATTGACTAAAACAAGTTAATTGAGATTGTAAATAGATATCGATGTGATTGAAATGTCACATCTCCTAGTAGTCCCTTTATTTCCTTGTGAGACCCCCTTCACCCCGTCGTAGTTTGGACAAGGGGTCCAAAGTTAGTGATTGCAATATGTTAGTAGAATTATATGTGAGTATATGAATTATTTTATGAACTATTGATGATTTCTATTAATTAATATGACCAAGTAGTTGTGTTAAATATATATTAAATTTAAAACACTAATTATATTTTTGACTAATCCAAACTAATATTGATTGGTGGAATTGTGTGAGGAATATGGTTTGTTTGTAGATATCCAATTGTAAGGTGAGGCAATTTATGTGATACCATGAATAGAGATAGATGAATCATTATGTCATATCCCCTTAACGTGGGAAGGAAGACACATAATAAAATGAATGGAAGATAAAGTACATTTTCATATGCCATCGAATCTTCAAGTGAAATGATATTTATAAAAGAAAAAAAAAATGAGAGGGAAAGAATTCACTTTTATTCCTAAGTAATGAAAAAAGACAAATCTCATTTACAAATGAGATGAAGGCATAGGAAATAATAAAAGACAAATAAAATTATTCACCTATTTCAATGAGCAAAAATGAAAATAAGAAAAACATAGCATAAAGGAAAAATTAAAATGTGAAAGACAACTAGAGCTCCACAACCTGAATGAGAATGAGGAATACATATGCCATTACTTATTCCAAAACTAGAAGACCACTAGGGGTGAATGGTTAAGGCCTGGGCTTGGTGGAAGGGCTTGGTCATTCCACTAAGAGGCATGACAACCCTCAAATGCAATAGAAGGTTTTATGTTTTGATGAAAGGACATGGTGCCAAACTGATCATATAACCCTCACAATGCCCTTGATTGGAACTCATTTTTTGGAAATAAGAAAAATTCCAGGGAGCATTGGTGGAGGAATGAGAAGCAAAGAGATGATTGTAGGAAGGCACCCTTTTATTTGGATGATGTTTTGGCATGATTTGATGGTGTTGCACACCTCGTACCAACAATTGTGGATTAAGGGTATTGCCAAAAAGAATAGGTTTTAATTGTATTGCTCATTCTTTCATTTATTTGTTAAAATAAAAATAAAATATAGAATTGAAATTTGGACAATTGTAACTTGTTGCTATTTTCCTAGTTATCAAATGTAGAGTAAATTCTCCAATTGAAGGGGGTTCCATATTTAACCAATTTTTAAATTCAACCAACATAACCTTGCTTGAATACTACTTGGAATTATCTTTTAAAATCACTTTTGTTAAATTGTTGCATTCACTCATTATCTAAGCGCCCTCCCTAGGTTGCTCCTTTATGATACATTCTTTTAAAATCTACAAGTTATATTTCAAATACAGAACAAGATACTCTAGCTCATTATTGTGACATACCCATCTTGCTTTCAACTAGTCCTCAATGACAAATTTAAGCACACAATATTTAATTTTGAATGTTTTTGATTAAGGAAAATTAGGTTTTAAGGGACTATGAAAGATGAACAAGAAATAAACAAGAGAAGATAAGACCAAGGCAAAACAACTGCAAAAAACCAGCACAAAAACCAGCAGCTAGGACAAAAGGATAGCAAGGAGCCAGCGAGAAACTGGCATTCAAAACCCAGCATTACATGTCAAATAAAAACTTTTATAGACTCCTCAGCATTCTGAACCAACAGCATCATGGCCTTAGCGGCTTCTCTGAGATCATTGTTCTCCTGTTTCAACTGAATGTCTTTCATTTTTGTCTCCATATCAATGGTGGTCTGCTTGGTCCTTCGCCTGGAGATTTGATGAGTAGAGCTGGAGGTCGGTATATCTTCAATGATTACCAAATCCTTGTTCTAATTTTTCCTCTCTAAGTGATCCACCAAGGCATTCATGTTTTGAGAAGAATCTCTCAAGACCTCAAGACTGTGGTTCATGAATCTTTTCAATGCCTTCTCAGTTTGAGCAACCCAATTGATGATGTTATCATTATCCGCCTCCGTCTTTTCTTTTACGATTCTAATAACATCCTCCAGATGTTTCAAATCCCCTTTTATCATGTCTTTTTCCAACCAGACCTGCATCTCAATTTCCTCCTCAGCTTCACTGGTTTCCACCTCCTCACTCTTTTTCCCTGAATTTGTTTCCTTAATCAAACTATTTATCTTATTTTCTAGGTCTCTCTGTTTCCTCTGAATGCTTGTTATGTTGTCAATAACCCACTTCTGGAGATTGAAAGACTCCAGTGTGCAATTTCAGGCAGTATTCAAAATAGTATTCGCCAAATCCCTACCCTGCTGAGTGCTCACGGAATTAGGGTTGTCTTCCTCCACTGAATTCGGGGCGACATTCCTGCTATCTGAACCCATAGGGTTAGTATCAGGGTTTTCAGAATTGACATCTTTTTTCCCTTCCTCCTCTTCTCCGGCATTCTCTTCCTTCTCACTCTCCATATCAGTCTCAACCTCCTTCCCCTTTTCCTCCTCCAAATCATCATTCACCTTTGTGTCCACATTATCAATGTCAGCTCTCCCTTTTTTATGGGTAGGGGCATTAGACATGTCATCATCAGACTTACAATCATTACAACTCTCAGAAAAACATGAGCATTAGTTACCAGGTAATCATCCTTGCTAACCCTAGCTTTTTCCTTTAGGTGTTCGTAAATGAGCAAAATAAGCCCCTGATGGGCTATGGGGTAAGATTTGGGCTTTTTGGCATGGTCAGCCAAGCTCTCATTCAGAGATGAAGCTAAATAAAAGGGCAAAGAAATCTTAACCCCATGGTGGAAATGATTGAGAATTGCAAAATGATAATTGTAGACTTTAGTAAATCTACCATCAACAATAAGGAATTCCATCAACACCCTTAACACTTTTTGCCAAAAAGACTTTACCTGCTGGGGGTTGTTTTTCTTGGCAAGCCGAGCCTTCTCATCCTCAGACCATATAAAGCTTTGTTCAATTTACATACCTGATCATTATTTTCTCCTTCAACAAATCCTTCAGGTTGTTCAATGAAAACTTCTTCTTCTATATACCATTCAAAAATGTAGATTTGACATCCATTTGATATACCTTGAAGTTCTTGTAAGCAGCATATGCCAACAATGTTCTTACTCCTTCAAGTCTTGCCACAGGTGCAAAAGTCTCATCATAATCAATTCCTTCTTCTTGGGCATAACCTTTGCAAACTAGTCTTGCTTTGTTCTGAATGACCTCACCCTTTTCATTTAGCTTGTTTCTGAAGATCCACTTTGTACCGATTACATTTTTGTCCTTCGGTCTTGGGACCAATGTCCATGTGTCATTCTTCTTGATTTGATCAATCTCTTCTATCATAGCATTTATCTAATCTTCACTATTAAATGCCTCTTTCACTATTCTCGGTTCAAATTCAGATATCAAACATGTGTTCTGACTCAGTTTGTTCAAATATCATAGCATTTATCTAATCTTCTAGAATGTTAGGAATTAGTGTTCACATGCATTAAAATAATAATGTTGTGTGTAAAGTAAAATGAGTTGTAATAACAACTCACGTGATTATGGGTGGTTGAATATTCTATTACTTGTTATAGTTTGTTAGTTTAAATATTAGAATTTTATGTGTGAAAAAATATTGTAGGAGATTGTAATATTCAAGTTTTTAGAACAACTCGTCTACAAAAAGAAATGGTTAGAAGATACACTACTGGTTTTCATATAATTTAGAAGATACACTACTGGTTTTCATATAATTTAGAAAGATAACACTCCTATATATATATAATAGCTTATTGAATGAAATGAATTAAAGCGTATTATGTGAATAATCTTTTCATCTTCTATGATTCTGCCCGAAATCTCTGATATGGTCTCAGACCCAGGTTCGTTTTCTGCACCTATGATGAGGAGACAATATTGGCATTTTGAACGCTCTAGATATCGTAGCGCATAACAACTAGTGGTGGTAAGATTGGTGGAATGAATACTGTTGGTGGAGCTGGATGTGGGTCTGCAATTCCAGGCCATTTCGTATATGTGAATAGAGGTGTATTCGCTGGTAATGAGAAGTTTTGTTTTTTTTCACTCTTACTATGTCGAAGAATCCATGCTCAAGGGTGGTAATTGAGTGTTGACCTGTACACACAAAGGTCGATCTGTTGAAGATCTTTGTGATTATTTTAGAACCGTGGCCCTTATTCTTGTGTGCTATCCATGAGAAATCTCTGAGTGTGGTAACGAAGAGGCGGAGATACTCGATCTAGTGTATAGAACCACGCGAGCAGATACAGATTAGGTCGTGTCTATTAGGCGCCTATTAATCTCACACGGGCCTTTTGAAGAAACCTCTGCGTAGTCTGATCAGATATCCGTGGATGTCCTTGGTCTTTGGCATTTATTTCCCTTGCTAGAGCACTCAAATGGCCACCATTACTGTTGAAGGTATGGATTTCTTGATGAGAGTCAAAACAAGCTTGATCATGTTTTAGCATTGACAGTCGAAGTGTTCAAGTTATGGATAGCTAAGTCAATCCAACGAACAATGACATGTAAGGGTCAGCCGATTGGTAGTAAATGTTCCATCTTTCATGGTCAGAATTGATTCACAAAACCATTGGCCACTGTTTTGGTAATTTTTTGAATTCTCAGCTGCCTGTGCAATTCACAAAGCAATTTGGAAGAACAATCAAATTCATTTCTATGAGCTCATATTTTTGGAGGAAATGGTGTACAGGCCATTAGCAGACTATGTTTGTGAAGTAGCCAGATCATCCAAAGGAGCATTATGATTTGCTGTTCATGGCGGTGGAAGAATATTTGTTAGCGTTGAAGTCGAGTCAACAAATAATTTCATAATATTTAATTAGTTTGAAGTAGCCAGACCATCCAAAGGAGCATTATGATTTGCTGTTCATGGCGGTGGAAGAATATTTGTTAGCGTTGAAGTCGAGTCAACAAATAATTTCATAATATTTAATTAGTTTTTAAAATTCAAGTTGTATTGCTTTGTTTAGGATAGGGTCCATTTTGATAAGTCATTAATTGTTATGTTATCAAAAGTATGTTTGTCAAAATGTAAAATGTAAAAGTATGTTATAAATCTGATTTGCATCTGAATTTCAAACTGATGAAAAAAAGGGACAAACACAAGGGAAAAACGCATTTATGACGATAATGTGTTTCGTAAAGAGGCATGACAACCCGAGCCTCCTAGCAAAGAGATGGAATTGTTCCCACTTATGGATTGAAGGGGACTCAAACAATATTATAAATTGTCTTAAGGGGGTCTCAAAACCTTCATGGTCGATCAACAATATCATCATCTCTGTTAGAGACATAATTAGCACCTTTAAAAAAGCTACATATCCCAAATATACCGGGAGGCCAACGGCTCGGCTGACTGGGCTGCCACTGCGGCAGTTAACAAGGAAGCAATTACCACATGGATGGGAGAACAAGGACTCCCCAAAGATGTCAAGCAAAACATTTGCTATGATCGTTATAAAAGTACTCCTAAGATACTTGATGGACAGGATAAATATGAAAAGAATTGACTTGAGTACTTTGAGTCATTATAATAATGAGAGACTCATTTATTATATTACCAATGCCATAAGTTCCCATGCTTTCTGGGTGACTTTGATAGTTCTGAAAAAATCACCGGCTAATCTGCTCTACAAGGTTCAAAATTTGGTGTTGAGCAGTGACAACATGGGTGGTAACAAGAGGCGATATGAACCAAGTAGTTGTAAAGAATGGAAATAGAAGGAGGACATTTGGGACATTCTGCAGAAGGGCGACTTCTCGAAATTCATGGAGAGACTCCACGGTCGCGATGGTATGATCACCAGTTTTTTCTGCAAAAACTGGAAAAAGGGCATGCTGAAAATGGGAGACCAAACTATAGAAATCGATGAAGATTTAATTTCTCAAGCTATAGGCCTCACAAGAGAAGGTTGCAACTTCTATAGAGATAGGAAAGTCAGTAGGGAAGCTATTGAAAGATACCCGGTCACCGAGAAAGAGAAGAAATGGCTGGTAAAGTTGAAAAAAACCTACTATCCGCCCAGGGCTTTTGCCAAACCCTGGCAGGAAGTCCTCTTTGTTTTAATGCGGTACATCACTCTAGATGGTAGGTTCACTAAAGTTTATGGTTATCACTTTGTTCTACTGAATCACTTTAGGCACAATGATAAGGTTAACTTCCCTTATTTTCTGCTCTATTCGATGAATGTGTCCCTCAAGGCCTACAAAGAGAACCCACGGGGTGATACAGCCATGCACCAAGGCCTTATGGTACTAATCTATGACCATCTTAAGGAAAACCAAGTTGCTCGGATGCAGCCTTCTGCGGATTCTAAGGATGAGGGGTTTGACCCTTCCTTCTTAGAGGAAGAGGAGTCTGAAAGCGACCCTTCGACTGATACTGAGGACAACATGGATGTCTCAGACTATGAAAGTGGGAAGAAGAGGAAACACATCAAAACTAGACCCTCATCCTCCAAGGGCAAAAAGCCTAAAGGCAGACCCCTGATTAGCATTTCTGCGGAAGAAGAGACTTCAGATGACTCTGAGGAGGAGCACCCTCAAGGGTGGTTGAAGAAGAAGACTAAAGCTCACACCCAGGCAAGGAAAATGCACAAGCAGAAAGAGGAGACTGTTAAGGAACCGGAAGCCCACAAGCAGGTTAAGGCCCTGGAAGATGATCAGAATCTGGAAAAGGAGACCATGGAAGAGGTTCTTAGGGCTATTGACACAACCATCCAGCACACTCCTAAAGAGGAAAAGACAACCCCTGGAAAAGCTGACCCCCCCTCTAACCCTCCCCTCGAGGGTTTGCAAGGTTTCATGGAAACTATGGAGTGGCTCATCAATGGTTACAAGAAAGTTGTGGACGAAAATAAAAAACTCTGTAACAAAATTTTGATCCTGGAAACCATCAATATAGGGGAAGGGAAGACCATGGCCAACTTCATAGAGGACCTGAAAAGTACCATCGCCAAAATTGAAGACATAAGAGATGCTTTCAACCTCAGGTTTGAAAAAATTGAGAAGGATTTGCTGGAAAGAAAGAATCTTGCTGACACTAACGACCACACCCTCACGGAAACTGTTGGCAAAATTGGTAAAATTGAGGAGTGCCTGAAGAACATTGTTGAACAGAGCCTTAGCATCCTGAATATTTCAGCCAACAACACCAACACTCTCATCAGTAAGATGGATGATGAAAAGGAAATCCTGGACATTGACCCAGAAACGGAAGGAACAGGGGAAGCTCAAGGCCCTAGAACCCACACCAGAGGCAAAAAGAAGGATAAAAAACCCAATAAGGATCTAGAAGACCTTAAAGCTATCGGGGCTTCTTACGATGAGTTGGTGACAAAGGCGGAGGACTTGTTGAAGAAAATTTCTGTGTAGCGCCTTCTCAGTTTATTAGTTGTTGTTAGTTTTCCTGTCCTTTCTGTTCACTGGTTTTTTTACCAGTCTTTTTGTATGCAGCTCTTAAGCTCTAATCCTTTTGGTGTCATTTCTTAAAACTTATGTTAAAGGTTTCGAGTCCTGAAAACCTATTTTTTTAATTAATCAGAACTAAAAGCCAAATAGAAATAATGTTGCCAACTTTTGTGCTCTATTTGGACTTATCCTTGTTTTTTGAAAATATGTTCCTTGATTTTCTCCTCTTCCATGCTTAACTCTTCTTATAATTCATTTTCTATAACAATATTACACACCTTAGAAAATCGTCATAGTTGCATATAGCAACTTTCATGATACTACTAGATACTTGCAAATCGTTATATTCAAATTATAGCTTACATATAGTTCCACTCCAAGTAGGATGTCTCATCTATGTGCCTATAATAGAAAAACAATTAATTAAATTTAACTTAAAACATTAAGATAGAATAGTGTATGACACCTATCTCAACATTTACCTTGATTTTTGCATGGAACTACTATGAAGATGCATGCCAAAGTATACCAAGTAGCCAATATGAAAAAATATTTAGACACCCATAAAGAGGATATCAATAATGATGTAAAATTTCATACTCTACTTGCAATGATTTATTTATGTAAAGACCTACAAGCACAAATTAAAAGGTTCCAATAAATTTCATTTGTCAATGATTAAAAGATTATGCATAAACATATTTTCTAAGTTGTTCTCGAACAAAAAATTAAAATGAAAAAGGATAACAAGATTTTTTTAGCACAAAAAAATAGGACTCTTGGTGATGTAGAAATAAGATTTTATTCAAATAAATAAATAAGACCTTATTTGGCACACAAATATGACTCGTAAAATTTTAAAAGTAAGGATCTATTTGATAATTATTATGAGCAAGAGCTCACAAATACAACCATAATTATGTCAAAAAATAATAGTGATAGCATATGCTGCCCTCAAATTATTTGCACATATAGGATACAAATAATTTGAGGGAAGGAGAAAATGATGTGGTCATGTAGAATATAATAATTATATAATAGTTTTCATCAATAACATCATATATATTAAGATGTAAGTATGTAAACACATATGAAAATTGATAATGAGGTGCACCCAATGCTTCCCTAATATCAAGGACAAAGGAAATAGGGAATCTACATAATTAGATCCTATAAGCATAAGGAATACCTATCATAGAAGATGTGAATATATAAGCCTAAATATGAAAGCATATCCAATAAAATGTAAGCATGAAAGGACATGACAAATATATTAGTAATATCAACTAGAAATAAATATATGACAATGATGAAACATAAATGAAAGGATCAAAAAGAAGAAGAGTAATAGGCTTGGAAGATCTAACTGTTAGGCCCACTATGGAAAGCTAATGTACTGAGAGGGGAGGGGTGAATCGGTACTCCAAAACTTTTCTTCAATAATAACTTTACTGTTATGCATAAACCGAATAGTGCAGTAACATAATATAAAACTAAAACAAATAGATAACAATCATACATGATTCACTCCATAACACATATATTTTGATTACGCAGAAACTCTTGGTTAGAGAGAAAAATTGTGGTGGGGATGGCACCCACAACTTCACTGCTGCAATAATAAAGAGTGCTCGGTTAGAGCTACATGTTTAGCTATTTTTGATAGCTTACCCTATTAGGAGTAACAAGATCTATTAGATCTACCTTGCTAAAGGATTTTACAACACTTCATCTAAATGTTGCACCTGGTTAGAGGCTTTACAATTTATAAACTTGATTAGAGTCTTTTACCCTGTTAAAGGTTTCTCTTACAACTTCACAATATTACAATAAAATCATTAGAAATATCTGCAACTTTACATCTGGAATGTTATAGCAAATTCTATGTGCATAGAATAGATTACCTTGCTTATAGCATACCTCGGTAACCCATATAGTAACTTGGTAAACCCTTCTGTTTACTCTGTTCTTCGACTGTTCTCTGAAAACCTTCTCGGTGACCTCTGTGTCTCTGTAACAGTCTTCTTACACTCGTGCACACACCTTTAACTCTTTAACTCATGCTGTATAAATAGATCTCTTATGATGGTGATCCAATTCATTGCTTCGATCTTACAAACATGATTTATTGAATGAATAACCATGCAAAATATTTCATTGGTTAGATAACCTCAAAATCATACACAATCTTTAAGTGCAATTTCCAATGTGATAACGGTTAGATGTGCCTTGATCTTGTAACACATTTTCATATGCATGTCCAGGTTCAATGAATCTAGTAACACATTTCACTCGATGTGTCATCTTTGCTGCTCGGTAGATATGTAAAGATACTCGGTAGACAACTCGGTGTATACTGCGTTCTGTGACTGCTTTCTTCTGTAAATGACTAGACTGTACATACCGACTGAATATTTCGGTAATAGATAACTGACTAGAGTATATAGTATAACTTTGACATAAAACTAATGGCAATCTGATAAGTAGTAACACTAACACCATTTACGATTGCTTTATAACATTGTGAAACACTAAAACATGAATATATTAAAAACTTCGAAAATATTGAATACCATGTGAATCTATTCAATGCAATAACTTTGAAATATATCTTCTATAACATTATAATTTTAAGAATAGGATCAGATAAGATGATCCATTAGATAACCTATAAGTAATCTAAATGCAAATTGTACAAATTGGGTAATACTTAGTTTTGAACATTGATGTTATATGTATCCTTTCATCATGAAGACATAAGAAATGAAGAAATTTGAGAAAAGCTTTATAACAATATTATGTTAAATATTTTGGAATGCGTATAATTTAAAGAACCAATTAATCGCGGTAATTTAAACTTACCTGACACCTTTGTAGTGTCACTAAACCTGCAGCTAGTCTTTTGATTTAATAGAGCTCAAAAATATATGTATATGTAAAAATATATTAGATACACATTCAATATTTGAATCAACATAAAAAGATTACATTTAAATAAACTTCATAAAAATCAATAAACAAATGTAATCACTACATATTGGATAATTTAAAAGCTGAGTGCATAAAAAATATAGATATATGATCAGATCTAATGTCATTCCTGTAGCAAAATGGGGGGGAAAAAAATTCTAGTTTGTTCAACCCAGAGCCTAAACATATGGGTGAACGCAATACAACTTGGCTTTTCTTTTTTCACTCAGCCGATAGCTAGCAAATGTGAGAATCCCCATTTCGACAGTAAGTTGCTTAATAAATATCTATTTATTTTAATCCATTTAACTTTCACAGCACGACAATGACGATTTGAATTTGGTTTGGATTATGCGCGGGAATTGAGGTGGGTGACAGATGATTGTTACAGTTAACGGGACTCTTTCGAGAAATGGAAATGGTAGTCGAAAACAGAAATAATAGTCATTCAAAGCACCGGATTCAATGGGCCCCATGCCAGCCACACTAAGCGGCTAAGCAGTCAACGCTTAGTGTGTGTTGTTTAAGGCTAGCCGGTTATGCCTATGGATGGAGAGGTGGAGTTCTTACATGATGTGATAAAGAGGTTAATCAAGTTGGAAGAAGAAAATAAAGGAAGAGACAAAAGCAAAAGAAGTTGAAAAAAAGAAGTTTGTATAGGAGGAATTAAAGTGAATGTGGGAATAGTTTGTTTATTCTTAACATCCTTTCTCTTTATATACTTTTCATTATTCTTACAAAGATAATACAAGTTTTTTTATTTAACTCGAGATGTCAATATAAATATATATTTTCAAATAAAATAAGTTTTTTCATATCTAAAAATGTGATATCAAAAAGATAAAAATAAACCTTTAAGCCTATTTGAACTAAGTTTTTAAGCTTTAAAAATATAATATCAAAGAAATTAAAAAAAAACCTCTAAGTCTATTTGAATTAACACATAATAATTAAGCATGCAATTAATAATTTAGATATATTTATTAAAGAAAAAGTAATATAATTGATAAAAGAGGATAAAGACTTTTAGTTGTCTGTGACAATGAATTTTCTATTGAAAACACAGACTTCTATACTTCAACTTAGATTTATGCTATAAAATTTAGGAAAATAGAGCTTTAATATATTGAAATATGATCTTTTCTCTATCACAACTTAGAACCCTATGTAGGGCTTTGATGTGGAATATCATTACCTTGAATCTTCTATGAAACCTTTAACTTGGATGTGCAGCTTTGAATTGGGTACTTTTGGTTTTTTAAAAATTCTTCACCTTTGTGTACATGTAGACTAGGCATTGTTTAAAATCACTAGTAGAGGCTTCTATCAAGAGAGATATGTATGTCTTTTCTTGATGGGAGTTAGATGTTTTATATCGATTTAGCAATGTTTGACAAGTTTGAAGATGGACAAAGAAAAATGCAAATGCATATGTATTTATTTTTATAATTGATGTAATACTATCTATTATCAAAATGTTGAGTTCAAAGGATTATGCTATGAGATGATAATGTGTAGTGTTCTCTAAATGATCTAAATGACCTAAAACTTTTTTGTTTAAAAAAATTAAGTTTGTCAATGAGGACTAGTTCAATTCATGTTGGATTGAACCTATAATTAATTTAAATTTGAAAAATGAAACCAACACTATACTTATAATCTTGAACTAAGTTTAGATCATACTTGTAGTTGTGGCCTATAACTAAAAATAGACATATTAAAGATGATATTCAAATCTATTAAGTAATGAAATTCATATTTACTTTAAAAATATCTCATTTCAACATTAAACATTTAGGCTAAAAAATTAAAAAACAAAATCAGTCTAAATGTTAAAGATGATATTCAAATCTATTAAGAAATTAAATTCATTTTTTATTTAAAAATATTTCATTAAACTTTAAACTTTACATTAAAAAAATAAAAACATTATTCAAATTAGATGACATGTGACTGTATGTGTATGTGTGTAGCATATTATATTCTATGTACATATATAATAATTTAATAGGTTTGCAACATATATTTTATGTAAATATAATAGATATATATTATACATATAATAATATATTTTTAATTTGAAATATACTGTATTTATGCTATTTCTTTAATACCATATGTTAGAACTACATGTATACATATACATATATATAATCTTAAGTATTTATTAAACATATTATATTCTATACATATATATTGGCTTGGAATATTTACAACATATAAACAAATATAAATAGTCTAATTTTTATTTATATTTAATTTTTTTAATATAACATATTTATTTTATATACATTTATAATAACTTCAAAAATTACAATGTATATAATATAAATACATATAAATAACATATTATTAAACTATACAAATAAATATATACAATATAAGTTACTTATGTATTATTATTTTTTATTTTATTTTTGTAATTTTTTTGGTAATAGGAACATGCAGTTTGCTATTTTTAATTTTTGGTTCTATATTATCTTTAATTTATATTTGAATGAAGTTAAATGATACTTCTAAGTGACTTGCATGCTCATGCATTCTGCAACGACCATCGTTATCAATTCTACTTAACTAGATCTCCAAGAATTCATAGCCACTTGCATGCTCATATTCTCCACTGCAACGACCATTCTGAATGAAACTGTCGACATATTCATACTCCCAACTGCCAACATATCTTCACTCACCATTTCCTTCCTAGCTCTGCTCTTGCCACGTTTCTTTGGATTTCAGGTTAGAAACCAGAGGCGATGGAAAATTCAAGTGATAGTTTCTGGAAATGGGGTAATGCGCGAAAGAAGATGGCATTCACTAAAGGCAGTTGTATTGAAGGTGGATCAAAATTTGGAGTTCCTTGCAGTAATTTGGGCACACCAGCTGGAAGTTCAGGTATGGAAGTTAATCTCTCCAATTCCAAGTACAAGAAAAGCACCCCCACCTCAGTAATTGGAGCTTTGCAAACTAGTTCTACTGATTTAGATACAATTTCCTACCACCCACATGTTGAATTGAATCCCCAGTGTTTTCCCTATTCAGATGAAAAATTGTTTCAAGATGGAAATCTAAATGACAAGAAGGAGATGGACCAAAAAGCAGGTTCTGGTGATGGTTGCTTCAAAATTCAGAAGGAAAATCCTTAATCATTTGCTAGATTAAATATGTTAGCTGATGTAGCTGCTCAATGGGTTCTCCAAAATGGTTACAAAGAAGATGATAAGGCTATGGCTTCACTGGGGCAGTGGCAAATCATTCGTCCTTCTGGAGCACCCTCCTCAAATAAGATTGTAATAAAAAGAGTGAGAAATGATTACAAATCTCTCTGTCCTGAACTCCCTTGCCATGCATAGAAGCATCTCTTAGAAAGCGAATTGGGTAGCCCTAGATGCAGCTTGAAGCATCAATATATTCAAGTTAAAGAGCAGGGGCTTGCTGATAAGGATAAAGTAGAGAACCCAAATGTTCGCAGGTCAAAGAGAAATAGAGCCCATGAGCATCCGAGCTATAAGTATGCTGAATTTGTTCTATAGAGGCATAGCCACTGATATGTCCCTCCCTCTGTTGGAGATTTTGTAATGTATTTTTTGAGGTTTCCTCTAACAATTGAAAGCCATTGTGCTTCTACCCATTTCTGTAAATAATTTTACTTGATGCTAATTGAGTGTAAATTGATGCAATGTCATTTGTAGCTTTAATATAAATGGTAGGATGAATGTTGGTATTTGTTTTTGCTGGTTTTTCCCGATCTAGTTTAGCTTCGCTAGTTATTTTTCTGAGCTGGTTGAGCTTTAAAAAAAATATAGATAGGGTTAATCAAGGAACCTTGATTTATTTTTTTCAATTCCTTTTTATGGATGTGTAATATTTTGTGTCTGTTAAACCCTCCTCGGCAGAAATTGAAGCCTGTTTCTATGTAAAAACATGAGTGTAGGTCATTGATGACTAAAAGGATCGAGCATCCTTCATTTTCAGTTACAGAAATTAGGAAAATCATAGTTATCATTTATGTGGTGGTGTTCTAATTGCTAAAGCTCTAGCACATGGCTCATGGTGCACAACAAGAATGTGAAGTGAAATTTCATAGACATGCATAAATGTAATCCATAAATGTTATTAAATTTTCTAAAGCTATTTTTCTCTGCTCATTCTATTGGCAAGTGCTTTTCCAGAAATATATAGGCATTTCAGTTCATTATTTGCATCTTCATATCACCCTAGAACCCATTTACATTCTGTATGTCGAAAAAGGACAAATCCCTTCATTCAAATGTCATGAAATGTGTAATCAGTTCAATCCTAAGGTCCACACGTTACACTGGGAGTAAGAACACGCTGTGTTTTCTATCAGGAATTCAGTTGGTCCCAAAAAAAAATGTTTCAAATGTAGATAAAAAAGCTTTAACATCTTAAAATCTAGATATTATCTTGCAATGAAAATTTGTTGGCATGTTTATTTAGCTAATCTATAGCTTTGGGAAAATTTCAGATCAATATTTGCTCAAACATAAACTTACTATAAATAGTAACCTTATTTAAATGCAAGGTTGAAACATTGTTTTCCTTACAAATGTAAGATTTCATAGATTCATGTATCACTAATGTGTATCTATACAAGACAAATCTAACTATAAAAAGGCAATCAAAGAAGCTCAAATGAAATTACTAAATGGAATCTTTCCTTATTATTCTCTTGAAGAAAGGTTATTTCCTAAACCTTATCTTGTCTATGGTTCGAATAGGGTACAAGTGATCTCAACCAAGTGATATGTCGCCATCTCGTCCATCCAAGTTGATTATATGTGGTCCATTGAAAGATGTCAATTATGTTATCCTATCACACACAAGATAGTACATATTAACAATTTACCCCAAGAGGCACCTTCCACTACTAACTTGAGTTACCACTTTTCAAAATAAGGTATGCCTAAAGATTGATTATGGGGTTAGATCAAACTCACTCTAATCTATTCATCTCTACAACTCCCATTTCCTTGTATTCCATCATATGATTAAGCATTAAAATACGAATTCCATCACCTACATGCTATTGGCCCTAAGACTTGCATTTCATTCAAGAAAATCATCCAGCATTGTAATATAGCATTGAGAATCCATCACCCACGTGTTGTTGTTACTAAGACTTGCATGTCACTAACAAAAGCCATCTAGGCCACTAGAGTAATATGGGGTACTCATCACTTGCATGTTGTTAGCCCTAAGGCCTGAATGCCACTAGCAAAAATAATCTTGATTCCTATGTGGTACCACTAATCAATCTATAGGTAGAGCACACTTATTTATTATCATTATAATGGAACATTGATAAGCTTATCTTATACACATGTCATTATAATTATCAACTAGTGATCACCTTAAAAGGAGAGGAATAATCTATGTCTTAGGGGATGCATACACTCTCTACGTGTGCCATTGTAGAATCCTTATCAATCCATCTTATATTTCCTTAAAAGAGCCCATGTAACAAAATTAGCTCTATAATTGGAAAACAAAATCCTAATTTAGAATATGTCAACCTACAAATGAAAGATATACATCATCAATAGTCACAGGTATTCATTTTTTGGCATTGATATGACTAGAGGGACATAACTTATTGAATTTATTTCTAAGGTCCTTTTGGCTAGTACTCACCTAGTAGGAGGTTTTCAACTCATTTGATGGAAGATGGGTAAAGGTGAATGATCAATACTAGGCTCAAAATAGTAGATTTTGTAGCCCACTCCTCTAGGTATGCCTATACAAAATTTAGTTTTCAAGGGGTTTATTATAATGTAATATAAGTTATGATAATTTTACACTAGTAGAAATATGACAAATAAATGACCAAGTGACTAAAACTTTTAGTCATGACAAGTAAAAATGACCCAATTCTAGTCATTTTTTGCATCACAACTACAAATGACTAATTTGGTCACTGCGTAAGAAAACACAACTAAAAAATTAGTCACACAAATAAAAATGATTAAATAAATGACTAATTTGATAGATGGTAGAAATATTCTAAATAAATGACTGGGTCTTCTCTTAAAGATATTAGGTACTTGTGGAAATGATATAAATATTCTATGTATATTTAGGGGAGAGGACCCAATAGTTGTGCACCCTAACTTCGCACTTCTCAAAATCCTACGTGGAAATTTCAAATCACTCCCAATTTTTTGCAACAACTTAATTACTTAGCAAATCCCCTACTTATAACTAAAGTTTCAGGGCCACATCATCAAATATGATGCCACAATAGCATGTTTTTTGCAAAGGTGTCCAAAACAAACCTAAAAAAGGTGAGACCAATAGGCGTGCAAAAGGGCCCCAATACTTGTGCAACTGATGTGGCATCACATGATTGGTTATTTTTCACAAAAAATGGTAATATATTTCATTCAATTATATATAATTGGTACTTAATTATATATCATCAACAATAACAACTTTAATAAAGTCACAACTATTGGTGTAATGTTGTAAATTAAAGTTGGACACAATCCAATGAAGTCGGGTAACCCCCTACAATCTATAGGGAAATCGATCTAGAGGTGAGAAGGAGTTCGTTCTCACTCCTCCTCACCTCTAGATCGATTTCCCTATAGATTGTAGGGGGTTATCCGACTTCATTAGATTGTTCGAGCTAGCTTCACATGGTACCTTTCCTTTACAGGTCCTTGCCTATATATCTTTTGCCTTCCTTTGGCTTGCCTAAGTTTGTAGCCTTTCACATTTAAAGAAAGTTAGCTCCCATCTATATTTTTCAATGGAGAATTTTATATTTATTTATGAGTTGTATTATTATCTATTATGGAAGTTGAGAGTTAGTTGTCATCTATTTTTTTAAATGGAAAATTCTGTTTCATTTACAAAAGATGCATGGGGATTTTAAATCAACAACTTCTATAAGAAGAATTGGAACACACTCAACTATGTCTCGGTCCTTTCCCCTATTTAGCTTTTAATTGAAAATGAAACAACATTGCTATCAAACTGGATACCTTTATATTGTATGTGATTTATACATAACTTTGATTTATAATAGATATTTGTTGTAAAAAAGATCAATTGTAATATTTTTGTTTGTAAATTATTCATTATTTTAAATATTATTTTTATTTATAAATAATAACTAATTTTATTAGCATTATATTATATTATATTTTTTTTATTTCTATTAAAAATATAATAAGAATAAAAGTATAACAATTTCACTGGGGTTAAAAACAAATTTTCAACATAAAATAAATTTTTTACCTTAAATATGTAAATTATCTTAAATTAAAAATAAAGACAAAAAAAATTATATTTTAAGATATTAAGCGCCAAGGTAAATGGCGCTATCTGAAAAAATTGTATTTTAGGATATCCTAAAATTGCATGTTAGGTTATTGAGCACCATTTTTTATGGGCTCTCTACTGGTGCGAAACATTTCAGCAATAAGGGCAAATGGGGCAAACAATGGCTGGCGTGAAGTGATTTTGGTTTTACGAAAAAGATTTCTTTGACAATCTCGGTAGCATCTCCATGACCCAGTCGGCATTTTCTTTCATCTCAGTTTCTACCCTTGTCTCTGGCAGCTACAGGGCCAGCGCGTATGTAGATTTTTAAGCAGAGGACTGCTATGATCAAGACTATTATCTACTTTTGAATTCTCTGACTGTAATACTCCTTTTCTGCCATCTTTTCACTGTGAAGATTAATACAAAAGTATCATAAACATATTCTTTGAATTTTAATATCAAATTGATAAGTAAAGGGTTGTGGTTTCAGAACACCATTTAAGAGTATACAAGGTTAAAGTAATCTGAACTATTATACAAGGTAAACAATCATTAAAGAGTATGAAAATAACTTTTGATGATATTGGGAGTATTTAGACTTGGTAAATACTCATTTCCAGAAAGACAGATTTTGACCAAATTTGTTCTAGAAGACAATAATGGGGGTGTAAATGTTATTTCTGTTGAATCTTTTCTTTGTTCTCTTCAATATATAAATGAATGAATAAGCTTTAAATAAATATAAACAGCAACGGGCAATCGATCAAGCATGCTTATTATAGTTATCTTTTGTATCTAATATTTTGGGATTTTGGACCAGAGTTATGAGACTCACCAAGGCAATCGTAGAACTCCTAAGTTTGATTTCTGGGTGGCCACAAATTCTTTCAAGGTCCATCTTTCGTTTACTCAATTTAGTCTCTGTCATGACAGATAAATATTAGAGATGTAATAAGTATGCATGGATTATGTCAGGAAACCAAATCTCTGAGCAAGAAGGCTCCCAAAACTCAATTGGTTTTGTTAGAATTCATTAAGTTACTTCTTCAATGCACTATTGCGTTATGATCCTGGATATCTGGTGCAAAACATAATATAAATCTTCTGACAATTCTGAATAATTTTGTATCTCTTCCTCTTAATTTTATACTTATATTTTTCATTTTTCTTAAATAGAAATGGATCCAAAAATGGATCAGAGCCCTATAGATTGAACTCATCAATTGCTTATCATTTATGCAATTAAAATATTACTAGTTGTTCATGTTTGTATATCATGACAGATCCTCTTCTATTTTTATACCTTGGGTAACTAGCATATGAATTTTTAATCACTTTGTAATAAATATACTGAGGTAGATTGCATATGAATTTTTAATCACTCTAATAAATATCCCGAGCTTTGATTTCCATATTCAATGATGTCTTACACAACAGCAATTTGTTCAGGGTTTCTGATCTGAGTAGTCTTTTCAGTGATCTATGTGGCACATAGTGATGCCCTCTAGAATGTATAAATAATAACTATCACAAGGAAGTGATTTGTGCAATTATATGTATTTTCTTGCTAAGTGTACAGTTGCACCTCTTAGTGTTGTGACCTTTTCCACACATCGCCCCATTGCAAATGGGGACCCTCTCTTTTCCTGCTTTCTGGGATTTTGTTAGTGTCTTGTGACCTTTTGCTGCAGTTTCACCAAGCCTTGTCCAGTTCAGAGCATTTCAGGCCCTGACGATTGAAAGTTATTTTTTGCAAGTTATGTGATTCCGAAGTGTGAACACCACCAAAATGCTTAGAGAGGCCAAAGGACGAAGATCACAATTGATTTGGATGAATTTGGACAACTTTCTATTTTTAGAAAGTTTGCTTTTTTGCTTTTTCCTATTTTTTAGGAAGTTTCGTTTTTGACATTTTTAGCCCGATCCTTGGTATGGCTATTTTTAGAAAGTTTTTCCTATTTTTTAGGGATGTTTGCTTTTTGCTTTTTCGGAATGCAAACCTAGGGTTTACACTTGCACCACTGACCTGCTTCGACCGGAATTCGAAAATTCCAAGTTTTGACCTAAAAAAGCTGAATCCCTAGATTTTAGGCTTTTTGCTTTTTTGGGATGCAAACCTAGGGTTTACACTTGTACCACTAACCTGCTTCAACCGGAATTCAAAAATTCCAAGTTTTGACCTAAAAAAGCTGAATCCCTAGATTTTAGGCTTTTTGCTTTTTCGGGATGCAAACCTAGGGTTTACACTTGCACCATCAACCAGCTCCGACCAGATCTCGAAAATTCCAAGTTTTGACCTAAAAAGCTAAAATCCCTAGATTTTAGGCTTTTTGCTTTTTCAGATGATCCACCTAAGCACGGATTTCAAATTTCAAGTTAATCCGATTAAATTAGATTAAACTGTGAAATTTTGAAATTTCTTTCAAAATTCTTCTAAGTCTGGCTAACAAGGGTTTGAAGTGTTTCTGCAGGTTCAAACCCCATCACGAAGGATGAAGAGATCATGTGGATGTTGAGGTTAAAGTCCGCCATGCTAATGGAGGTCATGTGGGCGCCTTGTCTAAAGTCCGCCATGAGTTTGGAGGTCACATAGGAGCACTCTCCAAAGTCCGCCCCACCTAAAGAGGTCATGGAAGAGCATGGGTTAAAGTCCGCCCAAGGCTTAGGAGACCATGAGGGAGCAACCTCCAAAGTCCGCCCCACCTTAGGAGATCATGTGGGTGCAAGGTTCAAAGTCCACCCAGCCATCAAGAGACAATGAAGAGGCCAAGGTAAAGTCCGCCCAGCCAGAAGGAGACCATGAAGGAGGTAAGTCCAAAGTCCACCCCACCTTAGGAGATTATGTGGGGGCTAAGGTAAAGTCCGCCCAAGTTTGAAGGGGCCATGAAGAGTCCAAGCCAAAGTCCGCCAAGGAAGGTGCTTACTCCAAAGTCCTCCCAGCCATGAAGAGGCCATGAAGGAGGCTACTCCAAAGTCCGCCCAACCATGAAGAAGTCATGAAGGAGGTGAGCTTGAAGTCCGCCCAAGGGAGATGGAGGCTATGTGGGGGCTAAGCTTAAAGTCCGCCCAAGTCTATAGAAGTCACATGGGTGCTAAGGTCAGAATCCACATGGAAACCTTGCTAGAAGTCCGCCCAAGATGCTAAGTCAAGGAAGAAGAAGACCATGAAGAGGCCAACCTAAAGTCCGCCCAAGGTTGAGAGGCTGTGAAGGAGCACTCAACAAAGTCTGCCCCACCTTGATGGAGACCATGAAGGCGCTAGGCCTAAAGTCCGCCCACCTTAGGAGACCATGGAGGTGCAAGACTTAAAGTCCGCCCAAGGCATTAAAGGGGCCATGAAGGAGGTAACTCCAAAGTCCGCCCAGCCATGAAGGAAGCCATGAAGGAGGTGACAACAAAGTCCGCCCAGCCATGAAGGAAGCCATGAAGAGGCCATGAAGGAGTCAACATCAAAGTCCGCCATACCTTCGAGAGGTTGGCTAAATTCACCAAAATTTGAAAAAGATGGAAATAAAATTCAAAAAAATCAACCTACACATGGAAGGTCAAACAAAGTCAACATGATGTCACAAAATCCACAGAGATTTCAAATTAAATCCAAAATGAAGAAATATCTAAATAATAAAAAATAAAAAAAAAATCCTCAAAATAAATCCAAAGTGAAATGTTTTTTTTGAGAATATTGAGGGAATATTAAAAATTTATTAAGATATTAATTCAAAATGGAAAGTTTTTTTGAAAGGGAATATTGGAGGATTAATGAATATCTTCAAACTTAAATTAAAATGGAAAGTTTTTTTTAGAATTAGAAGTATGATTTGGGTGATTTTAGGGGTTTTTTTAAAAACCTGTCTCCAAATACTTCATTATCAAATTCATTATTACACCAAGAAGTTCAAAATTACTAAGGAGAGCTTAGTAAAATACTTTTCGTTTGGAGTTCATCTGGAGGAAATTCTAGATATTGCTGGAAGTCGGATAAATATTTTGGCAAAAGGCTTACAGATTTCTGGAGAAAGGCATCTTTTCTGAATTTTCTCAATATTTTGGAGAAAAATCTAGCCAAGTCAAAGGTAAAATTAAAATTGTGAATTTTCTGGATATTTTTCTAGAATTTAATAAATGATTTTGGAGAAAGAAAATTCAATTTTTTGGCTAAGTATGAAATTTTTTCGAAAGTTTTAACACTTGATGGGGACTTCAACCAGCTTCAAGGCTGAGGGTCTGGAGGTGAAAATTCAACTTTTTTGGCTAAGTATAAATTTTTTTCGAAAATTTTAACACTTGATGGGGACTTCGACCAGCTTCAAGGCTGAGGGTCTGGAAGTGAAAATTCAACTTTGGTGGCTAAGTGATGAGAGTGAAAAATGGAAAATTTTCCAACACTTAGCCATTTCGCGGCCCCGTTATTTTTTTCGAAATTCTGCAGAATTTCGACTAACTTAAAGTTTTATCATTCATTTGCAGGTCTTGAGCACCATGAAGTTCCAGGTAGATAAAGATGCTCTTCCAGAGTCAAGGATGACTTCCAAGTGGAAGAACATCAGCAACACCAACCTCGGACACATCAATCTGAGGGAGTTTAAGAAGCGAATGTTTTGTCTGGACAACCTTGTGCCTACCGCCATTGCGCGGAAAATGATGAAGAGTGGTATCGTGCACGCTGTCGGCTTCCTCCCCACCATGCAGTGCAATGAGCTAGTAGTTGAATGTGCCAAACACTACAACCCCATCAGTAAGGATATTGTTGCACCTGATGGAAGAGTGTTGGCGAATGTCAGCGATGAGGCCATCAGAGAGGCCTTCAGGATCCCTGAGTACCACAACACAGTATATATGACCAAGGATGAAGCTGACAGTCTGTACCATGATCACCTAGAAGAATATGATGCCATAGTTAATCATCCCTGGTTAGACAAGCCGAGGAAGGGCGCCTCTAAACTCCAGAGAAAAAGCCTAGTACGAGCATACTTCAAGGAGGACATTGGGGACATGATCGTCTTGCTCAATAGAATAATAGGAAATCCTCAGGGAGCTCCATTCGAACCCTGGATGTATTATTTCATTAATGAAATAATCAATGGAGTAAAAATGATAGACTGGGCCCGTATGATCAGCGACAGTTTAGACAGCCAGCTAAGGAATCTGGAGGCAAATAGGACTTTCTTCATGAGTTCTTACTTGTTCTATTCTTTAGCCAGGACCTACAGGTACAGAGGTCTCACTTGTAGAGGAGAAGTTGGGAACAAGGAGAACCAATTCCCGGTATATGATTGCTATCCCCAGCTCCATATGGAGGAAAAGTTCCATTTCAAAAGGGTGAATGATGCCTTCCTGATGCACGTTACCCGGACCCTTCAAGGTGGCCTGCACCAGAGGCTCTCTCAAGATTCTATGGACTTTATCGGTCGGTTCAGGTGTTGGTACATCCAATATCCAAAGTTCACTTACCTCCGAATTCAGGGATTCTCTGGTCCTCCATACAAGCTTCCAGCTTACCCAACCAACTGAGTGGTGTTGCTCAAGGTTGTGAGGCAATTGGAGGAGTATATAGTGATTCAAAGGGATAAGCAGAAGAAGGCAGGCACATCCTCACTTACAATTGGTAATGGGTTGGAAATATGTCCATCATCACAAGCTGCAACTACTGCTGAGAAAGAACTGGCCTGGTATCCCTTTTACCAATACAAGGCAAGAAAAGATTTCGATCCATTCCAGAGGATAAAGAAGATCGAAGGGACAACGTTTGAGCACAGACTAGATCTGGAAGACTACTGGGCTAATGCAGCTGATAGTTTCGAGATCTGGAAGAGGTTCTGGTAAAGAATTCCTCTAAGTATGGTGAGAGCAACGGAAGTGTTCAAAGTTGCCAATCAGGTGGAAGAAAGCCTAGAACTTCAGTAGCCGGGTTTTGAGAAGATGAAGAATGAACCTTTGGTCTTGATAGATTGGACAAAGGGAGAAAAATCAGACCTAGCAGACCTCATGAGGTCAGTAGTTGAGTACTCGAGGTGGTGGGCATTTGAAAAGACAAAACAGTTGAAGGCCAAAGGTATGGTTCTAACGTATGAATTAATGGGAGTGGATGATACTTTGTCCGTCCACCCTTGTACCTCCCTCGGTGATGCTCGGAATCCGGAAAGCATTGGATCTCGAAAGAGAAAGGAGTTGGGTGGAAGCTCTACAAAGTGCACAGGGAAGAGGGTTGTGGTTGAGAGAAGAGAATCCAACGAAAGTCACTCCATCCTAAGTGCTGCTTCCATTGCACCTGATCAGAGTACAATTGGGGAACAAGAGATAAATATCTATGTGAGTGATGATGAAGTAAGAGTGCTTTCTCAGCCAGTTGAGGAGGTGGTGGAGAAGGTCTTCCGAACTCCAGACAGAGGGCAGGATGAAGCCCCTATAATTTTCTTGGATGGCATACCAGCGAACCCAGGAGAAGCAGACAATGAGTTTGATCGTAATACTCTAGAACAATCAACCATTCCTGATTGGCTAAGAGCAAGAATAAAGGCCAAGGTTCCCAAGGAGGTCCACTCAACCGAGGAGGCTACCGCAGCATTCCTGGAGAAGGTGAATGAGCCCACCACAGCTAAACCGCCCAAACCAGTTAGGAAGTTCTCCCTGATTCAGAGAGACAGTGCCGGATTCAGGACAGTCCAGATAGCAGTGCCCAAAGAAGGAAAGACTAGGGACGATGTCACCGCAGATGACTACAAGATCACCACCATAGAGATGGGCAAGCCTACCCAGGACCAGGAGGTCCAATATTTTGACGACTCCTGTAATGTTCTAAAGACAAGGGTGGCTCATGAGAAAGAAAAGAGAAAGAAAGTGGAAGAAGAGAACCAGCAGTGGAGGAAGTATGTTCTCCATCTTACCAACCCGCTCAACCATGAAGTCCCAGCTACTCCACCACAGCCTCTTCAGCAGGGATCAATGAAGGACTATGATGAGATGAAGGGATCGTACACTCAAGAAAAGGAGTGGATTTCAGATGCTGTGATACGTGTTGACACCTTTGTAGAAAACTTAGTATCAGCGCATGAGGCAACTTCTTTGTTGATTGATCGTATCCAGGATCTATCATCCAATTGGGAAGAAGTGGATGAAATTCAGAATGAAATACTCCCTCACCTAAAGGTTATCCGAGGCATGTCAAAGAAGAGCTTAGTGGATGCAGGCATCTTACAGACAGGAGACAGGTACGACTTCGGCACGTGGTACTATACTCTGGTCACTCGGATTGAAGTCTTGAAGAAATCCGAGACCAAGTGTTTCGAGACAGAGGCAAGGGTTAGAGAGATCCTAGGCAAGGTATTTCGGGTGGCGTCAGAGATCTGGCAAAAGGAAAGCCTAAGGGAGAAGCATTTACAAGCAGAGAACCTGAGAGCCAGGATTCAGACAAGCTTCTTCCAAGATTCAGGGATGATTGACAAAGGCGATCTTTCTAAGATTGCAAACTTCCTCTCCATCGATGACAACTTCCTCACCCAGGCAGTGGAGTGGGAAGGCATCCTTGCTACGTGCGCCGACGATGTGGATCTCGTCGACTTCCAAATTGGCGGTTTGCCAAGTGTCACCATAGAGGAGGTCAAGCTCATGGTGTCCAGATACGTTGAATCTCTGAGAGAGGAAAGTGGCCACTCACCTCAGTAAAATTAGCAGCTGCGCCACTTGTCACTCTTTCATCTGCTTGAACTGATAGTATTTCGGGAAACCCTAATTAGGGTTTAGGACTTTCAATCTGGGCCCTTGATCACTGTTTGATCTCGGCCATTCAGTTATTTTTGAGAAACTATATAAGGTTGCCTCCCCTCATTTGAAAAGGGTGAGGTTTTTGATGTATTGTTGCTTAAGGTCATTTCCAGATAATATATTGCATGTGCGCTGCTTTGTAATCTCTATTATTTGAATGATTTGCATGGTTTCAACTACCTCAACACTTAATTCAAATTAATTTAGATTTGCTTTCATTGTTGTTAATTTGAATGAAGGATTTGATAAGTGTCAATTGATGGTGTATTTTCGCTCATACTTTTGGTAAATGGATGATTTCCATTCTACTGTGCAAAGTTAGTCTGAGCCCATCCCCTGTGCATCCCAACATCTCGATCATAAGCACAACCCATTGAAGATTGCACCAGCCTTGTGTAGTTGTCCCTAGTGTGGCGAAGCAAGGTTTGGTTTCTCGAAAGCATCCAGTTGATACCGTCTCCAGAATTCGTAGGATTAGATTAGCCTTCCTAAACCCTATCTCTTTTCCCCTTTCTTTTGAAAGTCTAAATCCCAGAAAATCCCAAAAAACAGAAGAAGAGCCTAAAATTGCTAAATCCATCTAAGTCCAGCAGTTCAAGAATACTTGTCAACGTAAGTCCCCCTTGAAAATTTCAGCATACACTACCCAAGAAGCTATTCCACTAAAGTCGTTTGTTCGCACATATAGACCTTGGAATCAGTAGTGATTTTTCAGGAGAGGATAGAATACCTTCGGGTATCCTAACCTAATGTTTGGTAGATGATAAAATAGACACCAACACTTAGTAAAATACCTTTTTGTAGTTATTATGTTTGCATTTTACTATACATGTCAAGGACCAATGGATTCTGCATTAGTACATCCTTACCACTCAAGATTTCATTCTTTGCCCTTTTCTCTACAATGAGTAGAAAACTATCAAGGTATTCATCATTGTAATCATTGTTTGGATTCATTGTTTTTCAACTTATCTCAAAACTTAGGAGTAAAGAATTGATGCTACTCTATCCATCCATTAGTGACTATGATGGTGCTTTAAGGATGCTCTCTATATATTTGACCATCATGTTGTACAAGGACTTGCTCCTTTAAAGGTTACACTTCCATTGTCTTCAATGCATTGCAAATCTCTTTGGTTTTGCTCACTGTCCTGAGGCTTGACTGTATAATCACTCATGAATGATGTAGCTTTTTGGGAACCTTCTTTGTTATGAGATGCTACACTAATCACTATCTTTGATGGTTCTCATTGTGACATGTCTGTTTTGAAACTTACATCATTGTATGTTTGGATATATACCCTTTTGTGTTCTTAACATGATAGAAGACTTTCATCACTATCATAACTTTATAACTCTCGCTGTCATAAGGGCTGCTATAGTGCATTCTCCTGTAGCACTGCTCTGAAAGATTCAACAATAATGACTCTTGATCTCTATACGTAGATCTTCTTGTCCATCACTATCAAAGACTGCTTTTGGACTGTGGTTTTCTTAATGCCATGCTCTATGATTCTCGTGATTGAGACTTGGCCTGAGTCTTTTGATTATTGTTTGTGACAATTTTACATGGGCTTTCTCATTATTTTACTCACAGGTATGATCCATCTAATCACTGTTATTGTGCTCTATGGACTGTTCTAGGATATTAGGTATTTGCTACAACATAGAGATCTATAGACTTGTAATAAACACTTGAGGAATTAAGGAATGAACTTGTGCAGTTTTTATAATAATACAGTTGTTTTAAGCATAAGTAGGCCATTAGCCGAACAACATTATTAAATTTGATTTCTGCAAGATGATAAGAGACATCTTTGACTATGATGTCGGTTTTATGCTTTAACACGGCTAACATATGACAGATGGTTATTGATGATATTGGAGATGTTACAATCACCAATGACAGAGCAACCATTTTGAAGATGCTGGAGGTGGAGCATCCATCTGCAAACATTGGGTTATTTGTTCTCTTTTTTCTTATCATCCCTTTGTTTTTCTTATCATCTATGCTATACACGGTATCAATGGTATTGGATGAAAAAAATTACATTATTTTGCCTAGCTCTTCAAGATCCCATTATGTTTATAAATTTCATTCTATAAATTTTTTAGTGCACTCAAAATGTATTTTTGATGAGGTTGGTGTGTTCTTCTATCTATAGGTTTTGGTGGAACTTGCAGAATCATAGGATCAAGAAGTTAGGCATGGCACAGCATCAATTATTAGTATTGCTGCGGAGTTGCTGAAGGTATGTTGTACAGATTATATATCCTTTTAGGGAGATTGTCTTTTGTTTTACAATATATACATTTATAAGAACTTTGAATCTTTACTTTTCTTTTTAGGTTCTTATTTAAAATTTCTTCAAGGAATCTTTCTTACAGTCTGCTTCATGTGTCATTTAATGTTTGTATTTATAGCGGGCAAATGACCCGGTTCGGAATAAAATCCATCCAACTTCTATCATTAGTGGATATAGGGTAATTTTAGCTATTTACCTTACTAATAAGATATGCATGCATATAGAATTGTATTTATGGATTAAATAAGCATATTTTGTGAGAAGTAGAATCAGCCGTTTTGCTGTAATTTAGATGATTGTCTTATAACTTGTGTATTTTCAGTTGCAAATCATATGGTTATTTTTATTTTGAATAGCTTTCAATGAGGGAAGCCTGCAAATACATTAATGACAAATTTGCTGTCAAGGTGACTTATGTATCGATAGTGTTAAGGATGCTTGATTTACATTCACATATGCTTGCTTGATTTACATTCACATATGTTGTGTGTTTAGATTTAATTGTTAACACCAATTCAACTTTCATTGGGGAGTCACATTTTCAGCTTCTTATATTTGTATTGACTTGATTATTGGAGGTGACCTTTTTCGTGTAGGAATGATGTTAAAGATTTTCAAATTTGATTCATCATCTAGATTATTGTGATGAGATTCCTTTCACCTTGATGTTTAATGCTTAGCATGACAATGAAGCAAACTTTTGAGGAATTGAATGTCCCATAATAGGTTGAGAAGCTTGGCAAGGATTCTTTTATCAATTGTGCAAAGACTAGCATGTCCTAAAATATTGTAGCTATTGACAATGACTTATTTTAAAAAATGGTATGTCTTACTAGATCAATCCATTATATAGATTAAATGGTGTTAAGTTTAAATCATTATTGTGCTATAAATGATGAAACTATGGATACAAGTAGAAATATGGTGTTATTTTTCAGTTTTGTACATGTTCTTGCCATTAAAATGTGATTTTATTCATGAATTGTACATAAATATTATTTGGTAATTGCTGAACAATGTGAACATGTATATTAACTTGTGCTTTCCCAAATAAACACTTTTCTTGGGCCTTAAAAATTACAAATATGGGAAGAGCTTCAGATACATGGTGTTGCATTGTGTTGTGGTTAACATTATTAAGAAGCAAATTTTTTACTATTTTGGTACTTCTCCTAAACCTGTGTAGACAGATTACATTGAAGTGCAAAACAAAAGATGACTGATGAAACCCTGCCAGCACTATATTGAACTTAATTAACATGAGATGGGGCTGATCAATTAGTAACATAAGTATAAAATGTTTATGTGAAGATCAAGCTCCACGACAATGATTGAGTGGATCAGACATCCATAATTCGATTCAATGGCACTGTAGTGTTAGTATGTCATAAAAACTGTCTTTATACAATATTATTGAATAATTCCTATTTAGAGTCTATGAACCTCAGATATTTAGGATCCTGCAAAGAGAATCTTAAAGATAAAATTGGAACCTATTATGAATCAAAACATCTTCGAAAGAGTAAAGCCAAAAGTAGACTCAGGAAATATGTTTACTTTCTTTCATAATTTATGGAGGGGTTCTATTGGGGCCCTCACCCATAGACAAAGAAAACGAAATACACCATAGACTATCAAGCAAGGGGGCTTAGCACATCAAACAAAAATTGCAGAAATAGGGACCTAACACCATCAAAAGACAATAATGCCAAAAAAAATGGACAATATGGATATGGGACCAACCAAAAGAAAAAGAGTATTATGACAAGGAATAAACTTCCCAACCATCCACACCATCCAGAAAATGAATCTGCCAACTAAGGAAATTTAAGACCATGAGTAACGTCCTTGCTATACAGAATCAAGAAGGGCTTCATCTACCAAATATGAGATACTGTAAGCATTGGTAACCTTAAGGGGCCCTAGGAGTGGGTTATCGAGAGATTTTGTAGAATGGAATGCAAATCTAAATAGGACCACGAATCCGTGAGCTACTAGTAACCTGCCAGCACTTCCTTGTTCAATACTCAAACGTCACTCTTGGAAGCTAACTTCTACAAGGTAGCACTTGTTGATCAAAGATCACAAGAAACACTTAATGATAGTCTTTTGTCCTTATTTTGTTGTAGACCTCTGTGTCTTTATTACTTTTGATAGCCATTAGATGATTCATACTGTCACCATGCATTTTAATCTTCTTTAGGTATCCTTTGGCATTATCAGTTGTCTATCATTGTTTGAATCCAAACGGTTCTTTTTGTATGCTCGTCTTCACCATAGAGGGGCCTTTTGGTGATACATCTTCTAACTTGCTTACAGTTGTTCTAAGTATTTGTTGCATTCAAAACTCCATCTTTATTTTATAAGTATTTCCCTGAACTTCTTGTAGGTTATGTGCATGATGAGCATGCATGATGAATTGATTGTGATTGTCTATTCGCTAGGGAAACTCTCTAGGATTTTAAAAATGCTGCTATTGATACCCTTATCTCTGTCTTTTGCTTGAAGGATTACTGTGACTTTATACCCTTTCTTCTAAAAAAGCATGTGATTGTCCTTAGGGCATGCTACTTGTGACTGTATCCTCTGCTCTTCTCTTTGTGGTTTGATGAAATTGGTTGTCAATATCCTCATGTGCTTTTGCTGTGAATGGCAGTGTCCTGTCCTTATTCCATACTCTTCACTGCCCAGAAACTGACTTATCACTGTCTTCATTGATTGCTCGGTTATATTATATGCATTTGAATTTTGGACTTCTCTGAGTCTTCTTGTAACTCGTGAACATCATTGTATCTTTATCTTATTGTTTACTGCTCATTCACTGCTCTTTAGAAAACTGTTACACTTCTTGATTGTTAACATTCTTGTAACTGTTCTTTGATCAATGATGACTGCATTTTTCATGAGGAACTCCTCCATACATGCTTGTGATTGCTCCTTCATGGCCTTTCTATTTGATGTTCTTGAGGCTTATGATCTGTCATTTTTGCTACAACTGTAGCTTCATTCGTTGCTCTTTCTCTTTATTGGAACCTTTGTTGCTAAATGAGCATGATCACTGTCATAGATTCTTTGATACTTGGGACTTTAGGCAATCATTCACTGCCCTGCAACATTGTCATCTTGAAATTTGTGCATGTGACTCTGATATATTTGTACTCTCATAACTGTGGCTTCTCCATAGTTATGTAAAGGCTCTATCATGTTTTGATCTCTAATGCTCTTGGCATACACCCCAGATTAGGGTCTGCTACTGTAGGTGATGAATTGTATGATATTGATCTCTGTATTTGTGCCATGTTGCTAAATCAATAAGTTATTGTTCAACAAACATTCCTTTGATACCTCTGAATATTCACAGGTTGACTGTCATTAGTCTTATATGTTGTTCTTATCTCTATTCACTGCATTTTTTGACTGCTAATACCCTAGAGGTCTAAGATATATTTGTACTCTCTCATATTATTTGCACAAGGTCATCATTATTAATTTATGCCCTAGTCTATTCTGTGGCTTTATTGTGCTTTGGATCTTGACCCATTTACTATCCCATGACAGTCCTTTTGAATGAGCTATCAATATTCCTTTGATTCCTTTGTTGTCTTCATGATTCTTATGAATACTAAAAACCTTGTGCCATGGATTATTTAGGTCTCTGCTTGGTTAGTGGTCTATACTTCATACTGTTCTATGTTTGTGTCTACACAGATACTTACTGCCCCATTTGCATTGCTCCTTCTCTACTCTATCTCATGACTGTCCTTCGATCATATTTACTGTCTTTATCTGGTCTTATGCCTTTGTCCTCTAATTGAAGGTATCACATTAAAAACCTTTGAGAGGTCTTTAGAACATTATGCTAGGTTTGCTTCAAAGTATAACTGACTGAGACTGATTTTGGTGTTCATTAGGTCTGCTACCTTTGTCTAAGGTTTTGATGTGCTGTGAATATACAAATTTGTCTTGGCCTGTGCTTATATACCTCTATATTTGCCTGATAAAGGACTGGCTCTTAATCTTCTCACTGCCCACTGTACTGTATCTTTGATATATTCTCTGTTAGATGCATCATACCCTTCTTTGATTACATATTACTGATTACAAATCTGCAACATTATACTTCACAACTATAAAGGTTTACAAGCTTATGTTGACAGCAATGCCACATACCACCCATAGAAAAATGAGCAAGCTGAGTACAGAATACAAATTATGCTCTCTTCCAAAACTATAATTGAGATTTTGTGTTTAGACTGTGAGTTACCGTGACCTTGATGTATTTATTGTATTGTGCTACTAAACTCTAAAAGATGTTACTGTTAACTGTGAAAGGGCCACACTTCTGATGTAAAATATTGCTATTGTAGTCCTTCACACCATCATGAGGGTCTTCTATGATATCATCTTTGCAACATTGGGATTGTTCTCTTTCACTCTTTTGGGCTATCACAAGTTGATGTATGCTTCTTTGTGTGCTCCCAGTTGTCATAGCTTTGAACTAGGGCTATGATCTTGTGTAGAAGCTTCCTTCACTGTGATTAGGATTCTTTATTGTTGCTCTTGATTGTGGATGCTGAAGCTTAAGATCATGGCTGTCCCAAGTAATGTCTCTTATTTGCGATTTATGAGACTCGTATTTCTTATAATTGTATGAATATTATAGTGAATTCATAACTTTGGTCTGTTAGATGTTTTTTTTTTCAGCTCATCATTGCAATTTTTTTGACATTTTCTTTTTGTAGTTATTTTAACACACGAATTAAATTAATGGTTGTTTTATCATGTAAATAAGGGTAATCATTACATATGTATTAATATAATGTGTTATTTTTTCTTTTTGTAGAAACGTACTGATAAATTCAATGAAGGTGATAAAGTTAGGTCGTGTGATCCATTTGATAGTGTTGATGTAGCATTTACTCCCTATCTATTTTACATGGAGTAAACTTAAAAGGAACAGGTGATGCAAATGTGAACATTTTAATGGTCACAAGTAACATACCTATTCCTTACGAAGGCAAAATAGATGGAGTCATCCGCCTGAAAGAGAACGAGGGAGCCTTCGCAAGGTGGCCATTAAAATATTTGCAGAAAATGATATAGTTGAATATGTTTATCATGTTTCTTATTGTTTTATGCAGTATTTTGAATATTTTGAAACAGTTAGAAACTTTTAGACAACTTTGACATTTTTTATTATAATTACATATATACCCTTAGACATATTATAACTTGATTTATATATATATATATTTGCATTATATATTTTTATTGCAGATTACCTTGTTTGTCATGATGTTCAATCAATCTTTTAATTCTAACATGTAGCATGTTCGTATATGTAATATTTTTATTTGCTTTTATGATCTAGTTTGAGTTTAATGTTATATTATTTTGACATTATAAAATGATTAAATATAATACCAATAAATAAAAATGATTAAGTATACTACCAATGGATGTAAATATATGATTAAAATAAGGACTAAATATATGACCATTTAACAACAATCAATGATTAAATTAATGACTCAATATATGAATAAATTAATGACTAAATATATGACTAAATAAATCACTAATATGACTAAATAAATGACCAGATAACACAACAATCAATGATTAAATTAATGATTAAATATATGACTTAATTAGTGACTAAATAAATGTCTAGATAACAACAATCAATGACTAAATTAATGATTAAATATATGACTAAATTAGTGACTATCATGACTAAATAAATGACCAGATAACAACAATCAATGATTAAATTAGTAACTAAATCAATGACTAAATAAATGACCAAATTGATGACCAAATTGATCAATCAAAAGAACCAATAAATGATTAAAATAGTTTAGTAATAAATTTGGTCATGTGATTAATGACTAGCAATAAACTATTAATAGTCACGTGATCAAATTTAGTCATTTATATGCAATTTTCGGTAGCTTTTTTAGTCATATATTGTTGTTTTTGTACTAGTGTTAAGATAGTTTTGAAGAGGGAGCCTACTTTGTGTAAGGGCCTGTTTAGGTTATAATTTCATACTCTCTTTCCCTTCTTCCATCATGTTCAAATACATTTTCATTTCTCAAAGGTAATTCTACCATACCCACTTAATACTTTTACACGTCAATTTAACCATTTAATGAGATTTTTTTTTATCAACAAACAATTACCCAACAATTAAAACTACATCAAATTTCAACCCATCTAGTAGGTTGATATTCACGTTTTATAGAAATATGTTTAATAATGTATTTTAGATGTTTATAATGGGTGGTACATATGGGTTGGATATGAGATGAGAAAACATTTTTATTGAGATTACACCCTTTCTCATATATTATTAGCAATTTTTTATTTTTTTTATTTTTATTCAATGAACAAATTAGCAAGTTTTAGTTTAACATACACACAATGTATGGAAGAAAATGATAGGGTATATTTTAGCATTAGGATATAGTCATGTCCTTGTATATTCAAAAACATCCTAAGAACAACATTGAACGTCACTTGGTATCATTTCTTGTTGGGTTATCTATTCCTATTTATCTTTCATAATCAACCACAAATTATTTGTTGATTTTAAACCTTATATTTTCCTAGACTGTAGGAACACAAAATGCCACTTTACCAATGGTGATTGTTCCTATGTCAAAATATCTTTGCAAGAATTATGAATAGGGGAAAGGCCTTCTTATGATACCAAAATATAGAAACTCCTTTATGTACTATTCATTGTACACACAGATATACTGAGAGGAGGGTGAATCAATATATAAATTTTTGTTTTGAAGCTTATTACAACATTAATACCATTACCACATCTCAATATCATATATATGACTATGCAAGATATAAGCACATCCACACATCAACACAAGAGAATCCCAGATTTATGTGGAAACCTAGAAGGAAAAAGCCATGGTGAGAATAACTACTTATATCTATTACCCAAATCCAGTCCCAAATAAAAATGAACTTATAATGATTTCATGGTCACCAACCCATATAATTTATAACCCAATATAGAGACACCACTCCCTAATTTTACATCTTCATGCTAGCCTAAAACTCGTTTACATTGTCTACATGTTGTCCAAGAATAAGTCCCTTAATTCAAACATCATGAAATGTGTATTTGGATTGATCCTAAAGACAACACATTACACTAGGAGTAAGAACATGCTATGCAATTGGTCCCAAGTTACCTTCACATGCTTCTTCTAGCTGGCACACACTTCCTTTCTTTAATGCATCTAACATCTACTCTTGCATAGTCAACAAATTAGTGTATAGTGTGTACTCTGTCACATGTAACTTTTCGTCTTCTAGATTGAATCCTCTAAAACTTGAATATAGTTCTCTTCTAGTTTATCTTTACTTACCATCCAACCTACAAGATAAAAATTCTCAACTGTGATAGAACGCAGTACCAAAAATCATGACAGTGCAACTATGCACAAATACCACTTTTGAGCAACAGACCTAAGGAACATAACACATATACTTCCAAAATTCCACAAATCTAGTAGGCATTTAGAAATAGCTTAAACCGATGTAAAATACCTTGACATCATTCACATAATGTCTCCTCATAACTCTTTTGACATTAATGAAAACACTATGTTCAACAATGTCAAAATAAGGAGAATGCGTAAGTAATTTCATTAAATTATCATTTTGGAGCCTCTCAATCTTTATCTATAGTATTATGTGAAGCATAATTTATTATTCACTATTACGATGTGCCAAAAGACATGCCTCTATATATGATATTTTTAATGAAATTTAGAAGGAAAACCTTTATAAGTTTATTGATGTGAAAATAATGAGAAAGAAAAATTGAACATGGCTAAATGAAGGGTATCCAGAGTAAAGCGTCTAAAACAATCCTTATACCCGAATCATTAGTAAATTTTCTTTTACCTAGACATACCACCTAGACTCTTTTATTCATAAATTTTGTCACAATTCTATTCGACAATATTCTCACCCCTTCTCTCACATTTTCCTCTACGAAATTGAGCCCAAGATTTATCAGTCCATGAGGATCATAGGGCTTTTTTAAGACTATATGTGTACCATATTTTCTCATGACCTACCATTTTTTCTTTAGAAGAAGGGGAACCATGCCTTCTCAATGGAACATATTCCGTTCTGCCTTACACTCACTCCCACATACCCCATGCCATACTCATTAAAATTCTATATCTCCCATAGCTAGGTTGCTAATTTAAATGCCATAACCCACCTCTTTGGTCTTCGTAAATTTTTATTATAATTTATTTGTCTATAATTCTCTTTCAATTTTATTTTTATTTGGTTTTTTCAATGTCTCTATTTTATTTAACTATTTAAAAAATATATATATTTATTGTTATGTGTTCTTTTTATCTTCTATGTTTAATATTATATATGTATTTTAACAATTTAACATTGGTCCTTAACTTAGGTTAACAAAATTGAATCAAGATCAGTATTGTACCTTTACAATTTCAATAGAGTGAATGAACAATGTATTTGATGGTGCATCTACTAATCTCAAGGTTACATAGAGGTTTTGGACAATCCTTGTAGACTCAACTATAGATAAAGAATCATTAATAACACTCTACATAGTCAATACATGGATGGATGAACCTAATATTGCGCAAAAGCTACTGGTAGGGTCTTGACACTAGGGTTGTCATAATTATCCATCTATCTCTCTTCATGGTACCACATAAATTGCCTCACCTTAAACTTGAGTACCTACAAACAAACCATATTCCTCCCACAATTCCACCAATGAATATTAGTTTGGATTATTCACAAGCATAATCAGTGTTTTTAATTCAATATATAACACAACTACTTGGTCATAATAATTAATAGCAGTCATCAATAGTTCATAACACCATGCATTAGATCTGGTCTTGCATTCTTACTCACAAGTATCTTAAAGGTGTGAGCTTTCAGGATGTTCCTTGCTACCCTTTGGAGGGAAGGGGCTCTATGATATGGAATACTTTGAAAAGGGGGGCTCAGTTGGTTAAGAATGGTATTTTTTAGATCTATAATTCAAGCTCAGAGGCCCTTTTTTGGTTCAATTCTTGGGATGGTAATCCTCCTATCCTTACGAGGTATCTGCACCTCCAATTCCTTTGTTTTATTTTTATTGAGGCTGATTG
The DNA here is from genome assembly GCF_030272615.1 of Cryptomeria japonica. Classification (NCBI taxonomy): domain Eukaryota; kingdom Viridiplantae; phylum Streptophyta; class Pinopsida; order Cupressales; family Cupressaceae; genus Cryptomeria; species Cryptomeria japonica. The sequence continues at coordinate 457,308,377 of NC_081410.1, read as the reverse complement.
GGATAAGGTTGTGCATTATAATGTGGCTCATAATTTAGGACAGGTTACTGGTTACAAATGGAAGCACTTTGGTGAATGACTGTCAGGTGGATCAGAGCAGGATAGGAAAGAGTTGGCTCAAATTCTTGCTTCTCATGAATGTAATGCCTTGGTTGGGCATGATATTTTAGCTTGGGGTAGAGATTTGTTTGGTAAGTTCTTTATTTCCTCGGGGCATGCGGAGCTTGATAGACAAATGTTTGGAGGCATGGAGGTACCTTAGTGGAAACAGGTGTGGAATAAATTCTCTTATCCCAAGTGCAACTTTTTCTTGTCATTGGTGGTTCAAAATTGGTGTCTATAATTTGTGCAAGTGCGGGTTCCAGGGTCCCTCGATGTGTGTTTTGTGTTGCAATTGTGAGGAGAGTGGTTATAATCTTTTTTTCCAATGTTCCTTCTCTAGGGAGATCTGGCACTTTTGGTGGGGTGTTTGGAATCAAGCTTGTCGACATGTCTTTTCTTTGGCTAAATTTTTGCTCACTGGGACAAGGCCATGGCTAAGATTTCTTTTCTTCAAGTTGTTTGGCCTCAACCTTCCTCCTCCAAGAGATGTTTCGAGGTTTGTTGGATAGGTCATGCGAAATAGATGTCCACATACTCTTCGGAAGATGAATAGGGAGGGTCATTGGTGCCCTCCTCCTCAAGGAGTTCTGAAAATCAACATTGATGGTTCTTCTCATGGAAATCTTGGTCATGTTTGTATTGATGAATAATAAGAGGGGGGGTGAATTAGTATGCCAAAAATATCTGCACTTAAACACTTTGCAAGACTAATAGTAAACTGGTAAAACAGTTTAGCAGACAAACCGGTTAACACGCATGCAAACCAAATAGCTAATAATGCATACACCCACAGAAGCAAAAATACCATAACACAAGAGATTTTGACGTGGAAACCCAAATGGGAAAAACCACGGTGAGATGGAACTCACAAGTAACTATTTGCAGCATAGGAACCAGACCAGTTAAGGTCTTACAATGTTCTTTACCAGAATAGATCCTGTTAGGAATCTCAATCTCTGTTAGGAGATAAGTCCGATTAAAGACTATCTTGCTAGAGGATTTTAGATCCACAGATGTGAACCACCTTGTTAGAGGATTTACAAAAGGCTTTTGGGCCTACCCGGTTAAGGGCTATAGACTTGTCAAAGATGTGAGTAATCAACAAGTGTTTGATCTAGCTAGTAGCACAGACTGCTCGATTAGATCCTTGATAGCTCATTCTTAATGCACTCCAGCATTACTTCAGTCTTCTACACATTCATATTCTCTCCAACTCCTCAACCACCTTAAACCCTAGCAACAACATAAACTTTTGCTACAACCACATCAACAACCTAAAACCCTAGACATGATGTCCTTATAAAGGAATTTGATTTCATGTCGGTCCAATAGGATTACATTACAATTTCCTAGGTTCAATGAACCTGGACATACTTGGTAACACGACAAAAAAAGCACCGTTAAAGTGTCGGCACCGTCAAACAATCGGTGGATGGTAACTCATCACAAAATGTCAGTTGGTAACTTATCACAGAGTATTACCAGTTCATACAAAATGCCGGTTGGTAACTCATCACAGAGTATTACCGATTCATACAAAATGAAGACTGTTAAAAATGCGTTATGCCGCTTTAATCCCTCGTACCGCTTGGGATCCACGAACCGCTTGGGGTCAACATGCCGCTTCAGACCGGGAAACACATTATGCAAAACACCAATAGTCTAAAGACTATAATACAACATACCGGTTGGAACAAATACCGGTTGTGCTCTAACTCATACATATAAAGGAGATCTCAATGCAAGTGTGTGTCCATCAATGACAATCACAACATAAACATCAAAAATTCCAACAATCTCCCCCTTTGGCATTGATGGCAACACTTAGGAAAATAAAATTTTGACATCTAAGTGTTTACAACAAAATCATGCCATTAGCAAAATTGCTCCCCCTAAGCATATACACTATCCCTTTAACAATACAATGTATAACACTTTTGCATATAGAGCATAAACATTGAGATATTCAGAGCATATATCAAAATTTTGATTACCAGATACTTCTCACAAATAGAATTCTTCTCCCCCTTTGCCAACAATGACAAAGTACAGCTGAACAACCCTGTTATCATTTGATATTAAAATAATAAAAGTTTATGACAATAAGGAATAATACTTGTCAAAAACAGATTTAAAGTGCTGCAAGAATTGTTTCATCGACAAAGACCAGGACTCAAGTAGGGAGGTGGCTACTTCTTTTTCTATCTGCATCTGGGAGACCTGTTCTTCCATGGCATCAATTGTGCTCATCTCCTGTGTAACTGTTAAGGCATCCAAGTTCACATAACACTTCTGAAGAATTTGCAATCGTGGGAGTAGAACCAGTTGTACCTCCTGCAAATCTCTAGACCGGGTGCTGATCTCTTCCTCCATTTTTGTTGACTGGATGTGAAACCGGTGAACGGTTTGCCCATAAGTTGTAAAGGAATCATAAGGTGGCTTGAATGTGCTCATGTAGGACTGCAAGTTTGTTTGAAGCTTTTGCTTCTGAGCTAGCACATCATCATAGAACAGATGGGGTTGGCAGATCTTGTTGAGTAGTAGATTCCCCTCATCCAGAGCGTCCCTTATATCCTTTTGTTCTTTCTTCAGTTCAGACCGGAGCTCATTCAACTTCTTCACTAGAGCTATATTAAGAGCTTTTTGATGCTCCTTCTTGACATTTGCCTCTGCTGCCTCTTCTAGGCTTTGCACCTGATCATCCACTACTATGCATAGGAGCTTAAGTTTAGCTAGTGATGAATCGGTGTTGGGAAGATTTGTACCGGGTATCAAACCGGTAAGAGTGTCCACAACCGCTTGAATTACATCCTGCTCCTTCTTCCTTCGAATAATTTCAAGGCACTCTTGAGCAACCTTGATGCTCTACATTAGCTCTGTTTCACTTGCAGACTGGAGATCGATAGTACTGGTGAGATCAGCTGGTTTGGCTTGACTCCCGGTTGCCTTCGGAGTCTCCATCTGGGTGCTCTTCTCCGCTTCTCCTGCCTTGTCCTCTTTCGATTTCTTCTTCTCCACTTCTCTTCTCTTCTCCTCTTCTTTGTCCTCCTCAGCCTTTTTCTTTTATGCTTCCTTCTTCTTCCTCTATGCTTCCTTCTTCTTTTCTTGTTCCTTATCTTCCTCTTCCTTCTTCTTCCTCTCTACTTCCTTCTTCTTCTCCTGTTCCTTATCTTCCTCTTCTTTCTTTTTCTTTTCATCTTCTTGCTTCTTTTTCTCTTCTTCATCCTTCTTCTTCTTCTCCTCTTTGTCTTTCTTCTTCTTCTCTTCTTCATCTTTCTTCTTCTTCTTCTTCTCTTCTTCATCCTTTTTCTTCTTCTCTTCTTCATCCTTCTTCTTCTTCTTCTCTTCTTCATCCTTTTTCCTCTGCTCGGCCTGTTCCTTTGTCACTTCCTGTCTATCCTCGACTTTCTTATCAACCTATTCAGCCTGTTGCTCCTAACCCTGTTGTCTCAGATGGTGTTTCCTGAGTAACATCTTCTACGTCCAGGGCATCAACATCAATAGTGTCGACCCGTTCATCAACCGGATTTCCTTCATCATCAAGTACTTCGTCTGGTTTGGACATAACCGGTTCTTTCTCAGCTTGTCGGTTGGCTTCAGCCACTTGATGCATCTTTAGAGCTTCTAGAGCACGAGTGTGTGTATCCTTGAGCACTTCCTTACCCTTTCCTTCTAGTAACAAGAGTCTTCTTCTTCTCATGAAGAAAAGACCTTTGTATTTGTTCATTACATCAAATAGTTCCGAATTTGATACATCAGGAAAATGTTCAACAAAAACTTTTTCTCTTATTTCCTGTTCCTGCTCTATGGCAATGCGCCATTTATTGTCTAAGGACTTATACAAATAATCCAGTGTTTCAGATCTAATTTCTGAAAGCGACCGATCATTAACACATAAATACTGAATTATTTCCTTTTCAACCGCTTCCTTTTCATCATCATTAAAGTCATCAAAATACTCATTTAAGTCATGTAGCACTTTTCTCCTAATATTCTTTATTGTTCTTTGACAATGTGTCAAAGGTTTATAGGAAGAGATATCTGTATTTACCGGTGCAGATGATGTCGGTTCATTCTTTGTCTTGTTCTTCATCTGTCTGGCCTTCTTGGGCATCTCCTCAGACATAGTCTCTTCAGAGTTCGGTTCATTTGACTTAGTCTTCCTTTTCATTTCGAAGACTTTTACAGGTGCCGCTTCTGGTTTCTTTTTGGCTGGTGACCGCTTGGTCACTTTTGGAGTTGTAGTAGTAACTGGTGCTGATGCTATAGGCACTGCCTTTGCCTTCTTCACTGTAGGTTCTTTTCCTTTCTTTGCAGAGGGTTCCTCGACCGGTGTAACCCTTTCTAGATAGGTTCCGGTCCTCTTTGCCTTAGGATCAAGAGGTGAGGCAATAAGGGTAGAGGCATACCCTTCCAACATATCCTACATCACCTCATAGCCCATTGGCTCCACTTCTTCCTGTCTGGGCTCAACAACCTCCATTATGCATTTATCCATTTGGATGGTGAAACAGATATCGTCTTCATATTTCTTGACGATGTCACCTGATATCCTCATTCTTTGGCTCATTTTTCGTCTGAACTCATCAAAATACTTGTTCAGGACATCAGGGTAACCAGTTCCAATTGCTTGAATGCTTTCCTTGATTTGCTTGGTCACCGGTTGGTCAATAGACCACTGGACATCTCCTACTCCTAGAAAGTAGCCTTGGAAATAGAAGAACAACCCAACCAATAGTTGTCCAAACTTGAACCTTAGTGCATTATCCTGTTTGATCGACTTCAGATTCAACAGGAGTTGTCTCTGCATACCGGTGCATAGGTCAAATGATGCATCCTCCTTTATCATCCGGTAAGCAGCATTTACCGCTGCAGCAGATACAGAGTTAATTCTGCTGGCAGAGAATGTCTGGTAGCCTATCACCATGCAGGCATACTTAACCAGATCATCCTTAATAGAATTGACTGTCATGCCTCGTGAGTCACTCACTGAACCGATGAGCTTGGACATTTCAGTTTTACTTACTGTCCTTAGGGCTGACACTTCCCCTGTGTTGTAGAAACTGGTGACTGCGTGAATTGCCTGCGGCGTGATATCATGTGTTCTCTCCAGGTACATCTTGTCACCATGGACTCTGCTCAGAATGATCCTTATATGATCCTCTATGAAATCCTCCAGGAAGTAATCAACATTGTGGAGCTTCTTCTTATCCAAAATATTATACTCCGGTTTGATCTTCTTATCCTTTCCACAAAATAAACCTAACTGGGAGTGGATAGCTAGAGACCCTAGGTCTTCAATCTTGTAATCTATGTCGTCAGAAATTCCCTTTTCTATTATCACACCAGCCGGAACTTGTGATAGGGCATTATACTTAGACTTTCGCTGAATAAAACTTGCAGACTCGACAGATGCACTAGAACTGGTATGAGATGCGGAAGCCATGTTAGAAATTTTAAGAACTCAAGAAATACCTTTTGAAACACGTGAATTTAGGGCTTGTAGATTCTCCTTCACTTCACACTCCGTCGATTGCTGAATCACCGCTTTGTGTTCTCCACTTGACCGTTTGCAGTTTGAATTTGAATCTCCTTCGCGGTTTCTCAATTTCTCAAAATCTCAGCACAAATCACCTTTTCTTCGCTCTGCTCTTTGAAAAACTTTCTTCGCTTTGAAAACTGATAGTGAGAAATGCTTTGAAAATACCTTTTAAACATATTCCTCACCTACCACAATTAATGCTCCTCCATTAGGGCGTAAACCCTAATTTGCCTTTTTACCATTTCCGGTCTTCCGCCAAATGATAGGAAACACACACCGGTTAAGGTCTTTTACCGGTGTAAACCGAGGGTTCGAAACATTTCGCTGTTTGCTCCCCCTAAGCTTTTCTGAAGCTTAGTTTGCCAGTTCCATGATTTCCACACTAGGTGCAAAAACTGGTTCATCTTGTAACACCGCTGGTTTCTTCTTCCAGGTCTTGTTCATATCCGGTTGAACAATGTCAACATCAATGTTTCCTTCCAGAGTGACCGGTATATCATCAGATATGTTCTTTCTTGATCTACAGAATCTGGAAATGTGACCCGGTTTGTTGCAGTGATAGCAGACCAATCCAGGTGCTCTCCAAGGTCCATTTTTCATGTTGTTGTTATTCCTTCTGCATGTTGCAGCAGTGTGACCATGACCATGACAGACCATACAGTTTGATCTCCATCCGGTTTCCGCTTGATAGCCACCGCTTCTTTGCTGATGATTGAAGGCATTAAACTGGTTGTGATTCCGGTTCACAAAAGGTTCAAGACCAGCTCCTTGGGTCCTCTGAGGATATCTACCAATGTTGTTCATAACTGACCTGCATTTAGATGCTCTATGCCCATACTTGTTGCATGCATAACAGTTACCATTGAATCTAAAGGATCTAGGCTTGTCATTTAGGAAATAAGGAAAATTGTTGTAAGCCTTACTCCTACACACATTTGCAGTATGTCCTTCTTTAAGACAGTTGAAGCAAACAGGTTTAAACTTTTGCTTACCTTTATCCTTTGATGTCGGTTGTTTCTTTGATGTTCTAGCATTTGTACCAGAGGTCTCACCTTCCTCATAACCGGAATAACCAAGTCCATTGGTATTCTTGACTGGTTTGGCAGATTCAAGCTTTTGCTCTAGCTTGACAGTACTCTTGTTGAACTTAGCAAGTATTTCCTTTGACTCAGAGAGTTCTTTGGAAATAGCAGCATTTGTTTCCAATAGGTTTTCATTCTTAGAGATGGCAATGTTCAGTTCTCCTTGCATGTCTTCCTTTTCCACTTTGCTTGCATGTAGTTGAGCAGTTAGGGCACTGATCTCTTGTTTCATCTTGGAGATCTCACGATCTCTTTCTTTCACCAGATCTTCAGCTTTCCTCCGGTTCTCAAGCTCTTAACACATCCGGATAGTCAGTCCTTCCAATTCCTTTCTCAAGTTGGAGTTTGATTCATTCAACTTATTTACTTCTGCAATTAGGGCTTCCATGTCTGCTTCATCTGAAGAACTATTTTTAGATAGCTCCATCAGCGTTTCTGCATGTTCTCTCCTTTTTGCTTGAGATGCCTTGTATTTGACCATAAGATCATCATAGGCTTGCTCAGACTGAGTGAGCCGATGAGTAAGTTCCCTTATAGAGTATTCCCCATATCTCTTTCGAAGTGGTTAAACTTATAGAAAGGTTGGCTCTGATACCAATTGATGAATACTAAGAGGGGGGGGAGGTGAATTAGTATGCCAAAAATCTCTGCACTTAAACACTTTGCAAGACTAATAGTAAACCGGTAAAACAATTTAGCAGACAAACCGGTTGACACACATGCAAACCAAATAGCTAATAATGCATTCACCCACAGAAGCAAAAACACCATAACACAAGAGATTTTGACATGGAAACCCAAATGGGAAAAACCACGGTGAGATGGAACTCACAAATAACTATCTGCAGAATAGGAACCAGGCCGGTTAAGGTCTTACAATGTTCTTTACCAGAATAGATCCTGTTAGGAATCTCAATCTCTGTTAGGAGATAAGTCCGATTAAAGACTACCTTGCTAGAGGATTTTAGATCCACAGATGTGAACCACCTTGTTAGAGGATTTACAAAAGGCTTTGGGCCTACCCGGTTAAAGGCTACAGACTTGTCAAAATGTGAGTAATCAATAAGTGTTTGATCTAGCTAGTAGTACAGACTGCTCGATTGGATCCTTGATAGCTCGTTCTTAATGCACTCCAGCATTACTTCAGTCTTCTACACATTCATATTCTCTCCAACTCCACAACCACCTTAAACCCTAGCAACAACATAAACTTTTGCTACAACCACATCAACAACCTAAAACCCTAGACATGATGTCCTTATAAAGGAATCTGATTTCATGTCGGTCCAATAGGATTACATTACAATTTCCTAGGTTCAATGAACCTGGACATACTTGGTAACACGACACAAAAAGCACCGTTAAAGTGTCGGCACCGTCAAACAATTGGTGGATGGTAACTCATCACAAAATGTCGGTTGGTAACTCATCACAGAGTATTATCGGTTCATACAAAATGTCGGTTGGTAACTCATCACAGAGTATTACTAGTTCATACAAAATGAAGATTGGTAAAAATGTGTTATGCCACTTTAATCCCTCATACCGCTTGGGATCCACGAACCGCTTGGGGTCAACATGCCGCTTCAGACCGGGAAACACATTCTGCAAAACACCAATAGTCTAAAGACTATAATACAACATACCGGTTGGAACAAATACCGATTGTGCTCTAACTCATACATATAAAGGAGATCTCAATGCAAGTGTGTGTCCATCAATGACAATCACAACATAAACATAAAAAATGCCAACATGTATTGGTGGAGTTGGGTGAGATAGCTTTGGTATTGTTCAGTTTATCTTTTTTGTCTATAAGGGCATGCATTCTAACAATTTGATGGAGGCTCTTGCCATTCTTTATGTAGTGGAGCATAGTTATGATCTTGGGTGGAGAAAGATCATCTGTGAATCTAATTCTCAATTGGTGGTAACTTTGTTGAATAGGCAGAGGTTAGATGATGTATGCTAGCATTTAATTTTGGTTATCAAATAGATTCTTCATTTGTGTGTTTCCTTAGAATTTGTGACTTTCATTCATATCCCTAGAGAATGGAATGGAGTTGCAAACTGTTTGGACAAATGGGCCTCTCATCAAATGTACAATTGGAACATTGTGGATATGGGTCAACTACCCCCGGATCTATCTCAAAAGCTTGACCACCTGATCAAGATCGACAAGGTTGTTTAATGCACGTGCTTTGTATTTCTTTTGTGTGAATAAATTTTCACCCCTTTTTTAGTTTTATATTACAATCACAAGTTTCACTCCTAGTCCAAATTACAATGGTGTTAGGGAGGTCTCAAAGAAAATAAAGGAGCTCTTAGAAGATATGACTTTTCAATTCTATCTATATTTATTTACAATCTCAATTAACTTGTTTTAGTCAATCTATTAAACTTAATTCTATACTTTATTATTTAAATTTTAAATTATACTAATTTGTTTCCTAATATTTTATAAAAGATGTTTACTTCATTACAAAATTATTGTATTTTATAAATTTTTCATATTTTTTAAGGATTGAATTTTATTCTTATTATTCTTTTCCTTCATATACTTTTCATTATTCTTACAAAGGTAATATAAGTTTTTTTCTTAACTTTGGTATAAATATTTATTTTTGAATAAAATAAATTTTTTTATGTAATATCAAAGAGGAAAGTAAATTTTTAGGCTATTTGGACTTATAGCATGCAATCAATAATTTAGATATTTTTATTAAAGAAAAAAAAATTGATAAAAGAGGTTAAAGATGTTTAGTTGTGTGACAATGAATCTTCTATTGAAACACACATTTCTATGAAACCTTGAACTTGGATGTGCAACTTTGAATTAGGAACTTTTGATCTTTAAACATTGTTCACCTTTGTGTACATAGACTAGACCTTGCTTATAATCACTAGTAGAGGCTCCTATCAAGAGAGAAATGTGTGTCTTTTCTTGATTGTAGTTAGACGTTTTATATTAATTCAACAATATCTGACAAGTTTGAAGATGGACCAAGAAAAATGTAAATGCCTATGTTTTTTTTTTATGATTGTAGATATTGAAGTAATAATATATATTATAAAAATGTTGCATGAAGGATTATGCTATGAGATGACAAAGTGATGTGTGCTTTAAATGATCTAAATGATCTAAGACTTTGTTCTTTTATACAACATTAAGTTAACATTTCAAATTTATAGATTATGTGCTTAAATTTATCAATGAGGACTAGTTGAAGTCATGTTGGATGGAACTTATAATTAATTTAAACTCGAAAAATGGAGATCAACACTATATTTACAATCTTGAACTAAATTTAGATCATACGACTAAAAATAGACATGTTAAAGATGATATTTAAATCTATAAAGAAATGAAATTCATATTTAATTGAAAAATGTTTTATTTAAATATTAAACATTTATACTTAAAAAAAAATAGTGTTGAGTGTTCTATTAAGAAATGAAATTTATATTTAATTTAAAAATATTTCGTTTAAACATTAAACTTCTACGGAAAAAAAAAATTCTGTCCAAATTAGACTACATGTGACTGTGTTGTTATCTAAAATTAGCGAAAGCAAATGCATCACACAAGACCGCTTGCCTAATTTAACACAAACTAAGAAACTATTAAATTAATTTGGACGCCTTCGTCTTCAGATCACAAATTCTCCTTTTGAAATATATGAATTCAGTGTTTTGATCTGTCGATTCCTCCTCCGTCATATTCAATTTAACTTATTTCAGTTTGCTGCGGCAATTCGATTCATTCCACTACATTTGAAGGCACCCCTATCTGGAGATTTCTTTTGTCTGTTTAGACTGTGTTGTAGAAGCGATGGAGAATTCATGTGATAGTTTCTGGAAATGGGGCAATGCTCGAAAGAAGATGGCATTCACGAAAGGCGGTTGTATTGAAGGTGGATCTCATATGATTTCTGAGGTCAATGCATCAAAATTTGGAGGTCCTTGCAGTGGTTTGGGCATGCCAGTTGGAAGTTCAGGTATGGAAGTTAATCTCTCCAATTCCATGCACAAGAACAGCGAGGTCAATTGCAAAAGCTCCCCTACCTCAGTAATTCGAGCTTTCCAAACTAGTTCTACTGATTCAGATGCAATTTCCCGCCACTCACATGTTGAGTTGAATCCCCAGTCTTTTCCCTGTTCCGAAGAAAAAATGCTTCAAGATGGAAATCTGAATGACAGGAAGGAGCCGTCAGAATTATGGGTGAGGAAGATGGTCCAAAAAGCAGGTTCTGGTGAAGAATATGGTTGTTTCAAAATTCAGAAGGAAAACCCTGAATCATTTGCCGCATTGAATATGTTGGCTGATGTAGCTGTTTGGGTTCTCCAAAATGGATACAAAGAAGATGATAAGGCTATGGCTTCACTGGGGCAGTGGCAAATAATTCGTCCTTCTGGAGCACTCTCCTCGCAGAAGATTGTAATAAAAAGAGCGAGAAATGATTCCAAATCTCTATGTCCTGAACTCCCAGCCCATGCACAGATGCTTTTGCCTTCCCTTTCAGAGCATCTCTTAGCAAGCAAACTGGGTAGCCCTAGATACAGCTTGAAGCGTCAATATAATCAAGTTAAAGAGCACGGGCTTGCTGATAAGGATAAAGTAGAGAACCCAAATGTTCGCAGCTCAAAGAGAAATAGAGCCCAGTATCCGAGCTATAAGTATGCTGATTTTGTTCTATAGAGGCATAGCCACTGATACGTCCCTCCCTCTGTTGGAGATTTTGAAATGTTTAAATGGTCACTACTGTACATGTTTCTGGTATTTATTGAGGTTTCCTCTCTAACAATTGAAAGCCATTGTGCTTCTACCCCTTTCTGTAAATAATTTTACTTGATGCTAATTGAGTGTAATTTGATGCAATTTCATTTGTAGCTTTAATATAAATGGTAGGATGAATGTTGGTATTTGTTTCTGCTGGTTATTTTTCTGATCTGGTCTAGCTTTAAAGAAATCTGATAGATTGGGTTAATCAAGGAACCTTGCTTTATTTTTTCATTTCTTTTTTATAGATGTAAAATATTTTGTCTGTTAAAGCCCCCTTAGTAAAAATTGAAGCCTCTTTCTTCGTGCGTAGATCATTCGAGCATTCTTCGTTTTCAGTTACAGAAATTAGGAACATCATATTTATTATTTCTGTCGTTGTGTTCTAATTGCTAAAGCTCCAGCACATGGTGTATGGTATAATTAGACAGCTCATGGTGAAGTGAAATTTCACAGACGGTTCATAAATGTAATCCATAAATGCTATTAAATTTTCACAAGGTATTTCTCTCTGGTTATTCTGTGGGCAAGTGCTTTTTCCATTTAACTTGTTCCTCTTCTTCATCTGCAGTCTTTCTACACCCACTTTTTGACATCCATATAAATCTGCAGTGTTTATACACCACCCTTTTGATATTCATATAAATCTGTAACTTTGAAAATGGGAGACATTTGAGAATTTTAGGGATCTGCAATCCTCTTCTTCATCTGCAGTCCTTATACGTTCCCTTTGCGATATGCATATAAATCTGCTGTGTTTAACTTTATACACCACTCTTTTGATATCCATATAAATCTGTAGCATTGAAATGGGGGATAGCATTGCAATGGGGGACACTTCAACTCCTGGAAGCCTAATCTGGAATGTGTTTGTTCCCAAATTTTCAATGACTTGAAGGACTCAATACATCTATATTTCACTTTGTTATATTACTCTCGGGAAAGCTTGTGTTATATAGAATACCACAAGGTCTTGGTACCTTGGAAATATCATCATCTTATTTGTATCTGTTTTTGCTTTATTCAATTTGCATTAGTACTTTTACATGCAATTGTCATCTTATTCAAAAAACTCCTTTGCACCATCTTTGATTCTTCAATGCACAAGTTTACTGAGTCTGAAAAACCTTTGACAATCAATCCAGAGACTACATGAAATGATCCGCAGATTATCAATCGTGAGACTACATGAAATGATCCAGAAATTATCAAAGTATGCAAAGAAATTAATCCAAAGGTTTAATATACAAGATTGTAGTATGTACGCCACTAAAACAGAATGTCAAGTTTTATTGTCAATGGGACATTGTATAGACAAATGGTATGGATTCTGAACTACTTGACCACTACAAGGCCTGATATTGCATATTCAGTCAACATACATAGCCAATTCATGGCTAACCCTCTTGAACCTGATTGGAAAGTAGCAAAGAGAGTCATTTGATAACTACAAAGTACCATAATTTTTGGCATTGAATATACTAACAATTTGAATATTGAGTTGACAGGTTATTTAGATTCTGATTAGGTTCAGATGATTGTAAATCAACAAATGGTTATGCATTCACCACAGGATCAGGAGTTGTTTCTTGGAGCAGTAAGAAGCAACCATCTCTTTATCATATTCTGAAGCCGAGTACAAATCATTGTGCAATGCTATCTGTGAAGCTGTTTGGCTAAGGGGAATACTTGAAGATATAGGACAAAAGCAAGAAGGATCAACTCCAAACAAGTGTGATAATCAAAGTACAATCAAGCTAGAAAACAATCCAGTTTATCATGCAAAATCAAAGCATATTGAAATACAACATCATTTTGTAAGAGAGAAGATTCAATTTCAATACTTGAAGATATAGGACAAAACCAAGAAGGATCAACTCCAAACAAGTGTGATAATCAAAGTACAATCAAGCTAGAAAACAATCCAGTTTGTCATGCAAAATCAAAGCATATTGAAATACAACATCATTTTGTAAGAGAGAAGATTCAATTTCAATACTTGAAGATATAGGACAAAAGCAAGAAGGATCAACTCCAAACAAGTGTGATAATCGAAGTACAATCAAGCTAGAAAACAATCCAGTTTATCATGCAAAATCAAAGCATATTGAAATACAACATCATTTTGTAAGAGAGAAGATTCAATTTCAAGAGACAGAGATGCAATATTATAATACAAATGATAGCATGGCTGATGTATTCACCAAGCCATTAGGCAAGAGAAAGTTTGTACTGTGTAGAAATCTGTTAAGAGTAAATCAAAATTCAGTTATTTTTCTTTAAGGTAGGGTGTTAGAATAACTATAAGTCAAAACTGAATTGCTTTTGTGCTGCGGTTTTCCTATAAACATATTTATAGGGAAATTGTTGACTCTTTCTTTGTATAATAAGATAATGTAGCGAGTTCCTCTGTTCTCTGTATTTTATTTCTTCTGTCCTATCTCTGTTTTTACTGCTGTTTGTTATGTCTCATGGTACCTGCATTAATTTCTATAAGGTACCATGAGGATGCCTTTCTTTTTGTCCTGTACCATGACATGTCCTATCTCTATTTTGACTGTTGTTTGTTATGTCTCATGGTACCTGCATTAATTCCTATCGGATACCATGAGGATGCCTTTCTTTGTGTCCTGTACCATGACATGCTTTCCTTCGTGGAATACTCTTTCTTTTCTGTTCAAATCTGCACTCTTTATGCTGCCCATTCACTGTCTACAGGTTTTATATAACCTGCTATTGTATATTTTGGATATTCAACAAAAAATCTTCTGTCTCAATTAAATGAGACACTTTCAGGTAGAGCAATCAAGCACTACACCATTTGAATTTTCACCATACACTATTTGTTTAGAAAAATGATTCACTGCTTAACTTGTTATGCTAGAATTGAAATCAAACTATTGTTGTACCAAGATTAATTCCTACTATTTGGGGTTCTTTCCATCAGCACAAATTGTGCAAGCTTCTATTCACCACCTCCATTAGGCCATTTCTATGGGAATGATACACTGAGCTATTGTCATGTTCCTTCCTAGCTAGGTCAGCCCAGCAATGAAATAAAAAGTATATTTTTCAACATTATAATAATTATATTAATTAATAAGCATTTAAAAAATTAAAATATAAATATAATTAACTGATTGGAATTTTGGGAGAAATCCTAAGTTGGTTGGGACAAAAACCTCAAAAACCCTAAAAGGTGTCCACCATTTTTCTAGGACTGCAGAGAGCCTCACTAGTTAGTAGGTCACCCATTTCTCCCGTCTGAACACATCCATTGGCTATCACATTGAGTTTAATGCTGCATGACGTTGACGAGTGCTAGATAGAGTTTTTTTAGGGGTGTGTGCATTCAAGAGTGTGGCGACCTGCAAGTGTCACCAATTCTTGCCAAGCTAGGATCTACTTTCAAGGTGAATCCCGTCATTTCCAGGTTGCATTCAACAATATTATTTCAGATTGTGGAGGATCTCTTACCTTAATGCTTCAGTTGAGACATGACCCTCAACCTTTGTGACTCCCAATTGAAGCACCACCTTTCAAATCGCAAGATACTAGTGAAGGAATCAAGATCTAGTGACAAACAGAAATTGTAGGGGATTTGCAGGACCTAACATCAGGTTGCCCAACAGAAAATCAGCAACCAAGGGGCAAGTTAAATCGACCCAATCCCTTTCAGCCTACCCCAGGCCCAGACTAGGCACGACAACAGGAAGAACCATACAACCAGGGATAATTCATATTGTCTGAACTTGTAACACACATACTAGATTGTATTCGATGAACATGCATTTTTGAAAACACATTAATGACATTTTATATGCTGCTTTCATGGAAGCAGATTTGGTGTCTAAAATTGATGCAGCACATTAATTGCTGATACAAAACCCTGATTATGAAATTATTGACTACAGCAGGACATCTGAGAATATCTAAACACGACCCTCAATGATAGTGCACTCAACAGCATCTAAAACGAATTTCCCTTGTAACAAACTTCCAGTCGAACCATAAAGCAATGCATGTGACAGTGAATTCAAATTTGCATGAGAGGCCTGGCAATGATCGGTAACTATAGTTCACAGGACAGAAAACATTCATCTCTCAGAGCTTGCTCTAATATTAAATCTACGTATAATTCATCGACTTGCACAATTTGTTTAGCAATTTGTACAATCTATACACACCTTACAATGTTCTGCAACTGCAGAAACATAACAGACAAGAAGAGAATAGCAGGAAAAAAATATGCAGCGCAGATAATAATCCTTAAACCAATGGGAAAACACAGTTCTCCATGAAAGCCAAAATGCCAATAAAACAGAGCATCCAAGGATGTTGGGAGTAGAAAATTCATGGGACAATCTTAGTTTGTTATTGAAAAGGGTTCTAAATAGATCAAAGGATAGTTGTGGTTATGGCTATGGATGCAGAGGTGCAGTTGTTACATGATGTTGCAAAGAGGTTAACCAAGTTAGGAAGAAGAAAACAAAGGAAGAGGGAAAAAAACTAGCAAAAATAAGTTGAAAAAAAAGGGTTTGTATTGGAGGAATTAAAGTGGATGTTAGTATGAGGCAAGTAATAATGGGAAAGCAAAGGCATTCAAGGCTTCCAGAAGGTGAAAAAATTGGTGGGGTTAAAACACTCACTTTGTGAGTAGAGCGTTTTTGGAGAGGAAAGATGTAGAGTCTAGGATTGGTCAAGGGATAGTATTGTTAGAATAGAGAGATTAAATCTCTTTTGTTGGTATAACTATTAAACGTGCTCCACATGGAGTTTGAGAGATGAAACATATGAATGGGACGTAGGTGAGAGGATAAATGGTGTGAAGATGGTGAGTTATGTTACTCTAGAGAAGAAGAATATATTAATGTAATCATGGGAAAAAAGATTTAGAAGACTGGTCTACAGCGAAGAAGGATGCAACCTATCACTAGTAGTTGCCGCACAAAATATTGTAGTTGTGGGACCAGTTTACAGTAGAGATGAGGTAGTCCAAAGGATGTAACTTTCCTATCCACAAATGAATCGCTAATAGGTTGTTGATAAAACATTGATTGTTGTCCCCATAATATAGAATTTAATTATCACCACCAAAAAGAGCTACCAAAGAGAAATAAGCAATATCGTTAAAACTAAAAATTAATTAAGTTTATAAAAGGGTCAAAAGGCGTGAAATGAAGACTCGAGTCATGTCAATTAAATAGAAAATGTATAAGAAGGAAGAAAAAGTCAAGATTAAGGACATGAATTGATCAAGACATTATTTATTTTCCTTGTGGAATATGAACTAAGGATTCAATAACACAAGACAAAAAAACACTTAAGATTAGAAATTAATGGACACAAATGCTTAATTTCTCTTGTCAAGTTAGTGGATGAAAACCCCTTAGGCAGAAATTTAAGAACATTCCAATGACATTTATACAAAAAGAATTCGTTGCAAATTTGAAAGAAGAGTTATAGCAAAGGCAAAACATAAATTTTGTATTTTTAAGAGATGCATCATAAACTTTAAATCTAAATTTTATATTTAAAATTATAATTCTTAATATTTATAATCAACTATACAATTATTAAAAAATTATGATTTAAGGTTATTTATTTAAGGAAAAATAAGGAAAATTTAGAATAGGGCATTACATTGGTATCAAAGCAACAATCTTGCTAGCCTATGAGTCTAAATTCAGCTTACACAGTGGAGCAAAAGAGATTGAAGGGCCTTGGAGAGAGAAAAGTAGACTGGAGGCAAAATTACAAGAGGCTAGTAACCAAATTAGACGTAGAGGAAAGAATATAATATGGTCAATAAAGAGGGAAAACTAGAATGGAAGTCTTACATGCAAAGACAAGAACAAATGACATAATTTCTTCTTCAAATGCTTCAATATATGAATAATACAATTAGTTCCCTTAGGCTTGTAAAAACAAATGGAGGAGAAGGTACTAATTCAAATCATTTAGGCTTAGAACATAACAATAAAACTCTACTTGGATCACCACATTGAATCACACAATCCTCATTCTTACCTAGAGTTAAATAGCCACTAGAAGAGGAAGAGCCAAATATGGTAGCAAATAATTTGAAGAGTGCATAGATGCATACTCAAGACTTCATCAAAATATCATAAGACAAATTACATTATACAATTCCATAATGCAAGATCAAGGAATGTTTCAATTGGAGAAAAAATGCAATCCAATAGAGATCTACAATAAAGGTTAAGTATGTTTTCTCCCACAATTGATGGTTCATGGAAGGTCATTACACGAGCATGGGTCCAAAAATTAAATATCTATCTTTCTCTTAGCCCCATGATAGAAAATGAAGTCATTAAGTTTGTCATTTTACACTTAGAGGATATAACACAAGTGGTGGCATCATAGGCTAATCACACAAGGGTGTCATTAAATCATGACATATACTAACTTTGCACAAAAAATTACAGACATATTTGATAGGAAATAACTAGAGACACTCTTTAGGGATTTGACACGATTGAGGAAGCAAGGTAAAGTAGAAGAGCAAATAGAAAAATTTCAAACAATTTGAGTCATGTGCCAAATTTTATGGAGAGGAGACTCATTGATCATAAATAAGTCAAAGTATTCAATTAAATGAAATATTTTAATCTTTAAACAATTTTTGTGCTCATAGAAATGTAATAACCTTTCAATATTGCATTGTCTCTTCGATTTTCAATGAGGACATAAATGTAGTGACTGTTCAGCTTCTTTGAAAGCTTATAAATAAGCTCAATTTGAATCCAATAGATAGAGTTACAGGCATACAACTCTTAGGACAAGTTTGTTAAGCTGTGATATACATCTCATCTGTCAAGTTAGCCAACTCAGCTCTCATGAAGTCCACGGGCATACAACTCCTTCACGAGTTTGCCTGGCTTGTACAGACTCGAGCATACATCTCCACCATGAGTTTGCCCAAACTGGATAGATTCAAGGGCATATAGGTCTTTCACGAGTTTGCCCAAAATTGTACGGATTTTATATATATATATTGAATGAAATGAATCTTTCGCATGATGTATTATGTGTTTACAATACCACCAATTCTTCTTTGAGTATTGTCCCTTGAATTAGCAAAATAATTCAGATCACTCATTTATTTGTTTATTGAAGGGCTTTTGGAGTCACTTCGAGGTTTGGTTTGACATTTTTGGGCCATCATCTCTACAAAATGTCATTTAAAGGGCTTTGAAATTGGAAGATTCAATGACCAAGAACAAATTCCACCCTAAGAGTGCACCGATAGATCATTAGAAACTCCTTCAAAAAGATACCCCTCTACTAATAACATTGCCTCCAAAACCAAGGAAGAGTGAAGCAACCAAGAATGATCTTTAGAGGAAGAAGTTGTATTTTTCTTATATAGAGAGTCATGGGAGTTAGACCATAAATGCATGGAGAAGGGGAAAATACACTGCATGCTAGTTCATCTCAAGGTAGACTCAGAGATGAAGGGAACTAAATCTAAGGTTATAACAAATTAGAAAAAGTACATGAAAGCAAAGAAGAATGTGATATTTTGAGAGACACTCTTGTTACTTTTTCTAGAGAACCCAAATATCATGCTCTGAGAGTTCGAGGAGTTTTTCTAGATCACAAAGGTGATAGTGTGGATTGATAGTGGAGCCAACAATATTTTATAGATGTGGATTTGGTTTCTAAGAAAGGTTTAGATTAAAAAAAAAAATGGATTTAGTGTTATGCTTGCAAATGGTCATATCATTCCTTGCAAGGGGAGACTACAACAACCCAACTTATTTTGGGGGAGGTATTAAGTCAAGAACAATTTATATGATGTGAGATAAGGTGAAACAAATATGGTCTTAGTTGTGCAATGGTTGCACTTACTAGGAGAACTTAGTTAAAGCTATCAAACTATGAAATTAAAATTCAAAACAAATGAGAATGACATGATATTTCAAGGCAT
Source organism: Cryptomeria japonica (assembly GCF_030272615.1). Lineage (NCBI taxonomy): Eukaryota > Viridiplantae > Streptophyta > Pinopsida > Cupressales > Cupressaceae > Cryptomeria > Cryptomeria japonica. Next base: position 457,288,917 of record NC_081410.1, on the reverse strand, counting down.
TTTGAATGAAGGCCCAAGAATGAATAAATGGAAGAATGGAGATGTGTATTTGAAAATACCAAGCCACTCCATACATAGAGATAATCAAGGACTCCCTCCAAGGTAGTATACTCCACTATGATCATTTTTAGTCCATTTGAATATGACCACATAGCACACCAAAAGTGGCTACCATATGAGACTTGATAAAAAGGGACCCTTTCAAGAGGAATCATAATCCTAACATGGTTGTTTGGGATTGTATAGGTAAGATCCATAAGACATGGGTCATTGTGAATTTTATTGTCCATCTCAATATTGTTCTTACTTATATTTTTAGATTTCCCCACCCCTTGGGGACAACCATAGAGAGGAAATTGAAGAGGCATTTTCCACCTTTAACCCTTGAGGGGACATCTAGGAATGATGCAAGAAATTTTCCTACCAATATTTCTTTATTTTTGAACAAGGAAAAACAAAATGATAGCCATGAGGAAAAATATTTCAATTGACAATATTATCGTTGAGTAGTTTGATACTAGCAATTACAAATGAGACTTTTTGGTTTAATAAGTTAAGTGGTACCACATGAAAAGAGAATTAAAATTGTGTTTACTAGCATTTTCAAAAATGTCAGTGGTGAAGTTTGGGGGTAACAAGTAACTAATGCAATCATTGATCTAAAATCATACCATTTTTGAAAAGGGACATCATGGGGTCTTATAATCAACAAACAAAAAGTTGAACTTCATAACAAAGTTTTGTAAAAGGAATGTGCTCATGATATCGAAACTTACACATATGATGATAAGGTCATTAAGAATGCAAAGGTGGTGTGGAAACCATGATTAAAGAGTATTTTTTCTAAAGAAGATATTTTATTTGTTGTAGTGCTCATTATCGATGAACATTGATCCATATTATGTGGTCTTTGCATTAAGTGGATAAAGTTTTTTGGAGTAGTTATTGCTTGAAGACAAGCAATATTGGGAAGGAGACAGTGTAATGCCCTTGTCTAGAAATGAATTGTTGAAAAGATGAAATTAAAACATAGATCATTGTCCCCATAATATAGAATTTAACTATCACCACTAAAATGAGTGATCAAAGAGAAATAATCAATATCACTAAAATAAAAAAAGTAATTAAGTTATGAAAGGATCAAAATGCATGAAATGAAGAGAAATGTCAATTGAATAGAAAATGTATATAAAGGAAAAAAAATCAAGAGGAAGGACATCAATTGATAAAGTCATATTATGCATTTTCCTTGTGAAATAAAAACTAAGGATTTACCAATTTGAGGATGAAACCCCTCAATATTATAAAGTATAGAAACCCTTAATTTCTCTTACCAACTTAGTGGATGAAAATCCCTAACTTAGGCAAAAATTTAGGAACATTATAGAGGAATTTATACAAAGAGAGATTGTTGCAAATTTGAAAGAAGAATTACAAAAGATGCTATAGGATAAATTTACATTTTCAAGAGATGCATCATAAGATTTAAATAGAAATTAAATAATCAAAACTATAATATTTAATATCATTGTTTAGGATTAAATAAGGGAATGAGTGAGACTAAGTCAAAAACCCTCTTTTAGCTAAACATTGGAATACAAATCCACTAAAGGAGGAATATGCTTGACTAAACTCTTGTTCAAGAGAGTCAATCATTCCCTTAGGGATTTTATTCCTTCGTTTCTCTAAAAGTTGATTTGATTGATTTGGAAAGTAAAGTGACTAAGATCTAAACATACATGAATTAACAAGTGAACTAAAACTATCTGATACATGAACAAAAAATTCAAAACACGTATAGGATTGGAATGAGGACTCAGAAGTGCACCTGTGCCTAAAAACTGAACTAAAACTACATGGCAAAGATCACTTAGAGCACTTGTCTTTCTAATTATTTTTTACACATAGATCTAGATTTGGGTCTCAAGACACTGCACTAGCACTGTGGCAAATTTTAAACTAGACTGAGAAGACAAGGATGCCCAAAACGCCCTTTTACAAGAATGGCACCCCAAATGCCATTGTCTAGGTATTTTCTGATGAGCTTCGAAAGGGTCCTTTGTTTCTGGATCCTAGTCACTTTTTTGTCTTTTGTCTCCATCTAGAACCTACAACTAAACTTGAATCTGCAAACACGAGGAGATGTTGGGTTGATAGGGGTTTTCCTAGGTCAAACCTCGGGTTTGAAATTAACCCTATATAATTGAATTGAAATTGAAATTGGCTGACTAAATCGATTATACCTTCAATTGACAATGCAATGCTCTTAGGATAAGTCCTACATGTGTTGATGTAATAACATGATAAATTATCATAAAATCCACCATAAAATCATAACCAAAACATAATAGAATATCCTTGATGTAGCTTGCTTCTCTTTTAGACTTAGATTTGCTCTTGAATTAGAATGATAGCATAAATATGAGATGATAATGTGTGATGATGAAGTGAATTAGGAGGGATGCCTTAAATAGTGATTTCATAGAAAAATCACCTTTTGGCTAACTTAGAATTATCATGTATTTTCCCTTTGGGGATAATTTTAGAAATGGTAAGACCAACATATTATCCTCCCAAAATTTTAGCCAAAAAGCATCAAACAATGGTGCTTGAGCACCATCATCCCAACAAAATAGGCTCAAATTTTTAGGGTTGCGAGATAATAACACCCTAATACCAAAAACATAATTTATATGAAAAATTATAATAATTAGATGTGGGAAAAGGTGCATTGAACTTTGAAATAAAATAAGACCCATATAAGCATGAAATGAAATAAGATAAAGGAAACATTTAAAATAAGGGCCCGATTAATAAAGTGTCGATGTATTAAAGTGAAATAGGACTAATTTTATTGAATTAAATATTAATTTAATACAATATGTCTTATAATATATAGAGGAATGGGAAATACTGAAATGATTTCTACGAGAGTGTGAAATTGGACACTCTATTTAATGGTATACAATTTACAATGATGCATTTAGCCCCCACTTTAGCATAGTAGTTCCATCGTGATTAGCTACGTAGTTTGTCTAAACTTCATAAGCATCCTAGATAGAGCCTTGCTGCCAGTTGGACGTCTATAGCCCCGACGAGGTTATTGTTCTAATCTCACAAATATTGCTCCATTTCCAGCCAGGCGTCCCTAGCCCCGATGGAGTTACTCACATGTTCCCATAGCCAATTTTGATATTTTATTTTCATTCATTTTTCTCTTCAATTCTTTTTCTTTCCTCTTGAATTTTCTCTTTATGTCATCTTTTTTTTAATTTTTTTTATTGCTTTCTTTGCCTTCATATTCCATCAATTCCTTTGGCTTGTAAGCAATGAAGCTCACTTGGATTTGATGATTATAGTGGCGTTAAAGCTAGACTTTGGATTTTTCACTAATCACGGCTTCGCCCAAACATCAGAATGACTCGGAGATTATTAGTGTGTTAAGATATAGTAACCAAAAGATGTCGGTATCAAGAAATAGAAAGTGATTCTCTTCCAAGTCAAGTACAAGTCCTAACCAAATGATAAGGTTGGAGAGGAACAACCTTGGATTCAAAAGCACTTTATGAATAGATATCTAAGAAATGGACCGAACATAAGATCAAGAATGTGTTGGCATATGAGTTGACAACACAAATACCTCTCTCACAAATGAAGGCTCCCACTTAGGGCACCTAAACTAAGAAAACCAACCAACTGACTCAAAAGAAAAACCTACCCAAAACAGACTGAGCTAAAGCACACCAAAACAAACCAAGGAAAGGCAAACCAAAAGCAAACGAAAGAAAGCAAATGACTAACTACCTGAGCCCCTCAGAAATCATGAGTCAAATGACTGAAGGCAAATTAAGAATAAGGCTCAAAAGACCTCTAAACTAAAGCACACGAAAGGAAAACCTACTCTAAACCTATATACAAGACTCCTAGACTTGACAAGACTCAAAGAAGCAAAGTATGTACATGAATTTACATTATTTCTCAAGTTGTGCAACATGAGCATGGTGAAGGTGATGGTTTTCAAACGAGCAAATTCATCTTTCAATATGGAAAAGCAAGCTCTCACCATGCATGTCTCATACTCAAGCAAATCCTCACTCAAAATAATCAATTGGGGTAATTCGTTAGGTCCATGATCTTTCCATATACAAGTTGTTTTCCCAAAACTCCCATAATCAAAATCATAATAACTTTCAAAACTAGGATTAAGGAAAGAAACAACCTGGCACATTTCGGGCTCAGATGCAAGGGCTTGCTCAAATAGAAGTGTATTGTTGGAAGCAAGCTCACCAGTAACTTCAAGAGGTGGCCATTGATGATGTACCATTCCACGAGCATTTGCAACATGTTGATCCTGATTTGCAAACTCTTCTTGAAATAAACTTAGTGCCCCTTCGAATAGCTTGACCTTCTTTACTTTCTCAATAGCATCTTGCATAAACCATGCATCCTTATAAAATTCCATGAGAATATCTTCAAAAATTAAGCACTCCTTGATGGATTGATGATGAACTAAATCTCCCACAATAACTTGTTTGTCTTGAAAAAAAATTGGCAGTGATTCCATTTGTACTTCTTCTATAAGATCCTTCAACGCCCCCTCAAATAGTATGATGGTGAAGATGTCTCTGAGCGCCCCCTCAAATTGTTCTTCATACTTAGGCTCACTTATGATGATTTTTATCTCTTTGTTCAATATGTCAACTTGATTGTCCTCTTCAAGGATGCTACTTGAAATCTCTTGTATTTCATTTTCAAGGATCTCCTTTTGTAATAGGAATGAAAATTCTTCAAGGAATGAGTCATCTTCTTCCCTTATTGCTTTCTTAACACGTTGATCTTCCCTTATTACTTCTTGAGAGTTCTCATTTATTTCTTCAAATTGCATTCCATTATACTCTTCTTTAGGTGCAAGGCATAGTGAGCTACTTATTGTAATGCATTGATCATCAGGTGCATTTGTATCATCGACGTGCAACTGACTTCTTTCACAATCAGGTGGTGTAGTGATGTCTTGTTCATAAGTTCTTCCAAATCCGGTTGCAAGATGTGTACTCCATGTTCTATTCGTGATACACTCTTCCTCGGATAAGGCTTGCAACCCAAACTGATATCTGACTTGATTTATGGCCATTTCACATACTGAGCAAGTAAACTTAGAGTGAGGTGCATTATAAATCCTACACCAGAATGGTAGCAATATGTCTTCTAAACCATTTCACCATTCAAGACAAGTCGACTTTCAATCATCCATAAGAAACTTGAAAGAGGATCCTTTTTCTCTGGGGCACTAAGATTTTTTTCTTTTGTTTCTGGCTTGGGTACATCCCAAAAGATCTTCCTTGTACTGTTGATTCCATTCTTGATAAGTATTTCAAACAATGCATCTCGTCATGTTCATTTGTCTCATGGATTTGACACTGCCCTGGCCTTGCAAACTCGGACAAGCGGCATGGCTAAAGCTGTGCATTTAGTCTCCACCATAGTTGAAGAAAATCAACTTGTTTCTCATCATGAGACTGTAAATGCTCCATTGAGAAATCTTACTTTTTTTATTTTTTTATTTTTGTTTTTAGGATTTTCTGTTTTTCACTTTTTTTGGATTTTTTTGGAATAAGAGAGATCTTGAATATCTCATATTCAACTTGAAAGCTCAACTGGTTCCAGCTGCACAAAGTTCTTCCTTTCTTTGCAAGTCCAATTGACAACCTAGCGATCACCTCCTCTCTTTGTACCACCTCTTTTGAGCATCAAAGATGGCTTTCCATTGATCTTCCTTGGATTCAAGAGTTTGCATTTTCTATCGTGCCCTCCTAATCATGTTGAGAATGAAGGAGAGGGTAAAAGCTCTAGATAACTCTTCTAAATATGACTTGATAAGTTCCACTGATCGTGGCTTGACAATGATCAAACCTCCTTCTAGCGCCAATTTTGTTGATGTGTCTTTTACACACGATCAAACACAGAATAAAATACCCAGGCATCTTATCCTCTCTTGAACAAAGTTTCCTCGAATGTTGAAGATTTTGCCTAAGGATCAATCGAGGAAACTCCAAGGTTCTTGTATGTAGGGTCTCTACGTGTGGATAAGCTTTGTTGGTGTGATGTGATTATGTTGGGATTCACAAGGGGACTTAAGTTTGTATGCCTGAATGCTTGATTTGTTGGAACTCAATTTCTATCTAATCACCAGGGAGAATAAAGAAATACTAAAAGGTGTAGGATTTAGAGAATCTACTCTAAGACCTAGAATGTAAGAAGGTAGATGAACGACTAGGTGGAGTCCTACTAGGTTGGGTCTCACCATTAGGTTGAACAATCCGACAACAACTTGGTGCAATCTTCTAAGGGATGCTTCAAATATGTTTAAATCGTTACACCATCAGACACTAATCACCATTCAAGTTAATGCACGAACAATGGACGCATAACAATTTGAGATTAAGCTCGTTCAATGCTAGTTGACCACGCAGGGCACCCTTACAAACAGTAAGAGGCTAGTGGTATGGACTAGGTGGATTCCACACAAGTGCATTCAATAATTTTTCTCCATTCAATCTAATTATCTACCATCTAATATTAAGATTCAACAAGAAACCATGCACATTGCAAAGGGACAACATATTTCACCATATCTTCAATGAAAATGGAATCTTTTACAATTAAGGCAACAATTTCTTGCCTTCTCCTCCTACTCTACTCTAACTTCTATTCTATTGACTATTAACTTATTGACTATTGGTTGTTCTAACCACTATTAACTAACTATTAACCTTTACAAATGAAGAGCCAGGGATTTATATAGAGAGCTCATTATAATTCAATGGCTCAGATTGATTTACAATCAATGGCTAGGATTACAAGATGGAAACCCTAATTAGGGTTTGTTACAACAAACTCTCCTTAGCCAATGAGAATATTACATTCAATGTTTGTGAACCAATAGGAAACAAGGGTAGGTACATCAGAGTTTGTGCCTTCGTGTATAAGCGTGATTCACTGAATCTGGACATGTTGATGTGGACCTTTCTCACTAGAGGAGTAGTGACTGGGATGCCACCTTGTTTGGTACTTTCTCTATGATGACCTTGGTCGATCCTCCATCATCCTTGATGTACTTGATGAATGATGTATGCTTCCTTGACTCTCTTGTATTTGTCTATGAGATCTTCTTGAAGAGGTCTTTCTTTGACCTTGATGTTGAAATATTCTTCTTGAGATCCTCATTTCGATCTCCCTCCAATTTGGTCCCTCTGACTGCTGCAAAAAAAATAAGTGAATATCAAACACATATGATATATTGTTTATACAATCTCTCAGTTTGACATAATCTTTGATTTTATGTGATTTGCAGGTCTGATATGTGCATATTTAGGGGAGATTGTCCTTTGCTTGAGCAAATTTTCTCTTGCTATGATGAATTCAATCCTTTCTTTGAATATCCTAATGAGTTTGCTCCCTCAAAGGATCAAATTTGCACCTTAAATATACCAAATTCACCTTTGGAGGATCGTTGTTCTGCAAGCTTGTATTTTAAATCTAAATTCCGCCTCCTCCATCATCAATTATTTTCATTGCTCCTTAAATTCGCACTTTGGAGAATCAGGTCTAGGCTTGAAGATTGTTGAATTTGTCTTGACCTGCCTTATTAAGTTTTAAAATTCGCCTTCAAATCAGCTGCTGCGGTTTTCTCTTTCTAGTTTGTTCTTTGTAGAATTCGGCTCATGAAGATTATTAACTTTCCTTCTTAAGATCTGAAATTGTCTTCTTTGATACTTGATGAAATCTGCTGATGAAATTCGCTTCCTAAGTCTGCTTCTTAAATTCGCTTCCTAAGTCTGCTTCTTAAATTCGCTCTAGAGAAGAATGTGTTTGAATGAATGATGAATATCTAAGATGTGTTCTTTCTTATATAGGTGCCTTCACCTCTCTCTTGAAAAGCCGACTTTGTTTGAATAAATAAAATCAATTGTATCTTCCCCAAGCTGGCCGACTTCTTCATTAGAAATTCAAATTTGCTCTTGGCGCCAAAGATGAGATTGGTTTATTAATGCATCAAACTGCCTTGTTTTCTTCTAGGCTGACTTGCATCTAGCCTCCTCTCCATTCGGTTTTTATCACAATGAAATACACTTTCTCCCTTGTACCTTGGAGAGGTAAATGCCTTTAACATCAAAATTGCTTGTGTACCCTTGGAAGGGACATGAGCGAACCTAGGAGATGTTGAAGTTTTATCACTATTTGATGAAGGCATGCTTAGTTCTTATGATTTTCATGAGGCTTAAGAAGTTTGAACACTTGAAATCACCTTGAAGAAAACTATCAACACACCATCATTAACATAACACTAATCCTTAATGTAATTCGCTCATGTACCTTTGGAAGGTACATGAGCAAACTATGAGTTGCTCTTAGTTTTCTCACTCGTTTACTGATAACACACTTAATCTTCATGATCATTAGAAGGTTCATGATGCGGAAAAGGCTTAAATCACCTTCAAGGAGGCTTGTCTAGATATCCTAATTAGCAAAACACTCCTCTTCAAGAAATTTCGCTCCTGTACCTATGGAAGGTGCATGAGCAATCTTGACAAATATGTCTTAGGCTTTGATCAAACACTCACTTCTCTTCCTTTCTCATGCCATTTCAGCCTTGAATCATCCCGAGAAGGCACCTTGGGGGCAATTTTGTTTGGAATTTGGGAGCAAAGTCACTGTTTTAGCAGATTCGCTTGGGTACCTTAGCAAGGTACGTAGTCTGTTAGGTGATTTGATCCTATCCCTTTGAGAGGTACAAGAGTGAATTATCAACTTCTCTCAAATTTCTCATGGTCGCTCACTTTTCAATGCTTAAAACTTCAAAATTGTGCTTCCTCAATGTACAGACAAGTCATTTTATCAATATAAAAGAACTTGGAAAGAGGGATTTGTCCAACTTAGGTGCTACACATGTGCCTTGGAGAAATTAGCTCTTGTACCTTTGGAAGGGTCAAGAGCAAATTTCTTTCTCTAGGCTCAATTCATACTTCTTTTCACTTAACTTTGTCCTATACTTGACCTTTGAATCCCTTTCTTGCCATTTTCATGTCAATTTGCTCTCTCTATTGCTCAAAATGACAATCATTTAATGTCTTTGGTGAGGAATTAGGTCCTTTGAAGGATTTCTCTCCTGTACCTTTGGAAGGGTCAGGAGCGAATTTCTTCCTTTACTCCATTCAGCTCTCATTTCCTTTATTCCACCTTAGACTTGTCTTTCCAATCCTTCTCTCATCAAGATCATGGTAATTGCCCTCAAAACTGCTCCAAGCGGGATCCATTCAATGTTCTAGGTGAAGAATTAGGTCTTCTCAAGAATTTCACTTTAGACTTTAGCTTTAAGATCATCCTTCCACCACAATCAAGGCAATTTGCCCTCAACTTTGCTTAGGATAAGATTCGTCCAAATTGCTTGAGTGAGAAATTAGGAGTTTTCAAAGATTTCGCTCCTGTACCCTTGGAATGGTCAGGAGTGAATTAGAGGTATTAGGCTTGTATATCTATTAAACATTCTCTTCTCACCTCCATTCGCGTTGCCTTGGCCTTAGAACATGCTAGAAAATCACCTTAAGGGGTCCCCTTGTTCAAAATGTTGGAGCAAAGGTAAATCTTAACAATTTCGCTTATGTACCTTAGAGAGGTATGGGATCCACTAGGAAATTCGCTCCTGTACCTTTGGAAGGGATGAGAGAGAATTAGGCAAACTTGCACAAATTCCTCACTTTGTGTCATTCAACTTGGTTTGAATTCATTCCCAAGGGCATGTATAAGTCAATTCCTTCTCTTTGTCCATTCTTTCTCCAATCCTGTCTTCTTGATCTTAGCAAGGTACATGAGCTTGAATAACTTCGCTCCTGTCCCTTCTTGATCTTAGCAAGGTACATGAGCTTGAATAACTTCGCTCCTGTCCCTTTGGAAGGTACAGGAGTGAATTAGGAAATTCACTCAAGTGTTCAAATGAAGTTGAAATCCAAACTTGAAATTTAATACATCCTTTTCCCACTCCTTTCATTTCATCCATTCAAGTGTCTACATCACTCCCGACTATGAGCAATGGAAGCAGATTTTACTCCAATCAGGGAGCACTTCCTTTCAACCTGCTTCTCAATGTAAGTGTAATCAGATCTCTTGAATGGTGGAGGAAGTTATTTCTGAACAATTATTTTCCAGATTGATGTTGTCGTGACTTGTCCTCCCTGCTTCCTTGGGTGCTCATCTTTCTCTTTTCTTCTATCTTCATATCAAACATCAAATCAGAACCTTGGAAAATGATCTGGAATTCCTTTGAAATCCGCCCCTTTGTCTTTGTATCAAACTCCAGTTCTGTTTAAGGTGTTGAATATCCTGCATTCAGCTCTATAAGTGCAAAGTAATGTTCTGGCCCATCTTCTTTATGTGATTGAATTTTGATATTGTCCCTTTTCAAATGTGGATATTGATGCGTGAGTCCTTGAATTCAATTTGCCTGAGTGTAGTTTGAAACGATCTCTTTATCAGCTTCCTATCCTCCTATCAAAACCTGAAAGACATATAATGAATCAAGAAACATCCAAACAAAACAATTCTTCACACCCTTAATGCATCATTAATTCAAATCTGGGAAATAACAATCAGAAATTTGGAAAATAACAATCAGTTTTGATCTGAATTTTGATTCTCAAATTTGTAGCTCTGCCTCTCTGTCTGCTGCAACTTGCCTTAAACTCAAATTGTTCCAATTCTCCTTGTCAACGTATGTTTGATCAATGAATGATCAATCATTTTATCCAGAGCAGATTGTATAAATTGCTTTGATTGATGCTTTAGAATGAGGATGTTAAAGGGTCTATTTTCTTCTATCTTCACTAAAGTGACACATCTTCTTTAAGAGCCAGCTCCTTATTTTGTGTAACCACACCTTGCAAAGACTGATGAGGTGGATACTTTTTTTTTTTTTTGAGGATTCTTTTAAAAACTTTTCTTTTATTTCAAAATTTTGGTGGGGCCAAATCAAAGCTACGTGGTAAAGGAAATCAAAGGAAATATTATGTCTTGAAACAAGCTTTCCAAATCTCCATTTCAGATTATGTTGGGCCTAGCAGGAGAGTCCTTGAAATAATTTATTTAATTCTCCATTTTAGAGTGTGTGGGGCCCAAGATGTGATGAGGCAGGGATTGATGAAGAAATGTGAGGTGTTGTGGGGGAAGGGAAGAGTGGTAAGGGAAATGCCACATGAGGAAGGGAAGGAGAAGATGCTGGGGAAAGGGAGACATAAGGGGGGAATTGAAAGTGGATACGGGGTTATAAGAAGTGTTGCGGTGGGAGGTAGGAGTTAGGATATGGGGAGTAAAGTGGAACAAGAGGTATAAGGGGTAGTGAAAAGGGTAAGGGGTGTGAGATGTAAGGGGTTTGGGATAGGGATAGGATAAGGGTAAGCTAGGATGAGGGTAGATGGTAGGGTGGAAAGGGTAGGTTAATAGGTGTGTAAGATAGAAGGTATGAGGTATGGAAGTGGAAAGGGTAGGGTGAAATGGTGATGGTAGGAAAGGGGAAGTGGAAAGTCATCAAGATGGAGGGTTATGGAATGGAGAGAGAGAGAGATGAAAAGGATGGAAGGGTGGAATGGTGATGGCGAAGGTGAGGAATGGAAATGAGAGTGATCAGGTCTGGGCACCCACGGGCAGTGTTGGGAGAAGTGGAAGTGATAAAATCTTGGCTGGGCAAAGGAAGTGTCGAACCTCGGTTCATCTTAAAGAGACAAACTTGATCAACCTCTGACCTCTTGACCCACTATACCTTTTCAATGCAAAGATTCATAGCGAAAGACTCAACACTAACCTAGAACTAAGCTAAGAGGACTAATCCTAGAAAGCGAAAAGTAGGGATCCCCATCTACAATGGGGCGATGTGTGAAAACGTCACAGCAGACCCCTAGACAGGCAAGAAGTTGAGGAGAGCTCATCTAGCTCTGAATCTTCAGAAGAGGAAGAACCTCCAACTCAACTTGTTCAAAGGTCTACAAGACATAGACAACCACTTGAAAGGTATTCACTTGATGATTGGAGATGTATTTTTGCTTTGAATACTAATGTGGATGAACTAAAATCTGCAGAATAGGCATTAGGTATGAATGATGCACAATCCTGGAAGATTGCTATGGAAGAAGAAATGACATCTATGGAAAAGAATGATATGAAGGATCTTGTACCATTGCCTGAAGGATGAAAGCATGTTGATTGCAAATGGGTGTTCAAGAAAAAGATTAGTTTAGATGGAAACTTTGAGAAGTATAAAGAAAGGTTGGTTGCAAAAGGCTACTTTCAGATTGAGGGTGTTGATTATGGTGAGATATTTTCTCATGTTGCCAAAATGACATCCATTAGATTTTTGCTTTCTATTGTTGCTGCTTATGATTTAGAGGTTGAGAAAATGGATGTGAAAATTGATTTCCTTCATGGTGATTTGGAGGAGGATATTTATATGACACAACTAGAGTACTATGTGGTGAAAGGTAAAATTAATTTTGTCTGTAAATTAAAGAAATCCCTGTATGGCCTCAAACAAAGTCCTAGGATGTGGTACCAGAAATTTGATACATATGTGTTGAGTTTGGGATTTGAGCGTTCTAAATCAGATCACTGTGTTTATTATAAAATTGATAGTGATCATTTCCTATACATTGCATTGTATGTTGATGATACATTATTCATTGGAAAAGGGAAAGGTATGATTTCAAAACTTTGAAATGAAAGATCTTGGTGTAGAAAAACACATTCTTGGGATGGAAATCAGAAGAGATATAGTGAACAGAAAGCTATGGCTAGGCCAAAATAAGTATGTGAATTCAGTATTGCAGAGGTTCAACATGGTAGACCATTGTATGTTCCTTTTACAGTTGGAATGAAATTATTTGCTGTAGATTGTCCTACATCCTCATCAAAGATGTAAGACATGAGAAGAGTGCCTTACCAAAGTGCAGTTGGAAGTTTGATGTATGCTATCGTCTGTACTAGACCAAACATTGCCCAAGTAATGGGAGTTCTATCCAAATATATGTCTAATCCTAGTAGAGTTCATTGGGATGCAGTCAAAAGAGTCTTCAAATATTTGAAGGGTACCTCAGAGCATTCTTTGTGTTATCATGGTAATTCAATTGGAGACACGATTTCCCTTGATATTCATGGTTATGTGGATTCAGACTGGGCAGATGATATTGATAGCAGAAGATCCACCAGTACTTATGTGTTTGCTTTATTTGGTGGTACAATTAGTTGGATGAGTAAGCGACAAGCTATGGTTGCTTTGTCCACTACTAAAGCAGAGTATATGGCAGATACTCATGCTTGTAAAGAGGTCATTTGGCTTAAGAGGCTGTGTTCAGACATTGGAATAAAACAAGGAGTCATGACAGTTTATTGTGACAGTCAGAGTGTGATCTACCTAGCTAAGAACCTGTCATTTCATGCTCGGACCAAGCACATTGATGTTCAGTATCATTTTGTCAGAGACATGGTTGAAGATGGTAGGGTGAAGCTGGTTAAGGTAGAAACTTTGATGAATGTTGCAGATTCTTTAACAAAGGTTGTGAGCACAAAGAAGTTCAAATGGTGCTCAGACTCTATGGGCCTCATGGCCCCTAGCAATTGATTTACTGTGTTGATACTCCCTTTTCTCTTGCAAGGTGTTCGATAAGTGGGAGATTTGTTGGGAAAATGGTGCTCAACCTTGCATTTATATGAGGTTACCATTTATAGTAAATTTTCATTTGAGCACGAAATGGTGTGAAATTTTCCCCGAAGCTTCTAGTTGGCTAGATAAGCATTTCGGTAAAGTTACGTCGCAAGATCACAGCTAGTTTTGAAGATGTTAAATTTTCCGTTTTGGAGGGGTCCAATAAAAGGTTTAAATTTGATTTTGAGGGATTTTTAGGCCCTGAAACACCCTGAAAAGTGAGCTTAAATGACGTAGAGATTTACAAGGCAATAGAGAACTTTATGAGCTTTCCGGCGCTTCAAACGGTTTGTCAATAGGACATACGGTTCTCAAGTTATGGCCTCCGAAAGTTTGTACTCCTGAATAGGAAATATAAAATACATCAGACTCATAAATGAGTTGTAAAAGGGAGGGACACACATCATAGGGCATCTAAAAGGGAGATAAGGTCGACTACACCCTATTGAGTGGTTTTAACCCATGGTTTTGTAATACCGTTTGATGGTTTCTTGTATTATATCTCCTATATATGAGGTGCGTGAGATAGAGGTTGTGTGTAAGAGTCTTATGACTATTAAGTTACCTTTGAATCTCTGATTAGTGGTACTCCTGCGAAGAGCTTGCTCTACAAGTATATTGTAATCTATTTTGATTGTTGAAAAATATGTTAAAGTCCCAGGTATTGCCTATATTTTTTATTTTATTTTTATTATTATTATTATTATTATCTTCTTTTTTTCAATGAGATCACACATCTCATAATATATATGCAAGAGGTGCCCTTTCACCAAGGGACACCATACTTTATTATAATATTAAATATTAATGATTATATATATATATATATATATATATATATATATATATATATATATATATATATATATTAATATAATATTATTATATTATTATACTATTAATAATTATAACTATAATTATATTATCACAATTAATAATATAATAATTATAATGTAATTATATTATCTCACAACTAATAATATATAATAATTATATTATCAATATATTAATCACAAGCTTTTATGTAGGCTTGTGGATTCCAACCACAACTACAATAAAATCAACACTCCCTCTTAGCTAGGGAGGAATCCTACTTGACATCTTCTGGTTCGTCCTCCCGACGCTATCGTCAACACTACCTCTTAGCTAGGGAGGAAATCCTTTTATCCTTCAATAAGTAATAACACCTTATAGTAAAACAATAGCTCCATTTATTGTGTGAGAGAAAGATATCACCTCACCGTGATATCAGAGATTATGGCATATCCACAGATATCACGTCACGTCATATCCACCATAACCACATAATGTAATATCCACCATTATGACTTGTCCACAGATATCACGTCTCATGATATCCACCATTATGGCATTTACGGATATTACTTCATGGCATGTCCATGAATATTATGTCACATAATATCCACCATGAATATCTCTTTGTGTAATATCAACCATCATGGCTTATCCACAAATATCACGTCTCATGATATCTATTATGATGGTATGGTCAATAAATATTACAAGATCGTCACCTCTCAATAATGTTCACAAGGGCTCAACAAGCACTGAACCAACGAAGTCATGGAGTCACATGCATGACATCCACCATGAACCATATCAAAGGGTGGAGAAAAGGACTTTCACCTCAAGTCTTTCTCAAAGAGAAATGTATTATCAAATCACAGAAGATCACTAATGTTGAGCCTCCCTCTCAATTAGAGCTTCATTTTTCCATATCTCAAGCTTGTCTCAAAGGTTTGCATCACCCTTGGTGAATCCCAAGCCCACCAAGTATCCATCCATCCAGGGATATCACATGGAACTCTATCTTGTGAATCATAGATTCCTCTAACTGCTGCAATTTCCTGATCACTAGAGAAACCATCTCAACATGGTTGTAATGTCCCCATTCTGGATTTACCTCCATGAAGTCCCGAGACATCAATTTTAATTTAAAGTGAGAGTTGTAATGTTTTAATAAACATAACTTTATCACAATTGAATACATTTCATTATAATTTTGACCTAAAATTTTGAGAATAGTTTGGAGAATAGAACTTATCTTAATATATTCCCCTTGATTTGTGCTAATCATAAATATGGTAATATCTCTCCTCAAAATTCGATCATAAATGTGGCTATGTCTTCTCCAGCTTGTTGCTCTATAACATTGAAATATATATTCTTCCCTTCACAACATTAACATTCTTCTTAAATCCATATTTTAATCTTCATTAGTCTACACTTATATCTTGTCATACTCTTTTCTCAAACCTTTGGGTTTATTACTATTTATGAGTCACAACTTTTCATTAAACAACAACTTCTTAAGAAGATAGCTACCTTCACTAATGCAAACATCTCCTTAATATGACCACCTTGTAATATATAATTTCTTGTATTTGAACTTTCACTATGAACAACGAACCATCTCTATGTTGTCCTTCCTTGTATAATGTTAATTGCTACCCTTTGCACATTGTAGTTCATATACCTATTCAATAATCAATAAGACGTTTTCATCAACCTCCCATATTCATCTTCATATTGGTTATCCTTCCTATGATAGTTTCGTGCACTTAAGAATGATCGCTTCCCTGTATTTCGATGTATATCTCTCTCCCGTGACCGATATAGAGAATACGAAACTCCAAGTTATTTCACTTACGATAGTCTTCCATACGTACTCATCGCATATCCATTATGAATGATGGGCACTGGAAATCTCTGGTATGGGTGTAGGATAGTCCGCAGTTTTGTATATGGAAGTAACAATTCATGGATTACATTTTGTGGTTCTTTGATTATCGAGGTGGAGATATGTATCGAATGGGCTTCTTATGCATGGTGTCTTTCTTCATAAAACATCCCTGCAATTTCTCCTCTATTCAACTACTTCGAGCGCTGCATACAAACTCCCTTAAGGGCACCAAATACGGATAAGACTAAGAAGAAGATAATCCTCCAAGGTCAAAGCTCATGTCAATGATCCACCAAGGGAATGTGTATGTCGTAATTCCCTATATGCAGTATTTAGGATGTAAAACTGATTTCTTGTAATTTCATTTGTAAAAGACTTCTTCCATCGAAACTTATACTCCAAAAATGCCTTCCCTATTCCCGAGAACATCGAATGTCCCATTCAAACTATTGTTGTTGAGGAAGAGAACTTAGAGATTTGGCAACATTCTGAAGGCTGGAGGAATGGAGCCACTGAAATCATTATAAGCCAGGTTCAACTCTCTTAACCTTGCTTTGATACCATGTCAAAGTCCTAGGTATTGCCTATATTTTATTATTATTATTATTATTATTATTATTATCATCTTCCTTTTTTTCAATGAGATCACACGCCTCATAATATATATGCAAGAGATGCCCTTTCAGCAAGGGACACCATACTTTATTATAATATTAAATAATTAAATATTAATGACTATATATATTAATATAATGTTAATATATTATTATATTATTAATAATTATAACTATAATTATATTATCACAATTAATAATATAATAATTATAATATAATTATATTATCTCACAACTAATAATATAATAATTATATCATCAATATAATCACAAGTTTTTATGTAGGCCCGTGGATTCCAACCATAACTACAATAAAATCAACATAATATATTGGGCAGCTTTTGGAGTGTGGGGTTTTTTTTCCGAAAGGGTTTTCCCCACGTAAATCACTTTGTTATGGTTTGAATGTTATTATATCTATTTCTATTTTCTATAACTATTGTAAATATCTGTAAAAGTTTTTGCATTACCCTCCTCTCAAGATTAGTGTAGGAAGTTGTTCCGCTACTTAGCTTCCTTACAACCTTCAAATCCAGAATCAAGCTTCGGGAGCAAAACTAGTTTGGAAAATGCTTATGAACCCCAAAGCAAGATGGGTAAGAATGATGCATACTAAATATATAGTAGCGGGGGAAACTCTAAATCTTTTGCGAGTCAGTAATCCTCTGAAAGGATCTTGTATTTGGAACTTTATTTTGAGGTGCAGGATTCTAATAGAAGACTTTGTCTCTTGGAATGTCCATGATGGTTCATCATAGTTATTTTGGGAAGACTCCTGGGGAGGATATCCAAGCTTAGATAGTCTTATTTTTGTTCAATCCACAAGGGCCTAGCTAAGACAACACTGGGGGATTTATGTGAGGGACTATGTAGATTTTTCATGGGAGAATTCCTTTCTTGGTTGGAGCTGGAAGAAACTGGATGGCCTCCCCCTTCCCCCCAATGAACTAGATCAACTTTTTGAGATCATAAAGGATAGACAATTGGTTTTTAGAGAGGGAGCAGATTCATTGATTCAGACTCCATCAAAATCAGGTCAATATAAAGCCAAGGAAGGTTATAACATTCTCGCTAATCAAAGTGCTTCTGAGGATATGGGAATTCCCCACAAACTCTTCTAGAGCTACAAGATTATTACTAAAGTGGGCATCTTTGCTTGGTTGGCAACCAGAAAGAAAATTCTCATAACGAAGAAATTCAGAAAGATGGAATTTGAGGGCCCATCTAGATGCATACTATGTAAAGCCCATGAGGAATCAATTGATCATCTCCTACTAAATTGTCCTTTTTAGCAAAGTGTTGAAGGTGGTTGTGTGCTAAACTTGGTTGGATCACGGCCCTACCAAATGACATAGTTTCACTTTTTCAAGGGTGCACAATAAGAGCCAAAGATGGTATCTTGAGTCCCCTATGGGAAATGACCCCCTCCTGTCTAGTTTGGGAAATTTGGAAAGAGCGTAATAGGAGACACTTTGAAAGCAAAGCAAGGAAATTAGAATCAGTCCTTTCCTCAATAGAAGCTTCTATTGTTGAGAATATTAATAGAAAACTAGCTCTCACCCCAAATTTGAATAAAGACTTCACTAATTGGAATGGTAGAGTTAGGTTAAGATGGAATGACATCAAAATTCCTCCATTTATAAGGAAGAAAAGCAATGATAGAGGTAGTGCAGTTTGGATCCACCCCAAAGTTGGATGGTTAAAATGAAACCCAGGTCCTTCTAGAATCAGATGTGTGGTTAGAGACTTTCGAGGAGTTATTAAAGGCAGGTTGGTTGTGCCTATTCCTCCTAACACTAATAACATTGTTGAATTTAAGACCCTTTTGCTAGGTCTCAAGGAATGTTTTAAAAGAAGAATTAAGAATCTAGAAATTGAAGGGGATTCTGCAATCACTATCAATTTGCAGTAAGATCTGTAAATTCCCCAAATTGGAGGCTGCAAGCTCTGCTTGAAAAAATCTTAGTGACTCTGTCTACATTTGAAAATTTTACCTATAAGCACATCTATAGGAAACCTAATACTGATGCGGATGTCCTTTCTAAGGTTGCATCTGATGGGATTGCTCTCAGTTGGTGGGCAGATGATTCAAACATTTAATAGTCTTACTGATTCAAACGAGGAGTATTTCCATCAGTAGCAACAAGCTTTAATGTTTTTCATTTGTTCTTTTGTTCATTTCAGGTGGCTTCTTTTGCTTGGATTTTCAAATTTGAATTCGAATGATAAGGCCTGTTAAACATTACAATGACTTTGTCTTTGAAATAGGCCACCTACCCGCCGAACTAAGGGTTACGTTGGAGATACTAAGCTGGGAGTTGCTATTTCTTTTTCACCAAGTCATAGCTATTTTGACAAGACATTTGCTAAATAGATGGAGGAATATTTTTAAAATGTCGGGTGCTTTTTCAAATGTCGGTTATCAATGACTGACATCATTAAATGACCTGGTATTGGCATGTTTCAAGAAGGATTGATGATGCCACTGCAATCTATAATAAATTCTTCAAAAGATGAAAGGACATCGCCTTTATAGTTTGGAGAGCTCGAGTTGGCTTCCTGGCATAGTAGTAAGGATTTTTTTAATAAAAATCCAAACTTTGGAAAATGAACTTTTGTTGTCTTTCCTCCTAGTTTTTACTACTCAAGGCAACTCTCATAAATGATGGTAGGTAGGAGAGAGAATGTCGGATGCACTTATTTCCATTTATGCCAAGGCTTATTTCTACTTTCTTGCTTCGATTATGTTGCTTTCTTCCATTCTTGGTTTCTCTTAGTTGGCAAAAGGACATGCTCTTCTAGTTCTCGGTTAAAATGGCAAACCCTTTTCGCTTCATAGTAAGGGCATTTCCAGAACCAATTTCTTGCTTTGGGGCAAATAATCTTGTTTCCCTATCCTATCTGAGCCGCCAAGTGTCTTTCAAAGAAATTTCGGACCAGAGACTCAAAAGACTTCTTCATAATTTGGAACTGCTGGTAATCTTGGCGATCAAGTTAATCCTAGGTCATGGTCACTTGAGTAGGCAAGAATATCCGAGGGACAATTCTCACATATCTTCAAGATTCATGGCCTCATTGCTTGATAACTAGGTTCCCAAGGCAGAGGTGATGGCTTTGACTTCTTAGTTGTTTGAAGAAGAAGTGTTGGTGGGCTTGGATTTGGTTCTTAAATATGCCATCCTCGGTACTAGGCTCCCTCGGCCAAGAGATATGATCCTTCTTTTAGTTCTGGGAGAAATTGTCAATTATTACCCCTTCCTCCTCGACCTCAAAGGCCCTACTCTTTTGTAGCATAGGGCCTTTGCAGCAAGGGCATTCAGGGTTCTTAAATGGAAACTGTTGGGTGATGAACCTCATAACCGAGATAGGGAGGATGAATTTAGAGATTTTGCCAGATTAAATGGCTTCCTCCCTCCAAAACTAGAGCATGATGACTCGTCTGCAAGTGGAGATGGCCGTGATGCTCCACAAGGGGGTCAAGGTCATGGGCGTGGGCGGACGGGCTCTCTAAGCAAAGGCAAGGACCAATCGCGAGGAAGTGGTCGTGTTCAGTCTAGAGATCAAGCATAGGGTCGAATTTTGAAGCATGGATAAAGCAAATGATTTTTTTGCTCCTAGATATGAAATTTTGTTTAGTTTTAATGAAAACTTTTATGTAGCTTTAATGTTGATACTCTCAAACTCTCAAGGTAGTTAGGATGTCATTGAATTTCCTAAGATCATTCCCGATTTATTTTGTAGTGGGATGAATATAGTTTATTCTAGGAATCTGCCCTTCTTCTTTTTTGAATATTTAGCTCTAAGGACACTGGTATTTTCTATGTAAATTAGATTATTAACTTTTAATACAAATTTCTCTGGCTTTGTCGTTTATGAATAATAATAAAAAAATCTTCTAGATGATTCTTGGAGGGCTTTATAAGGACATCCTAAGATTGTAGCAAAGGTATGCTTTCAGATTTTGATAAATGATTTATGATTTCTAGAAGGTTGGATGAAAACCTGACTTTTCCTCGAAGTGGATTTGCAACAGAGTTCACAGCTAAGCCAAATTTGTAAAGTCTCTAGTGGAGACAAATTTGCATAATGAGGTATTTGATATCCGATATGAGGGAAAACAAGAATTACTTTATTTTGAGAATTATGATATATTTTTTACGTGAACTTTATTGTGTTATCTGCTGAATAAATAAATGAGTCGATATAAGAGTTGAATAATTTATCTTTGCTGAGTCTAGCCGTGAAGCTTTGCGAGAGATTGGATGTAAATATTTTATTAAACTTTCCTACCGAGAGGCTATTAAATTGGGCTCTCCAAATATTAATAAATAATATGTGTGTTCAACAGCGATATTATTATTCCTATGTCAAGAATTAAGCTTGGAAATAATGAGTTTCGGAATAGCCGTGGATAGTTATTTGGGGTCGAAACTAAACAAAGGTTGGAAAATCGAATTCATATCTGGTGATTTGATTAATATTGCAATTGAATTGCACAGAATATCATTCTCAATATTTGAGATCAAAGGTCATGATTTTGCATAGCGTGACCAAGGAGTCTTAACATTATTGGCTATCCGTAAGTCAATGCGGCAAACAGAAAATCCGATCAGTATTATTTGCCAACGTAGTCTCCGCCTGTGCCAAAATGGGAGCTTTGAAACAGGGTATGGGCATCCATTAAAGCAGAACGTAAGGACATCCATTAAAGCAGGACATAAGGGCAATTATTATCAGATGCTACAATTGGAAATGCTCTGTTTGACATGTTTGCAAAATGTGGAAGTATGGACAAGGCATATGAACTGTTTGATCGGATGCCTCAAAGAAACGTGGTCTCGTGGAATGCCATGGTTGCAGGATATGCACAAAACGCATTTGATGAAAAGGATTTAAAACTTGCAACCAAATTTGATTGGCTGGTATAAAGCCAGACTATGCGACCTTTGCCAGGCTGTGGGAAAATGAGAGCTTTGGAAGAGGGTATGGACATCCATCACAGAGATGATGTAGCTGCAACTGCCATGGTAGACGTATGCAAAATGTATAAGCTTAGACAAGGCACGCGAACTGATTGACAGAATGCCTCAAAGAAATGTGTTCTCATCTGAACGCCCTTGATTGCAGGGTATTAACAAAATGGAATTTGGGGTGTCTTCACTGTTGCCAAAATATCCAAAGATAGACTGCAAAAATACACCAAATATTTGAAAACCTTAAAGATGGTCTGTAAGTGTTCCTAGATATCATGCAAGAGTGGATTGAGGAGACATTTCAAATTTCTCATCATGGCACCTAGAATGATTTAAGGTTGCCTAACATGTCAATTAAGAGTGATTTCCAAACATAAATTAATAATTTTCAATCCATTTTAAATATATTCGTAAAAAATCAAAATGCTAGAAATTTTTAACCTTGGATGTTCAAATTTGTGACTATCATCCTTGACAATAAAGAAATAAATGATTAGGAAAATCTGATCAGAGACACCTTACATAAGAAATTTTTACAAGTTCAAGATGCCAAATTTTTTATATGACTTCATAACCAATTTATCTTATAGCGAGGAAAGATCCTTACCTTGGACTAGTTAAAGTTGGAATTATTGCCCTGAAAAAAAAAAGGTTTATGAATCCTATCCTTAATTAGTCAAGACAAAAATATTTTTAAAAAGGATAAAACTATTATGTTCTATTTGATCAATTTGATAGAGAAAATATAAAGAAATGCCCACCTCTAGAGGATACAACTACAATTTCAAATTTTGGAAATTGGTTCATCTAATTTCTAATGTTTACATATAATTCTTATCTATTTCTTCTCCTCCCCTACAAACTTATGTGCAAAATGTTCAAGATGCCAAGAGTAGGGGAAAGAGTCAAAAGAAGTTGATTCATCTCTTGTTGAATTTTTAACATGGCCTAATATCACTACCAAGAAAATAAAGAGGGTTTCCAAACCTTTAGTAATAGATTTGTAAACAATTTCAACAATGTTATACAAACCACCTCAAGCAAAGAAAAATATAGTTATTTATTAATTTATACTAATACATCATAGTCAAGGATAAAAATATTGGTACACTCTAATTATGGATAAAGATAAAGAGACCTCCAACCATAACCATTTGATTATCAAGTGTTGAAGGTTAATTTTGGAGTATAGATAAGCCAATTATAAATTGAGAATAATCTATCTATCATTACTTCAATCATTTTGTAAAATGAATAAGCAAATAGACTAAGCATAAGCTAAAGGAACAAGTAGTTCAATTGACCTCTTATATTAAACACCTAGAGTCATACCTCTTCAATATTCTCAAATGTTGTTTTCTATACCCACTATTATCTCTTGTGAGGATGCCTTAAAAATTGATGAGATGAAATATATTGCTAATGTAACGAAGCAATGACTGAAAGAAATACTAGCTCATGGGTCCATGGTTATTAAAGTTTCCACAACCATACTTTAAAGAGTGACAAATATAACACTTTGGCCAAAATTTTATTTTTCATAAAAGTCATTGTTCACTCACCTATTACTCAACTTGGAGATTAATTTGTTCCTAGGGTTTGGTAAGAATAAATATAAAGACCAAAAGAATAAAAAAACAATTGCAATCACAAATACTTAATGGTATGGACTTCCCATTTGCATCTACAACCTAGAATATAGAGTCACTTGTAAACAATTTCCATTAGAGTCATTGGTTATCAAGCATTTCCTGCGCATAAGGAAACTCATGCTCAAATTCAAACTCATCATTGTTCTTGAGCTACTATAATAAAGTGTTTGATCAAATAAAAAATGGGCTAGCCTTTAATCGAATACGATTATTGTAGTGTGTTAGAGTTATCTTTAACTAGTTAATAATTATTTATTTAATTATTAGTCTATTATACTCTATGCTTAAGCTAAACTTAGGAATCTTATAATTCTTTAGGGTTTTCCCCTTTAGGGTTTCGAGTATCCTTTTGTAAGGATTCTCTCTTTGTATTTTCATAACAACTGTAATTATTGAATTGCATTCTTGTTGCACAATCAATATGAATCCTCTTCTTTGGATATTTGAATTCTGGCCTCCATAGCTTTTTTGCTTCTATCTTTCTATGACATGTTTGCATGCAGGTGTTTTTTGGGAGCTGTAGAGTTGATTTTTTGTCAACTCCAATATGGTATCAGAGCTCTAGATCCACATGCTCATGTTCTCTTCATGAGAGATTTTGGGCCTTGTTCTTCAGATCTGTGTATTTGGGGGTTTGTGCAGTTGTTTTTTTTTTTTAAATTTCTGGGGGTAGCTGATTTTTGGGTACATTTTGGTGCCAAAAGGACCTCACAGTTGGATTCAGAAGGCTGATTCCATGAATTTTGATATATAATTTGCTTATTTTCCGTGATAGGGGCATCTGGGGCATGATTTTTTATTGGCACATTTTTCGAGGCACGAAATCCGTACAGTTGTACTTGCAAATGCGTCAAAATTTTTTTGTCAAAAAATAAATAAAAAATAAAAATAATAGGGGTTTTTTTCTTTTAGCATTAACTTGGTCATACGGAGGCGCTTTTTCAAAAACCTTATAACGTCGGAAAGCTCTTTCTGAGCTCTATCCAGATTTGGAGGTTTGAACTTTTGATTTTGTTTTTTTGATGGTATTTTTTGCTGTCAAAGCCAGAGGTTCCTTTTTGCACTCCCGGAGACATAACTTGAGCATCTGAACTCCATTTTTTTAAAACTTTATATTGTTGGAAATCTTGTTCTGTGTACTTTCTAGTCATATGAGTTTTCTTTCCAGATTCTACTCCAGGTACATTTTATTCAGTTTTTTGCTTTTCAACACTCTGGTGAATATCTTGGATGTTTCAGGTCCTGGGATTTCTTTCTTTGAGTAGGATGTCTTGTCCTTGGCTGTTCTTTTTGTTTCTTATTATCATTGTAGCATTTTATTAATGCAAACACACTAAGATAAAGTGCCACCATGCATTGTATACTTGGAATCTTGCACATCTTGTGCCTTATTATACATGCACTACTTATAAAATGCCATGGGGGGTTGATGTTTGTCTTTGTTTGACATCTACCTTTGTCGCATGAGTGTTCCTTCCACGACATTAGTGTTATGATGTGTGTCAAGTGAGTGTTCCTTCCACAACACTATGTACATTCTCTGTGCCTTCGATGTTCCTGGTTTTTGTCATGCAATTCTTGTTGGTCATTCTTTTTAGTGTACCTATCCCTCTCCCTTTTCAGCATTATGGGGAGGTTTGTCTTGTTGTTCTAATGCTTCCTTGGTTCAATTGATCAGCTATTCAAGGTTTGGTGTTTCATGCCATCTGTATCTTCGAGTTCAGTTGTTTGCCTTTGTTTGCCATTTTATTCGAGTAGTGTCATTTGAGGGCACTCATACATATTATAGTCTTCTCTACCTGGTCATGTTCTATTTCAGTGGAGGTTCTTTAGATTAGCAGTTACTCTTCGATAGTGTTTGCAGCTATTTCATGCTTCAGTGGTGTTCTTCATGATCTAATTTTGTTGCTATCTTCTGGAACACTCTTGTTTGGAGGCTTCTTAGTCCTTCACTTGAGCTTTCATCTCTTCTTAGAGAGGAGTTTTGTTCCCACAGGGTTTTCTCTTTTTTCTCCACCTTACAGAGATTTATTGTACTTGGGTACCTTATCAAACTTAGTTGTCGGGACCCATTGTTGCTTTCCTGCATTTTTTACATGCTTTTTTAGTCCTTAGTTGTTTTTTAGCAACTCCCTAAGTTCATCTTAAGGGTGGGGTGTTAGAGTTATCTTTAATTAGCTAATAATTATTTATTTAATTATTAGGCTATTATACTCCATCCTTAAGCTAAACTTAGGAATCTTATAATTCTTTAGGGTTTTCTCCTTTAGGGTTTTGAGTATCCTTTTATAAGAATTCTCTCTTTGTATTTTCATAACAACTGTAATTATTGAATTGCATTCTGGTTACACAATCAATATGACTCCTTTTTTCTGGATCTCTAAATTCTGGCCTCCATAGTTATTTCGCTTCTATCTTTCTATGACAAGTTTGCATGCAGGTAATCTTTGGGAGCTATAGAGTTGATTTTTCCTCAACTCCAATATAGTGCATAGAAGACATTGTTTGTGATAATTTTATTGCATCTAAGCCAATTTAAGGATCATATCTAGAATTGAAAAGAAATGTATTTAAAGAAGATCAATTTCCTTTCTTTTTGTATGAGTGAATATGTGGATCTAACTAATGTTATCCATGACAAATTAAATTGCTCTATGGTTCTATCCATGTGAGTCTTTATCTATCTTTCAGTATAGAGGTGGTATGTGTAGTGCAAAGTAGCAAGTGGACTAGAGATTGTCAAAATGACAAAGTAGAATTACAAAGGTCCTATTTGATATCATTCTAATCCTATCTCAGATAGGGGATGTCTATTATCTGTTGTAATTAGTTCTAAGGTAGGTACCTCTTGATTTGTAAAAGGTTAGTGCCTCTCTTGTGTTGAGTTGGAGCTCAAATTAAGGAATTGTAGTTTCCTTTGGGTTGGTGCCCATAAACGATGTATTAATAAGGGAATTATTGTTTTGTGAGGGTTGGTGACTTCTATTCTTTGACACTTCAATCTCTATCTCACCTTCTAGTGTTCTTGCTATCATACTTAACCATCATTGGTATATTATGAATTGGAGATCCCTATCTTGCAATTAGTCACTTTGTCTTCTCAAACTCCTTCAAATTGATTTGGATTGATGATTTTTCTTCTTATTTAGGTTTCATACATTGTTGTCATTCTTTAAATTTCTTTGAATCTTAGAGATGGTAGATGTTACTCATGTTTATCAATATATAGATATGTATAAGGGTAAAATAAGAGTTTTCTTATTATATTGGGGAATAAGAAATTTATGGTTTTTTTTTTAACGAGGTGCATATATATATATATATATATATATATTCTAATTATTTTTTGACATTATTAACTTAATTTTCTCTCCACTCTAATGTTTCATCTCAAACCTTGATCAATTTGTATTTTCTAGTGCAATCCTAGTCTATGCAAAAATAAGAGCTTTGTAATAGGGTATGGGCCTCCATCAAAGCATAACAGGAATGTGATTATTTAAATAACATTTGGAAATTCCTTGGTAGACATTTATGTAAAATGTGGATACATATATAGGCACACAAAATATTCTATAGGATGCCTCAAAGAAATTTGATCTCATGGAATGACATGGTTGTAGGATATGCACAAAAGGGATTTGTTGAATAGGCTTTGAAAATTTTCAATAAAATACAATTTGTAGGTGTAAAAGCACAATCCACAACCTTTTCCAAAATCCTCCTTACCGTGCCAAAATGGAGCTTTGGAACAAGGTATGCAATCAATCAAAAGATAAAAGTTAGAGAGATTTTATCATATGTATGGACATCCATAAAAGCTTAAATAAAGTAGGATATTTGTCAAATATTATCATTTGAAATGCTCTAAGAGACATATATGGAGAATTGGGAAGCATAAGAAAGGAACATAAACTATTTGATAAAATACCTCAAAGAAATGTGGTTTCATGGAATGCCATGATCATAGGACATGCAAAATTATGTGAAATATTTGATAGAATGCCTTGAAGAAAAGTGCACTCATGGAATGCACCCATTGCACATTATTCACAAAATCAAATTTTTATCATGATCTTTAGAAACTTTTAAGAAAATGTAATTGGTAGGTGTAAAGCCAAACTTTGCAATCCTTTCTCACATCCTCATAGCTTGTACCAAAATTTGAGCTTTGGGACATGGTATAGACATCCTTCAAATCATAAAGGATAGATCAATTTATTAGATGTTGTGGTTAGAACTACTCTAATAGACACATGTATACAAAATTTGGAAGCATAGACAAGGGGTGTGAATTATTTTGACACCACATTTCTTACTCATTTACAAGGAATTATTCATTCTTATTCTATTCTTTATTTATTTAAAATTTTTAGAATTCTTTGATTATTGTAATCTATTCAACTTTTTTCTAAAAAAATGTATGTAATAAAGGCATGGTTGCAATCTACATGTGTACCAACGTCCTTATATCAAAACTAGACTACTTGTACACTCCTTAACCAATAATGCATTAAGAAAGGCATGGTTACAATCTATTTAACTAGCCTGCTCTCTCTCTCTCTCTCTCTCTCTCTCTCTCTCTCTCTCTCTCTCTCTCTCTCTCTCTCTCTCTCTCTCTCTCTCTCTCTCTCTCTCTCTCTCTCTCTCAGGAAACTACTTTATCTCCTACCCCTATGTGTCATCCTCTCAATCCTTACCCTTCACTTTTCTTGCTTCATCCTCTCTTACCACTATTGTTACCCTCTATCCTATCCTACCCTAAACCTCACAACCCTTGGCATAATTTTATCATATAACAAAAAAAATTAACATCTCTTACCCTTATATTCCCAACCTAGCCCTTATATCTATCTATCATTTATCATCTTCAAGAAATGCTAATTATCTATTACCTCACTATCATATACCTTGGGGGTTGGAACCTTAAACCTCCTCCACAAAATAATATATTTGTCTATAATAAATCATCCACAAGAGCTGTATTTCATCATTCTAAACATTGACATATATGTATGTATTTAATTACATAAGTGATCCTAACATACAAATTCAATCCTTTATAGATCCATGTGCATTAAGTATTACTTTAATTTTCAATTTATAGCTAATCCTTTTCTCTCTTCATTAATGAAAACACCTTAAAATGTTTCTACTCTTTAGCTACCTATTATATGGGTTTCTTTCTTTATCCCACTTATCTTTTTCATGGAACACATTCAAGTCAATATAGGATTGTAGGTCAATTTCATCAACAATGCATTATAATAAAGGCATAAATGAGGATGTTATGGATTTTATCTTCTATTATTAATGTCCCCTTTCATAGATCTCCTATCTTCTTTTTTATTGTAGTATCAAGAGGGTATTTATTAAGAATATTTGGGTATGTGCAAGATCATGGGGGGCCAAAAAGTGGTAATGGAGAAAAAAACGTGTTTTAAACTTTGCCAAACATGCCAAAATCCGCTTTAAATTTTTGTTTGGGTCGGCCAAAATTTGAATTTGGTTTGGTAATACCAAACCAAATCGGATATCTGATATTAACGGATATCTGATTTGTGATGGCACTGTTGTGATGTCATGCCTTTTCAAATCAGATATCCATTTGGAAACAAAAACAGATATCAGTTTTGCTCTACACAAAAAGTATAGTTTAGTAAAATGGGCATAACTTTTACGTTTCTAATCAAAATTTTGATCTTTTACAGGCGTTCGAAAAGTAATTCAGAAACCTATCAAATGGATAAAGTAATTTTATGATATTATAGACCAAAAATAAATTATAATCATTTGAAGTTAATCCTTCATTTTAAAAAATTAAATACTCACAAATTTTGCATACAAAGTCTCATTTTTTTCCTATCACCTCCTTTATCTATCACTTTTCTATCTATACTTATATAAATATATTTTATCTATCTCTTTCTTCTCTAATTATGTCACTTATTTTCTCATCCCATATAGATAAATAAATTCCCAAGTTGCATCTTTGCATATATCTCCATCTTTCTATTCCTATCTCTCCCTCTCCCACTCCATCATTGTCTCTTCTTATTTATATATCTCTCTAATAATATCTCTTCTCTCTATTTATGTCACTCCTCTACCTTATCCTACCTATACTTATCTATTACTTGCTATCACCTCCTTTCTCTCCCTATCTTATCCCCTCTATCTTTATATCCCTATAGATCTATCTTCATGTATATTTATATCTCATTATCTATAAATCTTGCTTATTCACTCCATCTCTCCCTCCATTTGTTTTACTCTCTCTATCACTTTCTATCCATATCTATCTCTATCTCCATCTTCACATCTCTATCTCTTTCCCTGGCAATCTCTCTTTCTATATGTTCCTCTATCTTATATATCGTCCTCTATACATGATTAATCTACCTCTCCCTCTCTTCCTCTACCACCCTTCTAAGTATCTTTCCCTTTCTCTACTTTTATCTCTTTTTTTATTCCCTCTTTATATATCTCTAGCTCTATCCCCCCATCCTTCTCTATAGTGTCTTTATATATCTCTATATCTCCCTCTTTCTATCTCTCCCTCTCTATCTATCCCTCTCTATAATCTCTATCTCTCTTTGTCACTCTCTTGCACTATCTACATCTCTTTATCTATCGATATTCCTCTTCCTTTATATCTCTCTATCTCTTCCTTTTTGTATCTCACTCTCTTTACCCCTCTCTATCAATTTTTCTCTCTCTTTATATATTTATCTTTGTCTTTACCTCTCTCTTTCTCTACATCTATTCATCTCCCTCTCCCTTTATTTTCATTTTTATCTCTACCTTCCTCTCTCCTTTTCAATCTCTAGATATGTCTACCTCTTTCTATCCATCCTTGTCCTTCAGTTTTTCTCCCTCTCACTTCACACTCCTTAATATCTTTATCTCAATTTATGTCCTTGTCCTTCAATTTTTCTCCCTCTTTTTAGCTCTTCATCTCTCTTCACCCTTATATATGTCCTTATTTTAAACTTAGTACATATGGTCTCCTGAGGGGTTATATGGTGTCCTAAAGGGTCATAGAACACCATATTGTTCGTATTATGGATGACTTTGTTATGTGTTGCATTGGTTTTGTCATTGATGTCAACACTTGTCTTCTTGGAGGTTTACATTATGTTCACTAGTATGGTTAGTGGTGTATGCACAGTCACCGGTATGTGTTCACCAGCAGGTTATATTGTTCACCGACAGTGATGATATCTTGGAGATCATTTGGTTATGTCAAAGACATGGATTGGAAGTTTGGTTTGGGTGTTTTGCTTATTGATCTAATTGGGTTGATAGATTTTCCTTTACTGGCAGATAGGTCTAGGTTATGGATCGGTACTCCAGATCAGCACGACACATTATGGAGATTGTTTATTGATTGGATATTGTGGTAAATGTATTGAGCTGACATGATGTATCACATAAAGACTTATTTGTAATTAATTTAAATGTAATATCTTTAGTGAGCCGACCTATACATTTGGTCTTAGGTTTTGTATAAATGATTGTAAGATCTTATTGAAGATCGGGGATATGGTTATGGTATGAGTGCATTCAAATATTGAAGAGCGAAAATAAGCAGATCCTTGTGCAAATCATGCAAACATTATTTGAAGATGGAAGGAAGGTTATGAAGGTGTTTTGACACTCATGTTCAGAGCTTAACCAGTACTGAATCCAGCATTGGAGATTCTATTTTGAGCAGTACATTATCATTGGATTTAATCATCCAATTGTGTAGTTAGTGTGACTTCTATTTTATAATTGAACAATGAGCTCTAGGCAGTTGGCCTTTCGGCATGTGCAGACCCCATTTGTATACACATACTATCTGCAGTAGTATCATCTGATTGTGGGTAAGGTTTCCCACCGTGGTTTTTCCCTTACCGGGTTTCCACGTCAAAATCTCTATGTTATGTGTTATGGATGTTGTTTCTCTTTATATTTCATGCATTAAGTTATACCGGTATTGCTATAACTGTTAATTTGTTTTATCGGCACTTAAGTTTGGTTTACTAGCATTAAGTTTAAATTGGAATAACTTGCATTTGGATTACAATTTATTGATAACCGGTTGACAACTGATTCACCCCCCTCGCCTCTCAGTTGTCCTTCCCAGGACCTAACAATTGGTATCAGAGCTAAGTCCTCTTTTTGGAGAAGCCTAACATCTTGAGGAGATCCTATGGTAACAAATATTTTCAGGAAGGACAGTCTGAAGCTTGATGGAACTAACTATGGCATATGGAAGATCAGAATGGAAACACATCTGAATTGCATTCGAAGAGATATATGGGATGTTACAAAGAATGACTATGTTGCTCCTATTCCGAATCAACCTCATCCACCAACATTGGCTAAGGACATGGACAATGATTGCAAAGAAAGAGAAGCACTTTTGAGTGCATTATCAGATCAACAAATCATGGGATTATCAGACCGATCTACTGCTAAAGCTATTTGGGATAAGCTGGAAACACTGAATGAAGGAGATACCATTGTCAAAATTGCAAAATTGGAATGTTACCGGGTCAGGTATGAAAATTTGAAAATAGAAGAAGATGAAAGAATTTCTGCATTTATGGAAAGAGTTAATGAAATTGTTTTAGGAATACAATATCATGGAGGATCTTTAAGTGAAGATGAAATTGTGTCTAAATTTTTAAGAGCATTGCCACCGGCTTACAAAATGAAAGTGACTGCTATTAATGAAATGAGAACAATGTCTAATACTTCAGTTTCTAGAGATACTTTGGTTGGAAAACTTTCAGCATTTGAACTTGAAGAGTTTGGTTCTGTTGCTACTGTAAAGACTGATTAGCTTTCAAATCATCATCATCAGCATCATCATCATCTAACAAAATTGATTGGAAAGCACTTTATGCAAAAGAACTTGAAGATATGAGGAGAGAAAATGAAGAACTTGAAAAACTTGAAGCACTGTTTGCAAGGAAAATGCCTAAAGGTCAAGCTAGAAGTAAGTATGAAGGTAAAGCACGTTTCAAATGTTTTAATTGCAATAAAGTTCGTCATATGGCATCTAGATGTCCTGATAGACATGCAAGATTAAGGGAGGAAGCAAAAAGATCATATAAACATAACCTTGAATACTAGAGATATAGATTTAAGAAAAATAGAGATAAGTCATGTTACTATGCAGATGAAGGTGTTACAGATGACTCAGATGAATATCCAGTAGATAACGGATGGGATTTTGATGCACTAAAGGAAGATCAACCGACACCTATTGTCAAACTGGTAGAGCAGGCATTGACAACAAAAATTGAAGAAAAAGATGAGTGGATTATAGATAGTGGATGCTCGCATCATATGACTGGTGATAAAAGAAAATTCTTATCTTTTCAAGAAATTCATGGAGTTCTAGTAAGGTTTGGAAATGATAAAGCTTGTTTAATCAAAGGAAAAGGCACTATATCTTTGGATGGTAAGCATAATACTGACAATGTTTATTATGTAGAAGGTTTAAAGCATAATCTTTTTAGTGTTGGTCAGTTAGTTGAGAAAGGATTTTAGTTACAGTTCAAGCATGAGAAATGCAAAATCATAAACAGAACTGGATTGGAGATTGCAACCGGTAATCAGACTAAAGGTAATATCTTTCACTTGAATACCAGTGTTAAAACATGTTTGATTGCACACATTGATGAAAGTTGGTTATGGCATAAAAGACTTTGTCATGTAAATTTTGATTGCATTGTAAAAATCAGTTCAACTAAGGCAGTAAGGGATTTACCTAAGATTGTGAAACCTCATAATCCGGTATGTAAGGAATGTCAAATGGGAAAGCAAGTTAGAACAACATTCAAAAGAATTAATGAGAAATCAAATAATATTCTTGATTTAATTCATACTGATTTATGTGGTCCAACAAGAACAAGAAGTCTACAAGGAGATAGATACTTTATGCTAATAATTGATGATTATTCTAGAATGTGTTGGGTTACTTTTCTCAAGGAGAAATCAGAAGCTTTTGGAAGATTCAAGATATTCAAGGCAATGGTAGAGAATGAAACCGACAAGAAAATCAAATGTTTGAGATTAGATCAAGGAGGAGAATTTACATTTAGGGAATTTAATGCATTCTGTGAAGTGAATGGAATCAAAAGACAACTATCAGCACCCCCGAACACCCCAACAAAATGGAGTTGTAGAAAGGAAGAATAGAACTATTCTAGATGCAAAAAGAACAATGTTAATGGAAGCAAATCTACCTCATGTGTATTGGAGAGAAGCAGTGAATACAACGGTTTATACTTTCAATAGAGTTCACATCAAAAGTGAAACCGGTAAGACCCCTTATGAACTATGGTTTGGTCATATTCCTACTCTTAAAAACTTTAGAATATTTGGAAGTAGATGTTATATTAGAAGAGATGAGTATATTGGCAAGTTTGATCCTAGAAGTGATGAAGGAATATTTATTGGTTATTCATCTAAAAGCAAGGCATATAGATGTTATGATAAAAGGTTACAGAAAATCATTGAGAGTACCAATGTGAAGATAGATGAACACTTTAGAGGAGATTCAAGATCTGTAGAACCGGCGATTGAAATGATTATAGATGAACTGACACAGATTGCACCAATACAGAATGAAGACACAGCCACACCGGCATCATCAGAAAAATCAACAATAACTGAAGAACAATAGCATGTGAATGTTAATCAGAACAAACCCATGTATGTAAGATTGAATCATTTAGAAAATCAGATAATTGGAAACAAGAATCAAGGTGTTATGACTAGAGGAAGACTGGCAAATGAAGAGGTATGTTTAATTTCTCAAGTTGAACCAGCATCTGTTATTGAAGCATGTAAGGATGAACATTGGATAAAAGCAATGGAAGATGAATTAGAACAAATTGAAAAGAACAACACTTGGACATTGGTTCCCCGACCTAAAGACAAAAAATGTAATTGGAACTAAATGGGTATTTAGGAATAAACTTAATGAAGATGAAGAAGTAATTAGAAACAAAGCAAGATTAGTTTGTAAAGGTTATTCACAAAAAGAAGGAATTGATTATAACGAAACCTTTGCACCGATAGCCAGAATTGAGGCAATTAGACTATTTCTTGCATTTGTAGCTTATAATAACTATAAAGTTTATCAGATGGATGTAAAATGTGCATTTTTCAATGGAGATCTTGAGGAGGAAGTTTACATTGAACAACCTAATGGATTTTCTTTGACAACTAATAGGGATATGGTTTGCAAGTTAAGGAAAGCTTTATATGGATTAAAGCAAGCTCCCAGAGCTTGGTATGCTAGATTAGATAAATATCTTTTGAAGCTTGGTTACACAAAAAGGTAATGCTGACAGCAATTTATATTACAAAGTCACCAATGATGATATTTTGGTTATTGAAGTCTTTGTAGATGATATCATTTTTGGAGGTGAAGATAGATTATGTAAGGACTTTGCTAATCAGATGCAAAAAGAATTTGAAATGTCTATTATTGGAGAGATAAAAAAAAAATTAGGTTTAAAGATTTCACAAACAAATAAAGGTATACTCATATGTCAAACAAAGTACTTGAAGGAACTTTTGAAGAAATTTGGTATGGAAAATTCCAAACCGGTAAGTACTCCTATGACTACAATTAATAAATTGACATTGAAAGATGATTTAGCTCCTATTAATCCGATAAGGTACAAATCTATGATTGGAGGTTTACTGTATTTGACACAAACAAGACCTGATATAATGAATGCAGTATGTATTGTTTCAATATTTCAAAGCAATCCTAAAGAAAATCATGAATCAACAGTTAAAAGGATTTTTCGGTACCTACAAGGCACAACAAATCTTGGTTTATGGTATCTTAAAGATGAAAATTTTGATTTATGTGCATACACCGATGCAAATTGCGCAGGAGATGTAGATGACAGAAAGAGTACCACTGGCGGTGCATTCTTTCTTGGTAACAGATTGATTTCATGGATAAGCAAGAAGCAAACTTGTACATCATTATCAACAGTAGAATCAGAATATGTTGCAGCAACAACTAATTGTACTCAGGTATTATGGATCAAGCAAATGTTGAAGGATATAAAGGTAAAATGCAAAGAACCAATAATCATTTATTGTGATAATTCAGTAGCAATTGATATATAAAAGAATCCAGTATTTCACTCTAAGACAAAGCATGTTTATATTAAGTACAATTTTCTGAAAGAGAATGTTGAAGCAAATGAAGTGAAATTAGTTTATGTGAATACTAAAGAGCAAATTGCAAATATCTTTACAAAGCCTTTTTCTAAGGAAACATTTGAATATCTCAGAGAGCAGCTTGGGGTAATTTCCCCACCGGCAGAGACTTAGATGTTGAAGATTGGCATCAAACCCATAGGGACTAAACAGAAAAATCTTTTTCCGGCATTGATGGAGAAGAGCCACTTCTCAGGGGTAATAGTTGGCAGAATGTTAAGTTTTGAATTCTTAACTGCTTTGGCATTTGATGTCAAAGGGGGAGAGATATCTATAGAAAAACATTATTCCTTGGGGGAGAGATTATTCATTGAGAGAGAGATATACTCTTTGGATATATGTACTTTTGGTTTTGGTTGTGTAACAAATTTTGTATTGATCTATCTTTGGGAGATTGATTGGTTTACTGTTTTTGGCATTCTGTTTTTGGCACTTAAATGTTTTTCCATCTAGTGTTGTCATCAATGCCAAAGGGGGAGATTGTTGGTATTATGGATGACTTTGTCATGTGTTGCATTAGTTTTGTCATTGATGTCAACACTTTTCTTCTTGGAGGTTTACATTATGTTCACCAGTATGGTTAGTGGCTTATGCACAGTCACAGGTATGTGTTCACCAGCAGGTTATATTGTTCACCGACAATGATGATATCTTGGAGATCATTTGGTTATGTCAAAGACATGGATTGGAAGTTTGGTTTTGGTGTTTTGCTTATTGGTCTAATCGGGTTGACAGATTTGCCTTTACCGGCAGATAGGTCTAGGTTATGGACCGGTACTCCAGATCAGCACGGCACATTATGGAGATTGTTTATTGATTGGATATTGTGGTAAATGTATTGAGCCGACATGATGTATCGCATCAAGACTTATTTGTAATTAATTTAAATGTAATATCTTTAGTGAGCCGACCTATACATTTGGTTTTAGGTTTTGTATAAATGATTGTAAGATCTTATTGAAGATCAGGGATATGGTTATGGTATGAGTGTATTCAAATGTTGAAGCGCGAAAAAAAAATAGATCCTTGTGTGAATCACACAGACATTATTTGAATATTGAAGGAAGGTTATGAAGGTGTTTTGACACTCATGTTCAGAGTTTAACCGGTACTGAATCCAGCATTGGAGATGCTATTTTGAGCAGTACATTATCATTGGATTTCACCATCCAATTGTGTAGTCAGTGTGACTCCTATTTTGTGATTGAGCAATGAGCTCTAGGCAGTTGGCCTTTCTGCATGTGTAGACCCCATTTTTATACACATACTATCTATAGTAGTATCATCTGATTGTGAGTAAGGTTTCCCATCGTTGTTTTTACCTTACCGGGTTTCCACGTCAAAATCTTTGTGTTATGTGTTATGTGTTATGGATGTTGTTTCTCTTTATGTTTCATGCATTAAGTTATACCAGTATTGCTATAACTGTTAATCTGTTTTACCGACACTTAAGTTTGGTTTACCAGGCATTAAGTTTAAATTGGAATAACTTGCATTTGGATTACTATTTATTGATAACCAGTTGACAATTGATTCACCCCCCTCCCCCCCTCTCAGTTGTCCTTCCTGAGAACTAACAGATATGACCCTTTAGAACACAATATGACCCCTAACGACACCATATGGTCTCCTAAGGGGTTATAGGGTGTTCTAAGGGATCATAGAACACCATATGACCCCTTAAGACACAACAAGACCCCTAACAACACCATATGATGTCCTAAGGGGTCATAAGACCCCTAATGACACAATGTGGGGTCTTAAGGGGTCATAGGACACCATACGACCCATAGCACCATATAGTGTCCCAAGGGGCCATATGGTATCCTAAGGGGTCATAGGACACCATATGACCGGTTAGGACACAATACGACCTCTGACGACACCTAAGGGGTCATATGGTGTCCTAAGGGGTCATAGGACACCATATGACCCCTTAGGACACCATACGATGTCTAATAACACCATATGGTGTCCTAAGGGGTCATAGGACACCATATGACCTGTTAGGACTCAATATGACCCCTAATGACACCTAAGGGGTCATATGGTAAAGTTAGAGGTGAGGATAGGGGTGAGAGAGAGATGGTATTTGGGGAAGAGAGAATTAGAAAGAGTTGGGGGTAATTAGGGGTTGGGAAGAGAGGGGGGATGGGAAAGTATCAACAAAGGGAGAGAGGGAGGGATGAGGAGACAAGTTCAAAGAGAGAGGTCTAGAGAGAAGGTAATTAGGGGAAGGGAAGTGGGGAGAGAGAGGAAGGGAGTATCAACAAAGGAAGAGGGGGGAGAGATGGAGAGAGAGCCCTCTGATTATCCTTTCTCTCCATCTCTTTGTTAATACTTCCCTCTCCCCCTCCGCTCCCCCTAATTGTCCTCTCTCTATCACTCTCTTCACTTCTCTCCACATCTCTCCCTCTCTCCTTTTGTTGATACTTACTATTCTCCCTCTCTTATCCACTAATTACATCCAACTCTCTCTCACATTATTTCTTTCCCTCAATTACCCTCTCTCACCTCTCTCCCCCTATGGGTTTATAGATACTTCCCTCTCCCCCTCTCCCCACCCCCTAATTACTCTCTATCTCTCTCTTCACCTTTGTCCCCATCTCTCTTCTCTCTTTGTCAATACTTTCCCCTCTACCCCTCTCCTTCTACCCCCTAACAATCTCAAACTCTCCCTCTCATTCTCTCTTCACCTTAATCACCCTCTCTCTCTCTCTCTCTCTCTCTCTCTCTCTCTCTCTCTCTCTCTCTCTTCGCCTACCACCCAATTACCTCTATCTCTCTCACACACACTCTCTCTTCTCCCCAATTACTCTCTCCTACTCACCTCTCTCCCCCTCTCTAGATACTTCCCTCTCCCCCTCTCCCCACCCCCTAATTACTCTCTATCTCTCTCTTCACCTTTGTCCCCATCTCTCTTCTCTCTTTGTCAATACTTTCCCCTCTACCCCTCTCCTTCTACCCCCTAACAATCTCAAACTCTCCCTCTCATTCTCTCTTCACCTTAATCACCCTCTCTCTCTCTCTCTCTCTCTCTCTCTCTCTCTCTCTCTCTCTCTCTCTCTCTCTCTCTCTCTCTCTCTCTTCGCCTACCACCCAATTACCTCTATCTCTCTCACACACACTCTCTCTTCTCCCCAATTACTCTCTCCTACTCACCTCTCTCCCCCTCTCCTTTTGTTGATACTTCCCTACTCCTCTCCTTGTCCCCTTTGAATTTTGTTGCTAGAGATGAGAAGGAAATGCAGAGAAACTAGTCTAGATCTTAGGGAAGAGAGAGTGATATAGGGGAGGAATTTATGAAGAGGTAGAAATAAAAGTGTAGAGCTTGAGAGAACGAATGAGGTATTCAATGACAGTTAGAGATATAGTCTAGAGAGGGATGTATAAATATGGACAAAAGAGAAGGAGGAAGCAACAAATAGGTGGAGTGATAGGTTTAGGAGAGAGAGGTGGAGAAAGGAAGAAACATAGATAACATGGTTTATCAAAATTTATTGAACTCAATAAAATTCCTAAATTTTATATTATTAATTACTTATTTAGTTTATTTTGAGATGATTGTTACAAAAAATTCATGCAGTAGGGAAATCATATGAAAAAGTCATGAGCTTTTTATGTTTTAAAAATCATCTCTTTGACCTTGATACCTC
Source organism: Cryptomeria japonica (assembly GCF_030272615.1). Classification (NCBI taxonomy): domain Eukaryota; kingdom Viridiplantae; phylum Streptophyta; class Pinopsida; order Cupressales; family Cupressaceae; genus Cryptomeria; species Cryptomeria japonica. The sequence continues at coordinate 457,249,328 of NC_081410.1, read as the reverse complement.
TATTTTTTGACAATTTCCTCTTCTTAAGAAACCCATAATTATATAAAGAACATTAATAGCTTATAGTTTTCTCCTTAATCCAATCCTAGAATTGACTAAACTAATTGAATTTTAATTACTCCTCTTTGTCATAAAAAACCCCAATTCCATCTTTCATGAGTTTATTTGAATTACGGTATCCAACTTCATCCTATTCAACCATTGAACACCAACCTCTTTTTATTCTACCAATTTCACCAATTCTTTTTAGTATATAGACCTATTTTTCTTAATTATCTCTTTGGAATTCCTTATCACTGAATCATGTCCCCCATTAACTAGATATTATCTTTTCATCTTCACTTTCATAATATTCTCCTAGGATATGTTTCTATTAATCCAACCCTAGTAACTATTGAAGTTCTTTTTCTCTTTTTTCTTAAGTTTCAACATGACACATTTCTCTTGAGTTTTTCTTTTTTTCCTCCTTTGTATTACTTTTTATTTCCTTTTTGTCAATGAGGATTCTCCTATTATACATTCACTTTCTATATTTGATTTGGTTTCTCCTCTATTTTAGTTATTCATACCTTATTTAGCATCATATGTTACATTTGGACTAGACAATTATTCACTTTCTAATAAATGGTGCCAACACATTATTATAGAGCTATTAAATTTATAAGAATTATAAATACATATGATTTATCACCACAAAATTATATATACAGATTTTTGTCCTTTTTTTATTTTGCACTTATTAGCATAATTTCCTAGTTTACCATAGTTATAATATCTTGGCCTTTTGGTCCTTTGTGTGGTACCTCTATTATTATTGTGGTAGCCTCCCCCACCGTCTCCTCAATAGTTATTGTGGTAACTCATGGAGGGTCATATATCTTGATTTGTAGTACCATATACTATATATTGTTAAGTGGTCTTATACTTTCTCTTAATTAAAGTTCTCGTAGCCATAGGGCAAACAAACATTGAATGCTCTTATAGTTAAACCCTATGTTCTCTCCATACACATCCAAAAAATTCTTTCCTAGTCAATCCATGAACTATTGGTTCATGTTCTTCTTCTTAATGAAGTAACATTGGACACCTATTTGTGTCATCTTTGTTCCACTTTATACTTTACTTAATTTCTCAAGTTCTCTTAGTGTGGCAGCCCTCTTCATGCCTTTGATTATCAAACATTCATTCCTTAGATATTCTTCCCTAATGTAATTTTTAAACCAAAACTTGTACTTCCTCTAGGTGGGGGAGAAGTCTCAAACTTCTCACCTTTCATTATAATTTATAACTTCAATATTACATTTTTGAACCCTAATTAAAATGATCAATTTCATCCTTTCCTACTAAATCATTCTCCCTTATCTTTGCCTATGATTCTATTACAATAATCAATTGTACTGCATCCTTGTATAGAGAGAAAACCTTCTCATCTATTTCTACTATAATATGAGAGCTTAACCCTTAAATAAAACAATCAATTCATTTCTTTTATGTCAAGGTATCTCGTATCTTTCTAACCACACTTTTGAATCATTGTTCATGATATTCTATTGATTCCTCCTTAGTTTTTGTCATCTTCCATATTTTTTTATTTTTTTGTTCATACATTAGGTGAATGGAAATGAGTTAGGGATTATTAATGTGGTGTATCTACTACTAGAAGAAAAAATAGCAAGGGAAATAAGGTGGAAGACTTTCAAGGTTTAAAGATTGGTTTTACCAAATACTTTATACCTTTTGGGTATGATGGTATGAGTAATCCTACAAGTGAGATGGGAAGTGGGATGAGAAAAATGAGTAGGGAAAATAAACAAACCCAAGTTTTTTAGACTTAAAGGAAAAGTGAATCCTCAAATTAGGAATTAAGGATGGTGAATACTCAATGCTAAAGGAGAGAAATCATGGAAATTGTAAATGGAGAATAATTGAGGCTCATGGATTAGTCTTTTAACTTAATAGGTACATAAATACATGGAGATATAAATCCTAGTGCCAAAGGTAAAGTAGTGAGCAAAAAAATAGGAAAATTGATGATAAAGTACATAGGTAATGAGGAGTCTAAATGACTAAAATAATCAAAGGTCTTAAACAAAAATGTAAATGTTTGGTTTCAAGGAATGGAGGGAGAATATTGGCAAGAGGAAACCTTTGAGCCCAATAAAGGCTACCAATTGACACAATCACCTCTAACACTTATAAATTTCTATAGGTTAAGATATTTAGGCATGTGACAAGTATTATGAAAGACAAAATGCTACAACAAGAACATTTTTTGATAAGGAGGTCTATTGAAGGATTTCTTAGATTGGTTATAGATGGTAGCCAAAACATGGTTCTATTAAGAAAGGAAGCACTTGCCTTTGATAAATTTGCACTTCCTAATATAGAACCCAACATCACCTAGAAAGGGGTAAGTCAGATGTCACATAAATATCAGAACAAAAACATAAATTTTTTATCAAATGTCAATAAGAGGCTTCATATTCATAGGTAACAAAATCAAACTAAAAAAAATGAGAAGCACATTAGAGTCCTTTCAATAAGAATGTCATGCAAAGTAAAGGCTCAAAAGGACCAACATCAACAAAAGGTTCCTTGATTTTATCTAAAATTAGAGGTGATGTTTCAAGGTATAAAGAACATGTGTCAAATATTTCTTAAAATCATTGCTGAAAGACTCCTAAGCCTACATTCATATGTGATTTGCAGACGACAAGAGAAAACAGATCCACTCATCCACCTTTGGCTTAATTGACATATTTTTGATAAAGCTAAAGCTGTCCTCTAGGTAGGCAACACAAGCAAGTAGTTCAAGCATGTACATAATGATCAATTGAAAATGTAACGTGATAAAGGTTACCCATGTGATTAAAATATGTATAACCCACATTCTCTAAACCTGCTTGGCTGCAGGCACATTTAACACGAAGTTTAGTTTCAGAATATGTTCTAAATTGCTTCACTAATTCAAATACATTTAGAGAGCATCCTTGAAAAATTCATTTTGTGCATATCCGACAAACATTGCATTCTCTGAGGCCACATTTTTTTGGCATTGTGCCTCGTTTATGTTTCCATATTTGTCTATTAGAGCATTTCCAACGATAATATCTGACAAAAATCCACCTTCCATTAAGCTTTATACATATGAAAAAAGCCCTCTGTCCATTAAGGTTGCGCAGTCTGGCTCTAAATCTGTTGATAGCATTTGGTTGAAAGTTTCTGAAGCCTTTTGAAAAAATCCTTTTTACGTATATCCTGCAAGCATGGCATTTCATGAGACCACAGTTTTAGGCATTTTGCATACATGTATAACAAAGCCGTTGCAACTACAATATCCCATTAAATTCCTTACCTTTCACCTGTGGTGGATGACCAAACCCTGTTCCAAAGCTCCCATTTTGACACAGGCAGGGAGGATGCTAGCAAAGATTGCAGCCGATTAGATCCTCTTGAAGGTTTCTGAAGCTTTTTCAACAAACGCATTCTGTGCATATCCTGCAATCGTAGCATTCAAAGAGACCAGGGTTCTGTGCATATCCCACAAACAGTTCAGATGCGTTGTCTTTTCTTCCAATTTTGCACACATGTCTAGCAGAGCATATCCTGAGGATCGCCCATACCCTGTTCCAAAGCTGCCATTTTTGGCACAGGCCAGGAGTACGCATAAAACGGTTCGGTCTGGAAAGTTGTTTGTCGCGTATGAACATAATATGGGCGGCAAGATAAAACCATTCAAAAAAATTTAAAATTTACACAGGCTCGAAAGCCAATGGAAACGGAGCTTGTGAACGGCAAATGGGATGGTTGAAGAGGGCCCACCAGCCACCTAAGCACTGTCAACACTTAGTGTGTGCTGTTTAGGCCATCCCGGTGTATCAAGGGATATGAACGGAGAGACGGAATTCTTCCATTGTTTGTGCTGGTTACTCCTCACTTGGTGCGACCTGTAGCAGAGCTAAAGGGTGGAGTGCATCAGCATCTTCAGTTTGAGCTGAGTTTCTGAGTTAGGTGTATAGTCTGGATTGCCGACTTCTAATGCCAAGACCCAATTGTTGTAAAATATCAGCAGCGAGTTAATGAAATTACTGGTGACAACTGTGTAAGGTCAGAGACAGCTATTATTCTGATTTCAGTTCATATTGCTCCTGATTACTTAGTTTCCAGCATAGACTGTTATTATTCTGTTTGCAAAACATATTAAACAAATGGATTTTAGGCTTCATGTAAATTGTTTGTAAAAATTGTTGGGAAATACCTTGAAAATGTCTGATAGAAATCAGTGAGGATTATTTCAGTGGTATTGGAGCCAGAATTACTATGGGGTACTTAGATTGATCACAGGAATGGAAGAAAAGGACAATGAAATTGCAGCTTAAAAAATCGCTAGATGGTACAAAAGTTTTCAAAAGTATAAGGATCTTTTAACTTTTTGAAGAATATCTAAGTCTGATGGGAAATATTATATCCCTGAATGAGGAGATTATTTGAGTTTTTGATAAATACTCAGATGAAGCTGAGGATGTCAAAGCCACCGAATCTTTTCCCAGGTACTACATAAAGAAAAGGAAAGAAGAAATGAATTCTGAATCAGAATCTCAATCAAAGTCAAAAGAAGGTCAAATTGTGTCTAGTCAAGAGGGAGTTGATGCTTGTGAAGATGGAAAGGTTGAAAGGCTTGAGGATTTTACAAAAGACATAGGTTCTAAGTATGATGAATTAAAGTATCTTAAAGACAAGTTGGATGGAGAAATTGAAATGAATGAGCAGAGTAAAGAATGGAAGCCAGTAGTACCATTCTTGAAAGAAGAAAACTCAGAAGTCACCATTGAGGAAAGGATGGAGAAGAAAGGGGAATCACTTGCTTGTGACTCGCAGCCTACAAATGATCATGGAAAAGACAAAATTCAGTCCAAATGTCTAGAAGTTTAAACTCCTAGCCGAACATGTGGAAGCCTTGCAGAGGATGCAACCATGTTCACAAGTTTACTTCAGCCATATAAGGATATGGACAAGCAAGAATCAACCCAATTTTCAGATTCCAGCTACAAGCAAGGTATGACAGCCCATAGTGAGATTGATTTCCCTTGCTTCGTATACATGATGACATTGGAGGAATACTTGTTAAGATCATATGAGGCATATTGTCTTAGAGAGATGATTGTAGAGACACAGAAATTGCCTAACAAGAAGGTCCTACAATTTGATGATGTTTCGTTTGTCATGGATACTTCATCAAGGAGTTGGTTGGAGGCAAAAAACCATAACAGCTAAAGAGGTGCAGGTATGGATCAGTTTAATGACAACTAAGGCAGCTAGGAGAATATGTGACTTTGAGCTGGACACACCCCATAGACCAGCACTTATGAAGAAGTAACCTACCTTGGAAGAAGATGCCATAAAGGACAACAAAGACACTTTGAAGGGACATGAACATGATTCTAATTTTCTGAGTTTGACCAGTAGTCCTTTGTCACCTCACGAGCCTTGCATTGAGGACACTCAACAGTGGATTGATAAGTATGAGGTGAAAGTTGAAAATTTAGATTGCTGATTATAATTAGTTTCTGGATTCAACTGTGTGAGAACTTTTGCATCAATGTTTCAGGTCACACTCCGTGGATGATGGTTCACAGAGTGTGACCCAAAACATTGATGCAAAAGTTCTCACACAGTTGAATCCAAAATATAATTATAATCAGTAAAAAGGACTGTGCAAAGCTGATAGATCTAATTTAGATTGCTCACAGTCAGATTTTGTATCAGCAGTTGAAGAAGGGCATGAGGTAAATGTTTCTACTCACTATTATGATGGTAATCCTTTGATTGAGCATGATGTTGGCCTAACTTCAAAACGTGAATTTTGTGGGAAAGATGTTATGAAGGAAGTTTTTTTTGAATGGCAAGATAATGAAGACAAATCAGAACATTTGTTTGAAGACGCTATACTTCAAGAGTCACATCACTTGGAAGGTCAATTGAGGGTAAACGAAGACATGATTATTGCAGCCCTAACTTCATTTGATGATACTCAAGATGCTGGCTGATTATTGTTGGAAGGCTCAAGGGGGACACCAAGGCCTATTAGGAGAACTATCTCTTGCACCCTTACAAGTACTCAAAGAAGCTTTGGTTGTGATGAAATTAAATCATTTACACCTACTTTTGGATAGAGATCATCTCCTCCAGCTTAATGAGATATATTTTGATGCATTAGGAGGAAAAAAGATGATATTGATAAGCTTACCTGTGAGCTTATGGTTAATATGGATTCCTTGAAGAGTACACAAACGGCCCTTCAAGAATTTGTGGTACTCCAATGTGAAGTTTTTAGAAGAGAAGATGAAGATATAACTTGCAGCCATGAGACAGGAGTTGTGACAGGTGGTGAATTTGATTTTCAGTTGGAGACATCTCTTGAATCAGTGATAGGTGGTGAATTTGATTTTCAGTTGGAGACATCTCTTGAATCAGCACTTGTTGATGACCATCCTCTCATAAAAGGAGAGGTGACTAAGATCTATAAGGACATCACACAAAGGAATGAGAAAAGGACTGATTTCCTGATTTGGAACAGCAGTCCCTTACCTATGAAGAATTATGAGTTAACAGCCCTTACACGTGAAGATAAAATGTTATGGAGTCTTCCAATGTTAGCACTCAAGATTTGAGAGTCAAACACGAGGCATTTGTTATGGATCCAAGCCACAAGAGGTCTGAGTTTGTATACTATAGCATGAAAGATGTAAAAAAGACGAAAAGCATGTGTGATGGATGGCTACGAAGAGATAGTGAGTTAAAGTTGTTGAGTTCCCAAGCAAGACAACGCAGAGAAGCCTATCTCCGATCGCTATTTCTTCCAAGGGCAGAAGATATGGAGATGGAGCATACAGAGGATGGTCCTTTTGAGTTGAGCAAGCAAGAAGAACATTCATATTTGTGTGGACATGGAAAGTCAAAGAGGTATGGTCCGAAAATTTCTGTTTGTATACATCATGAGGACCAGGAGTTACTTCCTTTGGAGAACCCATTGAAGGCTCAAATCATAGAGGAAGAAAGGACACTTGGTAGATCAGCCACTAGTGTTAAACCTACACATGTAGAGGGAGGCAAAAGTGATTTGATTGGGCTCTTGGCCATTCGTGGAAAGTTTGAGGAGTTATCTCTTCTAGAGGCTCACATGGTAAAGCTTACATTTTTTGGACCAGCCTATGAAAGAGCGTACATGGATGGGGTCATTGGTGATTCAGCTTTATTTAAGCATGTGGATACTCCTGGAAAAACTACAGTTACACTTCTACCTCATGATACATTATTGGAGTATGGAACTGTTCTATTTTTACATTATTGGAGTATGGAGCTGTTCTATTTTTACATTATTGGAGTATGGAGCTGTTCTTCATGATGAGTGGCATTTACTTGGTGTGGATAAGTTTCAGCTAGGCCTTGGTACATCGCATGATGAAACCACAAAGATTTCAAGTTGTCTTTTGGGGACAGCAGCTGATTGGAGGAGTTGGAGAGGATTGTGTCATCTTTCTACTATTGGAGGTTCGGCTTATTGATGAACTCCCATCATCCTTTGTCATTGAAGGTACTTATTGCTTCACTTGGAGTAAGGTTCTCAGTCGGATAGATGCTGTCCTGATTCATAACAGCAACATATGGTGTATTGTCATGACTGATTATGGCACTTAGGATGATCATTGTTCACACCCTTGAGAATTCATACAGTTTTAGATGGACATTGGGTGTTGGTGGCATGATAAAAAACATCTATCCCTCCACCTTTTTTGTTGGTGTGAGAGTGTGATGATTTGGGATCCATTAATCAGCTTAATAGTGGGAATGCTCAAGGATAATGGAGTTGCAGACTTTAGCACTGCTGGTTGCAGCAGTGTAGGGCAGCAGAGTGGTGTAGCGTTTTTCATATTGCTAGTTGCAGCAAAGAATTGCTCGAGGACAAGCAATGTTTGGGCCGGAAGGATTATAATGTCCCCAATTTTTAAGGCGACAATTAATTAAATTGATTTTTATTAAGTTATCAAAAAGAAGAATTAAATATTCAAATGATGACTTTATACTGATTAATTTAATTAAATAACAATAAAATAATAAAATATTATTATAAGGTCAGTTTATTAAATAAAGTTCTCCACTCAGCCTAATCTTCTAGATGTTTCCAAGAGGGCTTTATAAGGAAGTCCTGGGCTTTATAAGGGTATGCTTTTGGATTTTGATAAACGATTTATGATTTCTAGAGATGAAAACCTTCAGAAGTTGACAAAAGGGTTGGACGAAAACCTGACTCTTTCCGAGAGTGGATTAGTGATGGACTTCACAGCTGAGCCAAATTTGTAAAATCTCCAGTGGAGACAAATTTGCAGAATATAAAGATATTTGCCAAATGAGGTATTTGACATCCGATTTGAGGGAAAACAAAGATTACTTTATTCTGAGTATAATGATATATTTTTTATGTGAGATTCATTGTGTTATCTGCTAAATAAATAAATGAGTCGATATAAAAGTTGAACAATTTATCTTTGCCGAGTCTAGCCATGAAGCTTTGCAGGAGATTGGATGTAAATATTTTATTTGACTTTCCTACCGAGAGGTTATTAAATCGGGCTCTCCAAATATTAACAAATGATTTAAGTGTTCGACGACGATACTATTATTCCTATGTCAAGAGAAAGGCTTGGAAATAATGAGTTTTGAAATAGCCGTGGATAGTTATTTGGGGCCGAAACTAAACAAAGGTTGGCAAATCGGATTCATGTCTGGTTATTTGATTAATATTGCAATTGAATTGCACAGAATATCATTCTCAATATTTGGCATCAAAGGTCATGATTTTGCATAGCGTGACCAAGGAGTCTTAACATTATTGGCTATCCATAAGTGTGCTGAAGCACTCACAATTTCATCTGTTCATGGGTTCTCTTGAAGCCGTTAATTCCTTGATTGATTACTGTTTGATGTTCTGGAGTTTGTTGTGAACCGGAATCATGTTAGCAATTTTCAGGAGCTGTTTATATACTTCTTCATGTGGTTTGGCTGCAAGGTGTATCAATGGAACTGAACGGAGAGACGGGATTCTTTCATTATTTGTGCTGGTTACTCCTCACTTGGTGTGACCTGCAGCAGGGCTAACGGGTGGAGTGCATCAGCATCTTATCCGCATCTTCAGTTTGAACTGAGTTCCTGACTTGGGTGTATAGTCTGGATTGGCGACTTCCAATGCCAATACCCAATCGTTGTAAACTTACTGGTGACAACTGTGTAAGGTCAGAGATAGCTATTAATCAGATTTCAGTTCATATTGCTCCTGATTAATTAATTTCCAGCATACAATGTTATTATTGTTAGGATGAAGAAACGAATTAAAACAACAGATAAACAGAATTAAAAAAACACAACACATACAATGAGAACACACAGATTTATCGTGGTTCGGCAATTGCCTACATCCACACTTGAAGCAGGGGAATCAATCTATTAATCACCAATCTGGTTTACATATCCACAACTGCAATCAGCTCCAGAAAATTAACCTCTACAAATGAATTACAATCAGCTCTTAAAGAGCTTGCAAAGAGAATATGAATAGCCAAGAGTTTTGGCGGCAAAAGGAAGGAGTCCGTTGGACTTCACTTCCAACAATCTCCCATTGAAGGCCAACGAACTACTGCAACAAGTAGATTCCCCCACTCAGTCCTGCTATCAGTTATTGGAAAAGCCAAGAGAAGCTCGGCAGAAATCGAACTTCTCCCACTTAACTACTTTAGTGAGCACATCAACTGGATTCATGTCGGTATGAATTTTATCTACATGAAACTTGCCTTCTTCAACCATATGGCAAACATAATGACTGCGAACATCAACATGTTTTGACCGCGGCTGAGATATCTGATGTTTAGTCACAAAAATGGCACTGTTGTTATCACAAAACAAATCTGATTGCTTCAACACCAACTCGCTGAACAAGAGTTGCAACCATACCATCTCTTTTGCTCCCTCAGAAAGAGCTATGTATTCAGCCTCCGCGGTTGATTGAGCAACTATATTTTGCAATTTTGAGGTCCAACTAATCACTGCCCCGGCAAATGTGAAAGCATAACCTGACGTAGACTTTCTTTTGTCTAAGTCACCGGCAAAATCAGAATCGGTAAACCCTTGCAAAACTGCCTTGTGCTTTCCAAACCATAAACAAAAATCAGAAGTACCTTTGAGATACCGCAAGATATACTTAACCACCTCCCAATGTGATTTTCCCGGATTAGCCATAAATCTGCTCACCAATCCCACGGCATGAGCAATGTCCGATCGAGTAGACACCATAGCATACATGAGACTTCCAACTGCAGATTTGTATGGAATTTTATCCATAAACTCCTTATCTTCTTGTGTTTTTGGACACAATTGAGAAGACAACTGAAAATGAGAGGCTAAGGGTACACAAATAGACTTAACATCCGCCATACCAAATTTGTCCAAGACTTTTTTAATGTAGTCTTGCGAGATAGTTTGAGTTCTTTCTTTTTCCTATCCCGAAAAATAGTCATTCCTAGGATCTTCTTTGCTGCCCCTAAAATCTTTCATGGCCAATTCCTTTGCTAAGTGAGTTTTAAGTTCACTCACAATCCTCATGCTTGTGTCGGCCACTAGCATATCATCCACATAAAGGAGAAGAATGACAAATTCGCCATTAGGAAGCTTCTTGTAATAGATACAAGGATCAGACTCGCTGCGAGTAAACTTGTGATCAATCATGAATTTGTCAAATTTAAGATACCACTGTCAGGGGGCTTGCTTAAGCCCATACAAACTGCGTTTCAATCTGCAATAAAGATGTTCCTGCCCCTTTTTAATGAACCCTTCCGGCTGATGCATAAATAGTTCCTCATCAAGATCGCCATGGAGAAATGTCGTCTTCACATCCAGCTGTTCAAGTTCAAGATCCCAGGCTGCAACTAAGCCCAATACTGCTCGGATGGTAGTCATTTTAACTACTGCCGAGAAAATTTCTTTGAAGTCGAGGTCTTGCTACTGAGCATATCCCTTTACAACCAGTCTTGCTCAAAATCTTTTGTGACCATCGGCTTCATCTTTTAGTCTATACACCCATTTATTTCTTAATGCCTTCCTGTCAGGCAGAAGTGGCACCAAATCCCATGTCTGATTTCTCACTAGTGCGTCCATTTCTTCGCACATTGCAGCGTGCCAGTTATCACGGTCTGCAATTTTACAAGCTTCTTTGTATGTTGCAGGCTCTGTTTGATCAGAGATGAGCAAAGAAGGTTCAGCCTCTTCACAAAACAGTAAATCATAATCGAAGAACTTTGTAGGAGGTCGCCTCTGTCTGGTTGATTTCCTCAATTGACTCTTTGTTTCAGTAGTAGAGTCATTCAATTTTTGTAATCCTTGTTTATGTAAATTAACATCACTCCCACTGTTAATTTGTCTGCTAATATTCCTGTTTGTTTTCCTATCTGCAGGGTATGCGAAATCCTGTGGATTTTTATCCTTGTTTAATGCAGGCACGTCATGGGAGGAGGAACCCGCAGCAATATTTTGCACTACTTGCGTTCTGCATGTGTGCAAGGAGCTGGGTGTCACGACAGAATTGTCCACGGCCTGGGGTTGTCGGGAGTGCAGAGAGTGGGGAGTCGTGATGGCATCCTCCACAGTCTGCGCTGGAGGGTGACTCCACGGTGGGACTGCAGAGGTGGAGCCTGCAGGGACCCCGTGGAGTGGACTGTAGGGAGCCCGCGGGAGAGGTGAGGAGACTGCGAGAGACTCACGGGGAAGACCACAAGGGGCCTGCGGAGGAGTGGAGGAAGCTGCGCGGTGTGGGGACTGCGGTGGATGTGTTGCATTAGAAAGCTCCGCAGCATGCCGTGAGGAATGTGGGGAGTGTGGAGCAAGGTGTGCAAGATGCAGTGGAGAATGTCCAACAATTTGGTGATGATGTGAGCCAAAGTGCTCACCGTATGGATGTTCTTCCATATGAGTGTTAGTTTGAAGAGGATGTGCTCTGTTTTGCAGACCCCCAAATTCTGAATTAAATGAAGACCAAACTTTTTCAACACTCCTTCATTCTCAGTCTGAGAATTATATTCAACAGAGGTAGACGTCATAGGAGCTCCCACTGAATGAGAGACCGAAGGCAGAGCGCTAGTAGTCAAATTCTGAAACAAAGACATAGGGACATATTCTGTCTCTAATTTATTTAAATCTTGTAGTGCAGGAAAGAAGGTTTCATGGAGAACTACATCCCTGCTGCGAACAATCTTTTTGTGAACTGGATCCCACAATTTGAAACCAAATTGCTCTTCTCCATACCCCACAAAAATACATTTCAGCGACTTTGGATCCAATTTCGTTCACTTTTCCTTGGGTATATGCGAGAAGGCTTCGCATCCAAACACATGAAGATGCGAGTATGAAATCCTCTTCCCTTGCCATTCCTCTTCCGAAATACCAAAATCCAATTTAGATGATGGACTTCAGTTGATTAAATACACTGCTGTGTTACACGCTTCTGCCCAAAATTTCTTGCCTAAACCTGCATTAGACAACATACATCGTGCCTTTTCAAGAATTGTTCTATTTATCCTCTCGGTTGCACCGTTTTCTTGAGGAGTGAAAGGAACAACCTTGATTCTTCTAATCCCATTATCAGCACAAAAATCATCAAATTCATGTGAACAAAATTCCCCACCGTTATCGGTTTGTAAGCATTTAATCTTATGCCCAATCTGATTTTCAACTAAAGCCTTGAAAATTTTAAATTTTGAAAGTACTTCAGATTTCCTAGAAAGCATATAAATCCATACTTTTCTTGTACAATCATCAAGAAAAGTTACAAAATAGTTAGCTCCTCCAATGGAGGTTACCTCGGTAGGCCCAAAAACATCCGAGTATACAAGCTCCAGCGGTGTTGTCTTTGTGTCATGCCCACCTTTCAAAAAACTGACTCTCTTTTGTTTGCCATAAAGGCAATGTTCACAAAAGGCTAAGTCCACAAGTTTGAGGCCCGGTAGCTGATTTCTTGTATGCATAACATGGAGTCCTTTCTTGTTAATATGGCCAAGTCTTTGATGCCAAAGATCCGCTTTGCTGTCCTCAATCACCATTGCAGCTCCCACTTCACCATGAGTCTTAAATATGTATAGACTTCCCACTTTATTACCATTTGCAATCAGCATGGTACCATGAGTTACCTTCCATGTATCTGGGAGAAAATTTACATTTAGACCTTGGTCAAAGAGCTGTCCAACGAATATCAAATTCCGCTTCAATTTTGGGACATGGTGAACATCTTTGAGCAGCCATGTTTTACCACCTTCTAATGGCAGCAATACATCCCCTTTGACTGTAATTTCACAAGCTTTGTTATCTCCTAAGAAAACATTGCCAAAATGACCTTCATGGTAGTTAATGAATGCTTCAAGACATGAGGTAGCATGATAGGAGGCACCGGAATCAAGAACCCATGAATCTGAAATAGTGTCGGTTGTTGAAAGGATTAATACACTATCATCTTTATCATAAACTGTATTTGCTTCGCTGTCTCGCACCCTCTCTTGTGCCCTTTTGAAATTTCTACAATCTTTCTTCACATGACCAGCTTTGCCACAAAACCAACATTCACCATTTCTGTTTCTAGACTTCGATCTCTTTGCTGATTTCGAACGTCTATGGTAATTATTTCTGCCTCTATTATGACTTCTACCTCTATTTTCATTGCTGACCACCGTTAAGACTTCACCGGATGAAGGTTCATCAATCTTTCTTCTCAAATCCTCGCTAAGAAGAGTAGCTGCTACATCATTAAAAACCAACTTATTTTTACCAGATATAGATGTGCTAACTTCTGTTACAACGCCATCCCAGTTGCTTGGCAAAGAACATAATCATAGAACAGCCTTGCTTTCATCATCTTGTGTCATCCCCACCGAAGTCGCTTGACTAATCAATGTATCGAATTCATTGATGTGGTTTGCCATAGCACAACCTTCCTTCATTTACAGTTTGTACAAGCGCTTCATAATAAAAACTTTATTTGCAGTCGATGTCATTTCATACATGGCTGTGAGTCTATCCCATACATCTTTTGTTGTTGCATTACCCGTGACATTAAAGAGAACATTATTGGACAGCGAGAGAAAAATTGTCGCTATCGCCTTCTTGTCCAATTTTTCCCATTCTTCATCAGCCATCCCAGCTAGTTTCTTTGCTTTCCCTTCAAGCGCAAGTGAAAGGTCTTGCTTTATCAGCAAAGACTCCATCTGCACCTTCCATAACCTGAAGCTCTGACCGGAGAACTTCTCTCTCTTCGATTCTTCCATGATTTTGGAATTCAAACACCAAAATCTAAACAGCGATCTAACCTCACTCTGATACCAATTGTTAGGATGAAGAAACGAATTAAAACAGCAAATAAACAGAATTAAAAACACACAACACAGACAATGAGAACACACAGATTTATCGTGGTTCGGCAATTGCCTACATCCACACTTGAAGCAGGGGAATCAATCTATTAATCACCAATCTAGTTTACATATATACAACTGCAATCAGCTCCAGAAAATTAACCTCTACAAATGAATTACAATCAGCTCTTAAAGAGCTTGCAAAGAGAATATGAATAGCCAAGAGTTTTGGCGGCAAAAGGAAGGAGTCCGTTGGACTTCACTTCCAACAATTATTCTGTTTCCAAAAATATTGGATGAATGGGTTTTAGGCTTCATGTAAATTGTTTGTAAAGATATTGGCAAATAACTTGAAAATGTCTGGTAGAAATCAGTAAGGATTCTTTCATTCTTGATTACAATGATGTCATTTCATCACTCTCTCTTATTTATGGAAAATGGGGTGGAATCGCTTCCTCAACAATGAATTGAATTCGTATGACTCGGACACCATTTCTACTTAATGAATCTAAAAAATAAAGAGCATAGCTTTCATACCAATTAAGAGCATGCCCAACAAGTTTTAATATCAAAAAAAGAAAAAATTTCTAAATCAAAATAAACTTCCATTCGGGACACTCACTGATCCAAATTTGCTATACTTACCTCTCCACCATACAGTTGGCTATCTATCTTAGCCCAAAGTTTAAATAATTTATTAGATTTTGAAGTTTCTTCGTTCTCTATAATAATTTTCAAATAGACCCTCTTCTCGGTGCACCCCAGGGACATCTATCATGGCTATCAAATAAAATATCATGCTCACCTGAATCATGTCCAGGTCACTGTATGGATTTTACTCTATGTATGTTGTTCTCAATAGGATTTCTCAATTAATATATTTTTGACACTACACTAAAGGTCAAAAAATTCATGGATAAACAAGTGATCATCCAGTCATTAGAATATCAGTTGAGCTATTTGGCTGGAGAGAGAAGAAACAGACTGACACTATTTCATGTTGTTTTAGGACCAAGGATTAAGCAAAGGAGCGTTCCAAACAAGACAACAGTTCATGAGAAGGTTCTAGTGCAAATGAAATAAAGCAACGACGAATGCAATTAAGATGTTGACTATTCCAGGAGTATGGAGACATTATGGATGTTGCAATTTTACGATATATATATAACAGAGATGAACAAAGCCTTGAAAAAGTTTTGGAACATTGTGCACTAGATTAAGCTACCAAAGTTGCGGGGTCTTCCATTTTCAATGTTACAAAAGTATATGGAGAGTATTCCATTAAAGACAGAAGTTATATATGAGTGTGGCAAAGGGAATGTATAAGACATCACATGTAGAGCTCAAAATGAAAGCAAACGACAACAATCTTTAAAAACTATTCATTAGAATTTATGAATTATTTGATTGTCTATGAAGTTTCTCTTCACATACCTGCTCTGCCCCACGAGCTGCTCAATTCTACTATATAGTCACCGTACTATATAGAAAGGATGAGTAATGGATTAGCTTCAATGACCTGTGAGCACCCATGTATGATACCTAAACAGGTCTTGGTTTTTCCTATTCATTCTTATGTGAGGAGAATGGAACAGATATTGAAACTTATACATCTATAGAAGAGAAAAGGAGGAATAAATTTAGGTTCCTTGATAAACCACATCCTCAGATTTCTTTGAAACTCAACTAGATAACAAAAATAATTAGCAAAACTCAACTAGATCACAAAAATAATCAGCAAAGCTCAACTAGATCAGAAACTAGCGAAAATCAACACTCAACATTGACCTTACAACTTTTCTTAAAGGCACAGACTACAGCGTCAAAATACTCTCAATTAATATCAAACAAAATTGTGTGCAGAAGTATAGCAATGCAAAGGCTTACACAAATTGTCAGATAGACAACCTTGCAATAAATATCAGAAACCGTTAAAAGAATTCATAATGTCACTCACCCACAACGCAGAGAGATATTATATGTTCTGTCTCATTTAAAGAATTGAGGAACGAGTGGAAGCAGCAAGACTCTTTATCCGTCACCAACGAAGAGAAAAGGTTCAGAGCTTGAACTACTAAGATGGGGAATTCATACAATTGGCCTCGCCATTCTTGTACTTGGAGTTGGGAGATATCAATTTCCACAATTGAGCTTTCTACAGGTAAGCCCAAACCACTGCAAGGGCCTCTAAATTGTGATGCATTCTCACAAATCAGTTCTCTTGAAGGTGGGCCTTGTTCGATACCAGATAAGGCAAGCTCTGTTGCAGATGGGTTCTCTTTAAAAATTCCCAAGGAATGAGACCTGTTGAACATTAGACATTGCATTGATGATGCTTTTATACCTAAATCTCAAATGGTTCAGGATTTTCCTTATGAGTTTCATGACATCTATTAGAAATGGGACTTTGGTAGCTTTTGGGTTTCTTGCGTGAGTCCTACATATGATTTAAAATTGCTTTGAGGCAACCACATATTTCAAATTCCTCGTTTCTTCATCGATACTACATTGCTGCAATTGCATTCCATCGTTTCGTCCTCCGAAATTGAGCAATGCAATAGGTTCTCCATGGAGCTTATACTTTTGCAGCCTGTATAGCTGTTATGAAATTTCTCATCATAGCCTGCTTGTTTCTGCCCATCCTCCTCCCTTTCACATAAATTCCCACCTTCGAACAATTTCCATTGAAAAACTTTGCAATGCCTGTAACTGGGAGCTCAAAGCATCGTGCGGGTTGCATGAAATTGTATCTATATCACTAGTAATAATTTGCAATGAGAAGAAAATGTTGAGAGCTTGAATTTCTGAGATGAGAGAATTTATGCAATTGGTCTCACCATTCTAGGACTCGGACTTGGAGAGATCAACTTCCACAATTGAGCTTTCAACTAGCAAGCCAAAACAATTGCTTGTCTTGTAACCCTTTTCAGATCTGCTCCTCCCAGGGTTTCACCGCTGCCCAACGCGTCCGTGTCGGCCACTTAAATCAGCCTTCCGAAATTGTACCCCCGTGAAAAAGAGAGGTCTAACTTGGCTAAGTCTTCCCATGGCGGTTCCCAAGCTGTAGGGCGGAGAAGGGGAGTGGATGAGTCAAGCAAGAAACCCAAAAGCTACTAGAGCCTGGTTTTAATTGATGCAATTCCTGAGTGTAAAATTAACATTCATGCAATGTGTTGTGTTAAGAGGCCTAGTGGAAATTTTAAAGAGAACCCATCTCAGCAGAGCTTGCCTTATTTACATTGCAGAAGACCCACAGAGAGCCGTTGTAGGTTGGAACCCATCTCAGCAGAGCTTGCCTTATTTACACTGCAGAAAACCCACAGAGAGCCGTTGTAGGTTGAAGTTGCTATAAATTTGCTGTAGAAAATTTGGTCGTTGCTTCTTCGAGGTTCTCTCTTGCAAAAACCTCTTTTCTATCTTATAGAGAGAAAAATATGGGAGTATTATTGCAAAAGTTTATCATAATTAAAACTCTAAGGGCTTCGGCCCTAGCTCACCCGGTCGTGGATCGCAACTTAAGGCGTGCGTATGCTCCCCATGGTCTTGAGTTCGAGTCCCCGGCTATGTTAACTCTGTGTGTGTTGCTACCTTGTGAGTGGGTTGTACACATTGGGGGATTTGTCTTGCTTCGGCAAGGACACCTCCAGATTCCACGATAGTGAATATAAAAAATTAAAACTCTAGTATCACAAAGCATTTTGGAAATGGATAGCTTAAAATATTTTAAGATAGAAGATTAAGATTTAATTCATTATTCAAATTTTTGTATATCTTAGAGCTTGAGTATCAAGCTTATTTTAAATTTTTCATTAAGATATTTCATGATGCATTGAAGTGAGGAATATGTAATTGTGGAGGTAGTGTGAATGTGTGAAGAAAAGTGTAGTGTAAATGCTTTGGAATGGGATAGTGGGGAAGGTATGAGTGGAGGTGGTAGAGAAATAGGATGTAAAGAGATGATGGAGTAGGTTGTGTATGGAAAGTAGGGTATAAACATAATTAATGTGAGGTGATTAAGGATGGAGGGTTAGGAATTTATTAATGTAGGAGTGGAGATGGATGTTGAAATGGAAAGGTTTATAGTTGGGTTTGGAAAGAGGGAATAGAGGAAGAATTTAGGGAATGTAAGAGAGGGGGGAATCATTAGGAATATTATATTTATCAGTAATTTATTCAATACTATTATCAATCTTAATATCATAATATTTTATCATAAGAAATCACATCTATTTTCTTTTGAGATTTGGTACTTTCAAGACGAGCGTCATCAAATGTATGTAAAACTATGCGTAGAAATTAAAGTGTTAGGTCTAGGTTTATATTGAATTAAAATATGGGATATGAGAAAAATCTTTGATGTACAATCACAATATACAATTTATCAATTAAAAAGAAAATTTAATATAAACACACAGATTTTAGAATGGAGAAAAAATATGGTTAGAAATAAAAATGAAAAAAAATCACAACCTAGACTAATTTAATATCTAATTAATGATAAAAAAATATTAATAAACTATTGGACCTAAATTAATTAAGAGTTGAGAATGATAAATTTAATTAACAACGAGAGAGTTAGGATGTGCTTAGACTTGTCTATTTGTGTTTGTATGTGAGGATTTAATATTATACCTTACATTCAATGATCATAATCACAATTCTAAAATATGATATGCACGTATCAAGTTGTGATGAACCTACACTACAAGCTTGGGTCTATTATAGATAGGTCATACATGAGATTTAGTCCAGGTTTGTCTTGAAGTATAATTTTCCTCTATTATTACATTTGGTACCTTCTCATCCTTTGATTGTACAAATGTATAGACAAAATAATATTAAAAAGAACCTTGGGATTTTTTTGTGTTAAAAGGGAAAGTTTACAGCATCCTTGAATAATGAGTCAATACCCTTTTGTTGATGTACAAATATTGAAGACATGTCACATATGAACACAAGTTTGTAGATGATAATATACTATCTATGAATGCTATCGTATTGATGTGATGATGCAAGAATACAAATAATTATTTCTATATTGATATTTTGATAATATGATTGAAAAAGGGACTTGGTTCATAACATCACCAATATTAAGAACTCAAATTAAATATCATAATACAAGTGAAAGGAAACTAACATTGCAAAGTAAAAATAAGCAATTCCTACACAATCACATGGGAGAAGCAGTATAAATAAGGCATACCTTGGAAACCCTTATGGGAATAACCTAGCCTCCAAAGAACTTCCACTGTATTATTTAGTTGCAATCACACCTTGGTGTGCAATGGGTATGCCAAATAGGTGTGGAAGGTCAATTAGGGAAAAAGATGGTCTATTTTTTGTATATATGTGTGCAATACATGAGGTCAATTAGTAGTCTATTTATCAAAAATCCACTTAAATGGATCCAAACATGACTAAATAAGACCCCTTTATCAGGAAGATAACTAAGCTCCTTTACCAATAGGCTTATGTTTGCAATGGGGAAGGGAGGGAGGGAGAGGGGGGGGGTGTAGGTCGGGGGGAGAGTGGGAGAGAGATAGAGGGGTAAGGAGATAGAGCTAGGGGATGGAGATGGGGATGGAGATGGAGATGGAGACTGAGATTGAGATAAAGACATAAAAGAGAGGTTCATAGATAGAGATGAAAAAGATAAATATTTATAGGGAGGTGGTGGGAGAAAATGAGAGATGAAGAGATAGAAGAGAAAGATAGAGAAAGGTAAAGATGGGTAGAGATAAGAAGAAATGTATGGGTAGAGAGATAATGAGATAGAGATAGAAGGAGAGATGGAAGAAGAAATGTGGAGAGATAAAGCAAGAGAGGCAAAGAGATATAGATATAGATATAGAAGTCTGGAGAGAGAGAGAGAGAGAGAGAGAGAGAGAGAGAGAGAGAGAGAGAGAGAGAGAGAGAGAAACAGAGGGTAGAGATGAAGATAGAGGGGGAGAGGAAGAGGGAGACAAATAGATAGAGAGATATTTAAAAAAGGTATAAGGAGAGATAAAGATAGAGATGGAGAGATAGAGAGGAAAAGATAAGAGATATAGAATAAAATGGGGAGGGAGAGATATAGATGGTCATATAGAGTGATTAAGAGATGGAAAATTGAGATATAGAGAGAGAGAGGGAGAGGAAAAAAGGTAGAGATGGTTAGATATACATATAGACACATAGTAGAGATAGAGAGAGAGAGAGAGGGGGGGTGGGGGGCGGGGGGCGGACAGGGTGTGTGTGTGTGTGTGTGTGTGTGTGTGTGTGTGTGTGTGTGTGTGTGTGTGTGTGTGTGTGAGAGAGAGAGAGAGAGAGAGAGAGAGAGAGAGAGAGAGATTTGGGAAAAATGATAAAGAGGGGGATAGATAGATATGAATAGAGAGAGGGAGATAGAAAGAGGGAGAGATAGGGATAGAAAGGAGAGATAGAGAGATAGATATAACTTATTGGGGAGGGAGAGATGGGAAGATAGAGATAAAAGGGGACAAGAGTGACAAATAAAGGAGGTGACAAAGAAAAGTAAAATAGAGAGAGAAAGAGATAGATATAGAGAGGAGGGAGGGATAGATAAAAGTTCAAAGTATAAATTATATTATATAATACTTTAAATTTTTATAGATTTTTTTAAAAATTGAACTACTTCTAATAGATTTTATTTATTAGATAAAAGATCAATATAACACTAGATTCTATAATAATTCAAATTTTAATAAAACAAAATAATTATAAAGTAAACTACTTCTAATAGCTTTTATTTATTATTGTAATTTCGCAAATTAGACATAAATAACTGAATTAATTTCAAAGGTAAATCTAAATTTAAAACTAAAGTAGAGTAAACAAAAATGGAAAGTCAAAATTAATAAAATCTAAAAGTTAATAAAAATAATAATTTAAAATTGATGATGCTGGTGGTCCGCAATATGTGGTCCACAAGAGTTGCGCAGGCAGGAAGGAAAAAAAATTGAATTTGCACGAAGAAGCATTTACCAAACTAGCAACAGCAGATGGGAGGAACCAGACCAATGGAACTCTGGGAGCTACAGATACTCTAAGAAGAATAAGAAGAATTGGAATTCCCGACAAAATCACAGACCTCCATTCAAAAGACTATCCAAACAAAAGAAGCCAATATTTGATATCTGCGAGGGTTATTTCTCTAAACATTCTCGGGATCCTATCAGGGGTAAAGGGTTCTTAGATCGTCTGAGAAGCCATACAGAAGCGGATTTCAAAAGCCCAAACATACCCTTTGGTCATTTTTTACCCTCATTTTCTTCCTAGCCTAACAATATAATGGTACGCAATCCCAAATTCCTCTCCTACCCGAATAATATTCCATTCATAGGTAGCTAAGATCCTTCAGATCCCAAACTCAGAGCGTCCTTCAACTCAAAGTCTGTCAGAAAAGGGAGCCGAGATCGTTCTACCTCCTTCCCAAATAATATTCCACTCTCAGAGAGTCGAGATGTTTCAAAACCCTCATTTAAAGATCCTTCAACTCAAAGTCTGCCAGAACAGGGAGTCGAGATCATTCTGCCTCCTTCCCAAACAATATTCCAATCGCAGAGAGTCGATATGTTTCAGATCCCTCATTTAGAG
This sequence comes from Cryptomeria japonica, assembly GCF_030272615.1. NCBI lineage: Eukaryota > Viridiplantae > Streptophyta > Pinopsida > Cupressales > Cupressaceae > Cryptomeria > Cryptomeria japonica. Next base: position 457,227,285 of record NC_081410.1, on the reverse strand, counting down.
TATTCTCCAATTCAAAGGTTGATAGTGTGGGGAACTAGGACCACTTACATTTCAACCTTAAAGTGCCCTTTTTCTCAAAATCTGATTGGCAGCCTCACAAACTCAAATCGGGTGAAGAGATCCCCCCCAAACAGTTGATGAGCCCTTAAAATTTTGGAGGAAAAAATAGATGAACGAAGAGCATATTGAACTACCGATTAAAAAGAGACATAGTGGGATCACTTTTTAATCAAGCCACCTTGATAAGCAACACAAGGTTACTCTCCCGGATCAGGCCATTATGCCCCAAGTTTCGCATCTTCGAGAAAGAGCACTTGTTGGTAAGTTTTAGAAATCTTCTCCTTCATCTGATGATTTACTAGCATGGGCCAAGAAAGGTTGGAAAGGGGTTAAGGAAATTTCCTACATTGATAATGGATCAGGGTTTTTTATTGCAATATTTCATTCAAAATACTTTAGGGATATGACCCATAAGCAGAAGGGTTGGTTCTGTAAGGGTTTTGGTCTTTTCACTATTCCATGGGTACCAAATTTCAAGACGGGTTCTGCAATCTGTAAATTTGCCCCCTTTTGGATCTCCTTTCTGTCCTTGCCTTTGGAATATAGAGATTTAGAGTTGATTGAGGTATTTTCAAACCAAATTGGAATCTTCATCAGGCACGACCTAATTCCTTTTGAATTTACCCATCTTCCAATTCGAGTATGCTTGCTTCTGGACATGTCAAAATTGGTACCCGATATCTTATCAGTTGTTTCCAAATTTGGTACTTGGAAAGAAACTATCATTCTCGAAGAACCTGAAATAGTGGCTTCTCACTCAGACGTTCTGGGACATTTTAATGTTCAATATCAACAAAATCTACATCAAACAATCAAATTTTGTGATGATCACTCTACAAATCCATCCCTTTGTTTATTTGCCTCTAGTTCAAGTGTGGATTTGCATGACAGTCATATTCCCACTCAACACATTCAAACTGAGAACAACCATATTAATAATGCTACGACAACCATCTCTGAGCATATGAATCAATCCCCAAAATAGGATATGCAGATATTGGCTTCTGAAAGGGTAAATACACCCAATATATCTTTAAATTGGAATTGGTTAGTATCTGCACTAAAACTCTTTAATCAAAATAAGCAAGGATTGAATTTCACCACCTTCTTATGCTCGTATGCCCCAGTTGAAATTGGTAAAACTTTCATGGCCGGAATGTTATCCCCCTCCTAAAATCTTAAGGGTATGGGCTTTTCATCTCTATACTCTCCAAGGAAGGCGAATGATTCCTTCTCAGAAATCTCTAGCAAAACAAATATTTTGGTTTCCAGATTGCCTACATCTAGTCAGTTTGTGGAATTATTGGATGCCCCTAAAGAAGATTGTTGTAATCTTGTCCCATGTTACAAGATGCTACTACAAGGATGTGAGAAGTTGGGTGTACAGAGATCAACTGACATCCTAGGCCAAGCAACCAAGGTTTGGCTATGTCTAGCTAGGGCCATTCAAAGGTTCAAGGACCCTAAGGTGCAAAGATAATTAGTCAATTGGTTAATACATGTACTATAGTTCTCCAACCAGAACGATCAAGATTTGACTCTCACTAATTCCTTATACTTGCATGCATCAGCTGAAATTGGTAAAACTTCTGTGGCTAGAATGATTTCTCCTTTTCAAAACTTTAAGACCATGGGCTTTACCTCCTCAGTCTCTCCAAGGATGGTGAATGCTTTATTTTAAGAAACCTTTAGTGAAATAAATAAGATGGCCTCTAAACTATCTACATCTAGTCGGCCTCTTAATCTTTTAAATTCTTTCAAGGAAGATAATAGTAATTCTTTCCCATGTTCAAAGAGGTCAATACAATGGCATGATAAATTAGATGTGTAGAGACTGCCAGATAATCAAAACCAATTGGATAATGATTGGTTATACTTAGTTCAACCAGGTCAGTGGTATGAGGAACCCAAGGCTCAAAATTCATTAGATAACTTAGATCAAATTGCCAATGAAATGTAAATTCGGTGGGCTCCCAATTATTTGATGAAATTGTTGAAGAGGTTCTAAATGAGGATGATCATTTTCTTTCAGATCACCTTACAGTTATGTTGATAGGCTCTCAAGACTCTCATTTTGACATTATGCCTCGTATTATGGATATAGAGGACACCACTCACCAACAAGATTGTGAAAGCCAGCAAGATCCTCCATATGATTTCTCACAATCTCTGTCAATCTCCCAATATTCTGCATGCCTCTCTCTGATATCTAATTCACCAAAACCTAGAGGGAGAAAACCAAAGTCAGCCAAATTAAAGGAGGAAATAGCAGCTGGCATTCAGTCCACTTTAGATGGTAAATTTACTGTCACTAAAAGGTCGAGGAGGGCATGTTGCTCTCCTTGTCCTCAATGAAAATTATTTCATGGATTGTCAGAGGCATTAATGCCTCTAACAAAAGGAATTGAATCAAGCTCCAGCTTGATTCATCAACAGCTAATATCATTATGTTACAAGAAACCAAAACTTCTCAAGATACATTCCAGAACACTATTCAAAGGTGGGCAAAATGGAAATCAATACATGTCCTGACCTAGGGAGCTTCAGGAGGGCTTATAGTTATGTGGAACCCTAAATTGGTAAATGCAAAAATAGTAGCCACAAGGAACATTTGGCAGCTATTGAATATTCAAAACTTTGATCTATCTTTCATGCTATTTAAGGTTTTTGGGCTCACCAACACACTTGATAAAAAGGGGCTCTGGAATATAATAGCAACAACTATCAATCAGTTTGCAGATCAAAACATTATTTTGGGAGGAGAATTTAATGCTATTTCTCCCTCCGAGAGAAAAGAGGGGGTATTTGTCCCCCAATAAGGACTATTGAAGATTTTGTGGGTTTTATCTTCGATAATGCATTGATAGATATAGTGCCAAAAAAGGGGTTTTTTACATGGACAAATAGGAGAAAGAAATTTTCACAAATAGCTAAGAGATTGGATAGATTTCTCATTTCTCAACAATGGTTGGTACAAAATTTTCAATTTGAATAAGAGATTCTCCCTCTTATCTGCTCAGACCACTTTTCCATTTCACTGAATATCTCTCTCAGGACTCCACCTCGTGTTCATCGGCCCTCGTTCAAATTCGAAAGGATGTGGTTCAAACATCCTCATTTTCTCCCCTTACTTCGCCAATGGTGGGTGAGCGCGCCATTTCATAATGGGAATAAAATGCTTCAATTCTACAAGAAAATGCAGTATGTGAAATCTCAAATTAAAGTATGGAATGCTACAATTTTTAAGAATATTTTTTCAGGAAAAAGATAAGGTGGCAAAAGAGCTAGCAGAAATTCAGGATCATAATATTATGTAGGGCATGGATAATGCCACTTTTGACAAGAAAAAACACTACAGACAACTTGGGAAGAGCTTTGTAAGAGAGAGGAAGTCTACTGGAGGCAAAAGTCTAGGGACCTCTGGTTGAAAGAAGGAGATAGGAGTACAAAATTCTTTCATGCGTCAACTAAAGCAAAAAGAGTGGCCTCCTCAATATTTGAGATCAATGATGCTATTTCGGGTACCACGCTGACAAAACCTCAAGAAATTCAAGATGAAGGAGTAAATTTTTGTAAAATTTTACTTGCTCCTCCCTTTAGTATCACACAGTCAACATCTAATGAACAAGAAGTCTTTTATGTCATCCCAAATATCATCTCCCAATGCGACAATGAGGATCTCATGAAACCTTTCACTCTTGAAGAAGTATGTGGAGTGGCGTTTTCACTTGCCCTAGATAAAGCCCCGGGCTCTGATGGGTTTACAACCCTTTTCTTTAAAAAATGTTGGGATGTCATAGGTTTTGATTTGTTAGTAGCTCTTGAAGAGTCAAGAAGAAGTGCTTCAGTGCTAAAGATGTTCAATGTTACCAATGTAGGAATTCTGCCCAAAGTTAAAGCACCAAAAACTTTTGCGGGTTTTAGGCCTATCTCCTTGTGTAATACCATTTATAAAATTCTCACTAAGGCCATCAACAAAAGATTGCAAAAACTCATTCCAAAACTTATATCACTTGAACAAGAGGGCTTTGTCCCTGGGAGGGAAACTATGGAAGGAGCATTAGTTGCACATGAAGTTCTCCACTCTGTCCAAACCACCCGAATTCCATCTTTTATTGCTACGCTTGATATGATGAAGGCCTATGATAGGGTAAATTGGAATTTCCTCTTAAAAGTTCTCCACAAGTTTGGATTTTGTGATAAATGGTGCAAATGGATTAGAGCATGTATTTCGGGAGCATTCTTCTCAATCATTATCAATGGGACACCTTCAGGTTTCTTTGCAGTTACTCAAGGTGTTAGGCAAGGAGACCCACTATCCCCTTTCTTGTTCATCATCATGGCAAAAGCTTTGAGTAGATTGATCAAAGTCAATAACGAAAAGGGCTCTTGGCAGGGTATCGTCATTCCCAATACTCCCATTTCAGTCACACACACACTCTTTGCGGATGACACTCTTCTATATGGAAAATACAACATAGCAGAGGCTAATCAGATTAAGAAAGTTTTGGAATCCTACACATCAGTTTTAGGTCAACAAATTAATGCTCAGAAATCAGAGGTTTTTATCTTCAACACAAAACTTGCAATTAGCAGAAAGATCATTAAAATTTTGGGATTCAAACTAGAAGTTTTACCTTGCTTGTATCTGGGTATTCCTTTCTTCATGGGAGCTAATAAATCATCTTATTGGGAAAGTGTACTTGAAAGGATTAAATCAAGAATTTCAGCTTGGTGAGTAAGATGTCTGTCTCTCTTAGGCTATATCCTCCTTATCAAAATTATCTTGGCCTCCATTCCTAATTACTACATCTCTGTTCTTAAGGCTCCAAAATCAGTTGTCATGAAGATCCAAAAAATCATCAAAAGCTTTTTATGGAAGGGTATTCTCTCACAAGAAAAGAAAATTCCATTAATCTCACTCACCAATCTGTCACATGGAAAGGCGGTGGGAGGAGTAGGATTGCATGATCTCACCAAATGGAATAAAGAATTTGGAGGTAAATTGGTATGGAAAATGTACTCCAAACCTAATGAAAAATAGTGTCAAATCATGCAAGCAAAGTATCTAGACTCTTCAAGCCCGTTGAGAATCTTCACCATTGATAATCCTCCAAATGGATCTACAATGTGAAACTTTATGATGTCCTCCAGAGAATTGGTAACCACTTATATTTCTTGGCAAGTTAATAATGGGGAGTCAATTCATTTCTGGAATGACTCATAGAATGGATACCCTCCATTAGCACAATGTCAACATCTGCAAGAAATAATTCCTACTCTCACTCATGCATGGGGTGAGAAACTCATTGACTGTATTAATGGAATTGAATTACATTCAGGGAAAGCCATCTAGAAAGATTTTTCGCATATTATCACTGATACTAATCAAAAGCAGATGCTACAAAACCTTTTGGATCAAAGGATTGTATTCCTCTCAGATAAATTGGATAAAGTTTTTTGGGCTCCTTCCAAACAAGGTGTATTTTCAGTTAAAAATGGATATGCATCTTTACAACATATGATGGAACAATAGAAGAACCAAGGAGCTTTTAAATTTTGTTGGAATAACAAGGTCTTACCTAAAGCAAGTTGCTTCTCTTGGTTGGCAATTCAAAACAAAATATTAACGAGCGATAGACTAGTCAAGCTACAAATTTCGTAACCATTTCTCTGTATTCTGTGTATTAAGGAAAGTGAAATAGTTGACCATTTGTTTGTTCAGTGTCCTTTTGCTCAACAGTGTTGGTTATTCATTTTGAATAGATTGCAAATTCCATTACCTTTGCCAAACACAATTTGGGATTTGTTTCAATCCTAACCGACTCTGTTTACCTCTGCCACCTTTTCTTGTATTTGGCACATCATTCCAACATCAGTCATTTGGTCCATCTGGTGGGAAAGTAATAAAAGAGTTTTTAGGAAAGTGTCTTTGTCTGTTGATAAAGTCTTGGAAGTCATTGAGAAATCTATTTCAGACCTAGTTAATGTGCATATTCAATCCCATTTTAACATTTCTTCAATTTTTTCCGTCTTGGGACTCTTCCATTATCAGGAATTGGAAGCACATTTTATCACCATCTAACTCCAACTTGTCATCCTTTAATAAATTGATTAAGGTTGATAGATCTAACATTTCATGGCAACCCCCTCATCGAGATTTTGTCAAAATTAACTTTGATAGTTCTTCAAGAGGGAACCCAGGCGACTTAGGGGCGAGAGTTTGTATTAGGGATCATATGGGCAATTTAGAAGCCTTCAAATCTTCTGTGCTACCCCCAAGAACTAATAATATGGCAGAGGCACAAGCGTTATTGGAAGGATTGATCCTTGCTAAGAAATTGGGTTATCTAAAAGTTCATGTTGAAGGGGACTCCTCTCTAATTATTAATGCTTGTATACAGAGGAAAGCATTGAATTGGAGGATCACTTATGTTCTTGGACAAGTTTGGTCTCTGCTAGACTCATTCGAAGCATTTCACATTTTGCACACTTGCAGGGAAGGTAATAAGATGACATATATACTTGCAAACATGGGTTGCGATGGTCTTCAAATTGAATCAATCAAGGACAGTCATGAGTTAAAGGATTTTCCGCAATTAAAAAACATTCTATGGGATGAGATTTCATGTGTGATGAGACACGGTAATCTTCATGGTTAATTGCTTAAGTGCCATTTAACTTCACCTGCAGGAATGACCTCGATCCAGGGTGAATTAATCACTTAGCACGATCGTATGTGCAAATGTATTAAAATTAGTCCCTCGTCATCTTTGCATATATGACTACATCTTTGGCGCGTGTGAGACATTATCCGATAACACCTCATTCATGGCTTAGTAAAGCTGCCACATGCGAATTCTTACAAGCAGGAAGAGCTCTTAATTACATTATAGATGTTTGGACTGGCGATTAAATATCCCTTCCTCCACCTTTAAGGAATTATTCCTTGTAAGCTAAACTATTTTGTGCATAGCACAAGTTTTGAAGAAGGAAATTAGCTAGAACTCTAGATTAGGGCTTGCTGAGTTCAATGGAAGGAAGATTGCAAATGGAATCGACTTGTGCAACATGTCGCATAGAGCACATGGAGTATTTTCCACGTAATTATAGAGTCTTCTTAGCAGTAGAAGACTGGGAGAGACCCTTCACGGAGCACATTACAAATGTTTTTCTGGGACAAGTTTTCCAAAAAATCATACCAGATCAGGAGGAGCATCAAGCGAGTGATTGGTGAAGAAATCTTGTTTCCTCAGGCAAGACGGACCATCTTCCCTTCTCATCTTATTTCTATTTTCTTGTCAACCGCATTTGACTTGCTCCAATCCCTTTCAATACTTGAGTTAATTGCTGCAAAAGTTGTCAAGCATGAATTTCTGCCTGGCAACAAACTTCTCCTTGCAACCCAAAGGTATAACTTGTGAGAGGGAAACACCCACATTGGAGGTATTTTCCCATGGCTTTTCCTCTTATCCAGACGTGCCTTTATGTCAATTTATGATAACATTAAACATAACTTTTCTTATATCCAAAGTGCTTTGGATAGACATCGTAGGGAAATAGGACATGAATTGGTTACTTTGGTCAAGAAAAAGTCGAACGCTCTATTAATTTTGTTGAATATTGAACCTCCCGAGGTGAATCCACCCTTGTGACCGATAGTGTCGTATTTGAATGTTTCCTTAGGGCCTATGCTATTGCAGGACTCCATTGATGTTACAGGGTTAGCTCAAATTCCACCCATAATCAACAGGGGAATGGTGCAAGAACATCAAGATGAACACGTCCACCCAATGGAGGGGTAAAGCAGAGGGTAAATTCAACACCTGTTTTGATAAGTATAAATATGGATGCTGGATGGCTCTCCTTTTTCAAAATTGTTGAGGATGGCCTGGTTGCAAAATTATAAGCCCACGTATAACATTAACTATACCAGGTAGCGGGTGTTGGTCTCTTCATTCATTTCCATTATTCAACTGAACCAGTAGTAGAGACATTTTGTTAACCAATTGGGTTGTACCGGTAACATAGGCTCCTTTTGAACCAGTTAATACGACAAGCATTCTGGTATTAAAGCGCTGGTATGATACATCTGACAACTGGTTGCGGCAACATTACTTGGTCTCTTCCTCTATTTCCACCGGTACAACAGTACTGGTAGTAGAGACATTTTGCTAACTAGCTGGATGGTTCTGGTATTGGAGTCTCCTTGAACCACTTAATACGAAAGGAATATCGACATTAAAGTTTCATTATAATACAACCGGCTACCGGGTATGGTAGCTTTACTGTGTTCCGGTAACCGGAATCCTGCTCCCCAAGTTTTCATGATATCTGGTTGTGGGGTAGTTTTTAAAGTTTTTCTATTTTTGTCTTGTCCTGCTTTTCTCAACTTTGGCCTCTTTGAGGTCTGTACAATGGGTAGGCCCTTATATCCCTTTAGATCTTCGGGGGGTCCCTTCTTATTACCCCGACTTCTCTTTCCATTGTATATGAGCAAGGACATAGGGTTTTCTTCCTGATTCTTTCCCTATTGAGCTCTTGAATCAATTATCTTATTAATATATATATCAGTGGCTTGCCACTCTTGCTTAAAATAAAATAATAATAATAATTTAAAATAAATTAAATATTAATTTTAATAATTGACAGTTCTAAAATTTGGAGAAAAATGCCTCTGTTGATTACTGTTGAAACTAGGGCTTCCTTTGGTGTATGTCGATTACTGTCAAAACCCTCACATGATGTTGTTGATAGTACTAGATGTGACTGACCACCCCTAGGATAAAATGGTTTGAAAGCATGGTTAGATCAAGAAAGGATTGGCTATCCCCCAACATTGGGTCCTAATTTTCTCCATGTGTTTGTATTGCTCCATCTTGCCAAGAACTCCATAAATGTGACATTGAGGGAGTACATTTTGATGTAAGTGGTTGGTAATGAAGCCTCCTTCACAAATTATGGACTTACTAGAAGATTTTATTGGTTTTGGCCAAGATTGGTGAAACTTCACAAATGGTTCACAAACACATGGCATCCCATTTTGAAGGGTGATTTACAAATATATCTCTATGTTTGAGGATTTTTTGTTGTGGTCTTTGACAAGGCTTAGGATTGCCACAATGTGTTGTGTGACTACCAGTGGAATTACAACCAACATTTACTTATGTTGAAACCTTGGCACTATGTTTTTGATCCAACAACTCAATCTTTCTCCATAGCTCTAATTTGGGTTAGGCTTTCAAATATTCCATTATAGTTTTGGTTTGAGGCTTGTTTTAAATCCATAGGCAACTCATTGGGGAAATTTTTGGGGTTGATGAGGGTTCTTCAAATTATTTGCAAACTACCTTTGCTCGCATATTAGTGGAGATGGACATTACCAAAGAACTCACCTTGGAGATCTCTCTTAGCACTAAAGACGAATGTTGGAAGCAAATTCTTGACTATGAGGGCACCCTATTTTGATGTTACAAATGCTTCAACACTGGCCATATTGTCATCTCATGTGTCAAGAAGATGAATGATAGCAAGGCTACATGGTGGAAAGATGTCTCCATTCATCATTATTCAATAGAAAAGGATGATTTAGGTCTAGAAGGAAAAACGAGCAATAAGGCCCCTAAGAAATCCAAAGAGGGTGGACACTAATTAATTCTACCAAGTAAATCACAATTGTCACCGGGGTTTTTGGCTAAGCCTCCTCCTTTAGAGAGTGATAGCCTTAAGGTTGTGTAGGTTGGGCAAGATGAAAATTCGTTAATTTTGTCCTCTAGAGGTATGGAAAAATCCATAAAGGCAACAAATAAGGGCTAGGAGGACAGGCTTGTAGAAAATAATTAGATAGTTGTGCAAAGGAAATGAAAGAAAAATGAGTTAGTGTTCAATATGCAACTACACTTCCATGCTAAATATGGAGTGAATCCTTAGTTGTGCATCTTTGCTAGGCTCCCCATTGTTTGAATCTCATTTAAGGGAGCCAGTGGTCTTGAGGTAAGCAATTTTCCTTGGGATGGGGTCCCTCATTTGTGGCCACACTTGATTCGAGCGGGTTAAGATTTCCTAACTTTTAATACAGGGTGCAGCCCCTTAGCTGCTATTTACCAACAAATTAAATAATTAATAATAAATAAAAGTAACATTAATATATATTAAATTTATTAAGCTAATAAATATTAAATAAAAAATATTAATATTTTTTATTTATTAAAATTTAAATATAAATAAAACATTTATAAAAAATATAATTAATATCAAACAATCTTAACATTAATAGAAAAATAAATTGTTATCACTACTAATAAATAAAACGTTACGCAAAAAAACACCAGAAAAATAATATTTGCACATTAAAAATATGATATAATTTTTATAGTATAATAATATTTTAAAAGTGTATTTAATAATTTATATTATGTTAAATTAAAATATCATTTATAATAATAAATAAATATATTTAATTTTGTGAGATTAGGAATAAAACTAGTATGACTTATCAAAGTATTCAACCACAAAAACCCTCGAACTTTCAAACAATTCTAATCTTCCAATGAAGTGTGTAAATTGAATGCATGAAAAATGAATAAATAGAAATGAATTATATCTCACACAAACACTGAAGTGCTTGTCTCCATTGCTTCTTCAAGATCTCTTTGAATGATAGTATTGTTGCTCTCATTTTTTTTCACAAGCACAAGTAGAAAATTGATCACATGAAAGCTCAAAAATTATAGTTATAGAATGATGAAGGATGAAGGCTGAATTTATAAAAAAAATTCCAGTATCAATCAATGGTGGAGATCGGTCGAGATTGATTTGAAGATCAATAGTCAAGAATTGATGAGAGGAATTGGAGGCTAAAAATAGGAGTTAATTGATCATTTGTTTTAGTGAACCGGTCACATGGAGGAATGATTAATGAGAAGATTGGGAGTGCTAGTTGAACTAATGGAAATAAAATATTAATAGAATTAAATAATTTTAATTCTATTAATTTAAGTCACGTGCATGAGGAAAAATAAATAAAACAATTTTATTTTATTTATTTTTAGAAGAATTATATTAAAATAATAATAATTAAATTAATTAAAATAATTTATTTAATTATAAAAGAAGAGTTAGCTAATTAATAGTTATTTAATTACGTCGAGAGGTGTGAGACTATAATAGCAGACCTCTGTGTACATAAAAACCCTAGATTAAATCTCGCTAAAAAAATTGAATCCTCGTTCACATTTTCTTTGTTAAATGATCGAAAAGAAAATAAATGCTAAATAAGCCCTATTAAATAGGAGGAGGTGTGGGCTTTGTGACGAAAGAAATGAGAAAAAGATTCTTCACATGTTCTCACAAAAATTGTTTGTCATGAATACAAACCTTTTGTGATGCGCCACCTATAGTGGGACATTCATACTAAATATTTTGATGTTACTATAAGACACTTTACTTGAATATAAAGATCCATATGGATAGGGGTTAGACCCTTAAGATATATTAAAGGATTAGGTTGGGAGTTAACTCATTATAATCTTGTTATATTCTTATATCATTTTGAACTATGATAACAAGTAATATTATAAAATGGTATTACTAATGAATGGAAATTGATCAAGTGGTGATCGAACTTGATGATACTTTTACTTATATTTGATGTTAAATGGGACATGTTTCTACATTAATTATAAATTATTTGATTATGCTTGTAATGGGAATTATTTTGAATGCTACAAATAAATAATGAAAAGGTGAGATATTTTAATGGTCATATTATTCAATGTTTTAAGTAAATGAATATGATCTTAGGAACATTAATATGAGTGAAATAAATCTGCATATGAGTGATAATTTGGAATAAGGGTTGAATAAATGATATGTCAAGAAAAGCATAATTTTGTGAATCATGATTTAGATGTAATTATGTTATGTTATGTAGAGTGTGAGTGAATTTATGATCTTTCGGTTATATTCACTATATTTCATTAATTATTGTGTCTGGGTATGATTTATGTCAAAGATTGAAGGAATCATGAAGGTGGAAAATAATCTTCATATGGAAGGGAGATATATCTATATAGATGTTAGACCAATGGATGGAAGCTACAAACAAGGTATGTATTCACTAAATTAGTTCACTTTATTTGATTTATATGGCTAAATGGGTCCCTAACCTATCTTAAGAAACGATGAGTAAAAAGTGTCAATCATGCAGAGTTTGGTCAAGCAAAACTTCTACCAGTTGGACAACATAATTGTATAGGTTGTTTCCCTATTACAAGTGTATATGACTCATTTATTAATTATTCAAATAATGTAATAGAATACTCTACATATTAGGATATGTAATGAGTAACCTTTAACGTACTATTATCACTTAATATTTTTTATTTAATCATTTGATGTAGTTAACACGATGAGTTATGTCATATTATTATGTAACTCACTTATAGTGGGACTCAATAGGTCACTATATGACAATATATTAAACCATGATATCATGAAATGTGAGAGATCTATATATCATTATTTAATTAAAGTTTAATAAGAAGTTGAGAGTCATTATTATGATGTAAAAATAGACATATGATATAAGTTATTAAACTATGATAGCATACGTGCAAATAAAACTCTCCATCGAGATAAACTTGATTGTTGATGCATGCCTTGAAAGATTTAGGTTACAAAACATGAAATCATATCGATTTTCAAATGAAATGTATTGCATTGTCAAAATATATTTATGACACACTTTAAAATAGAATTACCTAATCATTTTTAGAATACAAATTAATTATCTAAAATTACCATTTAAATGGTTATGGATATTCTTGCGATGAAGATAGAGCATATGCAACAAGAGCTATGATACAGCTAGAGTCCCTGCCTATTTGTTAAAAATTGAGGAGTTGTTCTTTTAGAAAATAATAAAAGGATTGCTTGTTGTTTAGATTTCATAAGGAGCTTAACAATTGATGTTATGCGATTTTTGACTTCTCTAGTACTTTAGGCCAACTATCTTTTTCTTTGTCGTCATTTTTGTTTTGACATTGAAATGAACATATCAATATTTCAACAATGAAAGTGAAAGAAGATAACTAATGGAGTAATATGACATTGTATAAAACTAGCAATTGCAACTTTATGTGAAATGGGTATGTCGAAGAGGTGTGGAAGGTCTTGATTACAATTTTTTTTTTGTCTATTAGTTGCATACTTGTGTGCATTAAATGAGGTCAATTGGTAGGTGATTCAACAAGTGATGTTGTTTGTGCAAGAAAGGTCTTAATGAAGAGATAATATCTTCAAATCAACTATGCATCCACTTACAGAGTTCCAATTGGAGTGGAATAAAACCTATGAATCAAGAAGATAATTAGGCTCATGTTATGTTCATTATAGGGAGAGAGGGAGAGATGTAGTGGGAAAGAGTGTGAGAGAGGGGGTAAGGAGATAGAGATAAAAAAAGAAGTATATATAGAGATGGAGATGGAGGAAAGGGATATGGAGAGAAGGGGAGAAGGAGAGAGAAAGAGATGAGATGGAGATAGATAGAGATGAAAGAGATAAATATTTAGAGGTAGAGAGGGAGAGGACTAGGGATAGATAGAAATAGAGTGAGGGAGAGATATAGGGGTGGAGAGAGAGAGAGAGAGAGAGAGAGAGAGAGAGAGAGAGAGAGAGAGAGAGAGAGAGAGAGAGAGAGAGAGAGAGAGAGAGAGAGAGAGAGATGACAAGATAATAAGGTCGAGATAAAGGGAGAGTTGAGAGAAAAATTATGGAGAGATAGAGACAAAGAGACAATGAGATATAGATATAGAGGCCTAAGAATAGTGAGAGGGACAAAGAAGGATAGAGAGGGAGAGACTTAAATGAATAGAGGGACACATGTCTAGAGATACAAGGAGTGGGAGGAAAATAGAGCGAGACAAAAAGGAAGATACATAGATATTGATATAGAGAGGTAGAGGGAGAGATAAAGATGAGGAGAGGTAGGAAGATAAAAAGGGAGATATAAAAAAGAAGAGATAAAAGATATAGAGGAAGAGGGAGAAGGAAAGATAGATCTTCATGGTGTTATAGTGTGATAGAGGGTGATAAGGATCCACTGCCAATGCACACACATTATGTTTGTGATAGGGAGAAAAGGGGAGAGGAAAATACATTTATATAAAAAGGAAGAGATTGAAGGGGAAGAGATAAATATACAAGAAATGGTATATAATATAATATAATATATAATAATTTATGATATTAAAATATTGCATATAATAATTAGTATAAATTAGTACAAGGGGTTGAGCTTAACTGGTTAAAAAAATGGGTTCTCACTGTGGAGACCCAAGTTCAATTCCCAATAGGGACATCTATATAATTCGAAAGGTATCCAGGCTTCGACCAATTAACAAACATTGATTATATAAATTAAAAAATATATAATTATTGATAAAGTTTTCGAAAAATATCATAATAATATGAATTTTTAATATATGATATTTTGAATTTTAGATATGTAATTTCTCTATGTTAAAAGAAATCAATAGAAGATGAAATTTTAAAATCAATGATAATGAAAATAAAATAAAATAAATTAATATTTTTATCTCATTTATCTAATTTTTTTAATCTAAATTATTATTTATGAACTAAAAAATTGACTTTAAAATTATTTTAAGAATTATCATGTGTAAACAAATACTTTATATAAAAAAGAGTAAATAGTAAATATAATATAATGAAAATAAATATTTATATTATAAGAAAAGTTTATAATTATATTGATTTAACTATAATCATTTTTTCAATTTTAATCTAGTTATTTATAAATAAAATAAAAATAATTATTTCAATTTTATTAAAATAGACACATAAATCTTGAAAGTGTGTATTCTCATGTAAAGTATTTTTAACTAATCAATAAAAGACAAATATTTCTCGACTTTATTTATTTAGAAAATGATTGCAGATATGCTTATATATTTAACTAAAAATTAATTTATACTTTAATATGCAAATAATATCTATACATACAAATAATATTTAGATATATCTAGATAGACTCTTTATGATTTGTTAATGAGGTTGAATTGTTGACTGAATTGTACTGTCATATCAAATAATTATTCAACTTTAAAAAAATAAAAATAAAAATTAAATTATATTAAATATAATCAAAATAAATATTAATAAAAATTAAATTTAAATTTATTAAACTAACTAAATTTTTAATATATTCATTTTTTAACTATTCTGAATTATCCTAACTCACAAATTCCTTACACTATACCCACTACAATTTGAAATACCATTGCTAATTATAACGTTAAAAAATTAAAAAAAACTTTTATTAATATTTTAATGAAAGCATTAGATTGGTCTAAAAAGTCTATTAAAAATCATGTAGTTTTTCATTGGACCGAAGAAATTTTCTCATATTTTTAATCGAAAATAAGAAAAACCACTAGCAAAAATTCGAGCGCCCAATAGGAAAAGGAAAAAATTGAATAAAAATTTTATTTTAAAAATCAAAGTGCGAGAGACTTTAGAAAAAACCAGGTTTTCTTAAATTGGCACGGTTGCCGAGAAGAAAAGGAAAAAATTGAATAAAAAATTTATTTTAAAAATCAAAGTGCGACAGACTTTAGAAAAAACCAGGTTTTCTTAAATTCTATCCATTGTATATTAAATTGTTTTGTAGCTACCCTATGCGACCATTCAATCATTAAGGTACATTTATTGATCATCAAATCGATTGGAAAACCTTTTATTCAGGAAGATAGTCTTCTCCTTTTAGAATTATATTAACATTTCCTCTTTGCATAAATAAAAATAAAATAAAATGAAATAATAAGGGAGTTAATAAAAAAATTACTTACAAATTATACACGAGAGGAGGTATTAGGGACTTTTATGAGTCAAATTAATATGCATATTAGTTGGGTTATATATGTAAATATATTATTATTTTCATATAGGAATAAATGATTCTTCATACCACAAATAGGTGTTTAGACATGCACAATATTAAATAGGGAAAAATATTTTTGTGTTGTGGGTTGTTTGTCAATTATGCTTTTTAATGTTGTCTTTGGCATACCTTACATCTATTATAGTAGATTAGAATGAACCATCTCCATCCACCCATGAATATTTGATGGAGGGATGCATATTCTCTATTATTGTGTATTAAGTAAATACATAGTATAGTAGTTAGTATAGCTATGAATTCAATGAAATGCAGTTTTGTAGGATGTTCTTATGTTTGGTGGTAGTCTGAAAAGATAATCTAAGTGTTCTATTATCTTCACTTCACTTAGTTTATAGAATTTATCTCTCTAAGATTTCAAGGAGAGTATATAGTAAGTAATTATTGTATATGTAAACATTCTTTATGAGAATTGGTGATGGAGGGTCTACTCATGCTAGCTTTGAGTTGGATATTTTGTTGAGGTTGAAATAATGTTATTTAAATGTACACTTATCCTTTGTATTGGAATATGGTTATAAGAATTACCAAATTGGGTCAGATATTGTTCCCTTGAATTGACCTATTGCAAAATGTATGACATACTTTATATTGTTACTTGACATGATTTACTTACAGTAAAGATGTCATATTGATTTATTTCAAGACCGTGGTTTGATATCATTAGGAACCTATGTGTAGGTCCCTGGGAAACCTTTGAGTTTATTTTTGTGTGACTGAATTATGTAACTAAACTAGTAGAGATTTCGTCTCTGTTTCACCTAAGTGGGTGGCAGCCGACGATGAAATTGTCTGGGGTACTGGACCCTAGAAAGGGTTGCATACCCACTCTTATGACATCATATTAGATGGGGTTTAAATTGTTTTATGAACTACAAATTATCTACGCCTTCACGTAGGCAATTCCATTTGTGATGAGCCCTTAAGACACTAGGTCTGGCCCTTAGGTCTTGCATGTCGGAGTTTTGATTGATCTTGCCACTCCTTCACAATCTTATGCATTATCTATTCATCTATGCAAATTAGTAAGCGATTATTGTAAATTGATCCAGTTAAAGTAATGATTCATGGTAATCGTGTATCTGACTTTCCTCTTATCTTGTGTTTGAACATCTAGACAAATAGACATATTGCAAGTGCAGGTATAGGAGGCAAGGCAATCACATCACGAAGGAATGCAAGATAAAGTTGGGTAAGAAGGAGGTATATTGTGTTGGGAACTAAAGAAAGCATTAAGTTAATGTTTATCAAATAATCCTATTTGAAATGGTAACTTGTTATTTGCTACTATTGCTTGAAGTGTACAATGTATTTTGTTGTGGTTAAAAAGAAATTTGGAAAAATAGTAAACGCTGGTGTAACTCATTTATGCTTTGTTGTGTTTACTAAGTGTGTACATTTTGGGAACTGCATTTCCATTGAAATATCATGTTATTTGTGTTGAAGTTTGAAAAAAAATAGTTAGTGTTGTGTCATGTTCACTTGGTTAAAAAGTGGGCATGACACCTTTATCATAATATTACAATTGGGAAGAGGAATAAAACATGAAGTGCGCACAAATACGAAAGCTAAATATAGCGATGATTTGAATTAAGATATATATGCTATAGTTTCACGTTTCGGTATTCAAGAAACTTACAAAAATAGTTGCATTTGCCCAACTCTTCACTTATTTTTTATTTTAAAACAACCCCATTCAAAATTTGTGGGGTTTTATTGACATTTTAAATTAAGAAATTAAATTTCAATATTAATGAATTTTATTTTATTTAACAGAATAAACTTTCTTTTTTTTTTATCGATAAAAGGCCGAAGCCAGATATTTTATTATTCATTTATGAAATTATACATAACTCCACTCATGCGGGCGTCGGTAGGAAAGAGTGGAGTCGAGAAAACCTCCGGCCTTGCCCGGGACCAAAGTCCAGCATATTTCTTGATAAATTCCAGTTTTGATACATGAAAAAAACCCCAGGCCAGGGTCATCAAGTGGGAAGGTTTTTAATATTTCCTTCCCTTACAAGCCCAAAAGAAATGTTTTCAGTAGCCAAATGCTCACTATCCTTTTTTATTCTGAAGTTGTCCTATAGTAATTCAGAGTTGCTCCAAAATTGCCCATGATCACCTGGTAGCCTGCAATAGTCGTTATTCAAACACTCGGCAAATTTGTTAGTAACAACCTGTTTGACCTGCAGTGTCAGTTATTCCACAACTTGACAATTATGTTAGTATTATCCTGCCATTTGTATCATTCGACAATTTATTGTCTGATAAAACCTTAAATTATTTCCAAAGTATACATATCTCCTAAGCTTTAGAAAATAATAAATTTAAGAGACAGAATTTTAAGTACCAAATACGCTTAGGATAGAACAAAATTGCCTGGAGATCTTGCCTGCCATAAAACCTCAGATCTCCGACTCTTGTTTATGCTCCTAGACATTATCCTTAGTAAGGGTAAAATCCAGGCTACAACAACAAGAGTGGGAAAGGGGAGATTCATATAATCCATCCTCCCTTGCCCTGAAGTTTTATAGCATAAGGAGTTCACAGTTTGCATGGTAGCCACGTAAAGTTAGCCAGCTTAAAATTGACATGGAGACATCAAAATATAGAAAACATCAACAGATGGCATTAAAACTTCAACAGATGTCCCTCGAAATAAATCAAAGTGGATACCCAAAGTAATATGCGTTCAGATGCTATCTAGAATATATATTTAACTGTTTTAATAGCAAAATGGTGATGTATATCTATATAGTGGCTATTCCTTCATGTTCCTTCGGTAACAGTAATTTGTAAAATATCATACTAATTTAGTTTTTATATGATGCTTAAGTTTGTTTGTTAAAACTACTATATTGTTTGCTATCTCAAACACAATACAGATAACTATAATTGTATTTTTACTTTAAGTCAACGTATAAACCAGCCTCTGTAGTGCTATATTTGTATCAAAAAAGGAAGCATGCTCCCTCTAAAAGCAAAGCCACTTCAATCCTCCCTAGAGGATAGAGAAGAAGCCCTATCCTCCTCCAGAACTAGACCCTCAGCTCTGAGGTAGTCTTCAAACCATGTCGGCTTAGGAGGGAGTCTCACATGGAATAAGAAAAGCAAAAAGTTAACATTTCGGCTGATTACCTCAGTCCTTTCCGTGGATACTAGCTCTCCATCCATGGAGATAACAGGGAAACGAAGCACTGGCCTGTTATTCCAAATGAGAATGTCATAATTCCTTGGCTGCGGAATAGTCCCTTCATTGTCAATATTAACTAAAACCCTCTCAAGGTCACCCAGAATAGAGGCATCGAAGACCTCTCTGCACAGAGCACTGGTATCTTCACGATTTTTGGTATAACTCATAGTGACAGCAAGAAACATGGCGACCACGTCTGTATTGGCCCTGGTATTGTCCGAATTAGTGAGGAAATTAGGGCCTAAGATGTTCTCAATAGCATCAATTACCAAGGTATGAGGGAGACGCATGATGCACTTAAGGCGATCACGAGTGATGGCCCCTTCAAAGGCCATTTGTCTCTTTGAACTACACAATTTAATTGGGGTGTCCATTGTCTGAAGATTCACAACACGGGTTCTCAAGAAAATAGTGGAGTATCAGCTTGAAAGACCTTAAGCTAAGGCTGGAGGCTAAATGATTTAAACTCTCCGGAAAATCTCATTCTGAAAACATGAATTACAAAAACTCCACTTTGGAAGGAGTTCATTGGTTTCCGAAAAAACACATAACCTAAAATGATGCGTCCGCTAAGGTAAAATCATGAGGAGAAGCCCGAAATAATTTTGAACAGAAAAGCAATCACATACTCTACAATCAAGAGCTCTGACAACTCATAATTATTAAGACAATAGGGGGATCTTGCCACATTTTAATATTTTTTAATTCATAACTGTGGGATGTTTAATCCTTAATCTAGGGGACCCCGCTCGCCCCAATAATGTTCGGCCTCATTTTTAAGTTATGGACCGATTATTCCCTTGACAGAAATCCTCGAAATTTTAAATGTAGGGCCATAATCATCAGTGGTAACTGATACTATCTCTGTTAGTTATTATGGCTAAGATAGAGATCAGTTTAATTATTGCTATTTGCTTTGGCTAAATGATCTCAATTATTATCTGATAAGAGTTTTTTTTTCCTTCTTCTTTTTTTCTTTTATTTATTTATTTTTTTAAATCTAAAGTCTCTTCATTGTTATATGATTGTCTAAAGATATTTGAGGAAATCTTTATAATTGGCCAGGGTTAGTTTTATTCCTAATTTTGGATATTCAAGTTTATAAAAGTGGTAAATATATTTGTTTTTAAATGGATGGAATATATAAATACCTATGTATATACATAACCTTCCCCTTATATTTACACACATGTATCTTTATATGTACCCAATGAATGATTTTTAGATGGATTACTTGATTCGCTGTGTAGTGAAGAGATTTTATACATATATACAAATATATATATATGTGTGTGTGTGTGTGTGTGTGTGTCCAAAAGGTGTGTATATATATACTGATATATATGTATTATATATCAATATGTATATATACATATATTCTTATGTATATATATATATATATATATATATATATATATATATATATATATATATATATATATATATAAATGTATATAGATATGTATAAGCATGTTTAAGGTGATGATTGTGTATGGATACAAGAATATAGGGTTTTAATTATGTGTCTGAAATATTAGTGATTCTATATGAAATGAGGCTGTATAGGAGAGTTTTGAAGACTCGGTTTAGTTATAGAGGCTTATATACAGAGTCATTTGTTATAACTGCTCATTGGTTAAGGGTTGATTTTGGGAACAACATGAGTCAATGTCTTACCATCAGCTCCCAAATTGGCAAGGAAGTCAGCTCTCCTATTGCCCTCCCTGTAAATGTGGTTAAAGATGGTCCTATCAAATGTTTTCATGTTTGTCAGGATTTTTTCCAAAGAAGCATTAAGTTTCCAGTCAGGCATAGACCCTTTTCTAAGGGCATTGATGATAATAGCCGAATCACCTTCAATGACAATCTTCTTAATATTGAGTAAAATGCCTAAGTTAATCCCTACATCCAATGCTTGCATTTCGGCCATATTATTAGTACTAGAACCACAGAGTAGAGCCATGAAGGCCACCTCATCCCCATTTGAATTGTGGATGCTCCAGCCTAGACCCGCTCGTCCAGGGTTGCCCCGCGAGGCACCATCAAAGTTCAATTTAAACCATCCCTTGATAGGAGGGATCCATTTACAATTTTTACGAGATAGCTCATTTGCTGGGGAACCCCTGCCCATGAAGGGAGGAATTTTTAGACCTTTCCATCTAAGTCTCATTTTTTCATCCCAGTAAGACATATTGATGTTTCTCTGGAGATTTAGGGTTTGGTTGTTTACTAATTCAACTACTAAGGCTTCAATTTTATTGACCAGTTGATACCATTGCATTTTGCTATTTTTGAAAATCCTCCTATTTCTCTCTTTCCATATTTCCCAAATCATGATAGATGGGGTTATGATCCATAAATGTTCAAACATGCTGCCAATGTTCCTTATTGGCCAGGCATGAAAAAGATCCAAAATGTTATTAGGAATGGGGGAATACCAGATCAACTGCTTTCTTAACCAACCCCAGCAATTATGAGCATAATCACAAGTCACCAGAAGATGATTAGAAGATTCTTCTGCCTTTTCACATAAAGGGCATCTACTTGGCCCTTCATATCCAAATTTTTTAAAAGTTTCAGAAGTGAGGATTTGGTTTTGAATAGCAAACCAAGCAAACAGGCCTGCTTTCAGAAGGCACCTTTTATCCCAACATAATGATAAAGGTAGGTTGGAGCGATGGGTATGTTTTTTATTAAGAATATGTTTGTATCCCTCCTTTGATTCATATCTTCCCTTTTTAGAGCTAGCCCAAATCAATTTGTCAGAATCAGGAGTCAGGGCAATGTTTCTTGAGGCCAAAATCTGAGATAAGAAGGATCTCTCCATGGCTGGAATATTAGGAAGCATTACCGATTTCCATCGCCATTTTTTCAAATGCCCAATGCTAAATTCTTCAATGTAGTCTTTTACATGAGATCCCCACAGTCCTTCTAGGGTGGGAATAATTGACCTAAGGTTAGGAAGAGTGATGAGGGGAGGGAAAGCCCCCCAGGAGTCTCTCCAAAACAGGGCATCCTGCCCATTGCCAATGGACCAAGTTAACTTATCAGAAATGATGCTTCTGCAATCTAGCATGAAGTTCCAAATTCTAGAGCCCTTAGGAGGGTGGGCAGTTTTGAAGTTGCTTATAGGATCTAGGTTGTGCAGATATTTGTTAAAAAGGGTACGAGCCCATTTAGCATTGGGGTTAGAAAACATCCGCCAGACTATCTTGGCCCCCAACGCTTTGCTCTGAATAAGAAGGTCTTTGATGCCTAAACCACCCATTTCCTTGGGTAAGAAAATCTTGTCCCAGGCAATCCGCGGAAGTCTAGCTTTATCTTCCGAACCTTGCCAGAAAAAGGTCCTTATATGACTAGTTATTTCCTTCCTCTTGGAAGCGGGTAGGTCCATACATGAAAGTTGATAAATAGGCATGGCCGAGAGGACCGCCTTGATCAAAGTGGCCTTTCCAGCAAAGGAAAGCCATTTACCTTTCCAAGAGGATATTCTATTTGTAATCTTGGTCACGACCTGGTTCCAGAGACTAGAGGATCTAGTACCTTTGTCTAAAGGGAGACCCAAATATTTACAAGGCAATTCTCCTTCTTTAAATTTAAGGATTTTTAGAATACTTGTTCGAAGTTCTTTGTTTGTGTTAAAGAAAGTTATATTAGACTTAATAGTGTTGATTTCTTGACCAAAGATATTAGTGTAGTTATTCAGAATTTTTTTAATTCTATTAGCCTACATATGGCTACTTGATCCAAACAACATGGTGTCATCCACAAATTGTTGGTGGGTGATAGGCTCCATGTTAGAGGTGATTTTGATACCAACAAGCAAAGCCTTTTCTCTGGCCCAGTTGATCATCCTCCCAAGAGATTTAGCCATTATAATGAAGAGGAAGGGGGAAAGGGGGTCCCCTTGTCTAAGGCCTCTGGAAATTTCAAAGAAGCCCTCCGAGGCCCCATTGACAAGGATTGATATCCTTGGAGTTGCGATACATTCGAATACTAAATTGATCCATTGCTTATTAAACCTGAAAGCATCCAAACATTTACATAGAAAGTGCCAATCCACTTTGTCATAAGCTTTCTTGATGTCAAGTTTTATCAGCATGCTCGGAGATTTGCTATTTTGTATTGAGTGAATAGCCTCCTGGGCAATGATTATACCATCATAAATGGATCTATTTGGCACAAATCTTGTTTGTTCCTCACTGATAATTATGGGGAGGAGGGTTAGTAATCTATTTTCCATTGTTTTAGTGAGTAATTTATATAGGGTATTACATAAAGCTATTGGGCGGAAGACCTCGAAACTTTCCACGACCTCCTTCTTGGGGATTAGGGCGATGAAGGTATTATTAAGTTCTCTGAGGATTTTCCCAGAGTTTCTCATCCCCTCTAAGGCCTCTATAATTTCCCCACCCATGAAGCTCCAACATTTTTGATAGAAGTGAGCCGGGAACCCATCGGGGCTAGGAGCCTTGTCTGGACCCATTTGAAATAAGGCTGATTCTACTTCTTCTTTTGTTAATTTTTTGTTGAGCATTAAGTTGTTTTCTTCTTATATTAATTTCGGAATATTTTTTAAGAAATCACTCTCCTTGGTCCATTAGGAGCCCTCCCAATTATTAAGGATAGTCTCAAAATACCCCACAACAGTTTTAGCGATGATTTCCAGGTTGTCAGTAAAGTCCCCTGATGCCAATTTGATTTTGTTGATTCTATTTAATGCTCTACGATGTCTAGTGCTATTGTGAAAGTAACTCGTGTTTCTATCACCGGCATCAACCCAGTTATCCCTAGATTTTTGTTTCCAGAAAATCTCTTCACGAGCTAAAATTTCCTCATAACGAGCCAAATTGCTTTTTTCTTGCTGATATAAGAGGTCATTCATCCCATACTTTATCACTTCCTCATTAATAATCTCCATCTCCTTTTCAGTCTCTGTTTTCTGTGAAAAGATATTTCCAAAGTGCTCTCTATTCCTCATTGTTAATTGTTGCTTAATCTTCTTAAGTTTAGTTACTATTTTGAAGGTTTTGGAGCCAATGACGTTGGTGTCATTCCACCATTTTTCAATGAGTTGTAATAGATTTTCATCTCTGAACCACATTTTTTTAAAGCGAAAGGGGGTTTTAGTCAGTTTAAGAGCTTCTGTTATAGTCAATTGGACCGAGAAATGGTCTGATCCGGAGATGGGAAGGACAATGGTATCAAAGGATTGTGACAGATTACCAAATAGAAAAAATCTATCTAGTTTTTTTGCAATATTACAGAATCCTTGTCTTCTGTTATTCCAGGTAAAGGCCTCACTTTTGGCAGTTAAATCTAGCAAGTTGCAATTATTCATCTAGTTCCTGAAGTCTAAGCATGTTTGAGTCATCTTGTTGATGGCCCCCCACTTTTCCTTGGGGTCCAAAATTGCATTGAAATCTCCACCAATAAGGCAGGTTTGATCACATTCGTTAAGAAGGAAATTCTCAATTTCCTCCCAGACTCCCTTTTTTGCATGTGTTTGTGTAGGACCATAAACATTAATTAATGTGAAATTTAAGTTGCTTTTGAGGCTCACAACTCTACCACACATCCAGTTTGGGATCTTCCTTATCAGACTGAAGGAAACTAGCCTCAGATCCCAAATGATGGCTAGTCCACCAGATGCTCCAGAGGCAAATTGCCCTTCAAGTTCTCTGCTACCTATTTTTTTCTTTAAGTTTGTTAATTCATTGTTATTAAGTTTGGTTTCTTGTATTAAGAATAATTCCAGATTGTATTTGGCAATGCATCATTTTACGATACACTGTTTGTTAGGAGCATTCATGCCCCTAACATTCCATGTAAGGAGTTTCATGGTTCATTGGGAAGGATTTTCCCCTTCCCTGCCTCAAAAATATTAGTGATTTTAGTCTGGCCAACTGCACACCCAGCCCGAGAGAGTAATTCAGTCATAGTTTTCCTACCCCTCTTCTTATGGTCCGTGGCAAAGTCAGGGGGGGAACAATGCCCAATAGTGTTAGCGATCCCCAGGTAGTCCCCGAAATCAATTGCCGCATCACCAGAGGGAGGGGTGATCATAACCTCAGAGAAGGGCGTACACAATTCTCTGGCTAACAGAGATTTCTGTAATGCAAGTTCTTCCTCATCAGCGATCTCATTAATAAATAACTCCATAAGATCATCTGTAACAGAGTTACCCACATAATCAAGTATGCACTTATCCTCAAGGGTTCTTCTATTATCATCACCCTTCATGATGGTGCTCTCGTCTGTTAATTGATTTTTTTCCTTATTATTCTTTCATTTTTTGTTTCTACCTTTGCTTTTTTTGTTCTTTTTCTTCTTCTTTTCTTTTTTCTTTTTGTTTTTATCCCTATTTTCTAAATTTAGGGTCAGATTGCTTAGAGAGTCATTTTCCTCCAAAGTATTCATAATTTGAGCTGATAGAGCTTCCTGGTGACTGGGGGTGGTTTCCAAAATAAGGGGGCCTTTAGTTTCGTCTGCAATGTTCAGGTCACTAATAATTTTGTTGGCTGTAGGTAAAGGGATCGACGAGAGACTCTGTTCGTTCGCAGGGTCTCTCCTCCTAAGTTCCACTACAGGATCTTTGAGTAAAGTTTCTTTTCCCTTGCTTTCTGATAACCTTAGTGTGTTATTTGAAACCATAGATCCCAAATTTTGTCTATTTAACATGAAACCTCCCTTAGGGTTGAATTTAATGTCCAAAACCTCCCCCCTTGAAGCTTTAATGCATGTTATTTTTGACCCATGATCAGAGGAAAAGCAAGTCTTAGGAATGAAATCATTCATGGTGATCTCTGGTTTGATTTCATAGATTGAGTGATTTGTTATAATTTTAATGGGAACAAATGTTGATTTACCTATCTCAATATTGGCTAAAATTTTGATATCAGAGGATTCCAGGTAGTTATCCTCCAAACCCTCGAAACCTCCTAAAAATTCTCCTAGTTTTTTAAGGATCTCTTTATGGATTAATTCAACTGGCATGTTAGGGAATCGAATCCACTTTGGAACCCTAATTTTCTCAACATCTTTAGGGGAGAAATTAGGTTTCCAATTGAAAAATTTAAAACAGTAACCCTTAAAAAATCTTTGATTATTTTTAAGTAAATTCTCTTTAAGATCCGTAGTGTTGCAATTGATAAATAAAAAATCATTTTCTAAGTTCATGATACTTATCTGGTTTCCCGTGAGGGATTTCAACCATTGCTGAATCTCCAAGGACGAGATGCCAAAACCGAACCATTTGCCAAAGAGCCCGCGAGCGTTGTAACAATCCCATAATTCATCAGTATGATTATTACTTATAATCATAATATTATCTATATTGAAGACCGGCAACTTCTGAAAGTTAGGAGGGCCATGCTTGGGGAAGATCTCCTCCCTTGTTCTCGTAAAAGAAACTAAATTAAATGAAGAGGGTTTTCTAACCCCAAGTGTGGTTTTGTTAGCCTCCAAAGCCATGTGTCCCTGGAATTTTGATAGAGTCTCGGGCGGTAAGAAAGGAGAGCTTTTTTTGTTAGGGCAACCCAAAGATGATCCATCTCTTGAGAGAAAGAGGGGTGCCTACTTCTTCTGGCTAAAGTGGATTTCTGATTTGTACAGGGAGACCCTGCCCTACTCAAAGGATGAAGCCAAGAGTTCTTCGCCGAAGAAGCTGAGGGGGCTTCTGAAAAAGGAAGACGGTCGGACAACGCCCCCAGGGCTCGTCTACTGATATCATTAAGCTTTAAAGCAGTTAGGTTAGCCCCTGTAGCTTCAAGGATTAGGGCATTAAGACCATTCTCCAAGCGAATGTCTATAAATTGTTCTTCCAGAGGAGCAAAACTATTCTTCCATCGCCCGAGATGCCTCCCAGACCCTAGTAAAAATCTCTGAGGTTTCGCAGGGGGGTTTCTGCTTTTCGCAGTTATATTTTTTATTCTTATTTTTTCCATTTTTCTATTGTTACTGTTTTTTACCAGAATAAACTTTATTAATGTGTATGAGATGTAATAAATATAGAAAGTTTATAATATAAAAACAAATTATATATTATATTATCTATTTTATTTATATTGTAAAAAATAAAATATTTAAATTTAATTTAAATTTATTATGTTTTTTTTAAAATTATTTAAATACAAGATTTATATAAAAATATAAATTAATAATATTATTGTGGCTAGGTTAGAGTTACCGTCTTCAAATTTAATAGTATAAAAATATAATTATAATAAAATTAAAACATTATAATAACAAAACAATAATAAGTTCTTTTACTAATAATTTAATCTGCATCTTCATATCTCTCAGTTTACTTTATATAGATTATATTTAAGATATATATACTAGATGTAGTGAACTAGAAGAATAAGTGAAAATGAAAATTAATTAAATAATTAAAAAATATGTAATTAATGTCCAAGGGTAGAAAATTAACAAATTAATGAAATAATCAAAGTGATTTAATTAATATTATAGTAAATGAATAATTAATTAAATAATTAAAAAGTATCTAGCTAAGGTGAAAATGGAGGGAAATTTCAAATTTGAATTATTAATATAAAGTGACATTAGTTTAATTAAATAATAAAATTATTCAATTAAATTAAGAAGAAGAAATGATGATGAAATGTGTTACTCATTTTTCAGTGACTACAAATTTAAATATCAAATTTAGCTTCAAAATTTTGTTAAAATGTTATTTTTTGTTTTCTACATAAAAATGAACATGATATGAAAAATTATTAGTTATTGAAATTATTTACTTAACCTACATTAATTGTAGAACAAATAATTACCTTGTTATGCTTAAATTGTTATGGTCTCGTAGAGATAGTCTTACTCTCATTGCCTGAACCCTACACCTTCATTGTCCAAACCATTAATTATATTATGTTTTATAAAAATGTATACATATATTTTTTTTAAATGGCTTAAGCTCTTAAATAATAGAAAAATAAAGAAACTTGGAAATGTTTCAAGTTCTACTTCCACTTGTTATCTTATCATTTAAAATGAACCAAAAGTTATGAATTTGAACCTATCTTTTTATGTTGCCACAAACACAATAGAACATATGTTTTCAACCAAAAAAATTGGAGAAGGAAAAGATGATGAGGGAAAAACAAATGGAGACAATTGTTTCAATAATCTTGCATCGAGCTAATATGATTTTGACCGTTGATCCATGAAGACAATCCATTTTAGTTCACATAAGAAACGCCTTCAATGTAATTAAGAAAAAAATTATAATAATTTCATAGCATTACAATGCTTAATCAAGAGTACATGGACATATATTTAAAGACACTAGCTCCATAGAGATAATACATCCACAACCACAACTCCAACAATTTCTCTCCACCATGTGAACAAAATAGAAACTTTATAGCCATACTACATTGTCATAAACGTGATCAACAAGAGAACATTGCTAGGCATCTAATAGAATAAGATTACATAAGAATCACTTTGTAGGAATGATTTGGTAGCATAACTATTCCTTCCATCTCTATTCTCATATGTCTTAAAAACACTAATACATTCATCTAATTTATAGGTAATTCCAAGGTTGAAAACTATTTGTGGTTTCCAATATCATGTACGAAAACCATGGAGAAAATAGCACCCAAATTAGCACAATATCTTTGTTAAATCTACTACTTCCCAAGCTTATCCCATGCATTGGCCAAATATCCTCATGTGCTAAAACCATGGCAAAAATACCACCCAAATTAGCGCAATATCTTGGGTAAATCTACTACTTCCCAAGATTATTGCATGCATTGGCCAAATACCCCCCTTGATCTGATAGTCTACACCAAAGTCTATCTTTTTGTTCCCTTTCACCAAAGTAACATATTTTCACACCTCACAAGTGCAAAATTTGCATCAAGCAACTTGCATGACACTTAGTGCTTCCTACAACCTGTAAATCACTCATCCAATTAGGCACAAAAAAAAACTATTTTCAAAATAAAAGCATGGGACATTGTATGGTAGGAAAAATATAATCCCAACAATTCTCTAATGATGTTTAGATGAAGTAATGACCTATAACTTATCTTAAAGAAAATATCTTAGGTGCTTAATTGAAAATATTTGATATGAAAATTAATGGTTAATATTAACAATATCTAGAAGGGTTAGTTTAAGAATGCAACAAACTATTTTTGAATTAGGAGGATAGGGTCATGGGCTACTCTTATCTAAGGGACTTGGCCACTCTCATGGTAGGTACACATGATATAGAAATGGTTGCAATAAGTGTTAGAATAGACTATTATGGATTGAGGTAGGAAAATATATGAAAGGCTTCAAGTTTCTAAGTCAACTAGAGGATTAAAACCCTGGCGGAAACTAGTGAAAAAACGCTCTTGGACACAGTCGCCAAAGTGGAAAAGATAGAGGAGTGCCTTAAGAACATTGTGGAGTAGAGCCTTAGCATTCTGAAAATCTCGGCCAACAACACCCATACCCTCATCAGCAAGCTTGATGACGAAAAGGAAATCCAGGAAATTGACCTAGACGCTGAAGGAACAGGGGAAGCCCAAGGTCCCAGAACCCGCACCCATGGGAAGAGGAAGGAAAAGAGAGTGAATAAGGACCTGGAGGAGCTGAAAGCAGTTGGGGCGACCTATGATGAGCTGGTGACAAAGGCAGAGGATCTGCTAAAGAAAATTACTATGTAGTGTCTCCTTGGTTTCTTTGTTGTTTTTTGTTGTTTAGCTGCTCTTTCTGTTCGCTGGTCTTTTGACCAGTCGCTCTACATGTGGACTCTTATTTTCTCAGCTTTCTTTCTAACTATGTTGTAATGGTTTCGGGTCCTTAAAACCTGTTTTTCAATCAATCAGAACTAGAGGATTAAAAAAAAAATATATGCATTAGTATAACATGTATTTATGACAAGGTGAGAAGTGTGCATAAAAAAGGGTAAAATGAAAAGCTAAGTGCTTTCCTCTATAGTTTTTAATGTATTAAAATTTATTAATAGAAAAAAATTGATATATCTTAACAACTACATTCATGTTTATTGATATCTCTTAATAAATCCACTCGTATTTGACAAAACTTGTGTGTGTGTGTGTGTGTGTGTGTGATGAAGAGATTTTAATTATTGACATCTCTTTGATGTCTTTAATCTATTATTCATGTAATATAGCTAGGTAATTAAATTTATATATACATAATTTTTAATGATAAACACTAATATTTTTATCTTAATGTGTTGCATCCCATATTAAAACCATGGGAATCATATTGTCTATACAATAAGGAATGGGAATACTATGGTCATTGACATTTGAATATAACAATGGTTTAACAAAAATATTATAGGCATTGTAAAGAATAGTAAGGAGTGCTAACCTATGAAGAATTATGACAATTGATAAATAGTTTAATGTTAGTTGGGATCAAGCATAGATGTGCAATATTATACTAAGATTGGCCATGCAATTTTATCAAAAATAATGTACTTTATAAAGAAATACATTCCTTAAATAATTCAACCAATAATAGCTACGCATCCATAAAAATGGAACTCTTAGAGGTGTGGAGATATCTGGTTGGACATTGTTGTGCATAGTGATCTCTGCCACATGTAAAACATCCTCTTGGTGACCCTCTCTTTTTTGTACCTTTGTTAGAAGACTCCCCTTCTTTTATGAATTTGTTATATCCCTTCTTATTCCCTTTGGTATCTTATTTGTTTCCCTTGTAACATTTCTCACTCCTCTTTCTGGATTCATATTTTTTCGCCCTTCTTCTTAAAAGAAGATTGAGTCCACCTAGTCTTCTTTCAACTCTTATCTCTAATGACATCATATCTCTTAAGCCAATGCTCTGGCCTCATTTCCTTCTCATAAATCTCATCCATGGTACTAGGTGTAAGGATGTCTACGACTTTACCAATGTGATTGTTAAGACCCATGATGAATATTTGGAATCAAAGTCTTTCATCTTCTTGATACTAGGGCACATATTTAAGAAACCATGTAAACTTATCCCAATACTCATTGATTGAGAGTTCCCCCTACTTAAGGTTCTCAAAGTCCAACAAATTTTGGTCAAATATAGTTGAGTTAACCATCTTTGCCTAGATATTCCCATGAATTGCTCCCATGTTACATGGGTTGGTTTTAGGCCTAGTTCAGCCTTTTATTTTCCCACCAAGTGGCTACCTCCCCAGATAACTAAAAGGCCCCCCAAACTACCTTGGTCTTTTCAAATTAGTTTTGAATCCCAAAATACTTCTCCATATCCATTAGCCAGGTTTAATTAGTGTCTCCTGACACTGAGCCCTCAATCTTAGGAGGTGTGAACTTCTTCATATCAAGTGTTAATTCAAGTGCTAGCTAATTCCTCATCTTAGCATTAACTTGAGCTTCTAAGCGTCCTCCTTAGTATTTATTTGCATGGTTTTCTCATGCCTGTTAATTTTTTCCCATTTCTAGGATTCTTGTTCTTCCTCCCTAGTTTCATTTTCAGTCATAGTTCCCATTGTTCTAGATTCATGAGTCTAACTTGAGTTTCATTCATCTTGGTCAAAATTTGATCCAATTTAGCCATCAAGTTGTTTATGGGTCTAGACCCCCAATATCATATTGAATTTTCCATGTTTAAAGGTTTTTTTTACTTGAATGTTTAAGAACGTTCTGTTTTAGATTTACATTTCATCACATTTTCAACTGAAAAGTAATAAATAAATAAAATTACATGCACAACAAAATTTAGCTTTTATTGTTCACGCCAAAATGTTTACATACATATCTATTTTCTATATTACAATTCAAAAGGCTCTATCTAAGAGCCACTGACATCACTTATGATGGGCTCTTCTTGCCTATCAAAATCAAAAGGGATAAGCCTATATACCAGGGTTGGGATTCAGTGGTCTTTTTGACATTCCAATACAACTCTTTTCTCAAAAGGGATTTCTAGATATAATCCAAGTTTTTGGTTTGCCTTAGGATTCATGGTTCAAGGTTAATTTTTTTTCTTATCTGAAGTTGGTCATTTTCAACTTTCTCTTGAAAATTGTAAAACATTAACTAATGTTTTAGTGTAAGATGGTAGTGAGCAACCAGGGTAATCATAGTTGGTCTTTTCCCATCATCAGGCACTGGGTCTCGATATTTAGACCTTTTTCTGTGGTATTCAATGGATCCACATCATGTGAAACACCAACATGTTTTGATTTAGTTTTCTATTTTAGATGTTTAGGTGGTGAGCTCCTAGGTCTAGTGTTGAACCCAGTAGCTCTGATACCATATGCAACATGCTAGCTTAACTAAAATAAATTCGAAGGAAATACTATTCAATATGTATAAAATATGCTATCTATTGCATGAAATTCTAAGTAAATACTATTCAACTTGTACTTTCTCTTTGGCATAAATATTATGCAACAATTAAATAGGAAGGATTAGAGTTTATAGAATTTTTCTTTCCAATTTGGAATCTTTTACAAGTTTTGGCTTATTTTTCTTGGAGGGGAGCATCATCAAGGTGCTTTTCCTCCAACCACAGACTTTCCAGTCCCTCACACAACTTCCATACATAAGTGGCCCTACCCTTCATGAGGGTGCAGACACAAGAATAGGTCTACTTGCTATCTAAGCCTAGTGTTTAGAGCTTACACAACTCTAGTCGGTCATACACTATAAGTAGCTCCTAACTAACATGACCCTTTGACTAGATAGTGTATCTAGATCAAGTGAATTGATAAGCACATGTAGAACTTTGTGCCACCTTGCCCAAAGGTTTTATATAATTGCAAAGCATGTTGAACATGTAATCAATGTTCACCACCCCACTCAACTTGTTACAATAACACTCAAGTTCTAGTTGACTTGACATGGTGGTTTTAACCACAACAACATGCTATACTGCATTCTATTTATTGCTTATGGCAGGTTGCACAAGACTAAACTAGATAAAGTTCAAATTTAGTCAGCTTTATGATTTCAACTCCTATTTTTTTCTTTATACATAGTTAAAATTATTCTTACTAGCTAGATGAATAATAATTTTAATATTGTCATGGTCTCAAATCCTAACCTCCTAAAACAGGATGATATCTGTCGTGCCCAAACTTTAGGGCACAAAAAAAAACGGAACAACAAATTTTTTTTTTTGACGTCAAGAACTCGCAATATATCCTAATAACATAATAACTTTATTAAATTTTTTTGCCTTAGCTAGGATGTAAATAAACTTACTTCTAAGGTTAGGTAAATTAACCAACTCGAGCGAGCGACTTGTTTGGTGGAGATTAATTAGCATCGCGGATTAGTTAGCTAGCTCAATTACCTAAGACAAGTTATCGCTAATTAAATCAAGGGATAATTGGTTATCTTAATGTATTAAATCATCCAGGTCATATAATGATATTGCTAATGATTAATTGAAGCTCAGGCAAAATTTATTATTTGAATCCAAATGATGAGGGTTCGAATTACTACAATGTCATTTGCCCACAAAAACCGACAATAAGCTAAGGCCAATTCTAATTTTCCCTAACCTCTTAATTTGACGATTAATTTAAAATTCGGCCCAAACTGATCACAAAGGCTTATGGTCCATAAAATTGATTCTACAATTTCTCCTTTTAAATTTTCCTAATGTCCAAATATATTGAGGGAAATCTATTGATTAATTAAATAAATTAATCGATTTAATGTATGGTGTATCCCACTATAATAACCCCTTCATTTTTAAATCCCTTTAATTTTTACTATATTAAAATTTTAAATCCCTAAAAAAAATAAATGGACATATAATAATTCCATTATTAAAATGACCCCAAATATAAATATTAAAATCAAAGTTTAAAATTTCAATTTAAATTTCCCATATATATATATATATATATATATATATATATATAATTCTTAAAATGCTAACCCTAACCCGAAATTGGGTTAGGGTTGCATTTTTATATATT
This sequence comes from Cryptomeria japonica, assembly GCF_030272615.1. Lineage (NCBI taxonomy): Eukaryota > Viridiplantae > Streptophyta > Pinopsida > Cupressales > Cupressaceae > Cryptomeria > Cryptomeria japonica. The sequence goes on along the minus strand of NC_081410.1, from coordinate 457,193,109 downwards.
ACACTTGTTTTATTTTTTTATCATTTTATACCCTAACCCGAAATGGGTTAGGGTTTATTAAACCCCTATATTTTATTGTTCGTTTTCTTTTGAGCGAGGGAGATTGCAGGTACGGCGGAGGGTTTCCAAGTGTGATGAGGCGGAGGAAGTGGGGAGGGGTTCCGGGCGCCGCTGTGCATACACACAGTGGCGGATGGCATAGCCGCCGCCCACTGTGTATACACATAGTGGCGGGCGTCGTTCACTGTGCGTAGCATAGTGGTGGCCGCGACCGCTCCACTGTGTTACACACAGTGCGGTGCCCTTCGGCGCCGCCCACTGTGTGTAGCACAGTGGCTCGGCCGTGGCCGTCCACTGTGTTACACACAGTGGCCCGCGTTTTTCCCCCATTTTTTTTTTTTTTAAATCATTTTATTATTTCGTGGTTGGAAATTGTTAAATGATGTGTTTTTTTTTGAAAATCAAATATATATATATATATATATATATATATATATATATATATATATATATATATATATATATACGGTGCACAATATCCTCTATGAATATGCAAATATTTTCTTCTACAGGCATCCACAGAATATGTTTTTCAAATGCAGAAATATATATATATATATATATATTGGATGAAGAAGTCTATTCTGCAATATTTTTATATGTTTTGTAACAGGGATGCACAAGATTCAGAATATATCTTTTATTTCGTTGTTACAGGGGTATGCACATACAGGAAACTTATATATATACATTTATATATATATATATATATATATATATATATATATATATATATATATATATATATATATATATATATATATATATATAGGTATATATTTTCAATATATATACTTATATACCTATAGGTATATATATATGGTTAAATGTTGATACAATAGGGCTAAAAGCCCTTATATTGTTTTGAGATTTTAACTATTAAACATTCTGTTCTTAGGCCTCTAACAGCATTAAGAATAGGTCTATATTTTTTTTCTTCTCCTTATTTAACAGTCATACATCCTACTTTCTACAGAAATAAAACAATACTAGTTCTCTTTTTTTTTAACAGTCATAAAATAACAGTAATCTAAACTATGCAAGTAAATAATGAAGAAATAAAAACAATACTAGTTCTCTTTTTTTTTTTAAACAGTCATAAAATAATAGAATTGAAACTATGCAAGTAAATGATGCAACCTAATGCATTTTTCTTTTTCTTGTCTTTAATATTGCAGTAAATAAACAAGTGAACAGACTAGATTTAGATGTAGTCTACAGCATTACAATGGACATCAAAATATAAATAAAAATTACATTGCCTTCCAGATTTTTAATTTACAATGACCCATATATAAAATGGGTAAATAGACTAATCAGTCTTTTCATTCCTAATCTTTGTACAGAGGATAACAGAAAAACAATCTAAAGTCCTCTATTTACATATACATTTTTTTTTTGCTACAAATCATAAAAATTACATTTTCTTTTTGCTTTTCTGCTTTTAAATAGAAATCAGAAATCTGAATAAAAGTCTGCAACACAACAATCTGCAAACTCCTAGTTTTTTTTTCAAGCCACCTGCAAGAAAAATTTAGGACTGTGACCATGTGATGCTCACCTCCCAGCCTAGGCTTACCAGAAGCCACCCCCGAGCTAGGAGAATCAAGACCTAGACGGGGTTACAACCAAGCAATACAACACAACAATAGGGCAAACACACAAACATACACCTTCCCATCCCAAGCTACACTTTCACCACACTTTGTGATGATCAATCTATGGGTGGAAGTGGACCAAGTACCACTGGGGAGACTGCAGCCAAAATATAACTCAAGCCACCTCATGGCAACACAAAATACACAACAGATTCATCCCACACACCTTATGCCCCCCAAAGGCTCAAAGCCATATTCTCTCCCCTTATGACCCCCAAATGCATACACAAGGCTATGCAGCAAGGGTCACAAAGGACACCCTTGAGACCACTCTCCTTAAGGAGAGCCTCTCACCCAAGGCTGTCATGCTTCTTCCACCCCAAGATCATCCTACTCTCCCAAGAGTAAGAGATCTTGGACACTCCCAAAAAATAAGAATACAAACAAAAAACAAACATAGAATGAAACTACACATTATTTTCTTCAACAACAATTTAAATAAACACTTTCTTTACAAGCATTTCTTTCCTTCAACAAAACAACATAACTAACATAAACAACATAAACAAGAGGAGATAAAAACCAACCTTATCCTGCCAATAGGTATGCTAAATTTAGTTGGAGATGAGCTGCCCAATCCACACAACTTTCTGCAACTCTTTGGCCCCCAAATTCCTCTATTCCTAAAACTGGTTTTTTTTTTCCTCCCAAGTTTTTCCAAAAATCTCCAAGGATGGAGAGTGGGTGATTAGCTCACTAAGCTTCCATTCTTAGCCTAAGAAGGCCTCTCTCACTCCTTCCAACCTCTTGGATAGAGTGAGAGATCCCCCATTGGGCTGGTCTTCCCTAGGTCTTACACACTCCCTAACCTAGGTGTCTAGAGAAGGGAAATGAAATGGGGAAGAGGGATTACTATCTCCAAGAAGGTTATCCTACCAAGGATGGCACTCCTATAGATGGAATTCGTCCATCTTGGGAAAACCACTTTTTTGGGTGGTTAAACAAGTCCTAAGGGAAAGACACATGGCCAATTTTGGCCTTCACCCATAGGTACCCCATGAGGCCTAATAGAAAAGCTCTAAAATTGACTCTAGGAGTTGATTTGACCTTCAGAAAGTCCACCTGAAGTTAACCTACGGGTCAACTCTGAGTTGACCTTCCTTGTGGCTCACTAACCTAGATTTCTTGGTTCCTTCAAGGATAATTAGGAGATGTAACAATTAACAAAAATAAAACTTTCCAAAAAGGTGACAAGACAATTTGCCAACACAACATACTACATAGGTGTCAAGTGACACTTCAACATAATTCCACATCACAATTACATACATGGCAATTGTCCCTAAAACAATTTAAACAATTCAATAATTACAATTTACACTCATGCAACATTTTACATTTACGAATAAAATACAATACATACGGGGTGTTGTCTCTCCAAATAGACAACCCCTGGTTTTACTAACGCACATAGGCCTAGGCTTGATTCTCCATAATATTTCCATGGTCACATGGATAATTTCCTGCACATCTCAATTTAAACATTAGTACTTCCCAAATAGTCTCATATAATATATAACACATAATCAGAATACAATACATTCATTCTACAAGGACTTGTCATTATAAAATACGATTTGTCACAAATCAAAGCAATTTCATCATAATCCTCAAAATTTGATCCATCTACAAGATATGCGAACATTTTTCTAACATTATAACAAATCCTGAAATTCAGATAATAACCTGCATCATCACAATATTACCCTAATCTAGAATCATATAATATTTTATAATCCACAAGGCATAGAAATGAAGCATCCATATATATCAATGTTACCAAAATCGCGGGACCATGTAACGTTCTATATCCATAGTGTGTCAAAACTAGCATCCCAAAATAGTTCCAAAATGAAAATAACTGAAGAGATAGGATGGGTCGGGGTAGGGCCTCACAATATCCTAATATGCATAGAGTTGTTCAAGAGCTACCGTTCTCAACATGATTCATATTGACCAAACTCATTATTTAATTATGCTTGCAAGTGGGTGCTATTGGTACATTACATCTGCAAATACTCACAATTGGCTACTTTTCAGTTTGTGCAAAGCGTACCAATTGGTATTACAAGTTTCATATCAACTGATTATGTCCATGGACTAACATATCACTTGGCTCTTTCGAGCTCTTAGTTCACAATGCAATGCAATAATTTTTGCTGAAAAAAGGCAATTATTTTTATTTTCCTTCTAAGTCTCAATTTGGCCCATGCAAGGGTCTCTGGACAGATACTAAGCAAGCAATTATAATGCTAGGTTCGACATGTCTGAAGTTCGAATGGAAATAGAGGTATTCGCAAAGCAATTATACTGATAGACTGGATGCTACTAGTACTTTGCAGTCTATAATTAAGAGTGATGTAACAAATTTCATACCCAAGAAAGTTAGAGACTGCGTCTTTGTTACAGTGGAAGCTCCAGGAGATTATTCAGGTCAAATCATGAATGCGAACGTATTACTTTTGAATGCATGTGAATCCAATAAGAAATTTATGCTACACATGCTCTAATAGCTAAGTTGTCTTATATTCGATAGCTTAAATATTCGATCTACATGCTTATATTCAATGCTAGAAGAAAATTACGTCAATTCGATGCATTTCTCTACTACTAAAAGATGCATATGAAAGCTCGCCATAGTAAAGTTTAAATGATAAGGATTCATGCCTGGAGATTAGCTCGATAGTGCAAAGTATGATGGGTTGTTCTCTCTCAGCTAGGCACCACGTACTCCCTAGTATGAGCTACAGATTTCCTACCACTACAAGTTGCTATTAACCTATGTTTTCCAATCGTTGGTTCTTGTCCTCATAAATTTGTTAAGCACTTAAAAGCTTACAAGGTCTTGTCAACTTAACCTCATTAACATTGACTAAACTCTAGCGACTCTAGGGCAACAATGACAAACTCCAAATTGGTTACTTATCTCAATAGTCAAGACATGGTGTCAATGGGAACATAAACCTTTTCACATGTTTGTGCCCCTCTTCTTGATGATGCTCTCTTTCCCTTCTCGGAGCGTGGTAGGGTCTTATTGCATCCCCTTAGCCACATGAATGTAGTTAGACAATCTTAACACCATTCAAAGTATCCACATAACAACGCATTAACTCACCTAATTACTGAAATAAATATTCATCTATTTCATAAAATTCATCAAACAAATGTTCATATTAAGCTTCGCATAACATCATCATATCTGTTGGTCTTGATGGCTTTTCAAGTGATATTGGTTTCTCCTTGGATGCTAGGTTTCCTGGGTTGGATTCACTGGTTTGGCAAGCCAAGGCTGCTAAGGTTGAAGAAGGTTGGATTTCGGTCAAAAGCAAACATTCTAAAAGGTCTTTGCCTTCTTTTGATATGACCCTTAGATCCCAAAAGAAGGGATCCAAAGGGAAATCCTAATGTTGGTTGGTTGCTCCTGGTTAGGGGTACTTGTTGTTCGAACTGCCTGTAGACTTTCCATGCATATGTTCTTATTTGTCAGACAACTTTTCTTTCTAGAGGGGTCCGTCTGCTTAGATTCCCTTTTCTTGGCTTTGATATGTCTCGTCTTTGTTCTGCTTTGTTTTGTGGATAATCCTGAATATTTTTAGTTATGGGTTTCAGGTCCTCCCTATTAAACCTGCTTTGTACAAGGTTTCGGGTCCCTTAAAAACTCGTTTTTAACTTAATCAAAAACATCATCATATCTCTAATATGCAACAAAGAAAAGTGAAATTATTTATGGAAATAGGGATGTAACGTTTATATTTTGGTGCTACTTTGTGTTGTCTTACTTGATTCAAACGATATAGAGAGTTAATTTACAGATTTGATGTTGACTATGGTTATGTTGCATGTGTGGAAAAGTCTATACTTCTATAATATTGTGTACATTTTAGGCATTACAGTGTTGGCCTTCCCCATTTAAAATCCAATCTCGATCTTTGTATATGATTGTTGGAAGTCAGTCTAAATTTGAAAATACCTTGAGAACCCTATATAAGGCATCATGTTTATCATTTTATCATTTTTTCATCATCTAGTAATTTTATTTCGAGAGCAAGTATTTCTTCATCAAGAGTGGATTTGAGTACAAGGAGCATCAAGCTACAATAAGTTATCTTCAAGTATTTTTTTATGATGTTTTTTTTATAATTTATCATTTTATTAAATCAACACTTAGATGAATTATCTAAAGATCATTGCATCACCACCTTTATCAATCCAAAGGTGTAATCTTGCCAATTTAGCATTTCATTTCAAACTTATACTGCGTCCTACCAAGATTACTTAGCTCTCTTCTAATCAATCATTGCTATAATGGAGGTTAACACCTACATGAGGTTTGAATTGGACAAGACCTTATACAACATTTAACCATGTTCCCCTCTTCTCTATGTACACGCTATAGATATGACAACAAATAGTTGCAAATTTGTAGAGTACAAACTGAGTACAATGCTAGATTTTGTTTAGGCAAAAACTAATGGACTATGTCAATTAGCTCATCTATCTAACATTCTTTCGTTGAATTTCAGAGATTGTGATTTGAGAAGCATATGGATCCAAAATACAAAGTCTCCAATTGCAAGACATCTATTAGGACTAAGGAGCCTAAGACACTAATCTAACATTTTTTGACCATATTTTAGTGATATGCCTGTCTTATTTCTAGATCTATACTTTTGTGTTTGTTTTCTGGTCTATTTCTGATTGTTTATGTTGAATATTATCAATTTCATAGCATTTTACCTACTTCTTGCATATTCACATCAAATCATATCAAATAAAAAAAGGAAATAATCAAACAAAGTTTCTAGCTCTCCTTCAAGGACTGAAGTTGGATCTTGTTGGCTATTTCCTCCAATGAATAATATTGATTTGGGATCTTAGTTTATACCTCTAGGTTAGGATCATGTTTCCCATCATTTTATTTTGGTGGACCCGACATATCTTACACTTGCATGTGTTCTAACTTTTAGTTTTAGGTTTGAGTTGTATGCTTTTAATAGATTCATATTTGCAATCATTTCTAGAATATATCCCTTATGTACTTATGTTGTTTTCTTTCCTACGTGTAGTGTCGTAAATTGTACACCTTTATTAGTGTGTCCAATTTCACACTCTCTAGAACCTATCTTAGTATTTCACTTTCCTCTATGTATTATAGGACCTTTATTGTAATTAATTAATATTTTATTCAATATTATTGGTTTTATTCCACTTTATTACATCATCGTGCATTTTTACTTGGGTCGTTAATTCTAGGTGTGCCCTTTATTTCTTCATTTTATCTAATTTATCCTTAATCATACCCCAATTTTAGCTTCCAAGACACATTTTGCATATCTATACACTATGGTTTGAGCCACTGATCTAGAATCAAGATTAGAACCCCATTATCCTGCATTCCTCAAAAGTAAAAAAAAAAGTTGTCTAGACCATGACGACCTACCACCATGGTCTCATACTTTTTTCCCCAAATTTTAGGAGGATAATTTGGCAGTCCTATCTAATTCAAAGCCTGATCGATGTGATAATATATCAAATATAAGTTGTCCTAATAGTGATTTCAATTATGAATTCCCTATATAAGGCATCTCTCTCAATTCATTTTGAACATTACATCTCATGTTAAGTTTATCATCCAATTCAAGAGCATTTTTTCTTCTTCAAGAGCAAATCTGATTCAAGGAACAACAAACTACATCAAGGCATCTTTCATTTATGTTTTATCTATGATTTCATGATGGATTTTATGTGATTTATCATGTTATTGCATCAACACATGGAGGAATTATCTTAAGGAAATTGCATCACCTATTGAAGGTATAATCATCTACATTCAAGCATTTCAATTTCATGCCCTCAAAAGGCAAGCTTTTCCAATTTAATTCAAGTTCAATTTCTATTTCAATTAGGGTTAACTCCAAACCTAGGGTTTGACCTAAGGAAAAACCCTATCCATAACCCCCTTTCTTTCCTCTTGCATGCAACTATAGGTACCTGACAAAGCTAGAAGACCTTTGATAGCATCAAGAGCTCGATACAAGCTTGTTCCTTAAATTTGGACCTACTTATCAGGGACCAAAGGGTGGATTCCAAACAGTTTCAAGTTCTAGATTTTTTGGCACTAGCTCATACTCAGAAGACTAAGGAATTTTGGCACCCTGGTTCTGCTAGATCAACATCTGATTTTAGTCACAGGTGTACAGTCAGATTCCCTGCTTAATTTTGTGTTTGTTACAACATTTCTGATTATCTGTTAGTCATTTACAAAAAACTAAGTGTTTACTTTCTTCATACCTTAGCCGTAGTTTTGCATCACTTCAACATATCTCCATAGTTTATTCACTTTCCATAGCAGCGAAGGAATAAAACCCTCAAAGTGTCATTTGAATCTTTTTTATAAGAGTCAGTCAAATACAATCACTCCTCTAGGTGATTTTGTATTCCAATATTGGTATGAAAGTGGATCTTGGCCTTATGTTCTACTTGGTTCCATTTTCATGTACTATACATTTTGGTGAACCCAACTCTCATGCTTGCATTACTTTTGATTTTCATTTTCAAATATGATTTGTATGCACTTAAACATTCATATCGGCAATATTTTCTTAAACATATAGCTTATGCACTTTCATTAATTACATTAGTTACTTCATATGCTTGCACTTAGTTAATCACATACTTGCTTCATTGCTTAGACATTCAATTTTCTTTCTTTGCATTGTAAAAAAAAAGGGGACATTTTCAAATATTTTTATGTTGCCAAAAAATCTGACCTTCGACCGACTTGTCTTTTCATTATGATAGTTTATTAGACCTTCTTGTGACCCTTCAAACCTCTCCTAAAGATCCTACTAAGGACATTTTGAGGCAAGGGGATGATTTCAGTAACACCATTATTAATGCTCTCCCTTCTAAAGATGAAGAATTTTAAAAATATGCTTGTTCCTCTATAGTACCCCTGCCCTAATCAGTTTTTAAAACCGGTTTGACCGTGGTTGACTTTTTAAGTGGCCTTCTTGGATGGTTAATTTACCATGTTGCAATGTTATAGTTAGATATTATGATTATTGTGCGTACCTGTAAATGTTGTTTTCACATCAATTCTTATGTAAGATTTGTTGTTCTTTGGATTTGTGTTATTAATCTCGGGCTAACACTTTCATTCAATATATATGTATGCATGTGTGGTTCATGGTTGCAGGAGGTTGCAGGTACAATACCACATAGGTACGAGGTTCGTCTCCAACTGGATTCGCAGGTTTGAGTGTACCTTATCGGCCCTAAGGAATTGGTTTAGGTAGTCGTAAGACCCTCGTTTTACCCTAGTCATGCTCAAGTGAGCGTCACCAATCGTCCGTCAGTTTCCTCTTTGGTTGGGTATGCAGATCGTGTATTTGTTTTGATTTATTGGGTTGCGTGTTGTGCGTGTGGTAAAATTGATTATTTAATCCCAAGTATTTAAAGTAGATTAAATGTGTTTTTACGCATTAGTAAATTAAAGGGACTAAATTAAATAGGACCTCTTTGTGTGATTAATCAATAATTAGATTTGCTCAATTCGTGTTTGTTGCAAGTTTGATCAAATAGTTATTTTTAAATGATGAAGTTATTTAGTATATGCATTTTGGAAGGGAAGGTTAAATAATATTCGAAAATAGAAATATTTTACCCTCTTTGGCATTTTGAAATAGAAATGTTAGTTTTAATTAAATTAAGAAAACCAATTTTAGAAGAAAAGAAAGTTTTTGCATATTTGAATTGTTTGGGAAAAATGATTTTCATTTTTATTTGGAGGAAAATATTTTAAATCCAAAAAAATGATTTTTGGTCAAACAATTTCCCTTTTAACCTAGGTTTTGAAAAATATTTTTTTGGAGAGTTATTTTTGGAATGGAAATTTTGGGCATTTGGGGGAGAAGGATTTTCTTGAGCTTGCAGGTTGGGCTCTTCATCAAACCATTCCCAGGATTTCTAAATAAGGTTGGATTCTTGTTTATCTCTTCATTTTATTGTTTAAAAGAGATTATTTTGATTTAGAAGAAATCTGGTTTGTGCTTGTTGAAAATCTTATATATTTTTGTGGAATAAGGAAGAGTTGTAGTTAAATCTCAAATTTAAACCCTCCTTGCTTTCTTTCCAACCTCCAGATCAAATTTTGGTTGCTCAAATTGATTTCAAAAAAAAAAAAAATGGGGTTGGCTGTTCATAATAAAATTTTGTTAAAACTCCAAATGAATGTTTTCAGATTCAGGTTTTAAATTGGGAAATTAGTTTGTGTTTGGCAAATTAGTTGGATAAATGTGTGTAAATTCATTCTATTCGCCCAAATATGGTATTTGGATGGAGAGATTTGCCCAATTTTATCTATTCTGGGTCTGGTTATTCAATAATGTGTGAAAATAATTCTGAAAATTTATTTCTTTTTTGATCTTTGTCTAAGACTGTGTAGAAATTAGGGGTTTCTTATGTTTTAAAGAAATAACTTATATATATATATATATATATATATATATATATATATATATATATATATATATATATATATATATATATATATATATATATATATATATATATATATATATATATATATATATATATATATATATATATATATATATATATATATATATATATATATATATATATATCCTACCCACGTGGCAGGTTATATCCCCACCACGTGGGATGGTAGCATCTGCCGCCAAGCAGGCCCTTGGGGATTGGGGGGGGGCCACGTGGGTCTACCCCATTTTATTTACTTTTTGTTTTTAACAAAAAAATAATAATAATTATATAATTTAAAATAAAGTTTTTTTTAATATTATTTAATTCATAGATTATTAAATAATATTTTGGTTTATTTAATTTATTAATTAATGTATATAATTAGATATATGTTAATTAATATTTAAGTTTGTTTTTATTTTTATGCAAGGAAATTTTATTTCTTTGGGAAAAAGATTGTCAATTTTCGTTTCCTTTGAATGTATATTTCCATTTTTGGAAAGTATATATTTGTTTGCGAAGATGAGAATAGTTTATTTATTTCAAAAATAAATAAATGGGAATGATGTTTTATTTTGAAAAATAAATATCATATTTTAGTGGATTAATGTATATTTGATTATATATCTGTATGTTTTGCATATAATTATAATTATATTAATGTGTCTTTGGTTTGAAAACTCATGAGGAAGTATTTATATTATTTTATGATGCAAAATGAATTATAGTGAGTTAGTAAACCATGAGCGACATGTACCTAGACAAGGTAGACAAATTGCAATCTACTTAGATCTATTAAAAAACTAGATTGATTGTAATGTTTAAACGATATGGAAGAAGATTGTCATTTCCAATTTATGCCTATGCATGTTTTATTTTTTGTATTCGCTTTTGATTAAGAAATGGCAAGTCCTTGATTGTGATTGGTGGATATTGTCATATGTTTATTTTGGATACTGCTTATGTCCTTGATCTCGAGTTTTGGATTGTTTTCATGTGATTGTTTGTATCTAGTCATGTCTGTCTATACGAGTGTTGGGTGTTGTTATGTGTTTGACTGTAGCTGGTCATGTCTCTAGTTAGAGAACCATCAGTCAGTGCACCTCGTATGAAGACTTGTTTGGCCAAGTGGGTATTCCTACCGTATTGAACTCCGTATGCTTGACCTTGTGTATACCTTGGTTTTAGGAGTCCGTTTGATTATGGTCTAGTGTCATATGGGAGAGTGGCTTTCGAGTGGGGGTCGTGCCCAAAGTGGTTGCAGCGTAACCCATCAAAAGTGTGTCTAAATAAGTGATAACTTAATGGTTTATTTGAGAGTTTAATAGATAAAAAAATAAGTAAGATAATTGTGCCTCACGCATGGGATGAGTGCTAGTACAGACTCGGAATGTAGTGAGAAGGCCTGAAATGGAAAACCAACAACCTTGTCTTCACGAAAGGATGTGTTGGGTCCAGATGAGACTTGGATGGGCTGGAGGTTCGGGAAAGGTTTCTAGGGTAACCTAGTAGATGGGGTTGGGACCTTTGGAGGCCTGCTAGGGTAACCATACCAAGTTATGTGATGACACTTGTCCCTTATGTTCACTAGTGTGCTATTTGTGTTGTCTTTGCTAGGAGCATTATTGTGGATTCATATCTGGTTGTTTATGCCCTTGTGAGAACCTAATATTCTTGTTAGACCAGAGGTTGCTTATGATGGGTTGCGAGGACTTAGTTTCACGGGTGCTCCAGTTGTTCTTTTATATTTTCTTCTTATCATGTTCAGCTGGATCCTTTCCTTTTTCTGGGATCATTCATGTATCTATTGGACCGACGTGGTCGTATGTTCTATTTGCTTATGTACGCCTTATTGGCAGGTTGCAATGGATGTGAAACTTATGTATTCTTCACCCTTTTATTTATCAGAGGGGTCTTGCAGTTGGGCAGACCTGGAGATGTAGCCCACTAGGGGTGAACTCCGATATCATTTTGGTGTTATGTGGTGTTTGTGTTCTTCTGTTTCCTCTTTATTTAGCATGTATGGATGGCATTATGACTAAAATGTATAATGTGGATTAGATGATGTTAATCTTAAATGCATATATGTAGTTATCTTATTAAATGCAGTAATATGGATCATGAAGAATGTAGGTTGGTATAATGGAAAGTATTCATTAGTTTTTAATGCAATTAAAGTATGTAAGGAAATTAGATGCATGACATATATTTTATTGTAAGTTTGAAATGAAATATATGGTTAAAATGTAATGGATGAACTTCTCATGTTATCTATAATTTTAACTTACCGAATGAATTTATCCTTGTTTAAAGTATTATCATGTCATTAAGTTAATCAACTTAATTGGATTAATTAGCATGAGTTGAGTTAAGTGTTGAATCAAGTAATCGCGTTGGGAAACTCTTTAGGTGTTATTTAAGTCTTCCGTTGTGTAATCTGAACTTAATGTTAACTTAATGCATCTTTGATTTTGTTTTAACTTATATAAAAAATATTTGCACTCTATTCTTGTGTTTTAGCTTTATCCCTTCGGGGTTTCCTGGCGGGGCATTACATCCTCTCCCAAAAATGTCTTTGCCCATGAGGATATCCTAGGTCAAAAAGTGACTATTAAGATATCTTTGAAAGATCTCCTCTTAAGGATGAAGCTTTGAAGAGAGATTTTGATCCTTCTCCTAGAGTGTACCTCCCACTTGCACATCATTTGGTGCTAGAGGATGATATGGTGGCTATCTTTCCTAGTGACACTATACCTTCTTTTCATTTCAATAATCTTCCCTCTAGGGATGAAGCATTAATGACTAGTGCTAGTCCCTCTTCCAAAATTGGTCTTACCCATGATAACATTTTGGTGCAAGAAAAGACTATCAACACTTCTTTCAAAAATCCCCCTCATAGGAATGATGTTGATCTTTCTCCTAAAATGTACCTTCCTTGTAAGGATACTTTGGAATAAGATAATTCTCTTAGGCTATGAGGGTTCAATATCACTAGCAATCCCCTCTATGAGGATTTTCCTTCATTCAATATGAATATAATCTTATTCATGAAGTGTTTAAGGTTGATAATCATCTTTATGAAGAATTTGATAATTTCATACCTTCCTCAAATATTTCCAAACCATCTTTGATCAATATGATACATATGAATGGTTATGAAACTCAAGACCTGTGATTATTGTTAAGGGTGGTAGTACTCGTCAAACCCCTCAACCTCTTAATAAACTGATTGTTGTGGTTCAAGGTGGTTATAATCATGATACTTTTTGTAGTCCCAATTATACAGTCATTATCATGAAAGGAGTTTATGCCACTAAAAGTCCTTATGAATATGCCAAATAAATCACTCAAGAAAGTTGCAATGCAGTTACTCACAATATACCACAAGAAACAATAGGCAACTTAATCCTCCTCTAGTTATCCCAGCTTCTCTTTCTATTTCCCAAACAACCTTCTTCCAACACCTCCTCTTCCTCTACATATTAGAAAGGAATTTATAATCTTGTTGAACAACTTTGAGCTACTCCTAGCAAGATATCTATTTGGGAGTTGAATGGTGTAGGAGCACCTAAGTCAAAGTTGGTCAAAGAATGCATATAGGGGTGTAGGGTCATGTTTATTGTTCATTTGATGTAATAAGGTCATATTAAGACCATTTTGCATGTTTTAGTTCATGAAGGATCATTTAGTGCAAAAATGCTAAAGTTGTCAAAATTAGTTGTCAAAGTTGCTTAGCAACTTGACAACTTTGGAATGTAAATGGTCATATTGTTCATAAATCAGTTGTGTCCATTGGAATTCAGGCCAAACCTATTTAAATAGCCTCAAAATAGTCGAGGCATGGTTAGTCATAACCCTCTTTTTGGACCTTGATATGACTTATTATTATTATATTATTATTATTATTAATATTAGTTTTATGAGCAATGTTAGTTGGAGATGAAAATTGAATAAGGATGAAATTAGTTTAAAAAGAAGAATTAAATAGTGGTACACACTCATGAGTTCATAATTTACTTGGAAATTATTTATTTCCTCAATATTCTAATTGAGCACATGGTGTAGGAGAAATAAGAAGATTCTAGAAAAGAAATTTTCAAATTCAAAATATTAAGGAATAAATATTATATTTGGCAAATATATGACATGGGAGTTACAAAATTATTCTACGACAAGAATAATTCTATTCATGGCTTTTTTTATGACAAAGGAGTTACGAAATTCATTTTTGATTAAATGGAGGAAAATTTAAATTTGAATTTTGAATGCATGGTCAAATGTAACCCCCCTATGACAATAATCATTTTTGCATGAAATTAATTTAGAAATTACTTATTTTCTCAATATGTTAATTTAGCACATGTTGTAGGAGTAAATGAGAAGGTTCTAGAAGAGAATCTCAAATTCAAATTTTTGCATGTAACCCCACTATGACAATACTCAATTTTGCATTTGATTATTTCGGGAAAAGAATCTCCAAAATCAATTAATTCCTTTGGTAGTGGGAAAATGGCTCTCTTTTTTATATATTGAATTCCAGAGTTTCTAAAAAGGGGAGTTCATTTTTTTATGTGATGAAATAGGTCTTTGAATTCTTAAGAAACTAGTTTCAAATTCATGTTAGTTGTAGGACAAATTTTGTAAGAAAATTGCAAGATTTTTACTTTGAGGATTTGGAGACGGAGGCCATTTTGGCAGCATAACTGAAGAAATTAGGGCACCAATCCGACCGATAGTGTGGCTGAGCATCTTCGAAAATAGGGGTTTAAGAAAGGCAGGAGTGGGTGGTTCAGGCAAATAGATATTCCAAAAGCGGATCAATTGGATAATTGGAGGTCTAAGAATGTAGGTATCCCTGCTCGAACTAGAAAATTATGGGGAAAAAAGAGAGATCCCAAAGACATTGGTGAATGCTCCTGAAAGAAAAAGGAAGTGCCAAACCAGGTGAGTGATCCCTCCATTCTGACTATCCCTTTGAATGATTCTAGAATGAATGAAATAAGGGAACAACTTCGAAACAAATGTTTCTTCGCCAAATAGGGTGGGGGACATTGGGGCAAGGGCAACTTTGCCACTTGGTGTAGAGATCAATGGGGGGAAGGGATTAAGGTCATCTCGCTTCCCAATGATTATTTTTTCATTGAATGCCCAGATGACAATAAGAGGTGGAATACCCTTAACAACGATCCTTATATGTTGGATGGCATTGGTACTCATTTAATAGACTGGCAACCTAACTTCAACCCTGGGACATACAAGTTGCCTGAATGTCCAGTTTGGGTAAGGCTATACAATCTTCCATCAAAATACTGGAATTCTGAGGCCTTGATGGGTATTGGCAACTACTTCGGATCCTTTATATCAGTAGATGAAATTATGGAAGATAGGATTTGGGGAAGTTTCGCAAGGATCTATGTTAACATCAATCAAATATCATGCATGCCGAATAAGATTAGGATCGTGGGTGACGAAGAGGGGTGGACACAAAGAATTAACAGAGAAGACCAAATATTTATCTATCCCAAATGCTTCTTGAGGGAGCATATTGGAGTGGATTGTGTTGTGACAACAAGAATATCCAGGGCATACTCATGCACACAAATGCTCGAGCTACCACAGGTGGACTGTAGGGTCAATGATCAGAGTAAGCTTCGCTCCCCTTCTTATAAACCATCTAAGAGGATAAAACTTGCTATGGACATTGATGCGCCCCAAAGTAATTTGTTGGCTAAATGAATCCTAGGAGTCGTTGAGATCCTTGTCATTCCTTCGCAGGGAACTCATCTGGGCTGTATGCAATGGAGTGACTTAGGCTAGACCCATGTTGACATACTAGTGGGATGTAATGCAATAGAATTGTAGTCACTTCTCCAGGAGGCAAAATCCCTACAAGCTAATATAGAATCACAGATGCAGTCCCTTTCAAATCCACATGGAGAGGAACTGCCCATACTTCCCAATGGGGGTAGGGAAGAGGAGACCACCATGGCTAGATCTAAATCTGGATGTCAATATCTATAGCAGGTAAGAAGCATGCACACTAAGCTCATCGTAGGTGATAAGGAGGATGCCCCAGACACTCAAGCTGAGGAGTTTCAATAGATTGAGATTGGAGATGAGGAGACCAGCTCAGAATGGGAGGAGGAAGTTGAAGGAGATGCTGATGAATTGGGGGATTGCAACAAGAAAGGTTTTGAAGCTTTTGATTCCAAAATCAGCAAGCCTAACATCAAGCCTGCGGGCAGAAGAGGTCGCAAATCAAACAAAACAATGTTGAAGATAGCAGCAATGGCTGTTAGGTAAACCAAACTCTTAACAGGGAAGGGTGCTCCCCTTCCCTAGGAGAAATGAGGATCATGACCTAGAATGTCAAGGGATTAAATACCCCTAATAAGTGGCGTTTGATCAAGCGTCAAATTGATGAGGCAAAAGGAGACATTTAGGTGCTACAAGAAACAAAGTGGAACATATCAGAGATTGATATGCAGATGCGAGTGTGGAGACAATGGACTGGAAATTTGAGGAAGCTAATGGGGCCTTAGGAGGTATTGTCATCATTTGGAATCCGCTGATGGTCAAAGGAGAAGTTGTGGATGATGGGAAGCATTGACATCAATACAAGATAATTTTGTTAAGTAACAATGAATCCTTTTTATCTACAATATCTATGGGCCCACTACCGCCCTATGAAAAAGGGAGTCGTGAAATCTCATATCAAGCAAACTTGATGGATGTAATAGGGTAAAAAGCATCATCACTGGGGATTTTAATGCGACCCTTAATGATCAAGAGAAGGTGAGTGATATTCAGAGACCCGACATTATTCAGAGAGACTTCCAAAATTTTATTGATCACAATTTACTTATGGATATTGTCCCCAAGAATGGTGTCTTTACCTGGACAAATAGAAGGGCGAGCTTCTCCAATATTGCAGAAAGATTGGATAGATTTTTGCTTTGTGGGGATTGGACATCACAAAATCATTTGGTTGAAGCCTTTATCTGTCCTATCTTAGGCTCTGACCACTACCCTATTCAATTGGATATCTCCTTATGTCACCTTGGTGGTGGCATTGCCTTCAAATTTGAAAAGACATGGTGTAGGGACCCCAACCTATATGATCTAGTCTAGTGGAATGAGATTGATGTTGGGCATAATTCACACTTGTATAAATTTAGTAAAAAGTTAAGGTACATTAAAATGGGGATCAAAGAATGGAATCATGAACAATTTAAGAATATATTTGTAGAAAAAAGGAGGGTGATGGATGAACTTGAAAGAATCAATGATGTTGTCATTAACAACGACATGAGCAAGGACGAGTAACTACAAGAAAGATTGCTTAAGGAAAAGCTCAATGAGATTTTGAAAAGGGAGGAAATTCATTGGAGACAGAAATCAAGAGAGTTATGGCTCAGAGAAGGTGACAGAAATACAAAATATTTTCATAGAACTACAATAGCTAATAGAAACAGGAATAGGATTTCACAAATAAAAAAAAGCAAATGGTAGCATGGCTTAGAACCTGGAGGAAGTCAATCTTGAAGCAATAAGTTTTTTTGAATTGATCCTAAATAGGGGTAATCAAGTCGATAGAGCAGCTAGGGACATGATTTTAGCCTCCATCCCAATGATAGTATTTGAAGACCAAAATAAAGAATTATATAGGAGCATTGATGAGGAGGAAGTGAAGAAAGCAACATTTCAGCTTAACCTAGATAAGGCACCTGATCCTGATAGCTTTCCGACAACTTTTTTTCAATAATTCTGGGACATCTTAGGGAAATATCTTCATCAAGTTGTGGAAGAATCAAGAAAAAAGATGACCATGTTGGGAGCCATCAATCACACCTTCCTTGCTCTCATCCCTAAAAATAGAAACCCCTAGGAGATGGGGGACTTCAAGCCTATTGCACTATGCAATATCATATAAAAGATAGTAACTAAGATTATTGCAAATGGGTTGAAACAAATTCTCAACCTCATTATATCTAATGAGCAAAGTGGATTCGCTCCGGGTATATCGATTGTGGAAGGCATCATCATGGCTCATGAAACATTACACTCCGCTAGGAAGTCTAGGGATGCTTTCATTATTTTGAAATTGGACATTCTGAAATCATATGACTTGGTGGATAGAGATTTCCTCTTTGAGGTCTTGGACAAATTTGGCTTTGGGGACAGTTGGATCAAATGGGTTAAAAGCTACTTAACCACCCCTAAGTTCTCTATGCTAGTCAATGGGTTTGCTCATGGTTTTTTCTCCTCCACCTGAGGGATTAGGCAGGGAGATCCTCTCCCCCCTTTCCTTTTCATCATAATGGAAGAGGTCTTGGGAAGATCTATCCATGACTTGTATCAAGAGGGATGCTGGGTGGGGGTGAATGTTGCAAATGGAGTGGAGCATACTACTCATCTCTAGTTTGTAGATGACACAATCATGTTTGGTGCTTCAAGTAGGGGTGAGGCTAGAGTCAGCAAATAATGCTTGGATGAGTATTGCAAAGCATCTGGAGAGAGCATCAATTGGAACAAATCAAAACTTTTTTTTGTTAATACACAACCAAGGCTACAAAGATCTCTATCTAGAATTCTAAATTTGAGGGTTGCAAACTTCCCTGGAAGATTTTTGGGTACCCCTCTTTTCATAGGACTAAAATAGATTAGCTATTGGGAAGCGTTGATTGCGAAGTGTAAGGCGAAATTGGATAATTGGAAGGGAAAGGCTCTCCTCGACTGGAAGACTCACAATGATCAAATTAGTATTAACTGTGATCCTTGTCTTCTCGATGACATGTTTAAAAATCCTTGCAGCTGTGGAAGATGACCTCATTTGAATCATGAAAATGCTTATGTGGAATGGGGTTGGTGATCAAGATAAGTTTCCTTTGATAGCCTGGTAGAAAATTAGTCGATCCAAGGAGTCTGAGGGTGCTAGGATTCTTCAACTATCCTTAATAAACCTGGCCATGAGTGCCAAGCTTGTATGGGCCATGTGTTAAGGGAGGGAGACAAAATGGGTAAGAATCCTCAGGAGAAAGTACCTGGACTCATTTGATCCATAAATAATTCTCACAACTCTCAATCCTTCCAAAGGCTTGGCTATTTGGAACTATATACTTGAATGCGAAGACATCATTGGGGATCATGTTTCCTAGGAAATTGGAAATGGTAAGAAAGAATCCTTCTAGAATGACTCATGGGAAGGAGGAGATATATTGATCTCATTCCCTAATCTGAATAACATTAAGGAGGAGTCAATACGACTATGGGGAAATAAGGTTTACGACTTTGGAGAAATAGTGTTGTAGGATGGTATAATGAAATGGCAATGAAACACCCTAGACAATTTGAATGTGGATCAACGATAAAAAGACAGCTTGGAAAATATCTTGAAGAGTCACTCGATCATCCCATCAGGGAAGGAAGACATCATTCGATGGTGTGGCTCAAAGGATGGAAACTACAAGGTCAGCTTGGGCTATAAAATCAAAGAAGTTGCTAGAGCTAATCATGAATGGCCATCAAAATTATTATGGAACAAGCATTGCTTGCCGAAGGCTGGGGTTTTCGCCTGGTTGGCTATCCAAAAGAGAGTACTCACTTGTGATAGGCTCATGAAATTCAGAGTGCAGGGTCCCAGTAGATGTGTTATGTGTGGGATAAATTCAGAATTAGTTGACCATCTATTGTTGTTATGTGAATATTCATGTAAGTGTTGGTGGCATTTCATGCAGAAATTAAACCTTTATTGCCCATTCCCAGGAGGGATTGATGACTAGTTGAAAATATGGCCTCAAAAAATCTTGAAGACTATATTTGGGGATATATGGGTAATTCTCCCATCCCTTCTGATTTTGAAATTATGGAAGGAGCGCAACAGGTACATTTTTTAGGACAAGCTGGTAGATTTGGGGGCCCTGTGTTAGAAGATAGAAACCTCTTTGATTGCTCTAACCAATGAAGCTGCAAAAGGGAAAACATTAAAGAGAAATGTATACACAAGCTGGGACTGTAAACTAAAACTCACCTTCCCAATTCTATCTGTTCCACCTCTTTTTGGGAATATTTCTTCCTACCCCCACTTTGATCCAGACCCCTGGTTCAATGGGATGCACTTGATCCTAGTTGGGTCAAGATTAATTTTGACAGGGCTTCTTTGGGCAACCCAAGCCCTAGTGGCATTAGGTGTGTGATTCGTGACGAATTCGGTAATTCTCTAATGGAAGTTTCAAAATACATTGGTCATTCTACAAATAATTTAGTAGAGTTTTATGTTGCATTACGTGGCCTATATGTTGGGGTGTGTAGTTGGGCCTGAAAAATCCATTTGGAAGGCAACTCCCTAAATGTGGTAAATGCGACTAGGAAAAATGAAACTCCATGTTGGATCCTCTACCAATGGCTCTGAACAATCAAATATTTGTTGAATAAACTGGAGGACTTTTGTATATGCCATGTCTACTAGGAAGGGAATGTGATAGTAGATGGTCTAGCTAAAGTGGTGACACAATCTATCACTACATGATTGTATGGTACCATGCTAACATCATACCTCAATGATGCCTGTTATTCCCATGACACATCACCCTCGCCTTTCTCGATCAATGAGATCATTGATTTCCTTAATCTATGACAAGATTGGATTTGATATTCTACCTCTAGTGGGATGACATATGAGTTGGTTAACACGAGGTTTCATTAAACATCAGTAAGTTCTAGGACATCTTGCGTCCCCTTGGCGATCATGAGAGTGTAAGCTTGGTCTATTTATAACACCCCACTCTTATTTTTTTGCATACTACCTAGTGAATTTGAGCTATCACAGTGTGATTGGGCCTAGGTGGCTAGGATTTCTAGGGATGGATACGCCTATAATGCTGGAGTCCACTAAACAACAGATGGCCTTCTTGGGGGAAATTTCTGACAAACCTCTGCTAGCAATCATGGCGACAAAGAAACCTCTAATTATGCATGCTGTAAAAAGAATTTTGGGTGGCGATTTTATTAGATCTTATCACGAGTACTGGGTAAACTCTGATATATTGGCCATGTTCATTGCCATGTTGGTTTATATGGGGGTGAATAAGCAACAGGTCAAAAAAATGACTCAAATGATCTTCAAGCACTATTTTTTTGGTGAGATTGATTCTGCCCTGATAATATCGATGCCAATTTGCCACAAAATTACCACATGTCACTAGGAACATGAGTAGAGGTTAAGAAATTTGTGGTGGTACAAGACCTTGATCAGGGGAGCTTGGTTGTGGAATGGGACGGGAAGGACATGAATATGTTATTCCTGCTTAAAGAAATTGGCGTTCTATCAGGGCCTAGCAAGGCTTGGGTGAGGTAGTTTGTTTTGGTGGAGGGCTTGAGTGAAAGATAGGACTTTGGAGTTCTGGATAATGGAGAGCTTAAACCTAACAATGCATGGGGCTTTGACCATGGTGAATAATGGATTCTGAATGATGATCGTCTCTCGGAGGAAATGACTGACTCGGAGGTCCATGTGGACTGTGGGATGGACTACCATGTGGTGTTGAAAGCGGTTCTTTGTCAGAAAGCTAAATAAAGTGATAAAAATATGCAAGAGGAGAAGGACAGTGAACCTGAGGTAGTGGCACTGGAGGAGACGGATGCCGGTTCTGTCTAAGCCTTTGAGGTTGTCTCTCCTTTTTGTTTCAGTTTTTTTTTTAAATTTTGCCATCATCAATAGGCATTTGCCTGTATTTTGTTAATGTAGTAAAATTATATAGGGTGGTAGTCGGGTATATTGGTAGCAGTTAGCCTCTATAGCAGGTTGTTTAGTTTCTTGAATGTAGCTCATGGGCATCAAGTCTTTGGGGTTGTAGGTTGTAGGTAGCAGGACACATTTCCAAACTTATACATGTAAAAATATTTTATATTAATATAATGGGTGTTGCCCCTCTGCAACTATTTATCTATCAAATTTTTTTATAGTTTATAATTAAAATATATTTATTGTATTAAGTTGTTTAATTTGAAATGTATTTGTATTATTTAGTACATTGGATAATCAAAAGTCATTAGAAATTAGTTTGTAATTTTAAGTATTAATTATTTTGGGGTATTAATTATAAATTATTTTAGAGTTGAAATTAAAATTTATATTATTAAATTTAATAGATATTATGTTAATCGAATAGCTGAAATAATTTATATTTTAAGTGATTCAAATAAATAAAAATTTATATGTATCTTAGAATTAATTTGTATAGTTGGTAATTAAAGTTATTTGGAAAAAAATAATTTTTATAGTGAATTTAAAATATTCTTTCTTGAGCTAATGTTAATTATTTTCTTAATCAACATTATATTTATTATAAGTTAAGCTACTTACCCTCATTGACCAATAAATATAAAAGGTAATATTTTGATAAGAAATAAATTTAGGGTATTAAAATTGTAAATATTCTTTTTATATCAAAATTCCAATCAAGGACCTCGTTAATGGAACTTATAGTGGGAATTTAATTGCAAATTTAGGTCTTCCCCTTCAATGATGAAAATGATAAGTGCATTGGAAAGCATATTCCTTCTTAAAATGGGAACACTTTTACTCAAGTCAAACAAGAAAAACTTACCCCAAAGTAGTGGTTAATCTCCAATAAGACTTGGGTAACTTGAAGGTGGCTGAGTGGTTTGCAACTTGAGAAAGTATGTTTGAAGGCCAATCTTCGCATGAACCTCGGCCCAGGCGGAGGCGGCCTTCGGGGACTATCTTGCACTCGTAGTTATTGCGACTTCCCTCACACGTGGATTCTTTTTCATTTATGGGCAATGGGAACTTTTCTTCTACTCACAATTCCTCATCGACAATGGACGATAAGAGAGGCGGTTTGTTCTTGCAAGCGGTCGTGAAAGATAGAGTCATCCCTGAAAGAGCCTGCTTTGAAGTCATGTTGTCTTCTACAAAAGGAGAGGACCCAAGAGGAACCAAAGGAGGTAAGTTGTCTTCCAATGCCTCCCTTATCATTATGCCTAATTAAAAAATGAACGCAGTGTTGTCTAAGGAGTGTAAAGGCTTAGGGATGTTGCCATATTCTTGGTTGTAGTCAACCCTTCCAAACTCCCCTCTAGAAGCTTCATGAATAATTGGTTGTAGTCTATTTGGGTTAATAAATTAGAGTTTCAATTTCAATTTTGTCGCATGGTATAGAGGGGTCTCTTCGTTATTTTTTCAGAGATTCTAAAAGCCAAAAGGAAGTGCTTAAGAAATAATTCTCGTCTATAGGAAAAGGGTGTTTTAGAGCTATTGGGTGGAAACCCAAAGCTATCCATGAGGAAATCCTCGCCCTCTCATGCTCTAGATGGGTCTCAGTCAAAAATGTTCCCCCCATTATGTGGAAATGGCTTCCCAAAGCCCTTGAATTAATTGGCAACACTATTAGAATGGATGATTCCTCCACTTTGCTCTCACATATGAATGCCTGACTTCTGATCTCCATTAAACTAGGTAAAGATATCCCGAATGAAATTAAATTCAAACTAGAAGATGAAGTCTTCATGTTCCCTATAGAACTTTTGGGCAGAATCAATGCATGTTTTCTTTGTAAAAAGGAAGGGTATATTCGTAGAAATTGCCATCTACTTAAAAACAGGTCTCTTAAAACTAATAAAGAAGGTTTTGCCAAGGCCCTATCTAACCCCACAACCATTATTCAGCCAGTCTCGAACAATGATTCCTGCGAGTCCTCAGCCCTCGAAAACCCTAGATTTCATTCCCCCCTCCATTCCACCTCTAGTAGCAATTATTTCCCATTTTGGAGAAAAGAAGGGCGACAATATGGAAGGGGCTCTTGTTGGTTCCCCTCAGAAGAGCATTATTTCCAAACTTGATTCCCTTCAGGCCGTAGTTGAAGCTACATCTCATGAGACCATCCCCTCCCACCTTGTATAGAGACCAATGAGAGAGATCTGAAGGATCCTCAGTCCAAGCCTAAAACTTTGAATGCTCGGTAGATTGTATTGGATAAACTTGGAAAGCTTAGGGACACTCAAAAAAGAATTGAGGCACAAATCAATGATTTTGAAGTGGTAGTTATTCCTACCAAGATGGTGCATGACACTTTGACTGACGCTTCCCCTAGCCCTAATTCGGTGTAGGCAATGGATGCTAAGGAGGGGATTTTGGGGGTGACCACTATAGAGAGGGCCTCTTTGCCTTCCTCACCAACCTCAGACCCTATTTTAGATGTGCAAATTATTCCCTCTTCTCCGCTTCTCAGCACCCCTTCTTAGGCACTGGTTAGGCATGAGGTAGGAGTAAGCCATACTGTTGAGACAAACTTGGGAGGGGTAGGTATACACTCAGATTGTGATAAGATGGGGATTTCAGACTTTGAAGGCTTTGGGAGAGAAGAAGATAGGAGTATAACCTAGGCCATTGTCCCATACTTAGGAACCCTGGACAAGATCATTCTTGAGGTAGCCATGAAAGCTTATGGAAAAACAAAGCCAAATCTAAACCACACAAAAAGAAAAAAGCTAACAGAACAAGGGTAGCCCCGCCTTCCCTAGGTGCTGCGAAAATCTTTGAATTTAAAAGACCAAGAGGCAGACCTAAGGGGTCAGGTGGGACTACCTCTGGCCCAACTGGTAAAAACAAGAACTATCCTAAATGCTACAAGTCATTTAGGGTACCAATGGACATGTCCTCTTAGGTTGGATGGAGTTAAACTGTGTCTCATGGAATGTCAGGGGCCTAGAGTCCCCTGATAGAAAGTATGTGGTTAAAATATTCCTTAGGCTGTATAAGGATGTGGATGTTCTAATGCTCCAAGAATTTAAGGCAGTTTAGTTTACCCTTAAAATCAATCTTAAGTGCATATGGAGGGATGCCATTTCTTTCACTACCAACCACCCGAGGCGTAGAGGGGGAGTGGCCATACTGATGAGAAACGAATGGAGAGGGGCTATCCAGAGATGGGGCTCCTCCCCTTGCAACAAGATGGTCTGGGTGGTTCTTAAGGTGCAAGAGATAGAATTCGGTTTAGTATCCATTTATGCCTCCAATGACTACAGAGAGAGAACAAAGATTTGGAAGTGGATTTCGCAATTGGAAGAGATTCCTTGGGTTCTTGGTGGTGATTTCAATATGGTTGAGAGGCACTTAGATAAGCTTGGAGGGGGTAGGTTTGAATGGAAAGGGGATGAGAGGTTCTATTGGTGCAGGATGATGAATAAACTCAAGCTCTTAGACCCCCTTATTGGGAAAAAATATGAGAACAAGGACATCTGGTTCTCCTGGTGCAACTTTCAACAAGGTCACAAGAGGATATAGAGTAGATTGGACAGGTTCTATGCTAACAGAGAGGCAACACAATTGAAGAGGAATAGAGTTGGGAGTAGCGTGAGGGTATTTCCATATACTCTCTCTGATCATCACTTGGTGCAAGCTACAATTTTAGTGGGAAACCCCTCTATTGACTCTACACCGAGGATTTCTAATTTCTACTTGAGCTCTAAACTCCTTTTAGATGAGGATGTCAACCAAGCTTCAATCATCATCAAACTTTTCAATGACTCCAATAGGTCCTTAACATCTGAGAGGGCTAGATGGAATCAAAATGTGGCAAGCTGGAGAGCACTCTTCCAGATAGTAGGTAAAAAAGAAAGTGAAGGATTCTAGGAGGGTAGAAACTACTCTCCATGATAGGCTAGTTGCAACTGAACTAGAGATCCAAGTAGTGACAGTGCCCGAGAGGCCTTATGGCAGGCTAAAGATTTTCTCAGGAGAGTGAAGAACCACAAAATCCAAGGTCTAAAAACCAGGGCTAGACTGAACTGGCTAGACCATGGTGACAAGGGCACGAAATTCTTCTTTAGTATATTGAAGCATAAGGAGGCTTAGGAGAATATCAGTGACATCTGGGATGAAGGTGTATTCATTGAAGACTCTGAAGGTATCCTCAAATCTTTTGTGAAATTCTATTCTTCCCTATTCATGTCAGAGGATGGAGAACCCAACTAGGCCCAACTAAGAGACAAAACCAAGTCCATAGTATCGAATAAGGTGTGCAAAGAGGATGCAGACAATCTTAGTAAGGAAATCATAGTGTCAGAGGTTAAGAATGTTATTTCCACTCTTAATAATGATAGGGCTCCAGGCCCAGATGGGCTTGCAGTAGAGTTTTTCAAGATAAACAAGGAATGGATTAGTGAGGATCTATGGAAAGTATACAGAGAAAATTTTGATGCTAGAACTTTAGGGGAGGATATCAATAGTAGGCTTATCAAACTCCTCCCCAAAGAAAGGGACAAATCCTTGGTAAAAAACTGGAGGTCAATCACCCTCCTCAATGTCTCATATAAGATACTAGCTAAACTTTTGGCCAGAAGATTGGAGGATATTCTGCCTAAAGTTGTAACACATACTCAAAAAGGCTTCATCAAGGGGAGATACATCCTGGAAAATCTTCTTAACTGTTGGGAAGCTATGTTTTGGGCCAAAGAATCCAATCAGTAGCCTGCCATGTTACTCCTTGATTTCAAAAAGGCTTATGATAGGATAGAGTGGAGCTTTGTATTTATGATGTTAGAAGGGTTGGGGTTTCCCAGGGCCTTTTTCAGAATGGTAGAGACCCCGTTGACTAATACAAATGCCTTTATTGAAGTTAATGGTATCAGATTAGACAAGATTTCTCTCTTTAGATCCATCAAATAGGGGTGCCCTTTGGCCCCTGCCCTATTTGTTATAGTTGCAAATGCTCTTCATATTTGTTGAGGGATGACTCTTTATCCAGAAGGGATTTAGGGTTATTCTTGCCTAATCAGGAGGAACTCTCTAATATTCAATTTGCTGATGATACTGCAAGTATTTTGAAAATGGTGGAGAACAACCTTTCAGCCCTAATGAAAAAATTGGATATCTTATGCGGTGCCTCTGGGAGCAATATTTCTCTATCCCAATCTATCATGCTTGGTTGGGATAACAACCCTCCTCCTTGGTTTAATGTATACCCTCTTATATGGGGAGGCCCTGAGTTCCAAACCAAGTACTTGGGGGTTACCTTCTTTGTCTGTCTAATCCCAAGGAGATGTGGCAATGGATTAAAGAAAAAAATGAGAAAATTAGTAGATGGGACAAGAACTACCTTTCATTGGCAGGCAAAATACAGGTATGTCAGGAGATTTTATCATGATACAATTTTTACTATGCCTCAACCTGGTTATTTAGCAACTATCAATGGAATTACATTTAGAAACAAGTCATGAACTTCTTGTGGTCTGATGGAAAAGGGAATAAGAAGATGCATGTGGTTAAATGGAAATGGTACACAATGAGTAAGTCCAAAGGAGGACTGGGCCTTAAAGACCTCAGAGTGCAAGGGTTGTCTTTGGTGGCCAAATAGATCTTTAGGGCACTAGAAGGGGAGGAGCCTTGGAAAGTCCTCATCATGCATAAAATTTCTCAATCAGTACCTAAATAGGGCTCAACTTGGAGACATATTCCCCTCAATGATCTAGTAGCCGACAATTTTGCTGTGAAACCCAGGGGATCATCTATCTTCAAAACCTTGTGGAAGGGGCATGGGAAGAGGTCAAACACCTGATTTATTATAATAGCATTATAAGAAAAGATGGTAAGATCTATGGGGAATGATAAATTTGGTGGAACCTATTCCACAAGGGTAAACCCTTGGGTCTTATCTGGGGATGCTCAACAAAATAATGGGCAACAAGAGGTATGAAATGCTTAAGTGATATTACCACAGATGGGTATCCGATCTCTTGGTCCATGATTTGTGAGAAATTCAAGATTCCTCGATATCAGTGGAGGACATACACTATACTTTCCCATGCATATGCTACCCTCGGCCTCCCCAGAGATCAAGTATGCAATGATCTGAGATGTACTCAATATAAATGGCCCAATGGGACACATATTATCAAGATTAAAGAAAAAGACATTTACGCACAGTTGGTGGACAATAATAAAAATTTTGATCACTTGAACATTTGCTGGAATATTTTTCATAGTGAATCCATTTGGAACAAACTCTTAAGGTTGTTGTGGAATAGTCCTACTAAGCCCAAGATTAAGTGCTTTCTTTGGTGCCTTCTGTTGCATAGACTCCCTATTCCATGCTATGATGGATCTCCCAGCCTGTGTTAATGTTACAGGGAGCCTGAAACAGTGATGTACATTTTCTTTGATTGTTTTTTTGCGAAGGAGGCGTGGAAACTTTTTGGTGTTCATGTCAATTTCAATGTCTTTAGTTGGGAGTGTGTAACTGGTTATGTGCCATTTCTACCAAAACATGTCAATCTCTTTTGGTCTGTACCCACTGCTTATAATCAGATCTATGTAATATTTTAATTCTACCACTTGTCGGGTTTTGATCAGACTTTCTCTGTGATGTATCTTCTCTATCTTTAATATAAAAAAAATATTCTTTTTAAATCAATATTCCAATCAATGACCTCGTTAATGGAACTTATAGTGGGAATTGAATTGCAAATTTAGGTCTTCCCCTTAAATGATGGAAACGATAAGTGCCTTGGAAAGCATATTCCTTCTTAAAATGGGTAACACTTTTACTCAAGTCAAACAATTTACATTAAACCATAGTTAGAAACAAGAACTACATACTTTAGGCCTTGATCTTGTACCTAAACGGATATGTGGGCAGTCTAGGGACGAAGTTGTCCCTTGTAATCAGGTATTCAGGGATGGGGATTAAGATTTGGTTAAGGGTGAGTTGTTGTTTTTCGAAGCTCCTTGGTCTTTGAATCAAAGTGTATAGATGATATAAATGAAAGGTTAAAATTAATTCAATGCATACTCGGAAGGAATCCCATATGGATTCGCTTGACTTCCTGAGGCTTTAGGCTGAATTCTGAGGAAGCTTGTTTATATAATTATTTTTATATACTCCTAAGGACGACGACCTCAGTGCACTCCTAGTAGGGGGTGTAGTCTTTAGAGAGTGACTTAGGACCCAGATGGTCCCGATGAGTCTAAAGTCTCTGGCCAGAGCATTTTCTATTCTTATGAATAGAAGCCTACTTCATTTGGGTAGATGCCTATCTTGGATTGGATAGATGAAACCTCATGTCGCATATGAACAAATGCCTAACCCGTATGGTTAGATGCCTAGTCATGTATGGATACATGCCTAACCTATATGGTTAGATGCCTAACTCGTATGGTTAGATGCCTATCCCATTTGGATAGATGTACCTGAGTATGCGATTGAATCAAACACAATTAAGAATAAGTGAATAAAAAAATCAATATTTATTTATAAAATAAAATAAAATAAAAATCAGTTGAAAATTTTGGGTTAAGTTAAGTGGGTTATTACATGGTTGTTGAATACTTTGGAGGATAAATCAATACTTGAACACTTTGTTTGTCTGCAATTTTAACTGCTTTTCTGTACTTTTTGTATGTTGTAAGATTTCATACAAGTAGATAGGATTGTGAAACTCAATATAAATGAAAGGGCTCTGAGTCCACTTCATTTTGAATCAATTTTGGTTTAATTTCATAAAGAAATAAGCATGTTCTAACTATTTCTTTGTAGATTTCATGTAAACCCTAGGTGACAAGGGTTTGTACACAAAATGTGAATAAGACTCCATTCCATCATACAAATTGGCCAAAATCAGTGGAATGGAAGATTTTGGTTTTGTTTTAATGTTTTTGTCAAAAAAATTAGCAAAGGATGGAGTTAGGAGGGGTTTCCTCAAACCCTAAGCCTAACATCTCTGTGTTAGGCTAGTTAGGAAGGTAATTTGTGAGGACAACAAAATAGAGAGAAGTTTTAGTGTAAGTAATGGTTGATTGTGAGCATATGTGATGTTCCAAGACCCTACAAACTGGTGAGAGGAGTTAGAAAACTGATTTGTTGATCCTTTCTTTGTAAAACTCGCCTAATTAGGCCTTGTTGCAACAAGAAATCTCATTTTTGGGTGACATGTTCCAAAAGACCAAATAGCCATTTGGAGATATAATTTAAAACTCCTTAATGGGTGTCTGAATCTGGTCTTTATTTATGAAGGAAAGGTCTATGCAAAAATTTATTTCTGACAGTTTTCATTGGAAGGGCTATTAGGCCTTTAGGAGCAAGATAGTGAATAGGCCTTAGATGGTGTCAAAAAACCACTTGGGTGGCAAAATTGGGTTGAATACATCAGATTCACATGAGATAGACCTTTGGCAAGGCTGTGGAGCATTTGGAGGTCCATTTGTTACATGGTGCCCTTGGGAGGCCTAGTTGTACATACACTGTTGTTGCATGGGTGAGTTGGGAGGAAGATCTCCCTTGATAAGTAAGTGGTTCCTTTGTAAAGTGGTGATTATGATTACTTTGATTCATACTTATCCTCTGATGCATCATTGAATCAAACCTTACCCACTTATCATGGAATGTTACAAGATGTTTTAAATAACTTAGATGTTGCACCTACAAAGACACCTATTAGTATAACTTATTTGATTGATTCTATGAAAGAACCTAAAGCTCAAATTGTGTCCTCTCAAGATGATTTGCCTCCTAGGGAGATTCAAAATTAATATGGTCCTCTGATGATAGTTGTCCTTATTAATGGTAATGATATAAGATGAACCCTAGTGGACAATGTATCTAGCCTTAATGTGTGTAGCATTGATTTATTGCATAAGATTAATGTGGACACTTATCTTATTCAACTTGAATCTATTTCCATTTTTGGTTTTTACAATGTTGCTATAGAATCCTTAGGTACTATAACTTTTCCTATCAAGGTAGGACTTGTTATTTTACCTACACCTATCCAAGTCATACCCAATAGTCTTACTTACAATCTTCGCTTAGGACGACCTTGGATTCATAATATGCAAGCCATCCCTTCTACTCTTCATCATGAAGTAAAATTCATTTATGACAAAAAGATGTATACTTTATTACGAGCTTGTTTGCAAACTTCCTTTGATTCTAAATATTCTACACATTCTTCTAATTCTTATACTACTCAAGATGAAACACCATCTCCTCCTAAAGATAATTCCTCATCTGAAGAGGTACTCTTAGAAGATGATTCGGGGTCCTTAGATTTTACACCTACCTTTTCAGGAGAATATAAGGCCCCCCTATTAAAGACTAAGACTAAAAAGGATGATGATATGGTGGAGCCTAAGAAATAATAAACTTTTCCTAAACAACTTAGTAATAATTTTGTGGTTTCTTCTAATTCAAAAAATTCTTTGAAATCTTCTTCTAGTTCATTTAATTATGACATCGAGACCTATGAGGCCCTAGCATCTATTTTTGATAAGGCATCCCTTTATGGTCCGAGTTTCTACATTTAACTAAAAGTGGATATAATGGTAACGATCGTGGTGCAAGTGAACAAGGGATTATAGTTCCTTTAGAAAATAAAATATGTGAAACCTCATTTGAACTTGAATAGAATCCTTCAAAGCTCACTAAAGCATCTAAGAAACCATCTCTCAATGTGAATGTGATATTTTGAAGTGATGAATGTGATATGTTAAATTAATCCCTTAATCATCATCTACATCTCTCAACACCCATCCTACTCATAAGGAAACTGTGATGATTGACAAACCTCTTTATGAAGCTTTCCAATAGGTTAATAGGACTGACAAACCTATTTATGACACTTTACCTTATATTCATTCCAATACCCTCCCTTATAAAAATTAGGCCCTAATGATTTATACTTTTCCTCTCCTAAGGTTTCTTTTATGCAGGAGAAAGTTTGTGTGTAAGAGGAACATGCCTTAGAGGCCTATTCTTCTCCTATAGACTTTTTTTTATCAAGACATTCCAATGCTTATCATCTTATGTATGGATTTACTTTTATTAATTTTATATCATTAACATGTCATATTGAACTTCCTTGTCCACTCTACCATGCAATTTAATAACATTAGTGGCTTTATGTTGCTTCTCAGTATGTGACATTTATAGCTTACCTATCAAGGGCTCATTGTCATTCATGGTGGTACAATTTCATGTGCAAGCATACTTTGGTAGTGACATAATAGCCTATTTTGTATCTTCTCTTGTCCCTATGTTGGTGGGCAAGAACAATTTCCAAACATATCTCCTTCTTAAGATTAACTTTCCCTTTATGAAGTTGTGTTTTCTATAAGGATCTCTTATTGATTGCGGAGGTGTATATCCTTGCTGAGGATCCCCTCCCTCTTATTGGAACAAGAATCACTAATGAGGATCTTATTATTGCCTTATAAGTACATATCCTTAATTGGACCTCTTCCTTAGTATTGAAAGTCTATAATTGTTCATTGAATCCTTCTCTTTATTAAGGACCCACTTTCCATATATTGAGTGGTATCTTTTATAATGAACCCTTCTATATTGTGGACATGCATATCCCTATTGTGGATCTCATCCCTCTTTTAAGGAAATTAATCCCTGATAAGAATATTTTTCTTTATTTTAGAAGAGTGTTTCTTTTATAAACAATCTCTCTTTTGTGTCCTTGTCTCCATGCTTGAGGGGCAAAAATAAT
Source organism: Cryptomeria japonica (assembly GCF_030272615.1). Taxonomy (NCBI): domain Eukaryota; kingdom Viridiplantae; phylum Streptophyta; class Pinopsida; order Cupressales; family Cupressaceae; genus Cryptomeria; species Cryptomeria japonica. The sequence continues at coordinate 457,160,374 of NC_081410.1, read as the reverse complement.
ATTCCAATTCTCTTTCTTTCTCCAAAGATTGCCATTTGCTTTGTTGAGTTGCATCTTTCATTATTTGATATAATGTTTTGCATAAAATTATCCTACATTTGAGTACATATGTGTTCCTTGTTTAGGACCTATTCTTTGTTTGAAAGGGTACATCTCTTATGGGTAGTTTCTCCATAGTGAATGTGTGCAATCCTTCACTAAGAATCCACTTTTTCCTAAACATTGGAGAATATGCATATTCTTATTTACCTTCTCCTTTTCAAAAATTTTCTTTTATCATAGACCCCCTTTATTTTTCTAGGTAGATTTATTTTCTTAAATATCTCGTCCTCCTTATATCCCTCAAAAGGAACCCTTTACACTCATTGCAAGATATCTCTTTTACAACTATCTTTTCCTTGCTTCGAAGAGTCATGCCTCTTTAGCTTGGATTTATGTACATTGTTTTCTAAAGGATATATCCTTGGTGATGAAGGTGTGTATCATTATTTCTATCTTCCTAAAGACCTAAACATAGGGCTAAGTTGATATCTTAAGGGGGGCATACATCATGGCCTCTTGTACCATATATTCAGTTCAAATTGTGGATTGCATTGCATAATGCCTTGCTTGATTGTCCTTTTGCATGTCTTATATGGGGTGTACATTCTGTTGGCATGTTTGGCATAACTGATGAAGATGAGATGATGGTGGATGACTGTACTGGTAGAGGAAAGATGATCAACTATTTGTGTTGTCATTGATGGCAACCAAGGTCAACTGACGTTTAATGATGTTTACAGTTGGTTTTCGATGATTGACTTATTGGCTAAGTGATTTGGTCTACCAGAGTAAGAGTTTGACAGTTTGACAGAGTTTACCGACAAGACTGCGAATTAGGACCTTAACCGGTAAAGTAGATAAGTTTTGATGGAATCAGGTGATTGGTGATGTTTGGTGACTTGTGGTTTGAAACATAATCTTTTATGATGGATTTTAGTATGTAACCGAAACCACATTCTATGATGGTTACTAGAAGGCATGTTTTGATTTTCTGATGAAGTTTTGCTAGGTTCTAAGAAAGGTTTAAGGACCGGTAAAAAATTCTTTTAACCGTTAATGATTTTTGGTTTGGCGATGATCTACATAAAGTTCACGTGTTGATGATAACATAACACAAACCGTGTGATGAGTTTGAAAGATGTTTTGGTGCATTTGGAGAACGAATTTCTTGGGAATGTAAAAAGCGCTAAGCGGAATGTGCTAAGGGTTTGAATTTGTATCTGATCGACTTGCTATGACAATTTATGATCATTAAATGACCGATATTGATTTTTAATTGATTGTAATGATCCCTATGATCTATAATGAGTTGTAAAGATCTGTGATGATCTATGGAGTAAGTCTTAGGATTTTGATGCCGACCTAGTTCTAAAAGTTATTTATGTCAGTAAGGTTGATGTTTTGGAGTGTTGGTGATTTTGAGAAGTGTGAGAAGTCGAACCAGTGTGTGTGAGAAGATCTGCTAGTGAGATGCAAACTTAGAACTTAATTGGATCTGATCGAGCAAGTAGTTGAGTGCTATACATAGATCATTCACTGTTGTTCTCTAGCAATTACAACTGCTAAAATATGTTAATCAGGTAGGTCCTAACAGGCCTCATATTGTAAAATCCCCTAATAGGGTGACTCAATATCTGAGTTCTAAATCCTCTTGCAAGGTTGATCCTAACAAATCAAAGCTTCTAAGAGGGCTGAGGTAAATCCCTTAACCAGGTGACTCCTAATAGGGTCTGCTCCTAACATGGCATCATTGTAAGATTCTAATTGGGCTTGGCTCCTAATAGGGCACATTCCGAAAGAGTGCAAAATATTTGTGGGTACCAATTCCCACCGTGGATTTTCCCTATTTGGGTTTTCATGTGAAAAATATGGTGTTCATGTGTGGTATGCTTTTATTGTGTTGTTCATGTTTTATTTCTGATAACCGGTTAAAACAATTTATGTTTGTTTATCAGAGATCTTAAAGTGGATACCAAAATTGATTATTATATGATTGATGAAGCATTCAAACCAATTAATAAGTTGGTAATAGTGTTTGTTGATCTGATATTGAACTAATGGATAATCTAATTAATAAGTTTGCATTAGAGGAAATGATTATCTAGATCTGATAAGGAAATCTGTTATGAAGAATTGGTTAAGTGTTGAATGTTTTTAGATTCGAGATTAGTCTGTTTTGGTGTTGAAAGTTTCAGTTTTTGTTATATTGATTCACCCCCCTCTCAGTATTAACCGGATCCTCTATGATTATCAACATTCTTGAAACTGGACCTAACTCTTATATGAGATGCCTCATTCCTGAAACCAGACACAATCCTTTTGTATGTTTTATGCGAGATGTGCTTTCTCGAAACTAGACCTAACTCTTATACAAGATGCTTCATTCTCAAAACTAGTCATGTAATTTTTCAATTGCATGTCTTATATAGATTGTTGCATGCTCAAAACCAGACCAAAGTCTTAAATAAGATGCTTAACTCTCGAAACCAAATGATATTTTAACAAGATGACTGGAACTAGCATAACACAACTTGCTGATAACTCAACGATGAACCAATAGTACCAATCCAGTACTGAGAGGGGGGGGTGAATCAGTACACACAAAAATACAGTCCAAAACTGGTTTGACAACAAATACTTCAAATGACTGGCAAGCAATGATACTAGCTGAAACAGAGTGCAACCGGTAAGACCCAGAACAACTAAAACAATTATAAACCGGTCACTCACTAAGCTTTCCTCTTAGCTCAATACTACAATGCCATTACACCCTCATGCGTGAACAAGTAAACTATCATCTGATCTTCACAACAGTTGGTTCAGTATGTTTTATAGACAGACATAAAACACAGAACCATCATATGCTCAATAGGTAATAACAAAGCATCACAAGACAAAAGCATCACACATGACACACATATTTTTCACATGGAAACTCGACTAGGAAAAACCACGATGGGGATGAATACCCACAATCTTCTTTTGAACTCTTTAGAAGTCCGCTTTGTTAGGAGCCTTGTTTGGTTAAAGACATTACAATAGGTTCTGTTAGGAACCGATCCTGTTAGGATCACCCGGTTAAGGGATGGCTACAATACCCGGTTAAGGGTTAAACCCGGTTAGGGTTACCTTGTTAGAGGATTTCAAGAACTCAATAGCTAAAGGATATCCAGAGCTCTATAGCTTCCCATAACTCATTAACTTCAAGTTACCTGGTTAAGGGATTTGAATCAAGCCCGTTAAAGCTACCCTGTTAAGGGATTTGTATCAAGCCAGTTAAGGCTACCCTGTTAAGAGATTTGTATCAAGCCAGTTAAGGCTACCCTGTTAAAGGATTTCACAACTATTAAAGTGGTTAGAGATCAATAGGAATTACAATGATCTGGTAACAGCACTCAATGCTAATGCAGATTTGTTTTGGCTCCTCTTCACCTTCTGCACATTCACTTTGCAGGTATCTCTTCTCTCCTTTGGTCTGGAAAGAATCACGTATCACTTCCCTTGGATACACTCACAACTTTTTGCCAACAACCTTAGAAAGAAACACAACATCGACCTTATAGGAAACAGACAGGTTGATAACAAAAACCTTAAACCCTAAACCTGTTAGGTTAAGCAATTCAAGCAGTTCAATCCTGACCGTTGAATCATATTGTATTAAATGCAACAATCTTGAATCGATCTCAAGACATTCTCCATCGTCCATTATCCACCAATTTCATGGCGGCTGATAACCCATCACACGTTATCACCGTTTGACAAACTTCGCACATTCCCGAGGTAGATAGGAATAGTCTTCTTCATGCAAGATCCTTCACGCGCACAGAGCTTACGTGGAAACATGACCTATTCTTTGTTATACTGTTAACTCATCACACAAAGATCACCGATTGAGTCACACAGGCTTGAGGTACTCCAACCAGAAATCCTGAAGTGGAAACTACCTACCAACTGGTAGTCACACAGTGCTTCCATGTGCCAGTTCATCTTGAACAAGTATACCACTTCACTTTGGCATATATACAGGTTCATACATATGTCGGTTCTCTCTTCTCACATATCACATATGCCGGTTCAATTCATATCACATATTGACATCAATGACAACATACAATATCATTATGTCCTTATACCAGTTCACATAATGCCAACAATCTCCCCCTTTGGCATTGATGGAAATATACAAAGATATCTCTCCGCCTCACATCTTCTCCTGCAGATATCTTTTCCACTTCACTCCTTCTCCCCCTTTGACAACAATGCCAAAGTGGAGGTACAAGCAACCCTGTTCCATTATGTTGCTCCCCCAGAGGAGTAGCATCCTTCAACACATCAATCAACAAAAAATTGACTATACAATACCTGACTGATGTGGAACAGATACTTTTAGTTCACCACCTGAAGGGGCAGTACCCCCAATTCACCTCTTAAATCCACAAATGTAGTCTTTGGAAGAGGATTGGTGAATATGTCTGCTAACTGCTCCTTACTAGAAACATGTTCCAGTGCAATCTCTTTATTCTGAACCTTTTCCCTCAAGAAATGATACTTAAGCTCAAAATGCTTAGTTCTAGAATGTAAAACCGGATTCTTTGAAATATTGATAGCACTTGTGTTATCATAGAATATACTTATCGGTTCAGATATAGGGATTTTGAAGCCTTCCAGTACATGCTTCATCCAAATTGTTTGAGTGCAATTCATGAAAGCTACAACATACTCCGCTTCCGCTGTAGACTGAGAGATACAACTCTGCTTTCTACTCATCCATGAGACCAGTCTACCACCAAGAAAGAATGCACCATCGGTTGTGCTTTTCTGGTCATCCACATTACCTGCCCAATCAGCATCTGTGAACACTTTCAGATTGAAATCATTGCTGTATGGGTACCACAATCCATAGTCAACTGTTCCCTTCAGATACCTAAGAATCCGCTTGACTGCAATCAAGTGGGATTCTCTTGGACTTTTCTGGAACGTTGCACTAATGCCAACTGCATGTGCAATATCCGGTCTGCTATGCACTACATAATGCAACTTACCAATCATTGAACGGTATTCCTTCTCATCAACCAGTGCGAAATCATCCTCTTTTGTCAATTTGCAACCGGTCACCATCGATGTACCAATCGGTTTGCTATCTTCCATGCCAAAAGTCTTCAACACCTCTTTGACATATTTGGACTGAGTGATAAAGATTCCATCTTTCATCTGCTGGATCTGCAGTCCAATGAAGAACTTAATCTCCCCTATGAGTGACATCTCAAACTCTTTCTTCATCTCATCAGCAAACTCATGACTCATCTTGTCATCTCCACCAAAGATAATGTCATCAACAAAAACCTCACAGATCAGGATCTGATCTCCTTCAAACTTCAAGTAGATATTTCTATCTTCACTTGTTCTCTCAAATCCAATCTTCACAAGATGGGAATGTAGGCACTCATACCATGCCCTAGGTGCTTGCTTTAGACCATATAAGGCTTTATGTAGCCTGCACACCATATCATTGTCTTTAGATAGGGAAAACCCATTTGGCTGCTCTATATATACCTCCTCTTCAAGTACAACATTTAGGAATGCAGATTTTACATCCATTTGATATACTTTGAACCTTTTAAAAGCTGCATATGCAAGAAGCATACAGACTCCTTCCAATCTGGCTATAGGAGCAAAGGTTTCTCCATAGTCTTCTCCTTCTTCTTGAGCATATTCTTTGCACACCAATCTGGCTTTATTCCTAATCACTGTGCCATCCTCAGTCAGCTTGTTTCTGAACACCCATTTGGTACCAATGACATTTTTATGCTCCGGTCTGGGTACCAAGGACCATGTACCATTTTTCTCTATCTGATCAAGTTCCTCTTCCATTGCCTTGATCCAATCTTCATCTTTATGAGCCTCTTTGAATGAGTTTTCTCTGATCTTTCTCCTTGTAAGGATTCCTGCATCCTTATCTCCTACGATCTGCTTAGGATCATGATTCAACTTGACATACTGAGGAATGGTCTTGACTAGTTCTTCTTGCTTTTCCTCTTCATCCTCATCTTCATCAGTATCAGCATTCACTGATTCAGGAACTCTGTTACTGGTACTTGGTTGACTGACAACCAGTTCCCAGAAGGTTGCAACTGGTTCATTCACAACTTGCTCACTGCCGGTTTCCTCAATTTTCTCAAAGGATTCATCTATTCTTACATTGATACTTTCCATAATTCTCTGAGTCCTATTGTTGTAACACTTGAAAGCTTTACTCTTGGTGGAATATCCTAGAAATATTCCCTCATCACATTTAGCTTCAAATTTACCCTGATGTTCACTCCTCTTAATGTAACATTTGCTACCAAATACCCTAAAGTAGCTGACCACAGGTGTCTTACCGGTCCAATACTCATAATGAGTTTTGTCCTTACCTTTGTTGATGAGTACCTGGTTCATAGTGTAGACTGCAGTGCTCACCGCTTCTCTCCAAAAGGTGTGAGCTACCTTTCCTTGAATCAACATGGTTCTAGCTGCTTCAACCACAGTCCAGTTATTCCTCTCTGCTAAGCCATTCTGCTGTGGAGTCCGGGGGAAGACAGTTGCCTTTTGATGCCAAATTCTTCACAATACTTGTTGAATTCACTAGAAGTGAATTCCCCTCCTTGATCAGTTCTAAGACACTTGATTCTTTTACTGCTTTCCTTCTCCACTAATGCTATGAAAGCCTTGAATTTTGCAAAGGCTTCAGCCTTGTCTTTCAAAAATATGACCCACATCATTCTTGAGCAGTCATCAGTGAGAATCATGAAGTACCTATCACCTTGCACACTTCTAGTTTTCGTAGGACCACACAAATCAGTATGCACAAGATCAAGCAAGTTGTCAGCAGTGAAAGATTTGCCTTTAAAGGTTGTGAAAGACATTTTCCCCAATTGACACTCTCTGCACAAGGTATTATCCGGTTTGCTTAGCATCGACAACCCTCTAACTGCCTTGATCTTACTAGCCTTCACAATGTTATCAAAGTTTACATGACAGAGTCTCCTATGCCATATCCAGCTATCATCAAGTTTAGCCATAAGACATGTACTTATATTTGCATTCAGATGAAATAGGTTACCTTTGGTCTGCATGTCGATTGCCACCAATTTACCATCTTTTCCTTTGATTCTGCAAACTCCATTCTTGAATTCCAGAGTGAGGCCACTATCATTTAGCTGGGCAACACTCAGAAGGTTGTGTCTGAGACCATCAACCCAATACACATTGTCAGCACTGCTCTTTCCATTCATAGAGATGGACCCTCTACCTTTGACCATGCATGGTGCATCATTGCCAAAGTGAACCACACCACCATCATACTCCTCCAAGGATAAAAACTTGCTTCGGTCACCTGTCATATGGTGAGAACAACCACTGTCAATGATCCACTCATTGGAATTATCAAATCGGGAGACAAGAGCCTTCTTGTCTGCCACATCTTCCTTTACAACAACAAACACAATGTCTTCATTCTCTTCATCTTCTAATTCCTCATCTGTGACACCTTCATCAACTGCCACAAAACAGTTTCTCTGATTTCCTCCTTTGAATTTCCTGAACCTTTCTGGTTTGTCCTTGTTATTGCCATTAGGATAGTTTATAGCAATATGTCCTATCTGGTTACAAGAAAAGCATTTCAAAGGTAGCTTACCTTTGTATTAACCGGTTCCTTTAGGAAGCTTCCTGGCAAGGAGAGCTTCAAATGCCATTAGAATCTCCTCATCATTCATTTCTCTGCTCTGAATAGGTTCCCCACTAGTGCTAGCTTCTTTTCCTTTTCTGGATGGTATAGCAGAGGCTTTGAATGCTAATTCAGTCTTTTGAACACTGCTGTCAAAACTATTTAGCTCATAGGCTGTTAACTTGGCTATGATGGAGTCCAAGGATACTTTAGACTTGTCTATTGATCTCATCTCCTGAATAGCAGCAACCCTTATTGTATAGACCGACAACAGGGATCTTAGGATTTTGCTTACCACAGTGGAATCTTCTATTTTACCACCTACACTCTTGATTTCTCCAACAACTGTTTTGATTCTTATTCCATACTGCTGAATGGTCTCACCTTCAACCATCTGCATATCTTCAAACTTCCCTCTCAGGCTTTCTTCCTTAGCCTATTTTACATGTTCATCACCACCATAGATATTTTCAAGAGCATCCCATACCTCTTTGGGATTTACCTTGTCCTGAACATTAATAAACTCAATGTCGAATAGACTACTGATGAGGGCTTCCATTACTTGCCCATTTTCTTGTATCTCTCTTTTGGTCATCGGTGAGAGTACTGGTAGGGACAACATAGACATTCTCAACATAACTCCAGTGTTGAGCACCCATGCTTCTGATGAATATCTTCATCCTATCTTTCCATATACCAAAATTTTCCTTGTTAAACTTTGGACCTTCCCTCTTCATCATTTGACTGGGATCTTTACCTCAAGCGGTTAAGCTTACAACACAGAGGACCTAGAGGCTCTGATACCAATTGATAACTCAATGATGAACCAATAGTACCAATCCGATACTGAGAGGGGGGGGGGGGGTGAATTAGTACACACAAAAATACAGTCCAAAACCGGTTTGACAGTAAATACTTCAAATGACTGGCAAGCAATGAAACTAGCTGAAACAGAGTGCAACCAATAAGACCCAGAACAACTAAAACAATTATAAACCGGTCACTCACTAAGCTTTCCTCTTAGCTCAATACTACAATGCCATTACACCCTCATGCATGAACAGGTAAACTATCATCTGATCTTCACAACAGTTGGTTTAGTATGTTTTATAGACAGGCATAAAACACAGAACCATCATATGCTCAACAGGTAATAACAAAGCATCACAAGACAAAAGCATCACACATGACACACATATTTTTCACATGGAAACCCGATTGGGAAAAACCACGGTGGGGATGAATACCCACAATCTGCTTTTGAACTCTTTAGAAGTCCGCTCTGTTAGGAGCCTTGCCCGGTTAAAGACATTACAATAGGTTCTGTTAGGAACCGATCCTGTTAGGGATCACCCGGTTAAGGAATGGCTACAATACCCGGTTAGGGTTACCTTGTTAGAGGATTTCAAGAACTCAATAGCTAAAGGATCTCCAGAGCTCTATAGCTTCCCATAACTCATTAACTTCGAGTTACCCGGTTAAGGGATTTGAATCAAGCCCATTAAAGCTACCCTGTTAAGGGATTTGTATCAAGCCAGTTAAGCCTACCCTATTAAGGGATTTGTATCAAGCCAGTTAAGGCTACCCTATTAAGGGATTTCACAACTATTGAAGTGGTTAGAGATCAACAGGAATTACAATGATTTGGTAACAACACTCAATGCTAATGCAGATCTGTTTTGGCTCCTCTTCACCTTCTGCACATTCACTTTGTAGGTATCTCTTCTCTCCTTTGGTCTGGCAAGAATCGCGTATCACTTCCCTTGGATACACTCACAACTTTTTGCCAACAACCTTAGAAAGAAACACAACATCAACCTTATAGGAAACAGACAGGTCGGTAGCAAAAACCCTAAACCCTAAACCTGTTAGGTTAAGCAATTCAAGCGTTTCAATCCTGACCGTTGAATCATACTGTATTAAATGCAACAATCTTGAATCGATCTCAAGACATTCTCCATCGTCCATTATCCACCAATTTCATGGCGGCTGATAACCCATCACACGTTATCACCATTTGACAAACTTCACACATTCCCGAGGTAGATAGGAATAGTCTTCTTCATGCAAGATCCTTCATGCGCACAGAGCTTACGTGGCAACATGATCTGTTCTTCGTTATACTATTAACTCATCACACAAAGATCACCGATTGAGTCACACAGGCTTGAGGTACTCCAACCGGAAATCCTGAAGTGGAAACTACCTACCAACTGGTAGTCACATAGTGCTTCCATGTGCCGGTTCATCTTGAACAAGTATACCACTTCACTTTGGCATATATACCAATTCACACATATGCCGGTTCTCTCTTCTCACATATCACATATGCCGGTTCACTTCATATCACATATTGACATCAATGACAACATAAAATATCATTATGTCCTTATACTAGTTCACATAATGCCAACACTTGCTAGACTATTTTGACTCTTGATTCCTACATAAATCACCCAGCATAACACAACTTACCAGCCTATGGAATCCATGTTCCTTCTTTCTCTCCCATGAACTCATAGCATAACATACTTTGCTAGTGTTGGATCATTGTTTATTGTGCTTTCAATTGGTGTACGTCATTGTTATTTCTGTAAGCACATTTGTGCTCTTGAAATAACATGTCAATAATGATATTAGCGATTGAGACATTTTTATTATTGAGGTCCCTTCAACTAGTTGACTTGGAACCTTGTGTTTTAGTACTAATGTTGTTTTCTTTTATTATACTTGAAGGTTACTTGCATGGATTGATAGGATCCTATGCTTGGGGGCTTGATAATCCCTTAGTATTATCCCATCCTTGGTTTGTCTTACTCTTAGATGCTCTACCTTGTCATTTCTACCATACCAAGAGTATGATCATAAGATCATACTTTGCTAAAGTAGGGGCTAAATATAGCATCATAAATTGTGCACCTTTATTAGTGTGTTCAATTTCACACTCTCCTATAACTTATTTTAGTATTTCCCTTTCCTCTATGCATTATAGGACCTTTATTATAATTAATTAATATTTAATTTAATATTAAAGGTCTTATTCCACTTTATTACATCATCACACTCTTACTTGGGCCCTTAATTATGGGTGTGCCTTTTATTTCTTCATTTTATCCTGATTTATATCCTTAATCCTACCCCAATTTTAACTTCCAAGACACATTCCACACATCTATACATTATGGTTTGAGCCATCAAGCTAGAATTAGGATGAACCCTGTTATCTTGCATTCCACAAAAGTCGAAAAAAATTGCCAGGACCAAGGTGACCTACCACCATAGTCTCGTACTTTTTTCCTCAATTTTTGGGAAGATAATTTGGGGGTCCTATCTAATTCAAATCCCACTTTGTGTAAAAATATATCAAATCTAAGTCGACCTAAAAGTGATTTCAATTATGAAATCCCTATATAAGGCATCTCTCACAATTCATTTTGAGCATTACATCTCATGCTAACTTTATCATCCAATTCAAGAGCAATTATTCTTCCTCAAAAGTAGATCTGATTCAAGGAGCAACACAATACATCAAGGCATCTTCAATTAAAGTTTTATCTATTATTTCATGATAGATTTTATGTGATTTATCATGTTATTGCATCAACACATGGATGACTTATCTTAAGAGCATTGCATCACCTATTGAAGGTATAATCATGTACATTCAAGCATTTCAATTCCTTGCTCTCAAAAGGAAAAAAATTCCAATTCAATTCAAGTTCAATTTCTATTTCAATTAGGGTTAATTCCAAACCCAAGGTTTAACCTAAGGAAAACCCCTATCCACAACCCCCTTTCTTTCCTCTTGTGTGCAACTACAAGTACCCGACAGATCTGGAAGATCTCAAATAACATCAAGGGCCCAATACACACGTGTTCCCTAAATTTGGACCTAATTTTTAAGGACCAAGGTGCTAGCGAACCCTTGTCCCAAGATCGAGACATTGAAGTGCCCTAGTCCTCCTAGTTTTGCACTATTTTTTAAGGGTGGATTCCAGGTTGTTTCAAGTCCTAGATTTTCTGACAATAAATCATTCTCTAAAGACTAAGGCATTCCGATGCATTGAAATTTATGAAAATGTATCACCTTCTTCTACGTCCACCGACGTTAAGACATCTTCCAACCCTCTTTATCTTGCCATCTTGGCCTCATTTTGGCTCTTTAGACAATCTTTCAAACTCTCTTGTGCTCATTAATATTTCATAGCTAGTTTTCTACATTTTGCCTATGGTCTTACATTCATTTGTTGCATTACCACTATTGTTGAAGCTTCATCGATTGGATAGGTTCATGCTTGTCTTCATCCTAGTGAGCTTCCGATTTTTTGTGTTAAAGGGTAGTTCTTTCTCTCTTGCCCTTTGCATTATTCATTTGATCATTTCTATTATAAAATATCATCTTGAAGTATTCCTTTTATTGTTTTTCCATTAACCTTTATTAGTCAATCTATCTTGGTTGTTTGCGGAGGTGGAAACACCAAAGTAGGGGTTTCACCATGGAAATCCCCTTACCACAACCCCCAAATTTTTGTTCTCGTTCATTTGTGTGTAGGTTTGATGAAAGAAGGTGTAGAGTTTGATGGAGACTTCATAGCTAGATCTCTTCTAAATCACTTTTTCCCTTCTTTGTCTCTTCGTTGGTTTATTTTAATTATTAATTAGCTTCCTATTTTTATTTTTATTGTATTTAGTGTTTAAAATTAGAGTTTTGGTTTTTGGGTGCCTTCTGGCATGATATTTAACACTTTGTCCATATAGGATGCTTGCACGCCACATTGTCATCCTCGACCCATGTGTATGTCTTGACCAAAGAGTGCACATATTTCACCAGGTGGTCCTAAAACCTACACTTTCATTTCCTATAGTTAAAATATTTTTATCCTTCAGTATCAAAGAGTTAGTATATTTTTAATAATCTTTGTGAGAAAACTTAAAGTTCAAAGAACCCCAAAGGTTTTCTTAGAGCAGAGAGAAGGTTATTGATTCCTCGAGGGGTTTGACCACTCTTCACAACGGTTCAATTTTCATACTCTACAATAATGGATATGTAACAATGTGACTTGAATTTCTCATAAATGGCTCCAATTTTTTCATATAATATTAATGAAATGACATTATGATCTATTACTTCATCTTTTTTTATAGTATCCGCATGTTTCAATTGATTAGGTTGTCAAAATTGATTAGTGTAAATTTACATATTTTGGTTGGGAGGAGAAAATGACAGCCACATTATTTGTCATTTTTATATAAAACCTATTATTACCAATCGATTCTTGCATTTCACAATTTAAACACATAAAACATTATGTAGCATAACCATTACCTCTATAGTACTCAAAAATATTGGAAATAAATTATTCAGGAGCACAAATTGAAATGTCAATTGATAGTAAATTAGTTATATGCATCTCTAGATATCCTTTTAAATTTTTAATGCATTTGAGGTTTTATAATATTTTTTTAAGCCACTTGTATATTATTGACATGATTTTCAATGGCCCTAATATCTTGCTCATGGGATATATTAGCTTTTGTAACTATAGCTCCTATTATGCACCTATAGAAGATTCTATAATATAATATCAAATGGGTCATGAATCCTTCCAAACGTTTGATGCAGTTGAGCATTTATAGCAATTATTTTAAAGCACTTGTTCATTATTAACATGATTTACAATGAACCTAGAATCTTGCTTGTAGGATACGCTAATTTTTAAAATTAGTAACACAATACTAGAATTTATTCTTACCTTTAGCAAAAGTGATTTTATATTAGGAAAATAAAATGAGGGCTCATCAATTTATTGAAGAGGGTTGAAGTCCAAAAATTGGGTGTGGGTAGTCTCTCTTAGCCTCTAGGCTTGGCTAGACTTAGGAGGGTGTTATTAGAGGTAACCCTAAGTATATTAAAAATTGAAGATAAACTTTGATAAACTTATTGTAGTATTGATGAGGAGGTTTGCACTTCACCAACACAAAATAAAATATACCGAGTATATCCTATTCTCTCTTGGAAGGTAATCTAATTTGCTATTGAATTGATAAAAAATATGGTAACCTCAAGGTTCTGGAAAGTAAGGTCTTGATTGCACTTGGATAACTCAGTCAATTGATGTGATATTATTGGTAATCACAAAGTGACTTACATGATTGTTCCTAGATCTTTCTTTATGTAGACAAGATGTTAGCTAATCTTAAGATGTAAATTATCACAAACATTATATTTCTCAATTGATGTTGATGTCTTCAAAAAATTCAAATCTCATTTCAAAAGAAACTTTAAAAGGATGAGTTTAGAGACATAATTAATTCTCTCTAATTCTAAATCCAATGAAAAGATTTAATTGCTAACATGTGAAATCCGCAAACCAAACTTTTATTCGCTAGGCTAACACAACTCAAACAAAGTTGATGCAACCTTTAATGGTGTTTCTTAATATTTTCAGATAACCAAACATTCACTAATATCGTATGATAATTCATATCAATGAATAGCCTGCTAATTGAACTCAAATTCGTAAAATGTTCAAACTATCCATGCACTGAAACTTACAATAAATGAATTCTAAATGGTGTGAACTTTAGATTTCACCAGATTTAACTTCAACACATTTTCCTGCTAAAATTATTTGAAAATAAAGTAAAAATTTGAGAAGAAATAAATCATGCTAATCACAAGCATGCTAGACACACCATAGGCGTTTAATGCAACCTTAAAAGAAAAACCCACACAATTCACAAACTCATTATATTAAGGTCTTCAAGAAAAAGTCATGCAATCATTATGCTCAATCACTCAACTGTGATGCACAATGAAACATACTCAACATATTGTAGGAGTTTCATGCAACTTTAAACAAATCCCATATAAATTGATTCCTACATCATTAAACCATTATTCATAAGCCACAAAATCATCATACATAAGAGTTAATGTCACTAAACCACAATGCATAAACATGCACACTACACACAATAATAGTGTGATACAACCTTCAAACAAAAATCATACAACTCAGTGAAATATGTCATTAGACCCTTTATTCAAAAATTATCATTATAATAAAAGTTGATGCACTTAAAACCCATACAACTTAATGAAATAGATGTGCCATTTGAACCTTACAAAAAATCCATATAATTGTCATGCACAACAATGAATGTTAATGGACCTTTTATGTAAACCCCATATAATCATCATGATAAAAACCAATGACACTGAACCATGATAATTAATAAGGATATTTTCCACACATATATGCCACATTCCATTAGAAACATCACATGAGAAGAACATTAGGTGCACAAGAAGTTTGATGGAACATGCATTCAAAACCAATGTAACTTAATGATATATATAATATTAAAACATTGAAATAAAACCCATACAACTTAATCATACATGTTGTTGTATCCAAGGTAAAATCTGAATAATCATCATGTTATAGAACCATTGTCACACAACCATGAAGCATGAACAATGACACTAGAAATACCATGGAGTTTGATGCAAACTTCAAGAACCCATACAAATAAGTGACATATATGTCAAGTTTGTATCCTTCAAAGAAAATCCACACAACTTAATGATATAGTCATTCATAGAGCCATCACACACGAGTTATTGTCACTCAGCCATGATGCAATAATAATGTTTTAAGATAATTTTGTTAAAAAATATTATATTTAATTTTAAAATATGCTAAATTAATTTGAGAAAAGGCAAGGCACTATGATGTATAATGTTTTTGTAGAGTTAGAATTGGTGTCACCCCACAACTCATGCAAATATAATTTGAATGGTTAATAGACAATGTGTAGGCTTATCATAGATTTATCATGGAATTGGAAATAGTGTAGTCATTTGAATCTATGAATATGTAAAATCATGAAATTGTGTAAAACTAAGACAAAGCATTTGATACAACCCCTCAAGTTGACTGCATACATTATTATGTAGTCAATTTGAGGAGAGGTCTATAAAAGTGTAAAAATCACATATAACAATGTATTATCCCTAAGATGTTAATTAAATGATAAAAGCATTAAAAGATATAATATTAAGCATAAAATATTTCTTCTTGAAGTGTAAATATGAGTGAGAGAAATGTGAAGTGGCCATATGCCAAATGTGGCCATGCAAAATACGATCATGTCTAGGATGACATAAATACAGTGTAAGATAATAACATGAAATTACCATAATAGAGATGCCATGAAAAGTGATATGAACATCAAGAATAAATGGCAAAGAACACAAGGTACAATGTAGTTCAATATTATAATTATAAGTTATATTGATGTATGTATGTTTTCCAAAAGAAGAGTATTAATTCATTGGATAGGAAGATAATGCCCATAGCCCCTATGTGGAGAATTCATAACATGATGGATATGTATGCAAAATACTATAAGAGTAAATGAATTACAAAGAATCATGAAAGTGAAATAATAGAAGCACAAGAAAAGGTTAAAGTCAAAGGCCAAAGAAAATAATGCAATAATATTAATTATAACTTGGAAGAGAACAACAATAGTAGCTAAGTAAAAAATGTCAAATAAAACAAAAAATAAGAGAGATCATGTTTTTTTGTCAAAATGTGAATGTGTCGAGGATATTGATTTGCTTTGTATATTGTCAAATCAAGTCAAGGAAAACACAAAGGAAATGAAAAAAGAAAAAAGAAAAAGAAGTGATGACATAAAATAATGGTTAATTGACTTGTGTCAACATACACAATTAAAGGTGGTTTTGTGTCATCTATACATTAACTATGAACACGAAAAAAAAAGAGAGTTGAAAAAGAGGGAGAAATTAAACATTATCAAAACACAAATAAATTAAGGTCATGCAACCAAGATCCAAGGCTCATATTAATTATACTTAATTCTCGATTCATATTATAAGTTCATCCTACAGCTAAAGATTTAATCTGGAATTATTTGCCATCTTATTTGTTTTAAAGCTCAAACATAAAGTTATTCAAATAATTATCCCTCGATTATAGTAAGTTCTAATTTAATAAGTTTTCCCCAAATTATCCTATACGTTCATCTCCATGACATAGAGTTTGTTAGGTTGATTATTTAAAAATTAATTCTCTTAGTTTGCATAAGCCACTCTTGATCACTAGACCACAACATTATGACATAGTTAATAGATGAACATGAAGTTACATTATTGTAGTCATAATTATAACATCCAAAAGTTATATCCTAATACAAAGCCATGTATGATTTTATTTGGCTAGCACACACGAATAAACAACACCTCTTAGGCATGATATTATATGATTGAGGTCACTTACTACTCTAATTAAGAATATGTCTAATGCTTCATAAGATATCATTTACAATAAGGTACCCTTCCATTATAACCCATTTCCAAGAATGTATCAAAGATGAAGACAATGTCATCAAGTTTATACCAGTCTTATGAGCATGATATGATGTACACATTAACAATTTCTACATTATACTTTATCAATATTCACAAGTTTGAGATTCCAAAACTTGACTTCAAGTTATGTAATGATGCGAAATTATTTTATCATTTTACATTTATACATTAGTAATAAGAAACCTAAAATAAAAATGAGTGATAACCTTGAATTACAACCGTAATCTGTCTCTATAATAAATCTCTAACTCACCATTGACATATGAATGTCTCATTAATTATGATGACTATGACTCACTTAGAAGTTATCTAACTAATCTTTGTTCATGATCTCAATAGAAGGATTTTAAATATTCTTCATACAATGAAGATCAACATGTGCCAACTTAATAATTTTATTCATTAAAGAAAGAAATATAATGATTATCTTAATATCATCTCAATGAAATTTCTTCAAAAGAGCCATGTTTCATCAATTAAAATGAAATGAACTTTCACCAATGACGATCACCAATATGACAAAAATAGTTATATAATTTCTATTTTGCTAATAATAATAGTTCAGAAAGACTTACACTATTAATCCAGGATCATATCATCTATATGCCACTATATAATTTCTATTTTGCTAATAATAATAGTTCAGAAAGTCTTTTCTTGGTTGCTCAGAAGCTGCTCAAATCGATTAATGAAATTCTGTATTGAATTACCTTTCAAATATCCACACACAATTCCCTGCCCACATTGAAACTTTCAAATCATGGCTCAAAATGAAACTATAATTTCTCTAATCTCTACCTCAAATTCTATGGATCTTCCTGATAATTCTGAGGTAAACAATATGCAGGTTTGCAAGTCATCATGATAAGAGTATGCAAAGAACACAACTATCTTCATTAATGTGTTTAGTGACACCGGTATGAGTTCCTTTTGAAAAAAAGATTTCTTGCCAGAAAGGACAGTGTTGATGCTTATTAAGAGATAAAATATTCACAAGCTGTTGTAAAACACAGAGCTAAGGGTGTGGTGAACATAGAGAGAGAAATAAGAATCACTTAAAGAGCGCATGAGAAATTTTTTGAGAATAATGGTGGCTATTGCAATCATAGAGAACTTAGTTTCATCTTTTGAAGAGCAGAAAGCTAATTTGAATTAGAGAAAGAAAGCTAGTTTCATTCACATCCAATGAATCATTTGATCGGAACTTAATTTGTTTCGAATGATTTAGGACACTGAATAGATTTTATTCCGTGTATGATGTTGTCAATATGATTTCTAAACTAATATATTTTTGACCCTGCATTAAAGGTAATGGAAAATCCATGAGCATAACATCAATCAAACACCAAATAAATGAATAATGGACACAAAAATGCAGTTCAACTGCATATCATCCATAGATCAGTCCTTTAATGGAAAATCCATGAGTATAACATCAGACAAACATCAAATGAATGAATAATGGACACAAAATTGCAGTTCAACTGTATATCATCAATAGATCAGTTGAGCTATTTGATTATTTGGTAAACAAGAGAAAAACATTTGAGCTACTTGGCTGGAGAGGAAAGAAAGAACAAGGATTAAGCAACGGAGTTTTCCAAACAAAACAGTAGTTCATGAGAAGGTTCTAATGCAAACTGAATAAAGCACTGGAAAATGCTATTAGTTATGGAGACCATTATAGATGCTGCAATTTTGCATTGAGAAAGTTTGGAAACATTGTGCACTAGATTGTGCGTTTAAATGTAGCAGAAGACAATAATCTTTGAAAACTATTGATTAGAATTTATGAATTATTTAATTGACTGTGAAATTTTTCTTCACATACCTGCTCTGCCCCATGAGCTGCTCAGTTATACTCACCCTAGTCCTAGCCTTTTAGCAATTATACAGGCACTAAATCTATTGTTCAAAATAACTGTAAATTGAATAGAAAGAATGATTAGTGGATTATCTTCAATGACCTAAACAGGTTTTAGTTTCTCTTATTGATTCTTATGGCAGGAGGATGCAACATCTATAGAAGAGAAATGAAGGAATAAATTTAGATTTCTTGGGAAACCACATCTTCAGATTTCTTTGGAAATCAAGTAGATAACAAAAAGAATTACCAAAACTGAACTAGATCACAGAAATAATTAGCAAAACTAACCTAGATCTCAAAAACAATCAGCAAAGCTCAACTAGATGAGAAACTAGCAAAAACCAACACCAACATTCTACTACTGATTTTGATCTTTGGTAGCGTCAAACTACTCTCAATAAATAATTGTGTGCAGAAGTATTGTACTGCTATGGCTTACACAAATTGTCAGATAGACAAACCCTTAAAAGAATTGGGGAATACAATATGCAGAGCCAAGTAACGCGGTCCCAATTTTTTGGAGATAGACTGGTGAAAATGAAAACGTGACTAGAAATTATCCAACCAATTTAAAAAATTTCCAAGACTTGTCAATTACCTGAGATTTTAAAGATTCTTACAAGGAATGATAATTAAAAGAATGATCTCTCCTCTGAATTGGAAATGTTAATCTCCAATTAAAATTCATATGATCATCTGCTTTAAAACAATTTTAAAAACTGACATCAGCACCTACTAATTTTTTTCATTGGAATGATAATTAAAAGAATGATCTCTCCTCTAAATTGGAAATGTTAATCTCCAATTAAAATTCATACGACCATCTGCTTTAAAACAATTTTAAAAACTGACATCAGCACCTACTAATTTTTTTCAAAAGAAGTCTGCATAAAACCCCAACATTATTATCTATCCAATCTGATAATGAACAGTTAGTTTATCTGAAAAACTTCTGAGCAATCATCTTTCACAAGCATTTTTTATCTTTGGCATTCATAAACTTTCAAATTAGTTCTTACGCCATTCATAAGAATCTGCACCATTACCAATAGACTCATGAATCAACCACTCACTGTAAAGCTAACCCTATTACACTTTCCCTATCATGATCTGAGCATACTTTACAATCATGAACTACATACAATCCACTACAATAAGTGGTTCGAATAAAAGCTCTGATGAGAGATTTATATATACTATCCCGTAAATGACACTTTAGACGCTATTTACCCCAAAAAAACACTCATGCAGAATCCCTGAACTTAGATACCATTAGCATTATAACATAATGGTTGATAAATACTGCACTGGCTTTGAAATAAATAGCCTGAAGAGAGAGACAAAGGGCCAGAAGGTGGTGTGAAAACACACCGTTAAGATGGGGATAAAGATTAAAAAGGGGCCAGTTAAATCAGTCTTTTTCGCCTCGGACGCGGCGGGCAAGCTGAATATCTTTGGGCATGATAGTGACCCTCTTGGCATGGATGGGTAAGCGCTCCAGATTTTGAATTGGGGAAATAGGGTAATTTGCTGCTCACATTCCGGCAATCTCACATCCCTCCGCGGCTCCCTTCCTCCTGACCTCTCCAATTGCAAGAATCTCCGGACTCTTTATTTGCAGGGCAGTCAATTTTCTGGCTCTCTTCCCTGGGATTTTTCCGTTTGGCGTGGCCTCAGTCGCCTCAATCTTGCTTCCAATAACTTATCCAGGCCCCTCCCCGATTCCCTGAAAACCCTCAATCGTCAGGGTTCCCTTCTTCTACACAACAATTCATTCACCGGTGCCTTTCCGCCTCTCGATCTTCCCAAACTTGTGTATTTCAATGTTTCCTACAATAATCTTTCCGGCCCAGTCCCTGATTCGCTCAGAAAATTCTACCCTGATTCATTTCTTGGAAACCAAATTTCTTGCGGTTCGTGCACTAAGAAATCCCACCTTCAAAAGAACTGAATTTGGAGAATGTCATTTTCTTACGTGCGCTTCCCCATTTACAGAACTGTCACATGACTTCTTCACTGCCTCTGAAACACAAAAGAAATCTCGAGAAACAGAAATGAAGACACGAGACTATATAATCATCACCATTTATCATATTTATAAAGCATAGAGGACAATAATATGGCAGTTTTGAGTCTAGAAATGAAGATGCGAGACTATTACTAAGTAGGCCCTAATGAAGACATGAGTCTATATAATCATCACCATTTATGCAATGGGTTTGTCGATATGGTTAAATATGTTAGTTGTATTTTAAACAAACTTTATAATGTTGTAAGGAATTTCAAGATATTATAGTTTTTCTTAGATTAGATGAATTGTCAGAGGACAATCGTGGTAAGAGGAAGAAAAGTTGAATGGTTTTTGTCACAACTCTGTTTTGTAGCGGTCAAAAGATTTGGAGTTCTTTGTCGATTTTGTTTTTTTGAATGTGTTGTGTTTACAAAACGACAATTTGAACAAATCCAAACAACTTGTAGAGTTAAAATAATCCAACAACATTATTATATTATTTTTTTTAATAATCATGCGATCACATGTGACACCAAATGCAAATATGTAAGGATTAAAATGTCGAAGGGCCAATAGTTTTGGAGCCCTCTGTTGATAGTTGTTGTAGTCTTGCTTCTTCTTTCTTCCTAATGATTGTATATGGACTGTTTTGCATTTTAGAATATCTCTCAAAGGTGAATGTTGGTTCAATACAAAGACTGTCTAATGATTTAACCCTGGATATGGCTATGAATGTCAAGCCTTCCCTTTCAATTGCTCCAATATCAATCATTGCCTTCTGGAGTGTTAAACCTTGGGATTTGTGGATTGTAATAGCCCATGCCATCGTAAGCGGGATTTGCCTTATGTTACCTAGTGATATTGGTGTTATGGGTACGACTTTTGGATCAGTTGGATTCCATGGTAGCCCAGTGTAGTTATTAACTCTTGTTATAACATATGTTGGAATATCTGGTGGCTTGGAGCCATATTGATACACAATGTCGACTACTTCACCAAGAGATCCATTTACAAGGCCTGCATTGGTCCATATGTTTGTTGTTAGCATAATTCGCTGGCCTTTGCATAGCAAGGCTTGTTTTTCGAGTTTTTCATCTTCACATTTAGCTGATGGTTTTCTTCAAACGTTTGTCACGTTGTTGATTGCAATGGGACGATTCAAATTTCTTAACATCTTTTTGTTATGGGACATTACCAAGTCATTTGTAGAAAACATGTGTATTTATTTGTTAAATTGTTCATCATTCCTTGCAGGTTTGTACTCCTTTATGCCAATGTTATCACGTGATAATGTGGAGCTACGTTGCTCTTTCCAAGGAGCTTTGTATCGACACTCTATCCTTTTCCCTTTTTTGCATAAGCATGCCCCCTCTTTGTATTTTGTGTTTCATTGGACTCGATTAATTATGTTCTCGTAGTCATCTGAGGTGTTCACGACCAATATTTCAGATGTATTCAGTAGGCATTGATCATCACGAAGAGAGCGATGTATTGTATTATTTCTGATTGATGCATCTTGTGGGTTCCAAGCGGTGACATGCAAGTCAAAGAATGTTCTTGCTTTTTCAACCTCTACATTATTTTCCCAATCAAGATTGTCCATGTCTAGTGCATCATGGAGCCAAATAAATCTATGTATGTGGCTCGTTCCTCGATGTTGCCATTCATATATATACTAGTAGTCTTTTGCATTTAGGAGTTTCTCAATGACTCCTTCACGAAAGAGTAAATCGTTGATGTAAGTATAATGATGTTGTATGTGGGTGATTGATCACATTTTATAGATGGTGCTTGTTTGATTGCATTGTTAAAGTCATGTCATTTGTGAGCAATTGTTGCAACTCTAGCCACTTTGTGTTTGTTGCACTTAGTGTGAAGAATAATGTGGGTGATCCTACCTGGCTAATCGTGTTGGGTAATTCTGAGGGACACTTGGTCCAATACGGTCTCGCCCCTCTCATTGATGAGACCAAATGCATGACCTCCTCAGCCAGTTGTGTGTCTGGGAGAGTTTTGAGGTGTGCACACAGGTTTTCAATAGTAGTTGCTATGTTCTCTTCCACATTTTTTTAATGAAAATTGTTGCAAGTCGTTGACTGCAATGCCGTATCATAAGATTGAACATAAAATATTGAAACCTTGGATGCCTCCCAAATATTTGGTCATGAAACCTTATCAGGTGTAATAAATACTCATGCATTTTTACCTCTTTTAATCATGGTTAGAGTTGTAGTGCGGTTCCATCTGGAAAAAGTGTAGGGAATGCTATGTCAAGTAAGCCTTCAATATTATATTCATTAATTGGAGATGAGTCAATTGTAGGCCAAGCAATACTATCACTTACATTATTTTCAAGCTCCATAATTAATTTTTAATAAATAATTTATTTTTTAATAATTATTAGTTGCTTAAAAGTAATTTTTAAAATGAAAAAAATTCCTTTTTTTAAATTAATTGTATTTAAAAAAATTAAAATTAAAAAATAAATAATTTTAGCTATAAAATTAAAATTGGAGAGAATTAATTCTTTGTGCTATTAATAAATTTTGTTTTTAAAAAATCAGAATAGGAAAAAAAATTAATTTCAATAACATTAAGTATTAATAATTTATTAGTATTAATATTTATCAAAATTGTAAAAAAAATAAAAATCAATATTTAAATCTTAAGAATTAAAAACAATGCTCTCATTTACAAACACAAAAAAACACGATAGTTGTTTTGTTTTTAAAAAAGTTATTTTTAAACTTGACTTATTTGTAATTTTACACCATTTCCTATGTGGGTCGACTTGATAGGTTTGTAGTATAAACATTATGAAAGATTAACAAATGACACCCGTACATATTTGAAAACGGACAGGAATGACGTTAGTAAATTAAAAAAACTGGACGGGAATGACGTTGGTAACTTCTTTCTACTATTTAGCACAATTTTTACTGGCATGCATGAGACAATTTCGATGGGCTATGTGTTGGAAGTTGAAGTCCAACGGACTCCTTCCCTGTTTACCGCCAAAACTCTTGGCTATTCATATTCTTCCTGGAAGCTCTTTCAGAGCTGATTGTAATTCATTTTCTAAAGTTGATTGCCAGAGTTGATTGCAATTGTGTAGATGTAAACCAGATTGGTGAATAATATAGTGATTCCCCTGCTTCAAGTGTGGATGTAGGCAATTGCCGAACCACGATAAATCTGTGTGTTCTTGTTGTTTGTGTTGTGTATATTTAATTGTGTTTATCTACTATTTTCAATTCGATTTCTTCATCCTAACAATTGGTATCAGAGCGAGGTTAGATCGCTGTTTAGATTTTGGTGTTTGAATTTCCAGAATCATGGAAGAATCAAAGATAGAGAAGTTCTTCGGTCAGAGCTTCGGATTATGGAAAGTGCAGATGGAGTCTTTGCTGATAAAGCAAGACCTTTCAATCACACTTGAAGGGATAGCAAAGAAACTAGCTGGGATGGCTGATGAAGATTTTGTAAAATTGGACAAGAAGGCGAGAGCGACAATTTTTCTCTCGCTGTCCAATAATGTTCTCTTCAATGTCACGGGTGATGCAACAACAAAAGAAGTATGGGATAGACTCTCAGCCATGTATGAAATGGATTCGACTACAAATAAAGTTTTTATTATGAAGTGCTTGTACAAACTGAAAATGAAGGAAGGTTGTGCTATGGCAAACCACATCAATGAATTTAATACATTGATTAGTCAAGCGACTTCGGTGGGGATGACACAAGACGATGAAAGCAAGGCTGTTTTGTTATTGTGTTATTTACCAAGCAACTAGGATGGTGTTGTAACAGCAGTTAGCACATCTATATTTGGTAAAAATAAATTAGTTTTTAATGATGTAGCAACTACTCTTCTCAGCGAGGATTTGAGAAGAAAGAATGATGAACCTACATTCGGTGAAGCTTTAATGGTGGTCAGCATCGATAATAGAGGTAGAAGTCATAACAGAGGTAGAAATAATTACCATAGACGTTCGAAATCAGCAAAGAGATCGAAGTCTAGAAACAAAAATGATGAATGTTGGTTTTGTGGCAAAGCGGGTCATGTGAAAAAGGATTGCAGGAATTTCAAAAGAGCACAAGAGAGAGTGCGGGACAGCGAAGCAAATACCGTTTATGATAAAGATGATAGCATCTTAATCCTTTCAACAACCGACACTACTTCAGATTCATGGGTGCTTGATTCCGGTGCCTCCTATCATGCTACCTCATGTCTTGAAGCATTCATCAACTACCATGAAGGGCAATTTGGCAATGTTTTTTTTAGGAGATAACAAAGCTTGTGAAATTACAAGCAAAGGGGATGTATTGCTGCCATTAGAAGGTGGTAAAACATGGCTGCTCAAAGATGTTCGCCATGTCCCAAAATTGAAGCCGAATTTGATATCCGTTGGACAGCTCTTTGGTCAAGGTCTAAATGTTAATTTTCTTCTGGATACATGGAAAGTAACACATGGTACCATGCTGATTGCAAATGGTAATAAAGTGGGAAGTCTTTACATTTTTAAGACTCATGGTGAAGTGGGAGCTGCAATGGTGATTGAGGACAGCAAAGCGAATCTGTAAAGCGGAAAAATCGAACCCTAGTTGTTCTCCCCTCCCCAACTCCAAGGAGAGAGAAGGGAGAGTCACTAGGGTTGATGGTTTTCACTTAGGAGGGACTTTACATTCAAAAGAGGGGTTGAAACCCACAAGATCCAATCCCACGCAATGCAAGATTGGATTCTAAATGAGTTTCAAGGGTTGTGACATCAAGGATACCCTCTTTTGTAAAGAATTGTAGATAGAATGATTGAACTAGGAATGCATGTAAAGTAGGAAAGATTCGCTTATAAATAGAGATAGGGATATGGGATGAAGCTGCGGACCTGGAATTAGCAGTAAAATGTCGAGACGGTGTTGTTCTGTAAATTTGAGCGAAAGTTGACGAGACGATGGCGCCCGGCGTGCACACGGTCCTCCGAAAAATCCGCGAAACGAAGGGGGATCTGTTCGTCTCTGTACAAGGATTCCAGATCTTCAATTACAACTGCGTACCTGCAACCTACACACAAAAAAGAGAGGACGATTGGGGGGTTAGGGATGAGGGGTTTGCCTTTAGGTCAAACCCCGGTTTTGGAATTAACCAAGAAATGAGAATGCTGTAAATGTAAATGTTTGTAATGGAAACAAGTATTGATACCTTGTTGTAAGAATGTTTGTATTCTTACATGCGAAGGTGTAATGTATGTAGTATGTTGTATGTTGTATGTGATCTCCTCTTCAATGGTTGAATCCTTGTCTTGAATGCAACACCTAGCCTTGAATGGAGACTTAGAATGCTTAATTGCTTGAAGGAATGCTTGAATGCTTGAATGCTTGAATGTCCGAATATCGCTTCCGCGCCTTGTTCTTGCTTATTTCCTTTTTTCCACCTCCTCAAATGGGAGAGGAAATGCAGTTTATATACTTGTCAATTAGGGTTGATAGACTGATTTTCCTGACCTTAGGCCAACCAGGAAACATTATTTTCCAATTTGCAAACTTAAAGACCCGAAGCCCCATAAGAGACCGGGCCCAAAATAGGGCCAGGGACCAGGGCGCTGGGCGCCATGGTCCTGGGGGACCAGGGTGCTAGGCGCCCTGGTCCTGAAGGACCAGGGCGCTGGGCGCCATGGTCCCACCTCCAGGGATAGCAGGGTGCAAGGAGGATCAGGCCAGGGTGCTGAAAAATGCAGTTTTTGATGTCATGAATAAGTTTCGGGGTCTCCATTCAGGTTCCGTGTTGCATCGCCATCGTGAAGACCCAAATGCAGTCAAAATTGCAAGTGTCGCAATTTTAGGACACTACATTTAGCCCCCACTTTACCGGGAGTATAAGCGTACGCTCATACTTCCGGTAAAGTACAAGGAAACAACATTGAAAGACTTTCACCACGTCAAGGAGGCAAGATACACCAAGCCCCCAGTGGACTAAGGATCTTACGACTTCGATTGACAAAGTAAAAGGGAAGATCACGAGGGAGAACCATGACTATCAGTAGTAAGGTTCCCTCACTATGAGTCATGCAAGAAAGATATCAAAAAATTTCAAGGCAAAGCTAAATTTGTCAAGAAATTTTCAAGTATCTTGAAAAGATATGGATGGGATGTATGCCCCCCTACGTTAAAGCGATCGCACACGCCTCACCGGGGGTGATTGCTTTAAGGTAGTGATACATATAAGAAATGAAAGGAGCACGTTATCACAAGGATTTAGCCCCCAAGTGTGAGATAAGCCCAAGGATAATAGACACAAAACACAAAGCACAAGGTGACTTCGCTTTCCTCGGGGTCAGTATGCTGTATATCATATGTATGTATGCATAATTGTTCTTCATTCCC
The DNA here is from genome assembly GCF_030272615.1 of Cryptomeria japonica. Lineage (NCBI taxonomy): Eukaryota > Viridiplantae > Streptophyta > Pinopsida > Cupressales > Cupressaceae > Cryptomeria > Cryptomeria japonica. Next base: position 457,132,965 of record NC_081410.1, on the reverse strand, counting down.
CAATCAAGGAAGGTCACCTAGAAGAAGGGAACACATGTGTCTTTTGAGTCAACATGAGAGAGACCAAGAGATCTCAATGCTTTGCATCGTCCTCAAGTAGACAAAACTAAGGACAAAAAATAGAAGAATGAGAATAACACATAGAAGAAGTAACAAAAGATCAAGAGAGGAGGAGAGAATCTGCTATGCTAATGAAACTAGTCCAGCATGTCATCTACCCCCCGATCTTGCTGATCAATATTTCGGGAAGGTAGGAAACACGCTAGAGGAGGAACATCCAACACAGCAGATGGAGCTATCACAAGATCCAAACAAGGGCTATGTTCATGTTCCGAGCCACGTTGTTCTTGTCTAGGAGCTAGGATAAGTGCTTTAGAAAATTCGTTAGATAAATGGTTATCAACATCAACATATTCATATTCACTATCAGAATGAACAGGAGTAACATTTTCATCATGAATAACATTTTCTTCTATATCATCATCAAGATTTATAAAAATAGGATCTTTAACTCGCACAGGATCAAGACCATCATGCACCTTATGTTTAGGAGATTTTGGCTCAATTTTCGGCTGAGGAAAAAATGGAATAATACTAGCTGAAGGTGTTTTTGGGGATTGTAAAGTTTGAAAAGCAGTTGCCTGAGCTCTAAGACGACGCTTTTGTCGGCGTTCACGTGCAGAACGATTTCGTCTAGTCTTAGCAGGAAGTTGAGAAGATTGAGGAGGAGGAATGTTCTCATCCTTATCACTTGGGTGTTTAGGTTGTGGTCTCTTAGGTTGAACAATAGGAGAAGAGGAAGGTCTCTTCTCTCCATAAGAGGAAGGAGGAGGAACTACTCCATATAAAGGAGGAATATTCGGTTTAGGAAGGAGACCAAGTCCATCATGACGAGGAGGTATAGGTCTACTTTTAGGAAGTTTATTAGATATAGGCATAGTCACATTCATAGGAATGGGTTGGGAATCTTCTTGAGGAAAGACATTAGTTTTATCTTTCAAATGAAGAACTTCCTTCTCAAGAACAATAGGAATGTCAAGTTTGGGTGTTCTAGGTTCACTTAGAGATAGGATCATATCTTTTTTCCACCTTTGATAAGATTTGAAAAGATGATCACTTCGCGGAGGAAGAGATTGGAATTGTTTAGGCCAAAAGTAATCAATAGGAACGCTAGAAGTTCTTTCAGCTGGTTTAAAGAGACTATGATTGACAGTAATAACTTCACCATTATGGGGAAATTTCAAGCACTTGTGAATAGGAGAAGCAATAGCTTTCATGGAAGACAGCCAAGGATAGCCTAGCTTCACACGAAATTGTTCAGATGATGGAATAATAGCAAAGTCCACATCAAGGGATTTGTTATGGACCTCAATAGGTAATGTAATAGAACCAATTGCAGGAGAAGAAAATGCATCAAATAGTTTCACAACCACATTTGTTTCATCATAGATCACTTGATTCAATTGCAAAGTAAAAAGAAATTCTTCAGTAATAATATTAACCATACAAGAAGGATCAATAAGTACTCCACGGCAAGGTGTATTCTTGACTTTTGCAACTATATATAAAGGACCATCAGGTGCCCTGATAGTTTCACTAGAATCAAAGGTGATGGAAGGTTCTTTAGGGATTTTCTGCTGCTCTACAAAGTTAATCACATTCGGAGCCATGGACACAAGATCATCAGGTGAGACAGAGGAATCAGTAGTATCAATCGCATTAGAGGTATGAGAAGGTAATGGATTAGTAAAAATCTGAAGATTTTGGTTAGGAGGAGCTACAGATGTATTGCCTTTATCATTCACTCCAGAAATAGAGATAGTATTATTATCAATCAAATCTTGAATTTTACCCTTTAAAGCAAAACATTTTTCAGTATCATGCCCAGGATGACGATGAAATTGACAAAAAGATTTGTTATCAAAATAGGGTGAATTAATCTTTGCAGGATCTATTTGCCTTATAGGAGGAAGAGTAAGCACATTTTGTTCCAATAACTTATTCATAATACTATGCAATGATTCATTCAAAGGAGTAAACTTTCTTTCTTTCTTGAAAAACTTAGAAATAGGAGGCACACCTGATGCCACATTCACATTGTTGTTGATGATGTTTTCATTGAATTTAATGGACTCTCTGTTCGGTTTAAACTTCCCAAATGGTTGTTGACTACTATCACCCTTATCACTCGGAGCCATAGGATTTGCTTGTTCCATTTGACTCACAGTCAGTTGATAATTGTGAAGAGTTGCGCACAACTGTTGGAAAGAAGTAAACTCAGAAAATAGAAGTTTTTCTCTAATATCTTTTTGTAAATTAGAAATAAAGATTCTTTGAATATCATTGTCAGGTACTGGAAAGGAAATTTGAGCATACAAATGCTTATATCTACCAATGAAATCAGTCACTTTTTCTTTAACACCTTGTTTACAATGCATTAAATCAATCAAAGTAACTTTAGGACTTATATTGTTTTGAAATTGTTGAATAAAAGCATTTGCAAGTTGTTCGAAAGAAGAAATAGAATAAGAAGGCAATGAGCAGTACCATTGTAGGGCTTTATCTCTTAATGTTCTAGTAAACAGTTTTGCAAGCAACCTTTGGTCATAAGCAAAATCAGTACATATTGTTTGAAAGGTCTTAACATGTGTTAGAGGATCACCCTTACCATTATAAAGCTCCAAATGCGGAATTTCAACATGTTTAGGGGGGATAGCTCGAACAATGTCAAGAGAAAGTGGGCTCGCAACATCAAATGTGGGCACACTAAACTTAGATTGATTCATAGAGGCAATTTGTTGTTGTAAAGAAGAGACAGTTTGTGCAAGATTGTTAATGGTCGCTTCAGTCGAAGAGTTCATATTAGATGTGTTAGATTGTGATGGAGGTATTATGTTATTGAAAGAAGGTAGAGAGTAAGGTGGTGGGACACTATGATAGTTAGTCATAGGAGATGATTGGAAAGGAGGAACACTACAAGGAGGAATGGAATGGTTAAATGAATTGCCCCCTTGCGTCATGTTCATTTGTGGAGATATAAGAGGAACACTCATTGAAGGAATGAATGAAGAAGTCGGATTGAATGAAGGAAGAGGGTTGATTGAAGAAGAGGGATTGCCCCCATGACTGGTGATCATAGGCGGAATGTCTTGTATTGAAGTAGTCATTATGTTTGATGTAAAAGTAGGTATACTAGCAATAGGAGTTGTCAAAGGAATAGAATGATTAACTTGAGTAGGAGGTTGTGTATAACCTAAGGTTTCGGCACAACTTTTCATAGGCATCACATTCGAATCCACAATGTGTGCAATACCATGCAAAATATCAATTCCATTCTTATCACTTTGAACCATACGTTTTAGACCCTCAATTAATAAAAGAGCTTCACTATCGGGGTATTCTTGAGACATCCATTGTCGAAAATCATCAAATTGGTTATCCAATTTTGAAAGTTGTTCTATAGAAACCTCATGGAGAGCTTCTTCATCATTAAGAGGATTAGAGGAATTACCCATGTCCTCGTTAAAAAGGCCATTCAAATTAGGTTCCATCTCCTCAGTAATTAAACCTTGGAAGGACTTAATTCTAAGGCTTCGTCTAACGGGAATAGTGTAAGTAGGGCTTATTGTTGTAAAACTCATGCACTAAAGAGAGAGAGAAGATTTTGAATTTTAGAGGTAGCAAATTTCAATAAAATCAGCAAATCTCCTAGATTTAAGCTGTTAAATGCAATCAGGACAATCTCCCAAAATTTCGGAAAAAATGTCCGGGACCGTGGCGAACGGAGTGCACACGGTCCTCACAACTTTTTTCGAAATTTTCAGGGATGAAAGTTATGATGATTTTAAAGCTAATTTGAAAAAATTGAGTGATTTTATGATCTGTAGATAGGCCAAATTAAAGTTGCAATCTCAAAATTGAACCCTACCAAGATTGTTGAGAAATGTAAAATTTGAATTTTGAAAAAGAGGGGGAAACTGAAATTTTGAATTTTATGATTTTAGAGGGAATACTGAAAGCAATGCAGGCTTTGAAATTTAAAAGTTGACTCAATTTCATGCAAAATTCAATTTTGAAAGTGGAAATCAAGGTTGTTGCAATAAAACACTTAATTTCAAAAGTCACAAACTACAAGAATTTGAATAAAACACTGAAATTTTGAATGAATGCCAACACACTTTTCAGATTTAGGACTGTAAGGAACACAATTTTGATACAAATTTCAATTTCAATGATTTTTGAATGATTAGAAGCCTTTATCCGAGCAATCACTAGACCAACTTCGACTTTAATTTTGAAGGTGTTAAAATTGATAAAATCAGCCAAAATTCTGGATTTTAGCAGAAAAATACAGTAAGATCTAGCTCCCGAAATTTCGGAAAAAATGTTGGGGACAATGGCGCTCGGGGTGCACACGGTCCTCGCAACTTTTTTCCAAATTTTCAGGGATGAAAGATATTGTGATTTTATTGCGGAATCCAAAGTTACAGCCGATTTGGAGGTGTTTTGATTAGTGAAATTATCAGTCAAAGGTTGAATCAAGAAGGTCTTAAAAATTAGGGTTTTGACATTTAACCACTTAATTTTCAGAATTAAAGCACAAATATGAATTGACAATTTGCAATAGAAGGGTAGATCTGAAACAAGCATTAACAATTAAACATTTCACAAGTTTAATTACTAAAAAGAAAATTTTAGGGTTTTTATGCAATCAACCTCTAAAATTTGCAAAAGATCAAACATGGAAATATAATTAGGAAAGCAAAATTTTCAGATCTAACCATGAATAATCAGAATGAGGATGTTCACATCGGGTTCACCAAAATGTAAAGCGGAAAAATCGAACCCTAGTTGTTCTCCCCTCCCCAACTCCAAGGAGAGAGAAGGGAGAGTCACTAGGGTTGATGGTTTTCACTTAGGAGGGACTTTACATTCAAAAGAGGGTTTGAAACCCACAAGATCCAATCCCACGCAATGCAAGATTGGATTCTAAATGAGTTTCAAGGGTTGTGACATCAAGGATACCCTCTTTTGTAAAGAATTGTAGATAGAATGATTGAACTAGGAATGCATGTAAAGTAGGAAAGATTCGCTTATAAACAGAGATAGGGATATGGGATGAAGCTGCGGACCTGGAATTAGCAGTAAAATGTCGAGACGGTGCTGTTCTGTAAATTTGAGCGAAAGTTGACGGGACGATGGCGCCCGACGTGCACACGGTCCTCCGAAAAATCCGCGAAACGAAGGGGGATCTGTTCGTCTCTGTACAAGGATTCCAGATCTTCAATTACAGCCGCGTACCTGCAACCTACACACAGAAAAGAGAGGACGATTGGGGGGTTAGGGATGAAAGGTTTGCCTTTAGGTCAAACCCCGGTTTTGGAATTAACCAAGAAATGAGAATGCTGTAAATGTAAATGTTTGTAATGTAAACAAGTACTGATACCTTGTTGTAAGAATGTTTGTATTCTTACATGCGAAGGTGTAATGTATGTAGTATGTTGTATGTTGTATGTGATCTCCTCTTCAATGGTTGAATCCTTGTCTTGAATGCAACACCTAGCCTTGAATGGAGACTTAGAATGCTTAATTGCTTGAAGGAATGCTTGAATGCTTGAATGCTTGAATGTCCGAATATCGCTTCCGCACCTTGTTCTTGCTTATTTCCTTTTTTCCACCTCCTCAAATGGGAGAGGAAATGCAGTTTATATACTTGTCAATTAGGGTTGATAGACTGATTTTCCCGACCTTAGGCCGACCAGGAAACATTATTTTCCAATTTGCAAACTTAAAGACCCGAAGCCCCATAAGAGACCGGGCCCAAAATAGGGCTAGGGACCAGGGCGCTGGGCGCCATGGTCCCACCTCTAGGGACAGCAGGGTGCAAGGAGGATCAGGCCAGGGTGCTGAAAAATGCAGTTTTTGATGTCATGAATAAGTTTTGGGGTCTCCATTCAGGTTCCATGTTGCATCGCCATCGTGAAGACCCAAATGCAGTCGAAATTGCAAGTGTCGCAATTTTAGGACACTATAGAATATTTGGCATCAAAGAATTGGGCACATTAGCAAGAAAGGTCTCCATGTTATGCATACAAGAAATAAACTACCGGGCCTCAAGCTTGTGGACTTAGCCTTTTGTGAACATTGCCTCTATGGCAAACAAAAGCGAGTCAGTTTTTTGAAAGGTGGGCGTGACACAAAGACAACACCGCTGGAGCTTGTATACTCAGATGTTTTTGGACCAACCGAGGTAACCTCCATTGGAGGAGCTAACTATTTTGTAACATTTCTTGATGATTGCACAAGAAAAGTATGGATTTATATGCTTTCTAGGAAATCAGAAGTGTTTTCAAAATTTAAAATTTTCAAGGCATTAGTTGAAAATCAGATTGGGCATAGGATTAAATGCTTACAAACAGATAACGATGGAGAATTTTGTTCACATGAATTTGATAATTTTTGTGCTAATAATGGGATTAGAAGAATCAAGGTTGTTCCATTCACTCCTCAAGAAAACAGTGCAGCCAAGAGGATGAATAGAAGAATCCTTGAGAAGGCACGATGTATGTTGTCTAATGCAGGTTTAGGCAAAGAATTTTGGGCAAAAGCGTGTAACACAACAGTGTACTTAATCAACTGAAGTCCATCATCTAAATTGGATTTTGGTATTCCGGAAGAGGAATGGCGAGGGAAGAGGATTTCATATTCGCATCTTCATGTGTTTGGATGCGAAGCCTTCTTGCATATACCCAAGGAAAAGCGAACGAAATTGGATCCAAAGTCACTGAAATCTATCTTTGTGGGGTATGGAGAAGAACAGTTTGGTTTCAGATTGTGGGATTCAGTTCACAAAAAGATTGTTTGCAGCCGGGATGTAGTCTTTCATGAGACCTCCTTTCTCGCACTGCAAGATGCAAGTAAATCAGAGACAAAATATGTCCCTATGTCTCTATTTCAGAATTTGACTTCCAGCGCTTTGCCTCTGGTCTCTCATTCAGTGGGAGCTCCTATGACATCTACATCTGTTGAATACAATTCTCAGTCTGAGAATGAAGAAGGGAGTGATGAAAATGTTTGGTCTGCTTTTAATTCAGAATTTGGGGGTCTGCAAAATAGAGTGAATCTTCCTCAAAATAACATTGATGTTGGAGGAAACTTGGAAGATTATGCTTACAGTAATGTTGGCTCATTTTAGTCCCAATTGGCTGGGCAACCCACATGGTGGTCTGCAACTCCACCGCATACTACAAATAATGGTGGTTTGTGCACCCCACATTCCTCATGGCATGTTGTGAAATTTCTCCACGCTGCACACCCAGCGCAGTCCTCACACTGCGCAGCTTCCTCCACGTCTCCTGTAGTCTCCTCTCCTAGCGAGCTCCCTACTGGCCTCCCTATTTCCCCACCCGCGGGCCCTCCTTGCATACTCCCCACGACCCCCCAGCCTCTCCTTCTCCTTCACAGACCCACTCTCGTGCGCTCCCCGCCTGCAGACCAGTCCACGGGGACCCTGTAGACTTTTCCTCTACAGACCCACCATGGAGTCATCCTCCAACACAGACCGTGGAGGATGCCACCATGTCTCCCCACTCCCTGCACATTCGACAGCCCCCTGCAGTGAAAAATGTTGCCACGACTCCCAGCCTTCTTCACACGCCCAGAACGCAGGTAGAGAAAGGTTTACATTCCCGCGAATTGACTGAATCTAATGTGGATAAAAATCCACAGGCCAGTAAAACTAACAGACTCAAAAATAGAGGGAGTGATGTTAATGTGATTAAACAGGGAACACAAAAATTGAATGACTCTACTACTGAAATAGAGAGTCAATTGAGAAAATCAACCAGACAGAGGCGACCTCCTGCAAAGTTCTCCGATTATGACTTACTATTTTGTGAAGAGGCTGAACCTTCTTTGCTCATCTCTGATCAAACAGAGCCTGCAACATACAAAGAGGCTTGTAAAAATGCAGACCATGATAACTGGCATGCTGCAATGTGCGAAGAAATGGACGCACTAGTGAGGAATCAGACATGGGATTTGGTGCCACTTCCGCCTAACAGAAAGGCATTGAGAAATAAATGGGTGTATAAACTAAAAGATGAAGCCGATGGTCACAAATGATTTCGAGCGAGACTAGTTGTAAAGGGATATGCTCAGCAACAAGACCTCGACTTCAAAAGAAATTTTCTCGCCGGTAGTTAAAATGACTACCATCCGAGCAGTATTGGGATTAGTTGCAGCGTGGGATCTTGAACTTGAACAACTGGATGTGAAGACGACATTTCTCCATGGCAACCTTGATGAGGAGTTATTTATGCATCAGCCGGAAGGGTTCATTAAAAAGGGGCAGGAACATCTTTATTATAGATTGAAACACAGTTTGTATGGGCTTAAGCAAGCCCCCAGGCAGTGTTATCTTAAATTTGACAAATTCATGATTGATCACAAGTTTACTCACAGCAAGTCTGATCCTTGTATCTATTACAAGAAGCTTCCTAATGGCGAATTTGTCATTCTTCTCCTTTATGTGGATGATATTCTCGTAGCTGGCACAAGCATGAGGATTATGAGTGAACTTAAGACTCATTTAGCAAATGAATTTTCCATGAAAGATTTAGGGGTAGCAAAGAAGATCTTAGGAATGACTATTTTTTGGGATAGAAAAAAGAGAACTCAAACTATCTCAGCAAGACTACATTAAAAAAGTCTTGGACAGATTTGGTATGGCGGATGCTAAATCTGTTTGTGTACCTTTAGCCTCTCATTTTCAGTTGTCTTCTCATTTGTGTCCTAAAACACAAGAAGATAAGGAGTTTATGGATAAAATTCCATGCAAATCTGTAGTTGGAAGCCTCATGTATGCTATGGTGTCTACTCGACTGGACAATGCTCATGTCATCGGATTGGTGAGTAGATTTATGGCTAATTCGGGCAAATCACATTGGGAGGCGGTTAAGTATATCTTGAGGTATCTCAAGGGTACTTTTGATTTTTGTTTATGGTTTGGAAAGGACAAGGCAGTTTTGCAAGGGTTTACTGATTCAGATTTTGCCGATGACTTAGACAAAAGAAAGTCTACCTCTGGTTATGCTTTCACATTTGCTAGGGCAGTGATTAGTTGGGCTTCAAAATTGCAACATACAGTTGCTCAATCAACTGTGGAAGCAGAATACATAGCTCTTTCTGAGGGAGCAAAAGAGATGGTATGGCTGCAACTCTTGTTCAGCGAGTTGGGTTTGAAGCAATAAAATTTTGCTTTGTTTTGTGATAACAATAGTGCAATTTTTATGACTAAACATCAAACACCTCAGCCAAGGTCAAAACATGTTGATGTTCGTAGTCATTATGTTCGCCATATGGTTGAAGAAGGCAAGTTTCTTGTAGACAAGATTCATACCGATCTGAATCCAACTGATGTACTCACTAAGGTAGTTAAGTGGGAGAAGTTTGATTTCTGTCGAGCTTCTCTCGGCCTTTCCAATAACTGATAGCAGAACTAAGTGGGGGAATTTACTTGTTGCAGTAGTTCGTTGGCCTTCAGTGGGAGATTGTTGGAAGTTGAAGTCCAACGGACTCCTTCCCTGTTTGCCGCCAAAACTCTTGGCTATTCATATTCTTCCTGGAAGCTCTTTAAGAGTTGATTGTAATTCATTTTCTAAAGTTGATTGCCAGAGCTGATTGCAGTTGTGTAGATGTAAACCAGATTGGTGAATAATATAGTGATTCCCCTGCTTCAAGTGTGGATGTAGGCAATTGCCGAACCACGATAATTCTGTGTGTTCTTGTTGTTTGTGTTGTGTATATTTAATTGTGTTTATCTGTTGTTTTCAATTTGATTTCTTCATCCTAACACTATGCCCGTGTTATAATAGTCTATCGGCTAATAATCATAGATGAAAATAATATGGGAGTTTTATGTATAATGTTTTTGTAGAGTTAGAGTTGGTGTGACCTCCACAATCTCCAAAAGGTCATTGTCCTCCCAATTATTGACGAAACAAGGTCGTTATACAACACATTGCTATTAAGAAACATATATGCTATGTATGAACAAACAAAAATAAATATACTAACACCATTTATAAACAATTGTCTTAAAAACATTCACACGTCAAAATGTAAAAGACAAAGATATTCATCACCAAAAATATAAAACACAATAAACAAGCTCAAATTGACCAAACTTAAATATGATCTAGAGAGAAATCAAAGTAGATGAAAATATACACCCTAAGGAGAAACTTACTCCCTATTTTATTATGAAAAAGGATAGTATATAGATTACTAAGGAAGTGAACTTGGCTTGAACAAATTTCTATGTAAACCATAGATCTTATAAATACATCGATCAAACATTCCCTTCCTACATACAAACTTGAACAACTTTATCAAACTCCAAAAATGGCTTTACACGCCACAAAAATCTGATAGAGCTCTCTCCCAAATGAATACCACTTTTCCAAACCTCCTTGAAGGCAAGAAGATAAAAAATTAAACATCCAAAGTAAAAATAGAATACCAAATGTTCCTGTAGTCACATAAATCTGTCCACTTAATTAAATGAATACTTAGTATTTATTTGATTATTTAACCATCAATTAATAATTAATTAAATTAATATTTAATTAATTCATCTTAACCCTCTTCTCCTATTAATTAAATAAATTATTCAATTTATTTGATTTAATTCACTTAACCAAATTCAGACCATTAATTAAATAAATAAATCATATTTATTTAATTAAATCTTCTCTCACATTTAAATAAATTAATATTTATTTAAATCCCCCAAAATCCCACCTCTCACATTTAAATAAATTAACATTTATTTAAAATCACCTTTATCCTCTACCCACTTGCATTTTCCTACAAATGCAAGTTGCACAATTATTTTAAATAAATAATTTATTTAAATCACCTTTATCCTCCACCCACTTGTATTTTCCTACAAAAGCAAGTTGCACAACTATTTTAAATAAATTATTTATTTAAAATCCTATTTATCCTCACCCACTTGAAACCTTTAATGGTTTCCCTTAAAGTAGTCAAACTTGATGGCTTTAAAGTCTTCAAACTTGATGGCTTCCTTCTATAGTCTTCTTAAGACTTTAATGGTTTTCCTTAAAGTCTTCAAGCCTTTAATGGTTTCCCTCAAAGTCTTCAAGCATTTTAAATGCTTTATCTTCTTTTTCTCATTTAAATAAATTAATATTTATTTAAATATTTATCCAAATTCAACTTACACCATTTAATTGAAATAAATGATTTTATTTTAATTGAAAATACCAAAATTTCTCCCACTTGCATTTTCCTACAAAATCCACTTGCATGCCTAAACCCCTTCTAAATTCTTCTAAACCCTTCCTAATTAGCCTAATCCATCCCCTAAATATTGTCACATTCCTAAGCAAATTGGAGTCACTTCTCAAAGACTCCAAAGTCTTTGAAAAGCAATTAATGCTTTGTGTGTTCAACAAATTAACCCTCAAAGTCTTGGATAACCTTTGAAAGCTTCCAACCTTCAACCACTAAATGGCTCAAAGTCTTTGATAACCATTGAAGGCTTCCAACCTTCAACCACTTAATCCCCAAAGTCTCCAATAACCATTAATGGTTAATTCAACCCTCCCACATGGTTAAAACATTTGTTTTGACTCAACCTCTACCCAACCCAAAGGTCTCATCAGGCCATTAATGCTTTGACCATGATTATCTCTTAAACATTTGCACAAAGGTTTATCCTTGGATTAACTCTTAATCCAATGGGTAATCTTAATTTAGACTTGACCCTTACCTTCTAGATAACCATGAGGTCTTCTCAGGCCTTTAATGCCTCCAACCTCTTCTCTCAACCCAATCCTATGTTGACACTTGTCACCATTTTATTGGTGCCAATTGTGCACATGGATCCCCAACTTTCAATCCTAGCCCTTGTTAAGATTTCTCAATCTTAACCCTTCATTTCTCCATTTCTTCTATAAATAGAACCCTTCTCCTCAAGCAAAAGAGAAGCATTTTAGAGTATTGTTGTTATACTGGCATTAGCATAGAGCTTTTTCATAGCATCACTATCTACTCTAGCATAGTATTTAGCTTTTCATTTCATATTTGAAGCTTAGTATTAAATCTCAATCCTCCATAAGCATCCATAGTGCAAAAAGCTGCTGAGAGCTACACTCATTTGGGACTTGGAGAGGAGAGGAACAAGGGAGGAGCAACTATGAGCATCTTGATTAGCTATTTCATTTTATGTTTATATGCTTTCTATTTCATGCTTAATATCTCTCTTGATATGCCTGTTTAGGATAATCTTTTGTTGCTAACACTAACGTTTGTTTCTTGTGCTCTTGTGTGTGTTGCCATCAAACAGATTTTCTAATCCTTTTTGCAGAGCATCATTTGGTGAATTGGGTTGATCTAGACCCATACTCATTTGTGCCTTTGAGGCTACAATCTTGTGTTTGTGTGCTTGCTTTGTTTTCTTGTCAAAGAAAAATCAGAAAATCAATCCCAAAAACAAAGTATTCATCCAACATCTGTCAACACAACCAAAAATACCAAAAACAAAGTGCAAACAAACAAAGAGTCAAAAATTTATGACCATTCTTCACATCTTGCGAAAGAAGAAGTGTCATCAGAGTATCACCTTGAAAAGAAGATCATTAAGCTCAAAGGCTTTGATCAAAAGGAGGAAATTCTTCTATCTCAATAGATAAATCTTTGTCTCACATAGAGTCTTTCTACATCGCATGCGTCTCTATCTTCAAGGTAAAACAAACGAATTTGATTCCGAATCATTGAACTGCAGAGCTTTTATGCAATATAGAGCTCTGAGTTATCACAAAAATCAAGGAGGAAAGATTAATCCCAACTTCTTCCCAAACATCTGTATCACCTACAACACAGCTCGAGAAGTGCCACCAATGCCTGAAAGGGAAGAAGTAGAGTTTGTTCCATTTGTAACACAAAGTTTTTATTGAAGTTGAAAACAAAACATCCATCATCTCATTCATACATCATCACTCCATCATCAATTCATCCCAAAACTCTCAAAACATTAAGAGGTTCTTGTCCCAAGATTCCTTTTTTAGATATTGCTTGAAATCAAACACATCACATCACTTTTAGATTGTTTCTACATCTAGGATAAGCTCATCCTAAGAGACACATCTACGTAGGTTAAAACTAGTTCATGAGTGAATCCTCTCATTGCTAGGTAGTCAAAATCTGTAAACATCTCAGATTTCTCTACACCTTATCACATCCAAACTCATCAAAACAAACAAGCAATTCAAAGAAAGAATTCTGGTTACATTTACCTTTAGAGTGCTAGAGATCTACAATCCACTAATCATCCATCTTTCATCGAACAACTCATCATCATCTTCAATCAACTTCAACACAAACTTGCAAACAAAATGGCTCAAACCCGATCGCGATCAAGGCAACGAGAAATAGAAATTGAGGAAGAAGAGGACAACCTCAATGAATTTCAAGAAGCACTTGGAGGAAATGTAAATGATGAAAACCCAAGTAGTCCCACTCCTTCAACAATCGAAAGGGTTCAGCATAACCCTCACTTTAACAGATTATTTGATGAAATTCTCAGGAGCAATGCGGATGCTCACTTCTTAAGACTTGCTCAAGAAGGAGCCAAACTCCCCTCAGACTTTGATCTTGCCCAATTAAGACAAGCATCAGAAAGACAAAGTCGCCATGAGGAGGAAAGACGTAGAGATCCCATCAGATATAACATCCCTCGAGGTAACCCACCACCTCCTCCTCCAAATGAAATGGAGATGTTGCGGCAACAAGTCGCGAATCTCGCCCAACAACTTCATAGTGGTGTTAAGACCAATCAATTCTCACTTAACGACATCTTTCCCTATCCGTTTGATAGGAATCTTTATATGCCACCCTTTCCACGCGGGTTTGAAACACCCAAATTTGAAAAATATAGAGGAAAGGGGGATCCCCGTGATCATGTCCGAGAATTTCATTCTGCTTGTCTTGAAGTGGCTTATGAGGACACATACCTAATGCGCCTTTTTCCCCAAAGCTTGGGAGGAACCACCACATCATGGTTTTCCCGATTACCAGGTGGCATTAGAACATTTGAGGAACTCATCCAGAAGTTCCTATCTCATTACTCTCATAATATTGAACGCGACATCACCATGGCTGATCTATGCAACACCAAACAAAAACCAGGTGAATTATTCTCAGTATTCCTGCAACGATGGCGCCAAATGTCTAGCAGACGTTCTCTTCAGTTACCTGAACGAGAACTAGTGGAAATTTTCATTTCCAACTTAAACGAAGAAATGGAATTTCACCTGGATGTCAAAGACACAGACTCTTTTAACGATATGATCACCAAGGGTATAAAATGTGAAAGGGCACTCATCAAAAAAGGACTCATCAAAATCTTTAATGAACCAAAAGATGCTCCTCGCCCGCGCTTCAATAGCGATAAACCGAACTTCTGGAACAAGAATAAGAACATCATCAACGATGGAGTTGTGGATGCTCGGACTGTCCAAAATGCACAACCTGTGGTTCGGTTTGCAGGACAAAATCCTCCACCTCAAAATAACACAAATGTTCCTCTTAATCAAGGTCGCATCACATCTCATGATGAACCAAGACCTCATCCACAAAAACAAAAACGCACATACACTCCCTTAGGGGAACCCATTGAAACAGTGTTGCGACAACTCCTCTCTCAAAATTTGGTCACTCTACCTAAGCTATCAAACTATGAGCCTCAAGTCAAACCAGCATGGTGGAAAGATACTGAACACTGTGAGTTCCATCAAGGAAGAGGACACAAGACAAGTAATTGTCACCGATTGAAAGATCTCATTCAGGATCTTATTGACCGAGGAGAAATTGAAATTGAAGGACATGACCCAAAAACAACCAATAATGATCATCAGATGTTCAAGAATCCACTTCCATCACAAGATCAAAGGGGTCCTTCGACGTCCAGTCGAGGTCCTGATACCACTGATTATACGCAGGCTGCGTATAACTACACTGTAAATCACCTGTATGATGCCAGTGAACAAATTGCAACCATAACCTTCAAAAATCCCACCTCAAATTGCAATGTTGTTACACGTCGTGGCAAGGTCACCATCAAGGCAGCTCCACAAGGCACCACCTCCAATCCAAAGCAGTACAATCTTGTGGAACAATTAGACAAAACGCCTGCGCTCATATCCATTTTAGAACTATTACGCCTATCGCCATCTCATAAAACAATCTTGGATCAAGCACTCCAAGAGGCGTCAGTCCCTGCAAACTTGAATACAGACCAATTTCAAGCCATGGTTGGAAATCTAAAGTCATCACCTTGTCTCACTTTTTCTGAAAGCGACAACTCTTCTTTCCAACAACCTCATAACGCCTCACTCCACATTGAAGGCTTTGTCAACCAACACAGGATCAAGCGAGTCTTGATCGATAATGGAGCAGGCCTAAACATTTGTACACTACAGTTGGTCACAGCCTTGGGATATGCAATAGAATCAGTGGATCCTCACAAGAAGATCACCATCAAGGCCTATGATGATGCAGAGCGTTCATCCAAAGGAGCGGTGGTGCTACCAATCCGAGTGGGCCCTGTGGTAAAACACATAATTTGTCAGGTTCTGGACCTTCCTCTGCCATATAATCTATTATTAGGGAGACCTTGGATACATGCCATGCAAGCCGTTCCATCTACCTACCATCAATGTATCAAGTTCCCACATAACGGTGCAGAGATCACAATCCTGGGCGACGCAAATCCCTTTGCATTTTGCCATAATATCAGCCATCAACCAGAGATTACTGTTCCTAATAATAGGGAAGCCATTTCCTCCACATCATATGTAAATCCCGCCTCTCTTGCTAGTTCAAACACCCCTATACCCAAGCAAGAAAAGCTTAAGATGAAAATCGCAGAGGAAGGTCCTGGAGAATACAACTTGAGTCAGCTCTTTTGTGTGGGACAAATGCCTACTTCTCCTAGAACACATGGTAAACCACAGCAGTTACTCCAGCAACCACTAAACATGCCTGCATGTGCCTTAACGCCTTTCATCCTTGGAAAGAGTCAAGACGAAGAGACACAAGATAAGGACCTAGCGGAATGGATCTATAAAGATCCCATCACCACTGACAAACCGCGAGTTACACTTCCTACGGAACAATATGGCAAAGGCCTCCTCATTATGCAAAGAATGGGATATGATGGTCAGAGTGCTTTGGGATACTGCAAACAAGGACGACATGAACCTCTGCTACCAGAATTCAAGCCCAAAGGTAATACAGGCCTAGGCTTTGAAAAAGAGATCCTTCCTAAACTCAGATTCAAAGGAAAACCTAGCAAACCATTTTGCCCACCTACTGCAAAGAGGATACCTTTCATAATCAAAGCACCATCAAGCACTATCCCCACTGCCCCCTCGAGGCTCACAAACCCACCACAACCATCTACAATGCCAATCATCCCACCAAATGAACCAGTAATCCCATCAGCAACACCATTTGTAGCAACAACTGTATGGAAACCTACAACAACATCTATGGCACCAGCCATTCCCACAGAAGCCACTAAATCAACACGGCTGATACTTCCAATGACAAATCCATTAAACCCCATCATGGTTCCTGCAGCACCGATCACCACAAAAGTACATAAACCAATCACACCTGCAGTATTTAATTCCAAAGACATCCCAGTATGGTATAGCAATCGGATGCTGGAAAGTGATTCAGAGACTGACTCACATGAGTGGGAATTTGATTCTGTACAGCTTAACACTTCAGATGAGGAAGACACGTCACTACCTCCGCCACGCAAAGACATCCCTGTTTACGGAGAAGCACAGATAAAGACCACTTGGGTACCTGAGCTGGAAACATCTTCCACAGACCCTATGTCTCATCCTACGCCTGATTCTGACAGGGAGAGTACCATCAACGACCTTCACCACACTGTCTTAACCCTCACTGATACATCTCCCGCACTTAACTTAATCGATGAAGTAATGCCCATTATCCACCCTGAACTCATTGAATGGAACCAACCAAATCCCCCATGTCTTGACCTCTTCCAGAACGATGAGGCTGTCATTGACTTTTTAGAATTAAGGGATAATCTACCAAGCGGGGATCACAAAGCTGGATTCGCCATTGAACTTAATAGCGCAGCATACTTCGGGGCGGATGCCAAACCCTTCAGCTACAAAAATATAACAATAAAACATGGATCTTCCAGTGAAAACCACACTGTGGCACTGTTTGATCCGACAAAAGTAAAAAGAAAGAGCGTATCCAATGGTGAAAACCTCTCTGAGGCGCCTGAGGATGAAGGCTTTGACATCCTCCCTGCTAATACACAACAGGAACGATCAACGATTCTTATCGAGGAAACCAAAGAATACAATGTGGGGACTCCTGAAAACCCTCATATCATACATCTGGCATCTCTTCTCACTCCAGAGGAACAGCCTAAATTTATAGAGTTCTTCCAGAAGCGTCAGATCAACTTTGCATGGTCATATGCAGACATGCCTGGGCTTGATCCTGATTTAGTCATGCATCATCTCACAGTAGCAAAAGGAGCCAAACCTGTCAAGCAGAAGCTTCGTAAGATGCATCCTCAGATTGCCGTGCTAGTCAAAACAGAACTCAAGAAACTCCTGGATGTTGGTTTCATTAGACCAATTGATTATGCAGAATGGATCTCCAATATTGTGCCTGTCGGCAAACCAAAAGGGGGCATCCGCATTTGTACTGACTTCAGAGATCTAAATAAGGCATGTCCTAAGGATGACTTTCCCCTACCAAATATCGACATCATAGTGGATCTAACAGCAGGACATGCGATGCTTTCACTCATGGATGGATTTTCAGGATATAATCAAATAAAGATCGCACCAGAAGATCAACATAAGACAGCTTTCACATGTCCATGGGGCACATATTGCTGGAATGTAATGCCTTTTGGTCTAAAGAATGCAGGAGCGACCTATCAAAGAGCAATGACCACCATCTTCCATGACATGATGCATACTATGATGGAAGATTATGTGGATGATTTACTAGCAAAATCACTCACAAGAGA
This sequence comes from Cryptomeria japonica, assembly GCF_030272615.1. Taxonomy (NCBI): domain Eukaryota; kingdom Viridiplantae; phylum Streptophyta; class Pinopsida; order Cupressales; family Cupressaceae; genus Cryptomeria; species Cryptomeria japonica. Next base: position 457,114,844 of record NC_081410.1, on the reverse strand, counting down.
AGGACATCTCCATATCTTAGATCAAATCTTTGATAGACTGGAACAATACCATGTTCGACTCAACCCAAAGAAATGTGTCTTCGGAGTGACCTCCGGGAAGCTTCTAGGATACATTGTCTCAAGCAAAGGCATTGAGGTCGATCCAGCAAAGGTTAAGGCAATCATGGACATGCCACCTCCAAAGAATATCAGTCAGCTAAGAACACTACAAGGACGGCTTCAATCCATCCGTAGATTCATTGCACAATTGGCTGATAAGTGTCACCCATTCACACACCTGCTACACAAGAACATCCGCTTTCAGTGGGATGACAGATGCCAGCAAGCATTTCAGGCGCTTAAAGACTATCTCATGAATCCACCATTGCTGATGCCACCAGATCCAAGTAGACCATTATTGCTCTATATCTCAGCAACAAGTACAGCATTGGGTGTACTACTGGCACAACATAATGCAGAAGGAAAAGAGTGTGCTATTTACTACATCTCTCGCACACTTGTGGGCTATGAACTCAATTACACGCCTATTGAGCGAGCTTGCCTAGCAGTAATCCTGGCAGCCACTAAATTGCGGCACTATCTGTTAACACACAAGGTACAACTCATCGCAAAAATTGATCCACTCAAGTATTTACTCAGCAAAGCAGCATTGACAGGTCGCTTAGCCAAATGGGTGATGATTCTAAGTGAATTTGATATTGAGTATGTGGACCGTAAGGCTATCAAAGGTCAAGTTATTGCAGATCAGTTGGCCGATGCACCACTCATAGGCGATCATCCTCTCATTTCCAATTTTCCAGATGAAGAGATATTCATGATCACAGAAGCACAACCATGGAAACTATATTTTGATGGTTCATACACTAGGCACGGCTCGGGGGCAGGCATTCTGTTTATCACACCTCAAGGTGATAGCATCCCGAAGTCTTACAGACTCACATTTCCATGCACAAACAACATAGCAGAGTATGAGGCCTTGATCACAGGACTCAGATTAGCCATACAATGGAAATTAAAAGAATTGCAAGTATATGGCGATTCCCAACTAGTCATTCGACAAGCAACAGATGAGTATCAGACCAAAGATGATAAACTCATGCCATACAAGCAAATGGTGGACAATCTAAAGACATCATTTACTACTATCACTTTTGAGCAGATACCAAGAGATCAGAATCGAGCTGCTGACGCTATGGCTACCATCGCATCTCTACTAGATCTTCCACAGAATTCAACATGCTACGAGTTCTTGGTAGAACAACTTTGGATCCCGGCTTATGATATCCCCGAATCTGAAATGATATGTTGCCTTGTTGGTTCTGAATCCCCATGGTACGGTGAGTTCTACACCTATCTCCGCGATCACACCCTTCCTCCCAACCAATCAAATAACCAACGTAAAACCTTCATTCGCCAAACTGCTCGATATACCATTATTGCCGAAACCCTATACCGACGCGGTCTTGATGGTACTCTCCTTCGATGTCTGGAACAAGGTGAGATAACAAAGGCTTTGGAAGAGGTACATGAAGGAATTTGCGGGACTCATTCAAGTGGTCCATCACTCGCCAAGAAACTCTTGCGAGCTGGATATTATTGGCCATCTATGGAAAAGGATTCCTACTACTTTGTCAAAAAATGCAAGAAATGTCAAGTTCATGGCGACCTGATACATGCACCGACCCAGGAACTGCAACCAATCACAACACCATGGCCTTTTTGTCAATGGGGTCTTGATCTTGTGGGTAAAATCCATCCATCTTCATCCAATGGCCATAAATTCATTATTACCGCCACCGAATATTTCACCAAGTGGATCGAAGCTGTTCCACTTACCCAAGTCACCGGCAAGCAGATCGCCTCATTCATCCTCAATTACATCATCTGCCGGTATGGTGTGCCCATGTCCATTGTCACAGATAATGGTCTTCCTTTCAAAAATCAGGATGTCCGTGAGCTTTGTGAGAAATTTCATATCCAACACCGCTTTTCCACTCCCTATTACCCACAAGGCAATGGTCAGGCCGAAGCATCCAATAAAAACATATTGAGGATCCTAAAGAAGACAGTCAATGATGCCGGCCGTGATTGGCATGTTCAATTGAATCCAGCGCTATGGGCATATCGAACTAGCATTCGGACCCCTACAGGTGCAACTCCTTATTCATTGGTCTATGGTGTTGAAGCTATCTTACCTATTGAGGTCGAGATACCATCCTTACGAGTTTCCTTGCATAATCTCATCGATGATGAAGCCTACAAAGTATCCCGTCTTCAGGACTTAGAGTTACTTGATGAGAAGCGACAAGCTGCATACAATCACCTCAAAGCCTATCAGCAGCGCATGAGCAGAAGCTACAATCACCGAGTTAGACCTCGTACATTTGAGGTAGGTGATCTTGTTCTTCGAGAGAATCCTCGCAACCAACCAAACAGAGAACATCAAGGCAAGTTTGAATCAAATTGGCTAGGCCCATATGTTGTCACTGCTGTATTTGGGTCCGGGGCATATCAGTTGGCTACATCAGACGGAGAACCGCTCGCAGATCCAATCAACAGCATGCACCTCAAACGGTTTTACACATAAGCTGTACAGAGCATCAGGCTCCCCTGCCTATCAGAAAATACCAAAAAACATTCAGAAAAATGTCCTGAAGAAAATATAAAAACATTCAAAAAAGTAAAGAAAAATCATGCATCCAAACGGTGAACAACCACTCCGGTGGCACCTTGGGTAAGAACGATGGTGAAAACCTGGCAAACAGGCGCCACTCGTAAAGGCTATGGCTCCATTATCTTTCAGACTTGTGGCGATCACATCTACTTCATACATACATCCATCCATCCATCAACCATGGCTTGTTATTCCTCTGCAATTATGATAGTACTCCATACATCTTGCATCCCGCTTTTTCATAGTCATGTCTAAAACTGGGGGCAATGCCTTTAACCTATTGATGGAAGTGGATTCTACATTGTCTTATGATTCATTACGTTCTTCATTCAAACAATCATCAAAAATCCAAAAACATTCAAAAATATCTCGCAAAAATACCAAAAACATTCAAAACAATTCAAAATCCAAAAACATCGACAAAACCATTGAAAAATCACACAAAAACATGGCAACACCTTGTACATACTCATCCATGCAGATACCAAAACAAACATTGCGACAAACTACTCACACAATGACCATTTACCAAACAACCACACAATCCACATCAACAATCCAAAACTGTCTTTAAAACAAGGATGCATCCTTCCTTACCAAAACAAAGACAAAAGTGACATTTTCTTTGACAAGAAAATTATGTTAAGCTATCAAATGCTTGGTTGATTCGTGAGTAATTCATTTGTTTATCTGTATCGGGATCTTTCAGCATTGTTTTGTATCGTTTGCGCATTATTTCCGATGAAGTACTGGGGCATGTACTAATGGTGTCTACGTGGGAAGTTCACCAAGCTACATGATCTTATGCAAAATATAGTCATAGATCACTACGGCTTGCTGACTACAGCGTATACCTCGACCATATGAGCATGAACCATTACCAAGGATCCTTATTCTTTATTCTTTATGTATATACTGTTTGTTTCCAGGTACAATGCTCTTCCTTTGGTTCCTCCTACCTCGTCCAAACTGGATAAAGGTTTTATTTCTTTGTACGGTATGCACTTGTCTCAGGATATGATCAGCCTAAGATCAAGGAGGACGATCCAAGTCATGCATAAAACTCTTGGCTATTCATATTCTTCCTGGAAGCTCTTTAAGAGTTGATTGTAATTCATTTTCTAAAGTTGATTGCCAGAGCTGATTGCAGTTGTGTAGATGTAAACCAGATTGGTGAATAATATAGTGATTCCCCTGCTTCAAGTGTGGATGTAGGCAATTGCCGAACCACGATAATTCTGTGTGTTCTTGTTGTTTGTGTTGTGTATATTTAATTGTGTTTATCTGTTGTTTTCAATTTGATTTCTTCATCCTAACACTATGCCCGTGTTATAATAGTCTATCGGCTAATAATCATAGATGAAAATAATATGGGAGTTTTATGTATAATGTTTTTGTAGAGTTAGAGTTGGTGTGACCTCCACAATCTCCAAAAGGTCATTGTCCTCCCAATTATTGACGAAACAAGGTCGTTATACAACACATTGCTATTAAGAAACATATATGCTATGTATGAACAAACAAAAATAAATATACTAACACCATTTATAAACAATTGTCTTAAAAACATTCACATGTCAAAATGTAAAAGACAAAGATATTCATCACCAAAAATATAAAACACAATAAACAAGCTCAAATTGACCAAACTTAAATATGATCTAGAGAGAAATCAAAGTAGATGAAAATATACACCCTAAGGAGAAACTTACTCCCTATTTTATTATGAAAAAGGATAGTATATAGATTACTAAGGAAGTGAACTTGGCTTGAACAAATTTCTATGTAAACCATAGATCTTATAAATACATCGATCAAACATTCCCTTCCTACATACAAACTTGAACAACTTTATCAAACTCCAAAAATGGCTTTACACGCCACAAAAATCTGATAGAGCTCTCTCCCAAATGAATACCACTTTTCCAAACCTCCTTGAAGGCAAGAAGATAAAAAATTAAACATCCAAAGTAAAAATAGAATACCAAATGTTCCTGTAGTCACATAAATCTGTCCACTTAATTAAATGAATACTTAGTATTTATTTGATTATTTAACCATCAATTAATAATTAATTAAATTAATATTTAATTAATTCATCTTAACCCTCTTCTCCTATTAATTAAATAAATTATTCAATTTATTTGATTTAATTCACTTAACCAAATTCAGACCATTAATTAAATAAATAAATCATATTTATTTAATTAAATCTTCTCTCACATTTAAATAAATTAATATTTATTTAAATCCCCCAAAATCCCACCTCTCACATTTAAATAAATTAACATTTATTTAAAATCACCTTTATCCTCTACCCACTTGCATTTTCCTACAAATGCAAGTTGCACAATTATTTTAAATAAATAATTTATTTAAATCACCTTTATCCTCCACCCACTTGTATTTTCCTACAAAAGCAAGTTGCACAACTATTTTAAATAAATTATTTATTTAAAATCCTATTTATCCTCACCCACTTGAAACCTTTAATGGTTTCCCTTAAAGTAGTCAAACTTGATGGCTTTAAAGTCTTCAAACTTGATGGCTTCCTTCTATAGTCTTCTTAAGACTTTAATGGTTTTCCTTAAAGTCTTCAAGCCTTTAATGGTTTCCCTCAAAGTCTTCAAGCATTTTAAATGCTTTATCTTCTTTTTCTCATTTAAATAAATTAATATTTATTTAAATATTTATCCAAATTCAACTTACACCATTTAATTGAAATAAATGATTTTATTTTAATTGAAAATACCAAAATTTCTCCCACTTGCATTTTCCTACAAAATCCACTTGCATGCCTAAACCCCTTCTAAATTCTTCTAAACCCTTCCTAATTAGCCTAATCCATCCCCTAAATATTGTCACATTCCTAAGCAAATTGGAGTCACTTCTCAAAGACTCCAAAGTCTTTGAAAAGCAATTAATGCTTTGTGTGTTCAACAAATTAACCCTCAAAGTCTTGGATAACCTTTGAAAGCTTCCAACCTTCAACCACTAAATGGCTCAAAGTCTTTGATAACCATTGAAGGCTTCCAACCTTCAACCACTTAATCCCCAAAGTCTCCAATAACCATTAATGGTTAATTCAACCCTCCCACATGGTTAAAACATTTGTTTTGACTCAACCTCTACCCAACCCAAAGGTCTCATCAGGCCATTAATGCTTTGACCATGATTATCTCTTAAACATTTGCACAAAGGTTTATCCTTGGATTAACTCTTAATCCAATGGGTAATCTTAATTTAGACTTGACCCTTACCTTCTAGATAACCATGAGGTCTTCTCAGGCCTTTAATGCCTCCAACCTCTTCTCTCAACCCAATCCTATGTTGACACTTGTCACCATTTTATTGGTGCCAATTGTGCACATGGATCCCCAACTTTCAATCCTAGCCCTTGTTAAGATTTCTCAATCTTAACCCTTCATTTCTCCATTTCTTCTATAAATAGAACCCTTCTCCTCAAGCAAAAGAGAAGCATTTTAGAGTATTGTTGTTATACTGGCATTAGCATAGAGCTTTTTCATAGCATCACTATCTACTCTAGCATAGTATTTAGCTTTTCATTTCATATTTGAAGCTTAGTATTAAATCTCAATCCTCCATAAGCATCCATAGTGCAAAAAGCTGCTGAGAGCTACACTCATTTGGGACTTGGAGAGGAGAGGAACAAGGGAGGAGCAACTATGAGCATCTTGATTAGCTATTTCATTTTATGTTTATATGCTTTCTATTTCATGCTTAATATCTCTCTTGATATGCCTGTTTAGGATAATCTTTTGTTGCTAACACTAACGTTTGTTTCTTGTGCTCTTGTGTGTGTTGCCATCAAACAGATTTTCTAATCCTTTTTGCAGAGCATCAGTTCCAAATTCCATCTCATGCTTGCATAGAAAAATATTTGTTTCTTTATCATGTTTGGTTCATTTTGTCATTATGTGCTTGCTTGAAAACACTTATTCACTATATTGTTTGATTATTTCATTGGAAAAAACATTTGCTTTTTTACTTACTACAGCTAATAAACTCATGAAACTTAGCTTTTCATGGCTTTTTTGGTTTTGATTTAAACGAACATTTAAAAAGTGTCACATTTCATCATTGATTTACATTAGTCCCTTCCACATTCCTGTTACATTGCTTTGATGATTAATTCTAATATTATTATTCTTTGTGATACTCAACAAGATAGGACAACTAAGACCCCAATTTTCATGCAAACTTAAGACCCAAATTTTTAGATCACACTTTTCTAACAAAGATTCTTTTAGTCCCCAAAAAAAATGATGCAGAAGAGAAGGTTTGAGAACCCTTTTATCTAGCCAAAATTTGTGTCTTTCCTTGTACCACAATATGAACAAAATCCAAAACTTGGTACATTTTTGCCATGTAGTGACTATTGTTCTTCCTTCTCCTTACACACATGTGAATCTATTTCAATCGGACCATCAATTTCATACTTAGACTCTAAGATCATAAATATACCTCTTACATTGATTAAACACTTCCAAGGTGAACAAATATCAAAACTTGGTACATTTTTCCCGTGTAGAGAATACTGTACCTACTACTCATTACACACATGTGGATCCATTTCAATCCCATCAATTGCATTCTCAAACTCTAAGGCCATAACTTTTCCACTTGTATTGATCAAACATGTCTCCTTTAATGAATGAGCTAAATTATTTTTGAACTTCCCACTATAGGAGTTCAAAAAATACTATTTTACCTTCGAGACCAAACCAAATTATTTCTTTCTCTAGAGATAAATTGCATCTCTCATATACATATGAAATCCCAAAGATCAGACTATAAGTGTCAATTGTTGGCATTTTGATGATGTTGTGATTGTCATTGATGGACACACACTTGTTTTAAGATCACTTTCTTTATGTATGAGTTATGCTCAATCGGTAATTGTTCCAACCGGTATTATTTATTATAGTCTTTAGACTATCAGTGTTTTGCAGAAGGTGTTTACTGGTCACAAACTGACTGAAAACCCAAAGCGGTATGAAGACCTCAAGTGGTTTGCAGATCTCAAAGAGGTACTAAGGAACAAAGCAGTAATTAACACTTTGATCTACCAATCTTCATTTTTTACAACCGTCAATCGATAAAATGTATGAACCAGTATTACTCTATGATGAGTTACCAACCAGTATTTCTATGATGAGTTATCATCCACCGACACTTTGGCGGTGATTCTGTGTCGTGTTACCAAATGTGTCTAGATGCACTGAACCTAGGAACTTGTAATGTAATCCTATTGGACTGACATGAAATCAGACTCCTTTATAAGGACATCATGTCTAGGGTTTTAGCATATGAGGTTTTTGTATGTGTGATTATAGAAGAGAAGATTAGGCTTGTGTGAAGAAACAGAGTGTGGAGATATTGAAGGCTGAAGTAATGCTAAATGTGCATTAACAATGAGCTATCAAGGATCTAACCAAGCATATTGTGCTAGTATCTAGATCATCTACTTGTTGATTACTCATATCTTCGACAAGTCTGAAACCCTTAACCGGGTAGGCCCAATAAAGCCTTTGTAAATCCTCTAACAAGGTGGTCTTTAATAGGACTTATCTCCTAACAAAGATCTAGATTCCTGACAGGATCTATTCTGGTGAAGAAACATTGTATGACCTTAACCGGTCTGGTTTCTATTCTACAGATAGTTATTTGTGAGTCTTTTCTCACCGTGGTTTTTCCCATTTGGGTTACCACATCAAAACTGGTGTTATGGTGATTGTGCTCTTGTGGGTGAATGCATTATTTGTTGTTTGGTTTGCATTTGTCTTAACTGGTTTGTTAGTAAATCTGTTATACCGGTTAACTGCTAAATTGTTTAAGAGTTTGAGTTTAGTATTTTTTGGTATACTAATTCACCCTCCCTCTTAGAATTCATCAATTGGTATCAGGGCCAACCTTTCTATAAGTCTAACCACTTGGAAGGAAATATGGGGGAATACACTGTGAGGGAACTTACTCATCGACTCACTCAGACTGAGAAAGCCTATGATGAACTCAAAGTCAAATATTAAGCCTCTCTGGCAAAAAGAAGAGAGCATGCAGAGAAATTGGTGGAGCTTACTGAAAATAGTTCTTTTGATGAAGCAGACATGGAGGCCCTAGTTGAAGAAGTTGAAAAACTGAATGAATCCAATGCCAACCTGAGAAGGGAACTGGAAGGACTGACTATCAGAATGTGTCAAGAGCTTGAGAACCGAAGGAGAGTTGAAGATTTGGTAAAAGACAAAGATCATGAGATCTCCAAGCTGAAGCAAGAAATTAGTGCCCTTACCGCTCATCTTCAAGAGAGTAAACTGGAAAAAGAAGAAATGCAAGGTGAACTAAACATGGCTATTTCTAATAATGCAACCTTGAGGGAATCCAATGCTGCTATTTCCAAGGAACTCACTGAGTCAAAGGAAATACTTGCCAAATTCAATAAGAGTACTGTTAAGTTAGAACAAAAGCTTGAATCAGCAAAACCGGTAAAGAATACCATTGGACTTGGTTTTTCCAGTTATGAGGAAGGTGAGACCTCTGGAACAAAAGATGTAGCATCAAAGAAGCAACCAACATCAAAGGACAAAGGTAAGAAAAAGTTTAAACCTGTTTGCTTTAATTGTCTCAAGGAAAGACATACTGTTAATGTGTGTAGAAATAAGGCCTACAATAATTTTCCTTATTTTCTAAACAATAAGCCTAGATCCAATAGATTCAATGGAAATTGTTATGCATGCAACAAGTTTGGGCATAGAGCATTTGAATGCAGGTCTATTATGCACAACATTGGGAGATATCCTCAAAGGAATCAAGGAGTTTTTTTTCTGAATCCTTTGTGAACCGGAATCCAAACCGGTATAATGCCTATGACCATCACTCAGGTGGTGGTGGCTATCAAGCAGCAATCGGTTGGAGAGCAACTTGTTTGATCTGTCATGGTAGTGGTCACACTGCTACAACATGCAGGAGGAAGAATGGTAGAATGAACAATGGACCATGGATAAAACCTGGAATGGTATGCTATCATTGCAACAAACCGAGACACCTTGCCAGAACCTGCAGAATGAGAAAGAACCTATCAGTTGATTTACCGGTCACTCCATAAGTGAAGATTGATGTTGAAACTGTTCAAGTAGGAATGAATAAAACATGGAAAAAGAAACCTGAAGAAGTGTCACAAGCTGAACCGGTTTCTGCACCTAGTGTGGAAGTCTCTGAATCGAAAAATTGAGCTTCAGAAAAGCTTAGGGGGATCAAATCAGTGAAATGTTTCGAACCCCCGGTTTATATCGGTAAAAGACCTTAACCGGTACACGTTACCTGTTAATCAACAGAAGATTGTGAAGTGGTAAAAAGAAAAAATAGGGTTTATGCCCTAGCGGTGGAGCATTTATTATGGTAGGTGAAGAATTTGTTTAAAAGGAATTTTCAAAGTCATTTTCACTTATCAATTTTTGAGCGAAGAATTTTTCAAGTGCAGAGCGACAAAAGGCGATTCGACTTGCAATTCAAAGAGATTTCAAATCTTGTAGAAGAATCCAAAGATATTGTCAATCAATCAAGTGAAGAACACCAAGCGGTAATCCAGAAACCGAAGTGGTGTGTTGCAAAGCTGCATTAGCAAACCCTAAACATCAAAATTATGAAGGTATTTCTTGAAATTCTGAAGGTATTTCTTGAAATTCTGAAGGTATTTCTTGAAATTCTTGTTTATCAGTTAATCATTGCTTCCGCATCGCACTCCAGCTCTAGTGTACCTATGGACTCAGTTGAATTCATTCAAAGGAAAATGAAATACAATGCCCTATCCCAAATACCTGTCGGAGTCATTGTTGAAGGAGATATTTCAGGGTACATTGACTACAAACTGGAAGACCTATGATCTCTAGCGATTCACTCCCAGCTAGGTCTATTCTGTGGGGATGATAGGAAAATCAAACTAGAATACAACATCCTAGAGAGGAAGAAACTACATAATGTTGTTTATTTCCTTGAAGAATTCACTGAAGAGCACATCCACATCATTCTGAGTAGAGTGCATGGCGACAAGATGTATCTTGAAAGGACGCATGACATTACTCTTGAAGCAATTTATGTCGTCACCAGTTTCTGCAACATTGGTGAGGTGCCAGCCCTAAGGAAGCTCATCAAGATAAAAATGACTAAGCTCACCGGTTCTCTGAGCGACCAACGGGGAATGACCGTCAACACCATCAAAGATGAGTTGGTCAAGTATGCTTGCATGGTGATTGGATACTAGGTGTTTTAATCCAGCTGAATAAATTTTGTCTCTGCTGCTGCGATAAATGCTGCCTACAGAATGATCAAGGAGGACGCTTCATTTGATCTATGCACCTATATGAAGAAGCAACTACTATTGAACTTAAAGTCTATCAAACAAGACAGTGCCTTAAGATTCAAATTTGGACAACTTTTGGTAGGTCTATTTTTCTACTTTCAAGGCTATTTCCTGGGAGTCGGTGATATTCAATGGTCTGCTAACCAACCGGTCACCAAACAAATTAGGGAAAGTCTCCAAGAGGTGGGAACTGGATTCCTGAGGTCTTGAATAAATACTTTGATGAATTCAAGCGGAAGATGAGCCAAAGGATGATAATATTTGGAGACATTGTTAAGAAATATGAAGAGGACATCTGCTTTACCATTAAAGTAGATGAGTGCATACTGGAAGCGGTAGAGCCAAGATAGGAAGAAGTAGAATCTATGGGATATGAGGTGATGTATGACATGTTGGATGGGTATGCCTCTACCCTGATTGCCTCTCCTTTAAATGCAAAGAAAAAGTGAACCGACACCTACTTGGAAAGGGTAACACCGGTTGAAGAACCTTCAGTAAAAAAGGGAAAGGCAGTGCCATCGGCATCGACATCGGTTACCTTAGCCAGCCCTAAAGTGACCAAGCGGTCACCTGCCAAGAAGAAATCGAAAGTTGCACCCGCTAAAGTATTTGAAAGGAAGTGGAAGACCAAAAGCAACTCACCGGAGTCAGAGGATACAGAACCTGAATTACAGCCTAAGAAGACCAGGCAAACAAGGAAGAAAGCAAACACTACCGACAATGCACCTGCATCATCAACACCAGTAAATATTGACATCTCTTCTTATAAGCCGATGACACATTGTCAAAGGACTATTAAGAATATAAGAAGAAAATTGCTTAGTGATCTGAAGGAATATTTTGATGATTTTACCGATAGTGAGAAAGAGGAAACAGAGCGGGAAGTTATTAATTATTTGTGTGTTCATGATCGGTCGCCATCAGAAATTAGATCTGAGACATCTGATTCTTTGTGCAATTCTTTAGATAATAAATGGTGCATTACCATCGAGAGAGAACAAGAGACCAGAGAAAAGATTTTTGCAGAATACTTCCCTGATGCTTCAAACTCTGAATTGTTTGAAATCATGAACCAGTACAAAGGTTCGTTCTTTATGAGAAGACGAAGACTCCTACTACTGGAAGGCAAAGCCTCTGAAGTGGTGAAGGACACACACTCCCATACCAAAGCTATTGTGAAAATGCATAAAGTAGCTTAAGCAAATAGAGAAGCTGAACAGGAAATGGAAACCGGAAAACCGGATGAAGCATTTGATGATGAAGGAGAACCAACTACAAAATAGGTTGACACTATTGATGTGGATGTGCTAGATGGTGAAGATGCCACTCCGGATTCAGAAAAGGAGAAATAGGATAAAGAAGAAGCAGAGAAGCAAAAGATGGACAAGGAAAAGGCTGACAAAGAGAAAGCAGAGAAAGAGGAAGAGAAAAAGAAAGATGAAGAGAAGAGGAAACAAGAAGAAGAGAAGCGGAAGGAAGAGGAGAAGAGGAAGGCAAAAGAGAAGCGGAAAGAAGAGGAGAAGAGGAAGGAAGAGGAGAAGAGGAAAGAAGAGGAGAAGAGGAAAGAAGAGGAGGAAAAGAAAGAAGAGGAGAAGTGGAAAGACAAGGAGAAGAGGAAACAAGAAGAGGAAAAGAGAAAAGAAGAATAAAGACAGAAGGAGGAAGAGAAGAAAAAGCATGAAGCGGAGCAAAGGGAGAAAGAAGAGGAAAATAAAAAAGTGGAAGAGGAGAAGGAAGCAGAAAAGAACAAACAGGCGGAGACTCCAAAGGCAACCGATGGTCAAGACAAACCGACTGACATCACTAGTCTTATTGACCTCCAATCTGCAGATGAATCGGAGCTGCTGCAAGGCATAAAGCTAGCATAGGAAAGACTGGAAGCATTGAGAAGGGAAAAGGAACAGGATGTCATTCACACTGTGATTGACACCCTTACCAATTTGATTCCAGGTGCTAACCTCCCCAGTACCGATTCCTCTTTGTCAAAACTGAAACTTCTATGTACAATTGTAGAGGACCAGGTACAGTTCCTAGAAGAAGTTGCCGAAGCAAATGCAAAGAAGAAGCATCAGAAGGCACTCAACACTGCCTTAGTAAAGAAACTGAATGAGCTCCGGTCTCAACTTTAGAAACAACAGAAGGACATAAGAGATGCTATGGATGAGGGAAAACTATTGTTGAGCAAAATAAGCCAACCCAATCTATTTTGTGATGATGTGCTTGCACAAAAGGATAAACTCCAATCCGATTTGCAGACATACATAAGTAACTTTAAGATGTCGTATGATTCTTTCACTACATATGGGCAGACTGTTCACCGATATTAGCTTTAGTCTGTTAGGATAGAATTGGAGATTAGCAACCGGACACAAGATTTGCAGGAACTTCAACTGGTTCTATTACCCAGACTGCAAATTCTTCAGAAGAGCTTTCTCAATCTAGAAGCCTTAACTATCACTCAAGAGATGAGTACAATTGATGCCATGGAAGAACATGTATCATAGATGCAGACAGAAAGTGAGGTTTCTACCTCATTACTTGAGTCATGTTCATTAGCCATGAAGACTTTTATGCAGGATTTTAAATCGTTTATTGATAAGTTTCACTCATTATTGTCATAAACATTTACTTATTTTAATGATAATGAGAAACAGGGGTTATTTTGTAGTACTTTGTCATTGTTGGAAAAGGGGGAGTAGTATTTAAATTTTGATGAATGTTATGTATACTTTCATGTTTACCTCTTTAAGGGCGTAGTATACATTGTATTTTCTGCAAAAAGGGATAGTGTATATGCTGAGGGGGAGTAATTTTGATTATGGCATATTTTTGTTGTAAAAACACTTAGATGTCAAAATTTTCCTAACTATTGCCATCAATGCCAAAGGGGGAGATTGTTGGCATTTTGATGATGTTGTGATTGTCATTGATGGACACACACTTGCTTTAAGATCACTTTCTTTATGTATGAGTTATGCTCAACTGGTAATTGTTCCAACCGATAATATGTATTATAGTCTTTAGAATATCAATATTTTGCAGAAGGTGTTTATCGGTCACAAACTGACTGAAGACCCAAAGTGGTATGAAGACCCAAACTTGGTACATTTTTGCCATGTAGTGACTATTGTGCTTCCTTCTCCTTACACACATGTGAATCTATTTCAATCGGACCATCAATTTCATACTTAGACTCTAAGATCATAAATATACCTCTTACATTGATTAAACACTTCCAAGGTGAACAAATATCAAAACTTGGTACATTTTTACCATGTAGAGAATACTATACCTACTACTCATTACACACATGTGGATCCATTTCAATCCCATCAATTGCATTCTCAAACTCTAAGGCCATAACTTTTCCACTTGTATTGATCAAACATGTCTCCTTTAATGAATGAGCTAAATTATTTTTGAACTTCCCACTATAGGAGTTCAAAAAATACTATTTTACCTTCGAGACCAAACCAAATTATTTCTTTCTCTAGAGATAAATTGCATCTCTCATATACATATGAAATCCCAAAGATCGGACTATAAGTGTCAATTGTTGGCATTTTGATGATGTTGTGATTGTCATTGATGGACACACACTTGTTTTAAGATCACTTTCTTTATGTATGAGTTATGCTCAACTGGTAATTGTTCCATCCGGTAATATGTATTATAGTCTTTAGAATATCAGTGTTTTGCAGAAGGTGTTTACCGGTCACAAATTGACTGAAGACCCAAACTTGGTACATTTTTGCCATGTAGTGACTATTGTGCTTCCTTCTCCTTACACACATGTGAATCTATTTCAATCGGACCATCAATTTCATACTTAGACTCTAAGATCATAAATATACCTCTTACATTGATTAAACACTTCCAAGGTGAACAAATATCAAACTTGGTACATTTTTACCATGTAGAGAATACTATACCTACTACTCATTACACACATGTGGATCCATTTTAATCCCATCAATTGCATTCTCAAACTCTAAGGCCATAAATTTTCCACTTGTATTGATCAAACATGTCTCCTTTAATGAATGAGCTAAATTATTTTTGAACTTCCCACTATAGGAGTTCAAAAAATACTATTTTACCTTCAAGACAAAACCAAATTATTTCTTTCTCTAGAGATAAATTGCATCTCTCATATACATATGAAATCCCAAAGATCGGACTATAAGTGTCAATTGTTGGCATTTTGATGATGTTGTGATTGTCATTGATGGACACACACTTGTTTTAAGATCACTTTCTTTATGTATGAGTTATGCTCAACTGGTAATTGTTCCAACCGGTAATATGTATTATAGTCTTTAGAATATCAGTGTTTTGCAGAAGGTGTTTACCGGTCACAAACTGACTGAAGACCCAAAGTGGTATGAAGACCCAAACTTGGTACATTTTTGCCATGTAGTGACTATTGTTCTTCCTTCTCCTTACACACATGTGAATCTATTTCAATCGGACCATCAATTTCATACTTAGACTCTAAGATCATAAATATACCTCTTACATTGATTAAACACTTCCAAGGTGAACAAATATCAAAACTTGGTACATTTTTACCATGTAGAGAATACTATACCTACTACTCATTACACACATGTGGATCCATTTCAATCCCATCAATTGCATTCTCAAACTCTAAGGCCATAAGTTTTCCACTTGTATTGATCAAACATGTCTCCTTTAATGAATGAGCTAAATTATTTTTGAACTTCCCACTATAGGAGTTCAAAAAATACTATTTTACCTTCGAGACCAAACCAAATTATTTCTTTCTCTAGAGATAAATTGCATCTCTCATATACATATGAAATCCCAAAGATCGGACTATAAGTGTCAATTGTTGGCATTTTGATGATGTTGTGATTGTCATTGATGGAAACACACTTGTTTTAAGATCACTTTCTTTATGTATGAGTTATGCTCAACCAGTAATTGTTCCAACCGGTATTATTTATTATAGTCTTTAGACTATCGGTGTTTTGCAGAAGGTGTTTACTGGTCTCAAACTGACTGAAAACCCAAAGCGGTATGAAGACCTCAAGCAGTTTGCAGATCTCAAAATGGTACTAAGGAACAAAGCAGTAGTTAACACTTTGATCTACCAGTCTTCATCTTTGACTACCGACAATTGATAAAATGCATGAACTGGTATTACTCTGTGATGAGTTACCAACCGGTATTTCTGTGATGAGTTATCATCCACCGACACTTTGGCGGTGATTTTGTGTCATGTTACCAAATGTGTCTAGACGCACTGAACCTAGGAACTTGTAATGTAATCCTATTGGACCGACATGAAATCGAACTCCTTTATAAGGACATCATGTCTAGGGTTTTGTATGTACGATTATAGAAGAGAAGATTAGGTCTGTGTGAAGAAACAGAGTGTGGAGATATTGAAGACTAAAGTAATGCTAAATGTGCATTAACAATGAGCTATCAAGGATCTAACCAAGCATACTGTGCTAGTATCTAGATCATCTACTTGTTGATTACTCATATCTTCAACAAGTCTGAAACCCTTAACCAGGTAGGCCCAACAAAGCCTTTGTAAATCCTCTAACAAGGTGGTTCACAACTGTGAATCTGAAATCCTCTCACAAAGTAGTCTTTAACAAGACTTATATCCTAACAAAGATCTAGATTCCTAACAGGATCTGTTCTGGTGAAGAACATTGTATGACATTAACCGGTTTGGTTTCTATTCTGCAGATAGTTACTTGTGAGTCTCTGCTCACCGTGGTTTTTCCCATTTGGGTTTCCACGTCAAAACTTCTTGTGTTATGGTGATTGTTCTCTTGTGGGTGAATGCATTATTTGTTGTTTGGTTTGCATTTGTCTTAACCGGTTTGTTAGTAAATCTGTTATACTGGTTAACTGCTAAACTGTTTAAGAGTTTGAGTTCAGTATTTTTTGGTATACTAATTCACCCCCCCCCCCCTCTCTCTCTCTTAGTATTCATCATCAATATGATATACATTAAATAGAACCTAATCTACAAAATCCAAATCAAGGGCAAACAAAAGCTTACATCACTTTGTAATATTGAACTTGATAATATTCTTCATTTAAGCCAAAGAATAATGATGGGTATGCTCTATCATTTTCAAAGCAAATTATTCCTTTCTTATAGCAATAAGAATTTACTAAGAACATGATTCAAACAGAGTATCAATATTTTTACCTTTTGATTTATTTGTGGAATAATTTGGTAATCTACTCTTCCCTTTACGTCCTTCACTCTCAAAGATAAATCCCTTAATTTATATAGTACAATAAATATTACCATCACCATCAAAATAACTCTTTTTTTCATTTCCTTTATTCACATAAACAACATTCTTATCTTTCTCATTCTTCAACTAAAAATAAGCTAACTCAAGATGCAAATTTGAGCATTTTCCATCTTCATGCACATCTTTATCACAATTAGAGAAATAAAAATTCATCTTACCATTACTTTTCTTTTTTTGTATTGAATATCTATTTTACCTTTTCCATTTAGATTCTTCTGACAACAATGTTCGTATTTGTTACCCTTATGGGTATGCACCTCATCTAAATTTGTTTTTTCCATAAAAGATGCTTCTAACAGCAATGTTAGTATTTGTTACCCTTATGGGTATGCACCTCATCTAAATTTGTTTTTTCTATAAACTTCTCACATACTTCAACAACACCTAGTGTTTCATTATGTTCTTACCATTGCCCCTCTCTCTCTCTCTCTCTCTCTCTCTCTCTCTCTCTCTCTCTCTCTCTCTCTCTCTCTCACACACACACACACACACACACACACACACACACACACACACACTCAATTGGGTTAAAATTTCTTCCTTAACAATGAATTAGTCATCAATGTGGACACCATTGTTACTTTTTAAATCTCCAAAGAATGAGCATAGCTTAAGAGCATACAAAATAAGAGCATTCCCAATAAATGATTTTTTGTTTTGTTATTGGGATAGCTAGTACAAATTGAAATAAATCTCCATTTGGTACATCTTTTGGTCTAAATTTTCTATACTTATCTCTTCATCATATAATTGGCTATTTTTCTTGGCCCATGTTTTAAATAGTTTATTATCTTTCGAAGCTTCTTCTTTCTCTATAATTTATTTATTTAAAGAAGTAAAAAAATATAAAATTTTACTACTACCAATTAGTGATAGTTATCTTAACAAAATTAAAATGTGGAATTAAAAAATCCAAGTAGATAAAATCATATTTGATCTTGAGAAAAACTACTTATGTGAAAATATCAAGCCTAAAGATAAATGTTCTCACTATTTTAATATATAAAAGATATAGTATAGATGATTAAGGAAGCCAACTTGACCATGTTCTCACTATTACATTGTTTTTATGATGATAGGCTTCTTGGTGGTAGCTTGGACAAAAAAACTCAATAGACTTTCACACTTAAGTCATACATTGTTTAGATCACTTGGAATTATGCTTGCGATGGACTTTGATCATCAAATAAAGTAATTCTTTGATAAATATATGTGGTAAAGGAGTCATTTCTTATTTTGATTTAAACACCCATGATTTTATATATATATATTTTATGATGACCTTATGTTGGGTTAGTGATTGAGTAGATTGTTACATTACTAGATTCATACTTATTAGTCACATATCTTCACTTTTATTTTCATGTTATTTGGATGGTATTTTTAAAGATAGTTAATTTTTAACAACCTTTTTCTTCTTTGTTAATTATTTTTCTTCTCTTTCTTATTGTTTCTTAAATAATTTGTATTCAATGTAAAGAACATTATTCATTCTATGTTGTGGCTCCTTTTGATTTCATATGAATGTGTTAAAAAAAAATTAGAATGATTTTAGGAAGGTTGATGGTAGCATGAAAAAAAATCTATCATGAATAAATTTTAAACATTGATATAATATGGAAGGGACTATTTCATATTGTTCCATCCATGGTCTACCAAGAATTTGATCATAAACCCATGAAAAATTTGAATAACATGAACACACATAGGTTCTAATATTTTTTTCTCTTTTTCATGATTGAAAGTGCTTGTGTTAATACTTTTGGAGATTTTTTATGCATTTGGATCATCCACACATTCATTACCAAAATCACTCAATATCACTTACAACGCTTTTCAAGATGTAACTTATACTATCTTGCATGATGTCATTAGAACGTTTTAAAGAAAAAATAGAAAATGAATATCGAGCCTATCACATATTATGGTTAATATAAATATAAATTTGCAATGGACTTCCAAATCAATTATAATTTCATATAATTTGTATATTGATATAATATATCTTCAATAATGTATAGAATGTATTATATAAACTTTATCTTTAAGAAAATATAATTGTAACATCATAAATTGCACTCTGTGCAATTCCAAGTCACTTAGTGCCTTCATATTAAGTTGAAGTAGAGACGATGGTCAAACCTTCCACCTTGACTGCTTGCTCAACCCACTTTGTCATCCATTTTGTCTAACTTCTTGACTATTTGGATTGATTAGTTCATGGACACATGCATACCACAAAGATGTCCACATATTGCACATTAATCCCATGAATATGCAGACCGAAGGTGTAGTGCCTATCTCTTATTCATCTTGCTTTTAGTACACCCATAGATCATATTGATATGGTTTAGTCTGCTTTATGATGATTTGATGGTATCATACTATGTACTAACCCTATTTTATGATTACATTGGATATGATGATGAATTTGATAATCCTTGGTTGTCGTGACTATCCTCCTACTGTATTTGTGATAGGGAAGATGTCATACCACTCATCACAAGCATGATATGACGTTGTGATTCTCTATCACTTGCCTATTCATTTATGATATATTATTGTATATGTTGTATTGTGGTTATTGGTGGTTGCGGGATTACAGGTACTAGGCATCGACTCCACCTGGCCTCATAGGTTTGAGCTTATCTTTATCCCAATGGTAGGTTGTTGGAGATGGCATGAGTTCCCTCTACATGCTCTAGGCTTAAGTTGTCATCTTTGTCAGTTGAATGTCTTGGCGTGAGTCGTCATGTTAGTATCCTGAGTTGTGGTTGCCTTGTGGTGTTGTGAGTATTTGATCATTTATTTAATTTAATATTTGATTAATATAGTGTATCAATGTTAAAATTAAATTATTATATAGTTGGATTTTTTATTTTTATTTTTGATAATAGAGAGTAAACCGATTTACAAAAACGTTAGAAACTGTATCAACAATTCATGCCATCCTTCTACGAAGGTACTTGCTCAGAAAGTATGTAAAGATCGGGCCATTGACATATGGGTTTATACAAAATACCCGTCAACATACACAAAAAGCATATACAATCCTAATCCGAGATATATGAAAGGCATATACAACCCTATACAGCTAAAGAGGCACATACAAAAAGTTATCCAGCTATAGTTGGATATTTAATTGTAGACATCTAAAAATGGTCAACGCTTGCAGAGTCATACTTTAACATTTGCGCATTGCCTTATTTTAGGGTTTTTGCGTCGCATTAACATTTCTCCTATGTCACGCACTTGGTCTTTATCATTTGCGAGCATCGAGTCCTTCTTCTGCATTCATATGTCATTTTTCTCGCCCTTGAATTTGGTCTTGTCGATAACAAACTTCAGTCATGATTTTGGTCGATCTTATCCTGTCGCATCAATGTGCGTGCTCATTTGTCATATTTGGACATCGTCAATCCTAATTAGGGTTTTGTCCTCTTTTCAATCTTGTCATCTTGCGATCGATTTGTCATCGATCATTGTTGTTTTCAATCTTGTCATCCTGCAATCGGTTTGTCATCGATCGTTGTCGTTTTCAATCTTGTCGTCTTGCGATCAATTTGTCATCAATCGTGGTCATTTTGAATCTTGTCGTTTTGCAATCTATTTTGTCATCGATCCTTGTCTTCTTGTCAATTTTGTCATTTTGCGATCAATTTGTCATCGATCGTCGTCCTTCTCAATCATGTCAATTTGGATCAATTAGTCATTGTTCCTCGTTAATTGGTGCATTTATCAATCAAATCATTTATCAAGTTAGAATCATGATCAAATCGAATCGACATCAATTGTCTTTTGTCAGGACCTAATTGTCATTCTTGCATTTTTTTAATTCATCTTTTAGGGTTTCATGATTTTATTCATTTAACCCTGTTTGTCATTTCTCCCTCTAGGTTAAATAATTTATTTATTTATCCTAGGTCTTCGTGTCACAATTAAATGTTTAATTTAATTGGCTAACTAATTATTCCTCTTTTTGTGAATTAATTAATAAATGACAAATTATTAATTGATTTACCTAATTTCTCCTAATTCACTAAATTCTTGATTTCCTTATTTTCTAATTCCTAATTTCCTAATTTCTATTTCATCTATTTTTCAATTCTCTCCTATTTTTCTCCTAATTTCATGGAAATGACATTTCAATTTGTCATAATTTGTCATAATTGACAATCAATCAATTTTGACATAGAAAGTTGTCATAATTTGTCATAATTGACAATCAATCAATTTTGACATAGAAATTTGTCATAATCTTGTCATGAATAATCAATTACTTTTGCATAGAAAGTACAAATTTGTCATAATTTGTCATAATTGACATTCTTGATTTGCAATTTCCATTCAAATCTCTTCATGCTAATTTGATCTTTTCTCCAATTTGTCTATAAATTGGATGATTTTCTTCAATCCCAACTAATCACTTTGTCGAATCAATCACGCTTCGAGTATTCTTGCGCTATTATCTTGTCTACTTGCTTTCATCTCATGTGTATGCACTTGTAGGTGAGATCCACAAACAAAGCTATTTGAAGAAGAAAGAAGGACAATGGAGCTACATGAAGGAGACATTCAAGTCTGCATTTGGTTTGCTTAAGTTTTCAATCTTGAATATCTTGTTTTCATATCTCTATTGGATGTAATTAGGATTGATCATTGCATTTAAGCTTTTGTGATTGAGCTAGATTATTAATACTACTTGCTTTGATGATTTCCCGATTTCCTAGCTACATTAATTATTATCGATGATTATTGTTGAGGTTTAATATTTATTAATGTTATTTGATTATAGTCTATTTAGCTTTGATTTGTTGGTTTAATATTATTTATTATTTAGTGTTTATTGGATATATACTTATTATTTATTTAATGTTTAAATATTTTATTTATGGAGCTTTAGATTTTTTTATTTATTTTTTTATAGTTGTGGCTTTATATCTAATTGGTGACATTTATTTATATTGCCTTTTATTATTTATATTATTGGGCTTTTGTATTTTATTATTGGTTAATTATATTATTATATTTCTTTTGTTACCTATTTGGGTTATTTAAATATTATATTCTTAACTACCCTTTTATATGACTAGCTAAAAGATTGGGGTAAGTAAATAATTCTATTTTATATACTTACCTCGAATTCGAGAACGGGGTTGGTATAGAATATAGTATTTTATAATGGAGTATTTTTATCTATCTGTACATTTAATTATTTGTTTATTTTTTGGTTATTTATTTGTTATTATTTATTTACTTATCCCTTGTTATCATTGGCCTTTTTGGGAATTGTGTCGTGAGATAATATTAGTAAATTATTTATTTATTATTTTGTGGATTTAATTGGGTGCTTATATTTATTTGTGCTTATGATTTATTTATTTGTTTATTTATTGGTATTTGGTTTATTTTTACTATTTACCCTTATTTATTTATTTTTCCTACCCGCCCTCTTTTACTATTGGGCTATTCTTATTATTTAATCTCTTTTTACCCATTTGGATTATTAAATTATTATATATCCTACCTACTTACTGTATTTAATTACTGGTTGAGAGATTTGGGTGAGTTAAATAATATTATCCTATATTTCTTACCTCGAATTTGGGTATGGTTGGTAAGAAATATTATATTATTGATTATTTTGATTGGTGGAGATTTTTGTATAGCTTTGAATGCAATTTTATTTATATGGCTTTCTGAGTTGTGTTGTGGGTTGACTTCCTAGAGTTTTTCTACGACTTTGGAGATTTTTGCATTGCTTGGTTTTGGCTTTGTTGGACCTTGGATTTAGATTTGGCTCTTCATCAAATTTGCTTGCCATCACTTCTATTTTCCAGGTTGATGGAGTTTTCTCTTTCTCTACAATTTATTTCTGAAAAAGAATTATATGCTTCGTGGGTGAATGGAATTGGATGTGGGGAAAATTGTCATGGATATTATTTATTATGTTGTAACATAAATTTGGGAAAATAAAAATGTATACATATATACGATACACATATAGATATAATTGTTTGTGTTATTTTTGTGTGTTGTGCATATCTTTGGTATCTTGGTCTACATTGCCTATATGAGTGTTGCATTTGTATTGTGATGTTTTGTATATAGTCAGTTATCTATGTGTTTGGAGGGATTCTATTGTTGCTTTCTGAGGATTGATTATTTAATCAAACTCTGTCGGGAGTCCTTAGCTGAGTCTTTTGATTGATTCCATGTATCGATTTTGTTCTTGATGTTTTGATCAGCTCTTTGGCTTCTATTTGCCTTTGCGTTTCTAATTATTGTGATTTCAGCATCTTGGATAGCCTTTATGATCTTCTGGTTTTGTCGTAGTTTCATTTTTGAATCTTTTTGTGTGAATGTGCTATAAATACATATGCACTAGAAGACTTGACGGATGCCCTAAAAGAATTGTTCTATGCGCTAATAAATTTGTCGGATCCGCTAAACTATCAGTCAAATGCGTTATTAAAATAGGTGTATGTGCTACTAGAACTAGTGTATGTGCTATTCTTCCCTACGGATGCGTGAAACTACCTTGTCAATGGTAATTTTGATGTTTTTATGGTTCCGAGTCAATTTTCCTAGTTCTGTCTTCTATACCAGAGGAGATTATTGAGATTTCTAAGATTTTCCAGTATTGTTTTTATTATTTGATATGTTATGGATCCGACAAGTTGCATAGTGCCCTGTCGTAGAGGTTGTATTGTTTTCTCTAGAAATTTGATAAGCCTTGTTGTTGAGGAATGGTTTTATGGTTAGCTCCAGCAAGATGGTTGTGCCTCGTTGTTGAGGATCTGATATTGTTCATGGTGGAGTAAGTGGATGTTGCCTTGCTCTTGTTTATTGATATGTTGATTATGGTTTAGGATCTTGGTTATGTGTTAATATCTTGGCATTTAGCTATTGTGCTTTTTGCTTATGGATATGTGAATTCTTTTATGATGCTGTCGTACTCTTGTTTATTTATATGTTGAATATGGTTGAGGCTCTTGGTTATGTGCTAATATCTTGGCATTTGGCTATTGTGATTATTGCTTATGGATATGTAAAATATTTTATGACGTTGTTATTGATCCTCCTTGTTATTTGATTGTTGTTTATCTTGAGATATTAGAACATGATTAGGGGGAGTGGGCTTTCATGTGATTATCGGGGTTGTGAAAGATGGGACATCAAGAGGTTCCTTGTAAGGATTCTTGGAGTCTAGACTGCCAGGGCACATCGAAAGTTTTCCTTATTTAAATAAGTGATAACATTAACAATTAGTTAGATGGGATGGTTAATTGGGATTCATCTAAACAAGATAATAACGGTTGGATGTGAGCCCCAAGACTTAGTCCTAGGGATGATGTTTTAGGGTAATGTTGGGAAGGCCATTGTGATTGCAAACTGAACTCCCTTGATCTCTCATAGGTTGAGTTGGTTCTGCATGAGTGTCACCTATCTAGAGGTTCCTTGTAAGGATGCTTGGAGGTCTAACCTATCAAGAGGTTCCTTGTAAGGATGCTTGGAGGTCTAATCTATCAAGAGGTTCCTTGAAAGGGTGCTTGTAAATCTAGATGACTGCATGTGATGCCACTCCACTCATACACGTGTCCTTTTTCCTTATGTCATGGTTGTTGATATGCCTCCGGTAGTTTCTATGTTCATGACTAGCCTTGTGATGTGATATGGATTATTGCATTTGGATGCTTCTTGTTGTGGTTCTTAAGTTGTTGAGTTCTCTTTGGTTGGTAGGTGTCAACCTAGGTCTAGAGTGCATGTGGGACCTTGTGTCACCTCCTAGCATGGGGGGTTATTCCTTTGGTTCCACATGGTCGAGTGGTTTGATGCCTTCTTCCATTGGAATGTTATTTGTTGGATGCTTTTATGCGTGGATGTGGATTCTTATCTCTTTAGCTTATGGATGAGTATTATAGAATATGGATGCACATGATTTAAATGGCGTTTTATTGTAGATTTCATGAGATCATTGTATTTGTATAGTTGAGAGCTATGTTCCTTGATGTAAAGAGGATAATGTATATGTAATGGTAGTTGATGTATTAGAATATGGTTATGAATCTTGTAAGAGAACATATAGATATATCATGTTGTATCTTGGATATTGATTGTTAATGAGAATAATGTGATTGATTCTATTGATGTGCACTTAGTATCATATGGATATTTGTTGTGTAAAAGAGATGGTTAGTAATGTGGTAGATCATATTGGAAATGGATCAATAATGCCTAGATATTGAACAAGTAATTGGGGTTAGCAAAATTTAGTTTGGTATTTTTAAATGAACCTAATGAGGTTTAAATGGTATTTGTATTATTAGTGGTTGCATTCATGATAGGTAGATTAGAAAATGATCGTATGTATATGCATGAAAAAAAAGTAGATGATATTTGTGTTAGATTGCGTTGGATTATAGTAGTGATCATGGTGATGTTGTAAGTAGTGACATTGAGATACCCTAGGGAAGATAGTTAGATGTTGAGTTGTGTTTATTTCTACTTCCGTTACGAGATTAATTATGATTATGCTTTTATACTTTTATATTTATGATGGATATGTGTATATCATGCTAATGGATGTTTTGATTAATAAGAAAAACGGGTTTTCAGGACCCGAAACCTTTAACATAGAAGATTTAAAAAGATCATCATAGAGTATCCAGACCATATAAAAATGACTTACAAAACAACTGGCAATAAAGCCAGTAAACAGAAAGGACAACAAAAAATAGAAACAACAAAACAACAGAAACCAAGAAAACACTGCACAGTTATAGAGTCTTTAGGAGGTCCTTCGCCTTAATCACCAGTTGGTCGTAGTTGGCCGCAACAACTTTGAGTTCATCCAGGTTCTTATTTGGCTTCTTCTCCTTCTTTTTACCTCTGGTTCTTGTTCTAGGTCCTTGAACATCTCATGTGCCTTCAGTGTCAGGGTCAATTTCTAGGGTGTCCTTCTCCTCATCCAATTTGTTGATGAGGGTTTTGGTATTGCTAGTAGAGACCTTCAGAATGTTTAAGCTTTGCTCTGTGATACTTTTGAGACATTCCTCAATTTTGCTGACTTTATTGATAGTTTCCATCATTGTTTGATCCATAGCATTATCTTTTACTTTCCTCTCAATCAGGTCTTTCTCGATTTGCTCAAATCTAGGGTTGAAGGAGTCTCTTATATTTTCATCTTTAGCAACAGTTTTGGTCAAATCCTCCACATAATCCTCCACATAATCTGCCATAGTCTTCCCTTCACCAATGCTGATAGTTTGCAGAATCTAGATTCTATGGTTGAGCTTCTTGTTGTCCTCCACAACTTTCTTGTAACTGGTCATTAACCATTCCATGGTGTCCATAAAACCTTTAATACCCTCAGGAGGAGGGTTTCAAGAGGGATCTATCTTACTGGAGTTGTCCTATTCCTTATTTGGGGTGTCACCAACAGTGGCTTTATCTTCAACCCTATGTACTTCCCCAGTGGTCACCTCCTCCAAGTTCTGGTCAGCTTCCGAAATCTTTTTCTACTTTTGTTCCTCCAGCTCCTTCACATTCTCTTCCTTTCTCTTTTATTTTTTTATAGTCTGAATATTGACTTTAGTTTTCTTTTTCAGTGAACCCTGGGGTTTCTCCTTCTCAGAATCTTTAGAGACCTCCTTCGAGGAGGAGGAGCTAATCTGGAGAATTTTGCCCTTAGATTTCTTGCCCTTCGAGGAGGAAGGCCTGGTTTTCAAATGTTTACTCTTCTTACCTACTTCATCTTCCGAGTCATCCATACTCTCAGACTCGCTTGTTGAATCACTGTCAGAATCCTCATCCAAAGAAAAAACAAAGTTTGACCCTTCCTCCTCAAACTCAGAAATAGAGGGTTGAGGGCGGGCTATTTGGTTAGCCTTGAGGTGGTCATAAATTAGAACCCTTAAGTCTTGATGCATGGAAATGTCACCCTTAGGGTTCTCTTTATGGGCCTTAATGGTGGAATTCATAGAACATAACAAAAAATATGGAATGTTAACTTTCTCGTTATGCCTAAAATGATTCAGCAAAACAAAATGGTAGCCATACACTTTAGTGAATCTACCATCAAAAGTAATATAGTGCATTATAACAAAAAGGACCTCCCTCCATAGCTTAACAAAAGCCCTAGGAGGATAGTAAGTTTTACTTAGCTTCACTAGGCATTTTTTCTCCTTTTCAGTTTCAGGATATCTTTCAATGGCCTCCTTGCTCACTTTTTTGTCTCTGTAGTAGTTTCTTCCTTCCCTTCAGAGACCCGTGGCCTGAGCAATGAGGTCTTCATCTATGATGACAGACTGGTCTCCCATCTTCAAAGTGCCTGACTTTCTCTAGTTTTTACAAAAGAAATTAGTGATTGTGGCATCCCGTCCATGGAGCCTCTCCATAAATTTTGAAAACCCGCCCTTCTGCAGAATGTTCCAGACTGCCTCCTTTCGGTTCCACTCCTTACAATTGCTAGGTTTGTAGCGGCGTCTATTTCCTCCCATATTTTTTCTATTTAGAGCTGAATGTCGAAACTTGCAGAGAGCTTTAGACAGAGAGTTTCTCGGAGCTACCAAATTTACCCAGAAAGCGTGAGAAGTGATTGATTGAGTGTTATAATAAATGGTGCTGACAATATTATAATTTCTCGAAGCACTCCTTTTAATCCGTTTCATTATTATTTTGTCCATTTATGATCTTTGGGGTACTATTATATTTGTCCTTAAAAATGATTTATCTAACATCCTCTAAGAGGCCTTGTTCTCCCTTCCAAGTAATCATTTCATCTTGATTGACCGCCACATTGGCTGCCCGGTCAGCATAGCCATTAGCTTCACGGTAGATATGAGATATGTAACTTTTCTCAAAAGTGTTAATGAGGTCTCTAGTGGCCTTTATAATGTAATTGATAGACCATGAGGGCTTAGAGGTCCCCTTGAGGCATTTGATGATGTTGTTAGAGTCCCCTTCAATCCATATGTAGGGGCAATTCCATCTTTTTGCGAGAAGAATACCTTGGAGTGCTGACATTGCTTCTGCCTTGTGATTTGTTTGGCTTCCTATTGGAACATCATTCATTTCCTTGCATATACCTTTATCATCTCTAAGAATAGCTCCACATCCCGCAGGGCTCGGATTACCTTTTGCAACACCATCGAAATTGACTTTGGACCAACCATGAGGGGGAGTTTGCCATCTTGCTTCTAATATTTTGTTTTGCTTGGGGTCAGAACTGCCAACATTCTTCAAACTCCAGGAACTTAAAATGTGAGATTCCAATGGGTTGGTCGAAAAAAAAGCACCCCCAATGACCCTAATGTTCTCCACAATCGCCCATTGTATTTTTTGGAACACAATATCCAGAGTAAGAAAGGTGTCCCTAAAAATACGATTGTTTCTTTCTTTCCATAATCCCCACAGAATGTGAGGGAGTGATAGCTGCCACAAAGATCTCAAAAAGGAGTTAGACCAATGATAATTCCAGGAGTAGAACAACTCACTGATAGTGTTAGGAAACACACAATCAATGCAAAAACTCTTAAGAAATCTTTCCCAGATTGAAGTAGAATAGGAATAGTGGATGGCCAGATGGCCCACAGACTCTTCCTCCTTAAGACACAAAGTACATCTATTAGGAAAAGCAAATCCTCTACCCTTGAGGTTATCTAAGATCATGCTAATGGATGTTAGATGTATATGAGTAAATTGATATATGTGTTGTATTAGATGATGATTTTTTTTTTTTTAATTATCTCTATTTGTATGTTAGTTAGCTTAATTTCTCTAGGGTATTTTGGTGGGCATTAAAAAAGGTGGCTATTGAGGTGTTACACTTGCTAATTATGATAATGTAATGTCTCCTTCTACGTCTACAAACATCAAGACATCTTCCAACCCTATTTATCTTGCCATCTTGGCCTCATTTTGGCTCTTTAGACAATGTTTTAAACTCTCTTGCACTCTCTAAGATATTATAGCTGGTTTTATACACTTTTCCTATGGTCTTACACTCATTCGTTGCACATTACAACCATTATTGAAGCTTCATCCATTGGAGAGGTTCATACTTGTCTTCATCCTAGCAAGCTTTTGATTTTTGGTGTTGAAGAGGAGTTCTTTCTCTCTTGCCCATTGCATTATTTATTTAATCATCTCTATTATAGCATATCCTTTTGTAGTATTCCTTTTATCATTTTTCCATTATCCTTTATCAATCAATCTATCTTGGTTGTTCGTGGAGATGGAAACAACAAAGCAGGGATTTCACTGTGGAAAACCTCTTATCATAGCCCCAAAATTTTTGTCCTCGTTCATTTGTCTATAGTTTGATGAAAGAAGGCATAGAGTTTTTTGGAGGCTTCATAGCTAGACCTCTTGTGAATCTCTTTTTCCCTTCTTTGTCTCTTCATTGGTTTATTTTAGTTATTTATTAGCTTCCTATTTTTATTTTTATTGTATTTAGCATTCAAAATTAGAGTTTTGGTTTTCTGGTGCCTTCTAGTATGAAATTCTACACTTTGTCCATCTAGGATGCTTGCACACCATTTTGTTGCCCTCGACCCACACATATGTCCTGGACAGAGAGTGCACAAATTTCACCAAGTGGTCCTGATAACCCGCACTTTCATTTCTTGTAGTTAAAATATTTTTATCCTTTGGTATCACAGGTTTATATTTTTTATATTATTCATGAGAAAACTTAAAGTTCAGACAACCCCTCTTGAGACATTCCTATAGAGTTGTGATATCCATTAGAAATGATACTATACAAATAATAACTTTCCATAGATTTATATTTTATCACACAACAAGCAAAACTCTTTCACGGGCATGGGGAAAGCACTATTTCTTTAGAATTAAAATGCAATGAAGGATTAGAAATTCCTCCAACATAGTAAATAAAAGTTATGGACAAGAAATTTGATGAAGCACAATGCAATCCTCAATCTAGCCACAATCCAAAGCCAAGCTCCCCAAAAGCCAAATCCAAAAATTGAAACCAAGTAATCTTCAGAAAGTGCGAAATAATTTTTCTAGCAAAAGAACCCCCGATCAATCAGGCTCTATTAATAAAAAATAATAAAAAACTATGAAACCTCTTTGCCAATCAAAATAATCAGAAATAATATATTTCATACCAACCATGCCAAATATTGAGGCAAAATATAATAAGAATAATATTATTTAAACCTCCCAAATCTCATAGCCAATCATAAAATAGGATAGGTAAGATAAATAATTAAATAATAATAAACAAATAAACCAAATGGGTAAAGATCAAATAAAATAATAATTAAACTCATAAATCAATAATAAAATATAAAGACAAATAAATAAATAAAATAATCAAATAAATAAACTAAAGCCCAAATAAAATATTAAAGCCACAAAACCATATAAATAAATAATAACTCTCAATAGTTAAATCCACAATAATTATTTAAATAATAAATACCATCCATTAATTTAACATTATCAAACTATTAGAGAGATGAGATTTCCACAGTCCATGCTAAATTAATATATGCTTTTGGATTTAACTATGTAGGAGTTTTTTGCATCAAAAAACTCCTACACAGCTGAATCCAAAAGCATCTTAAATAATTAAAATATATAAGTCAATTAATTAATTAATAATTTAATTAATCAATAATCTCAACTCCTTAAGATAACCCAACATAGGGTAACGTACAATACCACATGACGCTAAGCAGAACAACTCTAACCAAGACACCAACTGATAGGATACCAGCTAAACCTAGAGTGTAGCATGGGATTTCATGTCACCTCCCATCAACTTGCCATTGGGATAAAAAATGCTCAAACTTGTGAAGCCTAGTGGAGTTGATGTCTGGTATTTGCAACCTATCACCACCAATGTACACACAACAACACACACACATATATATATAGAATATAACATGAAATAATTAGACAAGTTAAAAAGAGTCGCAACATCATATCACACTCATAAATGAGTGGTATGGCATTGTCCCTAACACAACCGCATAAGAAGACAATCATGACAACTGAGCACTATCATTATCATGTCCAATATAACCAAGAACTGAGGTTAGCACATAGCAAGATACCATTTTATCACCCACAAGTAAATATAAACCTCGCATGAATAATGAGTGCATATAAATCTCTAAATATGAGTCCATCATCATAGTAGTCCCAAACACATAATCATTCGTATAAAACCATAAGGTCAGTTGTCAATATATTATGTCTAGCATCAATCATAAGTATCCAAATCATAGATAGGTCCATAAACATCTATCAAAAGTATCATAAAAGAGTCTAAACAAGTCTATCGATGCATAAAGAAAAGATGAATCAGGGAGGGGCACTACAAATATAAACGAATCACCAATTATAAAATTTATTCAATAATGTATGACTGAGAATGATATGTAATTCATAAACTATTAAAGTGCAAGATTGCAAGAAATTGATTTATAACATGCTATTTTCCATAACTCAGCCATTCTAAATTGATTATACATTCAAATTTTAATTTTTAAAGTAGGAAAACATGCACACAAGGAAAAAATGTATATATATATCTAGAATAATTGTGTACACATATACAAATTTGGCATATATATTTACTCAAATTTTTTTTTTTTAATGCGGTATATGTCATCTCAAGATTTATATGCTATATATATCAAATCCTAATTTTACAATTAACCCTAGATGTGCCAAGAAAATCCTAAACTTGTGGTAGATCATCAAAATCTAGCCTCTTCATGTCACTTGATGGATATGAAGTTGAATGCACAATAAAAATTCAAACCACAAATTAGATTAATTAGCTTGAAATGGTAAATAAGTTAGATTGCTTTGAATATAAACTTATCTACTGTAATTTAGAACTTTTAAATTAACATATAAATCACTATAGTGAACAATAATTTCTCTAAATGATCAATTAAACTAAAATTCAATTCAAGGGATTACCTCAAATCTTTGTTTCTATCTTGAAAAATGTTATGCAAATGAGGGTCTCGTAGGACAATCAAGAGTTCTAGCATATTGTAATGGTCAAGAAACCACATAGTTGAATTGTGGAATAGTCTATAACTGGTAAAATAAATTAATATATAATTGTTGACAAATAAGAAAATGCATATAATAAAAAAAGGTTAGATGTGTAAATTAGAAATGTAGATTACTAAGCATAAACTTATATCTACTACAAAAATGCATATACTACTAATGAGGCTTCTTCCTTTGTTTAGAAGGACTCGCCATTGATGAATCAACTACAACTTCCTATGTATAAAAAATGGCAGAAATGTAAGACTATTTGTATGTACATATAAAATATTTCAAATTAATACATCTAAATCATTATAATAAGTTCTATGAGTTTTTTGGAATTTTAATTCAATTAAAAGCTATTTCAATTACCTTGACCCTTTGAGATTTCTCTAAGATTCATTCTATAAATGGATGTCGTTTAGGATGATCAAGTGTTCTAATTTAATATGTTTAATTAATCACAATTTAAATTATATGCATACCATAAACAAAGTTAAACATGTATAAAAACATATCGTTAAAGTCTAGGCCAAATGAAATGGCTGAAATTGTACTACAGTTGAACTTCTCTAAGTTCATCCACTATTATTGACTGTTATACCACTAAAATATACATTTGCACTAACATAAATATATTAATTTGAAATAAGATACACTATGAAATAACTTGTATAGAAGAATCCCCTTCCACCTCTTCTGCAACCCTTGATGGCTCTCCTTTTGTTCTTGCCTCAAATGTCTCCAAATGTGTATCATGTGTAGGTGTCATATGATGGATATAATAGTCAGATGTGTTTAGTGTTTTCCAAAAAAGGACTTTAACATAAATGATTGCATATAGTGCAATAATGAGGCACACAAATATGTGTAGATGATAAGAGTTCATCAACATCAACTAATCCAATAGGAGTGGCAGTCTCATGCGACTAGGAAAATTGAGAACTATGCAATCACATGAAAATTTAAAGAGTGTATGGTATAGAGTTTCCATATTGATTTGTAACAACATCTGGGTGCACTATTGGAGGTGGAGAGGGAATATGAGGGTAAGTGCACAAAGATGGTGGTCAAAAAAGGGGGTATAATTGGACACTTTTTTTTTTTCAGAAATCACATGAACCTGAACTTGGAGGCAAAATTTGAAAGTCATCCACTCAAGATATGAAGATAATCAAAGAAAAAATATTGTAGTACTCTAAATCTAGTTTCCAAACTACTAAATTTTTTCAAAATTGGATAAGATTAACGGGGTCAAATCCTTCGTTCACGAAAAACTGACCCTGATTTTTTCTGAAAAACATAACATAGTGTCTGGCTGTGCGCATCAAAAAAGTCATAGTTAGATTTAGTATTTTGAAAAATCCTTTTGCAAAAAGATAGTTAAGAGTGAGCACTAGCAAATGTGTATTTTTTTGTAATTTTTTGTTGAGTATTTTTTTTTTTATGATTTTTCTGATTGAGCACATCCTGAAAAATTAGGTACCTGTTCGTGCGCGAAGCATAAGTTGCACTAAACAAATCAAAAATACAATTTTTTTTTTAAATTGTAAAGAATCAAGTTCACTACAATAATATATAATTTTTTTAAAAATTTGTATAAGTATATCAAAAGTTATTCAAAAAATGGTGCACCTATGTCTGTGAGAACTATGGAGACACTAGTAAAAGAAATTCAATAATAATATGTTATTGTTGTTCAAATTGAAAAAAAAAATATGGTTAGAAAGCTCAGAAGATGGGTGAAAATATGGTGGCAATTTTAGAAATACCCACTTGATGAAGTGTAAACCTGATGATGACAAAGTCGATAAACCAAGTTGATAAAATAAAACACGTCAAAAATGAGAGAAATAGAGGGAAATCAAACTTCCAAACTGTAGCTTTGTCATCCAGGCCTATTTCCAAGCCTAAACAGTCAAAAGCGCGTATGGGGTACTTATGGTGTAAGCAGCGCGTACGCACTCGTTTTCCTATAAACAACGCGTACACGCTCTTTTTACTATAAACAACACCTATGCGCTATTGTATAATATGATATTCTATATATAATATGTATATATACATATAATATATGTAATATATAATGTGTATAATATGATATTGTATATATAATATGTGTATATACATATAATACATAATATATTAAACATATATATACACATGTAAGTGTTATCTCCCCCTCAAACACATAAAAGGTGCCTCTCTCTCTCTCCCTCCCTTCCTCCATACCCCATCCCTCTCTCTCTCTCCCTCGCTCTCTCCCCTTCTCCCTTCCTCCATACCCTATCCCTCCCTCTCTCCCCTTATCCCTTCCTCCATACCCCATCCCTCTCTCTCTCGCTCTCTCCCCTTCTTCCTTCCTCCATACCCCATCCCTCTTTATCTTCTTCTCTCCCTCCCTCCATCCATACCCCACTGCAACTATGTATGCACTTCTATAGAAGTAAGTGAATTTATTTCTTGTCTGCAACTTCCTCTTTGATTTTTATCATGTATGCTCTCCTAAGAAAATTGATTGATGGATTTGTGTGTGTATATTGAATAAGAGGAATAGGGTTTGAAATTGAACCACAAGCGTATTACCATGACAAACAAGGAAACTTGCAGCTATATTATTCTCGAATGTGTTTTTAATGAGTAGAGCAGATGTGGAAAATAGTGTCAACAAATAAACATGATGAGTCAGAGTACCTGCAATATGTTTTTCAGAAGGAAACAATAGGTAGGAAGAGAAAGAGCGAGAGTAACATAGATGATGTCCTGTAGAATGATAGTGGTGGGTATGCGAGAGTTCCCATGTTGTTACACGACACCTATCACCTAAAGAAATTAAAGTTTGTTGTATGCATGGCAGTGGTAGTATATGATGATCATCACTTGTCAAACAGCTTGGAACAGTAAATACCCATGAAAGAAATCAAGTGTATAATTCCTATAGTCACAATCGAGATCAGTCTTATAACCTTGCAAATTTAATAGCATCATATGTTTTATAACTTAAGCAGTACTCTTAGGGTTAGGTCAAGCTCTTATACTTGTTTTTTAGCGAAGCCTCATTGTTTGTTCGCTTGGAGTCTCGTTGTATGATGTTCTATTCATAACTTAAAATTTAATATATCATTTTATTAGCCCACCATATGAGCCCTTAGGTGTCATTAGAGGTTTTATTGTTTCCTAAGAGGTCATATGGTGTCTTGTGACCCCTTAAGACCCCTCAGGACACTAATGACCCATAACAACACCATATGGTGTTCTAAAGGGTCCTATGGTGTTCTATGACCCCTTAGGACACCGTTTAGTGTCGTTATAGGTCCTATGGTGTGCCAAGGGATAATATAGTGTCATATGACCCCTTAGGACACCCTATAACCCCTTAGATGTTTTTAGGGGTCATATTGTGTCTTGGATTCGATATCTCTTCCTCTCCCTCTGTCCCCCCTCCTTCTCTCCCTATCTCCCTCTCCCTCTCTCTCTCTCTCTCTCTCTCTCTCCCCTTCTCCCTTTCTCCATACCCCATCCTTCTCTCTTTCTCTCGCTCTCTCCCCTTCTCCCTTCATCCATACCCCATCCCTCTTTCTCTTCTTCTCTCCCTCCCTCTTTCTCTTATTTTTTAACTCCTATAGTCACAATGGAGATCAATCATATGGTGTCCTATGTCCTTTCTCTCTCCCTCTCCCTCTCTCGCTCCCCCTCCCCTCTCTCTCCCTCCCCTCCCCCTCCCTCTCTCCCTCTCTCTCCCTCTCTCCCTCTCCCTCTCCCTTCCTCCATACCCTGTATTGTCTCCCACCCTCACACCCTCTTCTCTCCCTCTCTCCCTCCCTCCTTCCCTTCTGCCCCCCCTCCTCTCTCCCTCCCCCCTCTTCTCCCCCCTCTCCCTCTCTCTCTATCTCCCTCTCTCTCCCACCCTCCCTCCATACCCCTTCTTCTCTCCCACCCTCCCCCCTCTTTCTCTCCCTCTCTCCCTCTCTCTCTCTCTCTACCTTCCCTCGCCCCCTTCTCTCTCTCCCTCTCTCTCCCTCTCCCTCCTTTCCTCTCTCCCTCTCTCCCACCCTCCCCCCTCTTCTCTCCCTCTCTCCCACCCTCCCCCCTCTTCTCTCCCTCTCTCCCTCCCTCTACCTCTCTCCCTCTCTCTACCTTCCCTCCCCCCCTCTCTCTCTCCCTCTCTCCCTCCCTTCCTCCATACCCCTTCTTCTCTCCCACCCTCCCCCTCTTCTCTCCCTCTCTCCCTCCCTCTACCTTCCCTCCCCCCTATCTCTCCCTCTTCCTCCCCTCCTCTCTCTCTCTCTCTCTCTCTCTCTCTCTCTCTCTCTCTCTCTCTCTCCCTCTCTCCTCGCCCTCTCTCTCCTTCTCTCTCTCTCTCTCTCTCTCTCTCTCTCTCTCTCTCTCTCTCTCTCTCTCTCTCTCTCTCTCTCACCCTCTCTCTCCTTCCCTCTCCCTCCTTCCCTCCCCCCTCTTATCTCCCTCTCTCCCTCCCTCTATCTCTCCCCCCTCTCCCTCTCTCTCTCTCTCTCTCCCCCTCCCTTCCTCCATACCCCTTCTTCTCTCCCATCCTCCCCCCTCTTCTCTCCCTATCTCCCTCCCTCTCCCTCCTTCCCTCTCTCTCCCTCTCCCTCCCCCCTCTCTCACTCCCCCTCCCCCTCTCCTCTCTCTCCCTCCCCCCTACTCTCCCTCTCCCTTCCTCCATACCCCATATTCTCTCCCACCCTCCCCACTCTTCTCTCTGTCTCTCCCTCCCTCCTTCCCTTTTGCCCCCCCCTCCTCTCTCCCTCCACCCTACTCTCCCTATCTCCCTCTCTCTCTCTCTCTCTCCCTCCTTTTTCATTCACATATTTTCTACTACCAATAGCGTGCACAAGGTACTGAAACTATTAGCTCACTGCCCTGCCATAACTTTTTTAAGGCAAAGGAGTGCGCATGCGGTACTTATTACTTGTAATGAGCCCATTATTCGTTACCCTGCGATAACATTCTTTAGGCTTAGGAGTGTGTACGCGCTACTTATTAGTCTAGAATGGGAAAAAAGGAATATTGTTGGGCTTGTCAACATTTTATGGATTAACAACGCGTACACGGTTATTAATGTAGTGCGTACGTGGTTTATAGACATAGTTTTAGTTGCCCAAGAGCCTCAACGACCTCAAAAGAAGTTTTTGAGGTCATTGTAGGCCCCACTGGAACTGTGTCTGCACTTCTATCACTATTTTATACATAGAAGTAAGTGAATTTTTTATTTTTGCATGATTTAAAATGATTGAATTGTTGTTCTTATTAGTTTTTGTCAATAGTATTGTGATTGTTTAATAGTTTGATTCCAAAAAATAGTGATAAGATGCATATTTATGGTTATTTGTTTGTTTATGAACTTTTGTTTACATATATATGTAATATGATTCTATTTAGGACAACCGATATCAACCATAGGAAAGAACAAGCGAGGAACGATGGAACAACGAGAGGCTCAAAAGGAAAGACAAAGACAACGTATGAAGAAATTGCATGACATAAGAATAATGGGAGAAGAAGGTATGTTAGCCTCAACATCTCAATTCGATTTACCAAATGAATATAATGTACCTAATGCAATTGAAGAAGAGACATTTGATTTACCATTTGAACCTAATGCAATTGAAGAAGATAGCGCATTGAATAATCAATTAAATGATGAACATATTACACCTTCTCTAATTGAGGAATTGAATGTACATAATGCACCGATGTTAACACCTCCTAGAATCATTCGTAGGAAACCAAAGTATCTAACTGACATTGATGAGAATATATTGAAGTCAATGCCCAATAAAATGAATGAACGAACTTGTAGGAGAATGGTTAAAAGAATATGACAAAACTATTTTAATAACTTAAATCAAACCGCAAGATGTCAATTAATTGTTCAAATGATTAAAAAATTGAATTTTAGAGAGACAATGAAAATTCTAGGCCTAAGATCATCTGAAAGTAATAGTGAAAGAACTATTATGAGAAATCTATTTGATACATATCAAGCTATTGGTTCAAAATCACGTACTAAAGACTCTAATGCTACTCGACATGTCATTACACCAACCATAATGAGCAAGAAAATAAAAAAGATTGTTTGAAAAGCAAAACAAGTAAGTCATTAAATGTTAGTAGAAAAACATTAAGTAAAGCATTAAAGAGGCGGGAGGAACCTAACAATAATTCTCTTTTGGCATTCTCGGGTAGACTACCACGCAAAGACAAGGTTGTTGTTGATGCACTAAAAACATTAATTGAATTTTTTTGGCATGACAACACAAGAGTTTCACCCAACCAAAGAGATGTTGTTAGAAGGTGAATTGGGTCTACAAATCGTGAGCCACATGCCAAACACTATTTGAATATGACTCAAACTAAATTTTATGAAAGATTCCTTCAAAAGTTTCCTCAAATAAGAATTTCTCAAAGATTTTTTGAAATGACAAAACCTTTTTATATTAAGATTAATCATGTACGCACCATGTGTTGTTGTAGGATGCATATTGAATTTTTCATGCATTATGATATTTTTTGTCATATTTGTTCTACTTTGCACACTAACGATGTTTTGTAGGAATGTAATATACAAGCACCTCCTAAGTCAGTAAGAGAATTTATTTCCAGTGTGCTATGTAATAGACATGATGGTTGCATTTATTATAAGATGTCTTGTTTGGAAGGTTCTTATGCTATATGTGGTGGTTTGCAACGTTTACCAAGATGCATACATTTGAAGAGCACACATGAAACTGGTACAAAACTAGTTTCTTTCAGAAAATACAAGACAACCACATATGGAGTTAAAGATGGAAAAGATTTGAAGAGATGTGAGCTAGTAAAAAATGATATGTATAGCTCAATTTATGAAAATGTTTCAAGAGAAACTAGTTTATGAGTACATAATGCATACACAGAGATTGATGGTTAGATGAGCAATTTAAGTTATGTAAGGACACATCTTCTCTTGGCACCATTGTCTCTATTGTTGATTTCGCTGAAAATTATACACTACAACCTCAAAATGAAGTGCAATCCATGTATTATCACTCTACACAAGTTTCTATTTTTGTACACATAGCATTCATGCATGCAGATGATAGCACAAAGGAGGATAGAAAGGTTGTAAGAGAGTATCACTTCTACATAAGTGATGATCGTACTCATTCATTAGAGTTTGTACAATGATGCTTTAAAGTTTTCTATGATAGTTTAAGGAAAAGGAACATACGATACAACCGACACTTAATATGGTCAAATAATTGCACCGCACAATTCAAGAATGCAAGGATGTTTTATTGGTTGACAAGGATGCATATGACAAGCAGTGTACAACATTTTTGGAATTTCACTGAGGCTGGACATGGTAAGGGAGAGCACGATGGTGCAGGAGCATGTGTGAAAATAGACATAGCTAGAGAAGAATTGAAGTACAAAGGTGGTGTTGATTTGATAGATGTAGAAACAATTGTACGACGGTGTAAGTCTACGATGGGTCTAGGTAATCCAGGTACATCAATGGTTCATATATATTTTTGGTTGATCACTGAATCTAACATTGAAAACTATCTAGATTGTTGTACAGTTGCAGGATCGAGTGACATGCACTCATTTATGAGTTCAAATTCAAGTTCACTGGTAATTTATACGAGACATATGGTATACTTTTTCTTTTCATGCATGTGTTGTTTGTGGGAAGAATGTGAATCACAAGAGTGGGTTGACAAATGGTCTTGTAGACTATTGGTTTCCATTGATTCATATCAAATTCCCAAAGCACTACAATTGAGCCAGATGGAGACATCGGTGGATTTTGACCATGTATCCAACCTAGTGGATTTAGGTGATTTTTTGAGTTAATTTTTTTGTAAGTATTCTTTTTGGTTCATTTTGTTGTACATCATACTTTATTTTTGGTATTAATGAACACTTTATAAAATGTAGGTCATGTGTATGCAGTTGTTGCAGAAGAGAACAATGAAGAAGGAACATATTACTATTTGTGTCGTTGTGTTGAGCCTAAAAGGAAATTGACAACCACAATCATTGACGGAGAGGGTATTGAGTGCCCAATAGGGTTTGTTGTCGTGACAGGAACATGGCTTCAGAGATACCCTATCAAGAATTCTGATGTTTGGTTGTTCGAGGAATTTGAAACACACAAACATATTCTTCATTTCTCTAACCTTGTTGTTGCAACAAATATTCATTTGATGAAGTAATCATGGTAGATCTCATAACAAGATTTTATGGAAAGTTCATGAATCTGAGCATGAGGCAATACTTGACACAATACGGGTTAGAGCCGATCCTGAAGGCTCACTTGATTGATTCTACGGTTCAGAGTAGAATGATTTTGAGAATTTTGTATAAATCGTCGACGAATTGTTCTATATTCATTTTTTGTATATATAAATGCCCATGAGCTGATTTTTGCATGTTTAGGGGCATAATTTTGTATATTTAAATGGAAATGAGCTGATTTGTACATATGTACATGCCAAAATTTGTATATTAAAATGGCAATGAGCTGAATCACACATATTGTAATGCCAAATTTTGTATAAAAGCTCATGAGATGATTTGTATATTAAAATGGCGATGAGTTGAGTCGCACATATTGTAATGCCAAATTTTGTATAAAAGCCCATGAGATGATTTGTAAGACATTTTTTTGTATAATCAAATAGCCAAGAGCTGATTTGACCATATTTAGAGGCAAATTTTTGAATAATATGTGACTATTTTGTGTGTCAATGTTTTGTGTGTCAATGTTTTGTGACTATGTTTTGAGTATATGTGATGTGTCCCTAGTCAATCATGAGCATTCTTGATTCTTGTATAATCATGGAGAATTATTTGTCATTATCAAGTCATAGGGGTCATAGATTGAGACAAGATACAATTTGAGCAAAAATTATCATTGTTGTCAAAAAAGTTGTCAAACAACTTCTACATTGCGTCGGTACAGTATGGCTCTCGACGTTCCGACACTTTGGGATGCATAAAAGGGGCATGCCTAGCGTAAACCTTTCCACCCGGACACGCTCGCGACGTCGGTTTGTGCACACGACGAACCAAATCAATTCTAGCCAATCTGGCAACTTTGCATTGCATGCAACTGATGGTTTTTGCAGCAAGCGAAAAAATACTACCAATTGAAAATGGCTCCAACTCGTCAAAAAATGAGACAGAACATTGTAGAGGAGCC
Source organism: Cryptomeria japonica (assembly GCF_030272615.1). Taxonomy (NCBI): domain Eukaryota; kingdom Viridiplantae; phylum Streptophyta; class Pinopsida; order Cupressales; family Cupressaceae; genus Cryptomeria; species Cryptomeria japonica. The sequence continues at coordinate 457,073,223 of NC_081410.1, read as the reverse complement.
TCACACGACCCCACGGGTTCAAACGGATCGACCATATGTGTCCTGGATTTGAAGAAACAATCCGTCAAATTTTGATAATTTTTTGGACTCAAGGCACTTGAGAGATCGCATCGGTACAGTATGACTCGATGTTCCGACACTTTGGGATGCACAACAGGGGCATGCCTAGCATAAAATTGCCCACTCGAATGCGCTCGCGACGTTGGTTTGTGCACACAACGAACATAATCAATTCTACCCAATCTGGCCACTTTGCATTGCATGCAACTGACGGTTTTTGCAGTAGGCGAAAAAATGCTACCAATTGAAAATGACTCTAACTCGTCAAAAACCGAGACAAGCCATTGTAGAGGAGCCTCACGCGACCCCACAAGTTCAAATGAATCGACCATATGTGTCCTGGATTTGAAGAAACAGTCTGTCAAATTTTGACAATTTTTTGGACTCAGGGCACTTGAGAGATCACACCGGTATGATATGAGTCTCGACGTTCCGACGCTTTGGGATGCACGATAGGGGCATGCCTACCATAAACCTGCTCACCCGGACACGCTCGCGACGTCAGTTTGTGCACACGATAAACAAAATTTGACCATTGCGAGCATGAGGGTGCTCTCACACCAAACACATATTGTTGTTTATATTCATATTATCGATTTTTGTTGTTTATATTCATATTGTTGATTACATATGCAAATATTCATTTAAATTTATAAAAGGGCAGCCACCAAATACAACAAATACACAACAATGAACTGAATACATTTTAGAAATTTTATCAAATTATATTCCACGATTGCAATATTTTATATCATATATTTTTGTTGTTTATATTCATATTGTTGATTACATATACAAATATTCATTTAAATTTACAAAAGGACAACTACAAAATACAATGAATACAAAATAATGAACTCAGTACACATTTATTGGATCGAATATATATATATATATATATATATATATATATATATATATATATATATATATATATATATATATATATATAAAGGCATGTCTGCCAAGTCAATACAAGTATTACAAAAATGTGGCATATGCCATGTCCAAATAGATATACAATAAAAATGTAGAATATATCTACATGTATTGGTCATTCTATGATATAAAATAACACTATATGATCCTAAACTTGTGGTGGATCATCAAAATCAAGCCTCTTTGATGTTGTACGCAACTTTGTAGATGGCTGCAAAACCACAATTCAAAAGCCAAGTTAGAATTCTTTTGTAGAAAATAGTTCACAATTAACAACATAACTATGCATTTAACTTTAATTCCTTTGTGATTGCAATGTAGATTACCTCATCGACTGATCTAGGAGCTAATGTTTTCGCTCTCCTTTCCTTGTCACTCTTAGGAGTTTTCTTGAAGACATACTTAAATAGATCCACATTATGGTCGTACTGTGAAGGGGTCTATTGTAGATTAAATGTACAAATAATACAATGTACTAACATAAATATATCAAACTATCGCTATTACCTATACAAAAAATGTTCAAAGTTTAAATACAATTAATATAATGATAAGTATTGAAGGTTAAAAATAATTAATTTAACATATCAAACAAAAGTGTACCGGATCCTGAGATGCTTCTCTAGTGCAAGGAAGAGGGTTCGCCATTGATGAAATAAGTATGGATATTTCCTGTATGAAAAAATTAAAAGATTATAATATATCACAAGTTCACATGTACGCGTGCATTTAATCATGAAATCAAAAAAATAAAGTAGAGATACATACATTCACCCTCTCTTGATCCACGGGTGAATCAGGTGCATTCAACAAATCCACATAGCTCAATGGTCGTTGTACATGTAAAATCGACAAAAAACACTAATCAATCTACAAACCCCAACTAATACTTGATTTCAACATTTTCAAACAATTGTACAACTAAAAATGTGTTCAATTACAATCTTCATACGTTTTGGCGTCTTCGAGGAATTCTTTTTCTTAGGACAAGCCCTAGATGCGGAGGGAGTACCCTAAAAAACAAAATTAACATGAGATATTAGTACAGATAATAAATTAAACATAATTTTAAAAATCTAAAATGAAATGACTTGCATATTCCATCAAAACAATACATAAAAAGGGTTGTACAAAATATGATACCGTATAGCCTTGTAGGCCAAAATCGATCGTTGAGAGTGTGATGTCATCAATCTGGGACATTTCGTCCCCTGTCAACATCTACAAACCAAAAATTGGACCAAACATTAAAGATAGCGAGTATATCTTGTATTTTTTTGAATTCAAAGTGTACTGTTCTATTTTAACATGTTACAAAATTTATACCTCAGGCATCGAAGTTGCAACTATAGTAACTGGGGGAGAAATATGGGATACCGTTGCTGCATCCTGAAATGCATATTATTTGTCTCAATTAAATCGATGTATAAATGAAAATTCATTTATATAATTACAAATTTAAAGTGACTGATAAATAAAATACTATGAATTCAAATCAACACACCTGTGTCTGTGGCTCATGGGCAAACACCATGTCCATCAACTCACCTATCAGTGTGAAATCCTCAACCGTGTGGGCCTGACATCTACTCCCGCAAATCGTGCACAGATGAGATGAGGATCCATCTGCACCGGCTGCATCATCTATCCCTGAGCATATCCCCAAGCAACTGACACATATATGCTGGATGGGCTCTTCGTCACCACCTAATGGCTCATCATCCAATACAATAGGGTGTCCTAATGATGTCCCATGCTAGATGATGACACCAGTCAATGTTGTGGTCGCCTGAAGAGTCTGTAGCCCCATTGACTCTTTCAGCTCTACTGGGACAGCCTGATGCACCTTGGGTTTGGGTGCTAGGCGGCGACGACTCTCTGCGGGTAATCGCCTACGGGCTCCAGGCCTATCTTGGGTAGAGCCACCACCTCTATCATGGAACTCTCTCATGTCAAAATAGTTTGGGTGCACATTGAACACAAACTCACAATATACTTTTCTCAAAAAATATAATGGCACCTCATAATTATTACAAGGTGGATCATCAAAGACCATCCACCACCTTTGCCAAAAAAGATTCTTCATTTGCACACTGGTACACCAATGTATGGGAAGCCTCTTTGCTTTAAGAGGTAATGACTGACTAGTTTTGGGATCAATGAAAAGGGCACATATTTGTTGTTTAGTAATATTTTTGTTTTTTACTCCATTGTATGATAGCCCATCGGCATAGAATTGATGACACCTATCCCTAAAGCTTCCCCATTTGGTAATTTGTGTGGAAACAACTATGGCACCACTAGCTAATGTTTCTAGGCTAGTGGCGAAGGATTGATGATGCTCAAGTTTAGAAGTTTTCAATTTAACAATCAGTCTATTGATTTCAGACGTATTTTGTCCTAATTGATTAATTAATTGCTCTTGTGTTTCGGGTGTACGGTCAAAAGGAGGAATTAGGGGTTGTTCTTGTGTGTTTTCAGGAGGTGCATTTGGTTGTTCTTGTGGGTTTTTAGGAGGTGCATTTGGTTATTCTTGTTCTCAATTAGAAGAATCTAGTTTTTGAAACAAAAAATGAAAAAACTTAATCAAAATTAATGAAATTAAATTCAAAATGTAAAACAAATTGAACAAACAGGAAAGAAAGACAAAAATAAACAAAAACTAACCTTGATCCATAGCTTGGAGGAAAAATCTAGCACCCTGTTCGCGAATTAGGAGAGGAAATGGAAAAAAAATGAAATAAAAAATGCGCTATTCATGAGTAAATGAGACCCAATTTTTTTTTAAAAACTTTTTTACCAGGCATCGCGTACACGGGTATATTTGGATTATTAGCACGTACACACTCATTTTCCTATGAGCAGCGCGTACGTGCTCATTTTCCTATGAGCAGCGCGTACGTGCTCATTTTCCTAGGCGTAGCGTGTACGCACTCATTTTCCTAAAAGCAACGTGTACGCGCTATCTTCTCTAGGCTCGGGAAGAACAAACCTAAGCGCGTACGTGGGAATTTCAAATTTTAAAACCGCGTACACGTTGCTTGTTTTTCCATGTTTTTTTTGGGTGGTGTCCACTTTTTTGACCACCATCTTTGTGCACATACCCATGAGGAGGCGAAATATATGGACCTTGCATTTGATGTATTGCCTCATGTCTATCTTAAGGCATTCTTCTACCTACTCGAAAATTTCTAGAGTTGAAATAGTTAACATGCTTACCTAACACAAAATCTACATGTAGCTTGTAGATAAACTATAGGAGACTTTAGGAATGTAGGGTCATATGGATCTCCATACATCTCCTAGATCCTATTCCAAAGGTCACAAGGGAACTCAATGTGCATGATGGCTATCATAGTCTAAAAGTTAGCATTACACAATATCAATCCCAAGACATGTTCTATATGATGTCTCAATATAATTTTCTACCAAAAAGAAGTGGGTATATAAATTAGTCCATATATATATATGGAGTAAGAGATGATGACACTTGAAATGCTTCAAGATACTATCCTATTATGAGTTATAGCTCCATATATCCTATTTGACAATAAGATGATGCTCATTGATAACCATGATTAAATCCTCAAATTAATCAAGCATGAAACAAATTGATAATGTAAAATAAAATCACCCCATAAAAGTTGGGAGTTTATCTCAGTTCATGGAGTACAAAATTCCCAATTCATAAACCTCCCTTAAATGCACTTGCTCAAATATCCCCTAATATAAAAGAAGGTGACACTTTATCTTAGTGCAATTATAAGAATGAAAAAAAGAGAGTTTGAAGATAAAGTTAAATAAACCTAATCAAAATCAAATAGAACACTCTACACTATATTGAAGATCTTAGAGTTTGATGCATATGCCTATAGGAAGTTAAAAAGTTGGTCAATATAGGTAGGAGATATATGCTTGTATCTATTTAATTCGCTTGAAGAGCCAATAGAGCCCTAATCAACTTTAGCAACATAACCAAAATATCAACCAAAAAAATCAAATTCCAATTATAGCAACCTACCAAAAACTTTACCAAAGATTGAGTCCTCCTTAAGCAAAACCCAAAAAAACTACCAAGTGCAATTAAAATGACAAAATAGGTGTACATGGGCGGTTGTTATTGAGTGGTATATAGGCATATGACAAGAATGGGGTGATTCTAGAGGGCAATGTAGGCCTTTCAAAGTGCCACTAAAATTGATGCATGGGAGGGAAGTGAACCTTTGTCCTCAATTCCTTCACCATCTATAAGATATTCTATCATCTTCATCATGAATGGGCTGAAGCAATTAGGGGAGAGGACCTAGTAATTGAGCAGCCTAAGTTTGAGTTTCTCAAAATCTTATGTGGAAATTTTAAATTACTCCCAATTTTTAACATCTTACTTGGAAAGTCCCTTGCTTATAACTAAGGTTTTAGGGCCACATCATAAAAAATATGTCACATTAGCATGCTTTTTGTCAAGGTGTCCAAAACAACCCAAAAAAGGTGAGACCAATGGTTGTACAAAAGGGAGACCCATAGTTGTGCAATTGATGTGGCATCACATGATTGGTTTCTTTTAACAACTATGGTTAGTCATCATTAGCAGTAACAACTTTAAAGTCACAATTATTGGCGCAATATTGTCAAAATAATTGGACATTAAATCAACTAATGTGGATATTAAATCAACAACTACTATCACAATGATTTTGGGTCCTCTCTCCTAAACATATTTTCAATCTATGATAAGATGCATTGTCCATGGTGAGCCCATTCCTCTACCAGCCATGGCATAGAACCCTAAATCTAGCAATGCACACCATGTTGGTGACACCGAAGATCTTGCAAATAGAAATTCAAGACACTAGACACAAAAATACCAAATAGAGAATGTCCATTCGTTAAGCACGATCCACCTAAACAAGAAAAATATGATTGAAGTCATCGAAGATTTATGCTCAAGAAATCAGTTATGTGCTTTAGAATTGCAATGTGTAAATTCTAAAATTGTTGTTGTGGATGTATGGCATGAATTGAATGTGAAAAAGAACTGAAACGAGTAAGAAAACAAAACTTCATACAACAGATTACCCAGAGAAAACCGATTGCAAAAACCCCTGAGGAATGAGTGGAGACAACAAGATTCTCTATCCATCATCAGTCAATTCAAAACAGACTCGGCAGGTTTTTATAAAGAACTACTTGAAGCTTGAAACTTTATAATTTTAGCCTTTGACCTATTGAAGTCCATGTAAGTGAAGATTGAAACTATACCTTTCTTCAATGGCTCAGAGACACTACAACATAATTAGCATACTTACAGTTCAGATACTGAGATCTAGGTCTTTTTGAGCTACGAACATTCAGATGTTCTTCTTTATTCTTATCATCAAGACCTTGATATATATCTTGATTGTGTCAAGGGTAGCCCAATTTGTCTGTGAAGATATGCTCTGAAAGATGAGGGAAGAACTTATGAGGAGGGAGAAAATTGGAATCCCTCTTGTCTCTCTTGATTACCATTTTGAGCGAGAAGATCCCTCCAGATGGACGAAAGATTTGCTAGTGACCCCCTGAAACCTGGGGATTATCTTCTCCCTTGCAACCATTTTTAAGAACCCACATATTAAGGGTTACATCAGCCAACATATTTAGGGTTGCAAATGGTTCACTATTTTCCTTCTAAATTTTCTCATCATAGCCTACTTTTTTGCCCATCCTCCTCGCCCTTAACTCTGAAGGCTCCGCCCTTTCGCATAAATTTCCACCTTCCAACAATTTTCCACCAGAAGAGAGAAACGCCTGTAACTAGGAGCTCAAATCATCATGTGGGTTGCATGAAATTGTATCAATAGTACTACGTTGCAATGAGGAGAAAACATTCAGAGCTTCAAATACTGAAATGGGGGAATCCTTGCAATTGTCCTCCACAATTGAGCTTTCAACCGTCAAGCCCAAACCACTGCAGACACCTCCGAATTTTGATGCATTGACTTCTACAATCGGCATTGAGAAAAACCCACCTTCCAGAAGCTCTCACATGACTTCTCCATTGCCTCTGAAACACAATCTAACACAAAAGAAATCTCGAGAAACAAAAATGTGATATCTAAAGACTTTGAATTAGCATCACAGAACTGGATCAAGCTCAAGGAAAACAAATTAGCGGAATTTTCTTACAGGAAAAAAACACCAAACACTAATTCGGTAAGTTAAATTATTGGAAGCAGGACTCCCATATTTTAAATTAACAAATGTGTGTCTAAAATTAGAAAATAATAATAAAAATCTACTACTATATTTTACAATAAGTTACTAAATTTATGTTTAAATTAATTTTTAGATAATTCTGTTAGAAATATTTATACGAATATTTATGCTTATACATGAATTTAGAGTCTTTTCTTGGTTGCTGAGAAGCTGCTGCTCAAATACCCACAAACAAGGCTCAAAATGAAATTATAATTTCTCTAATCTCTACCTTTATGCAGGTTTGCAAGTCATCAGGATAAGAGTTTGCAAAGAACACAACTATCTTTATTAATGTGTTTAGTGACACCGGTATGAGTTCCTTTGAAAAAAAGATTTCTTGCCAGGAAGGACAGTGTTGATACTTGTCAAGAGATAAAATATTCACAAGCTGTTGTAAAACACAGAGCTAAGGGTGTTGTGAATATAGTGAGAGTAATAAGAATCACTTAAAAAGAGCGCAAGAGAAGTTTTTTGAGAATAATGGTGAGAAAGTGAGTGTAACAGGTAATTTTAAAAAATTGGTAAAAAATCGGAAGATGGCTATTACAATCATTTGAGAGAACTTAGAAGAATTTGGTTTCATCTTCTGACGAGCAAAAAACTAATTTGAATTAGAGAAAGATTGGTGCCAACATGGTAATCAATGAGAAGTCATTTATTAATTCATATCATTATTCAGGTCATTGAATATATTTTATTCCATGTATGATGTTGTCAATAGGATTTCTAAATTAATATATTTTTGACCTGCATTAAAGGTAATGGAAAATCCATGAGTATAACATCAAACAAACACCAAACGAATGAATAATGGACACAAAATTGCAATTCAACTGTATATCATCCATAGATCAGTTGAGCTATTTGGTTATTTGGTAAACAAAATAAAATCATTTGACCTATTTGGCTGGTGAGGAAACAAACAAGCCATTTCAGACATGGCAAACTTGTGTGTTGAAGAAAGGAAAAAAGATTAAGTAAAGGAGAATTCATAACAAAGATAAGAAAAGACCTGAGAAAGTTTGGAAACATTGTGCACTAGATTGTGCAATTAAATGTTCAAAATGAAAGCAGAATACAATAATCTTTCAAAACTATTTATGAATTATTTAACGGACTGAAATTTTTCTTCAAATACCTGCTCTGCCCCATGAGCTACTCAGTTATACCATACAGTCACCCCAAAGCCAGTCTTTTATCAATTATGCTGGCACTAAATCTATTGTTCAAAATAGCTATAAATTGAATAGAAAGAATGATTAGTGGATTACCTTCAATGACCTAAACAGGTTTTGGTTTTTCCTATTGATCCTTATGGGAGGAGGATGGAACATCTATAGAAGAGAAATGTAACATGCAGAAATTCGAAAGAAATTTAAATTCGAATAATCTAACCATTGCAAAATAGCCGTTAACATATGCATAGCAAAAGGATATATATATATATATATATATACAAACAGGAAAACGAATAACGATAATGGAAAGATTAAGTGCATAAAACTAAAAATTAAGCATACATGTAATATTTAAGAACTAATTAACTTGCATGAAAAGAAAGAGAGATAGGGTTTAGAGAGTACTTTTAAACTGATGCTAAATTCTAAACTTCAAACTCTGCCATGATGTTGGCGAGGAGGGAAAGTATCATTAGGGCGTTTTTCCGCCCAACCACGGACTATCTAATCCCCCATGCCATATCCTTCTAGACTGGCCCGGCCCTTCGCAGGAAGGTAAGGGAATATGAGAACTCAATGCCATCTGAGACTTGGTGTTAGGACCTACGCACTTAGTCGGTCATACACTAAGGGTAACTCCCTACTAGTATGACGCTCTGACTAAGGTTGTATCTGGTGCTAAAGATCAGACTAGTGCATGCATTACGCAACACCACCTTGGCCAAGGTTTTACACTGTAAGCACGAGTCTTCGCGCTGTCAATAATCTCACCCTTCTCGGCAATTAGTCTAGGTTTAGGGAGTTCAACTGAACTCAAAAAGGGAAACTAGGACCCGGTGGTTTCAATTGAATGGTGTAAATAACATTGCTGGTCAATGGTTCGGTTTTAAGCAAAACTGAGTAAGCTTGATCAAAGTTTCAGTAGTCTTCTAGAATATGAGACCCTACAAATTTTTGACTCTATACTGAGGGGCCCAGTGGTTATAATTTCTCTCAATTAATTTTGTTGTTTAAGGTTTCAGTCCATATATCGTACATGTATTGGTACGTAGTATTACACCTTCATGCTTCCGTACACACACAACCTAGTATATGTAAGTACTTATACAGATTGTATATGTACGCAAGTAATTATATACACTACATACACCTTATTCGTTAGATGGGAAAAGAATAAAAGTACCAATGAATAAACCCCTTTCTTTCCATAACAGTAATGGAAAGGGCTGCTCCTATAGGAGACTGACACATTAACTCAGTATTAATATAAAAGAAGATCCAGTAGTTCCGTATAAGCAACCCAGATATTTATGGTATGCCAAAAAAAAGTAATGGGGAAAGCAGGGTTTTGCTGATCAGGAAGCTGTAACATAGTTCCAGCAGAAGATAATGACTATATTTCCTTAAAGTCTGCCAACTGTTCAAACCCTTGTCTAGCATGGATAGTTTAAGTTCTTTTATACCTTCACATTTTACATCAAACTTAAAGGAAACCATTGTGTAGGTTCTTATACACAAATATCTATATATATATACTTGTTGTATATACAAATATATATGTATAAAAACCTATTACAACTCCTCACATCAATAGGAACAAAATAAACAATGCAGTCACAGCTACGTATGCCCTCCCTTACTTCTTATATGAAATAAAAGCAGAATGGAAGGATAATTACTTCCTAATTTACAAAATAGCAACTAGGAAATCTGGTTTAACTATGAAATAATGCAGCTGTGGTACATATTTCTTCTTGCCCATTTTAAAAACTGTCCAAACCCTTCCTAGATTCAACAGTATCAACTATGTTTCCTCACAAAAGCTAAAGATACATTACGTATTTCATTTGATTGCATAGGGTTAACCCTCTCCTTAATTTCCAGAAACAAAATTATTACTGAAATAATAACAGAGTAATAATATGAGAAAAAGCATGTATGCACTTTCCAATTTCAGACTACCATTGAACCCCTAACATAATACATTAAATTTCTTCATGCTGCTTATCACTGATAAAACTGAAACTACAACAAATATAAATCATAAGAGTGCAGAACGATTTCCAGCCCACGTGATTTGCCATGAAATTTTCCAGACTTCCAGCATTTAACAAACCACAAAAACATTTATGTAATTCCTCCTTCTTCTTTTTTTTTCAAAAGGAAAAATAATGGTAAGAAGAAGAGGAATTCGCAGGTCTAAAAGACAACATGACCTGTGATTTGAAGTATCTTGTCTGAGAACCCTCTGGAATACCAAATAGCAGAGCTGTGAATGGAAGCAAGCACCAAACAACCCCTATTCCTCTCGTTTTTTCTTTCCAAAAGCCAGCCGTAACAAAAGATAATAATCTCCTCTCATATCCTTTTAGTTTATATTAACCACGCAGTCCCAAATCCACGCCCTAATACCAGGGCATGCTTGCATTCCTGTCACTACATTTCGCTTTCATCCCACGCCCTTCCAAAAACATCCCAAAAATATCTTTCCATGATGATATAAAATGGTGCGTGAAGTTTCTAATCTATTTCCCTTTTTTTTCAATGCCCGATAACTCCATAATAAGGGATGGCGATATACTAGGTTTACTTTACATTATTCTTTTTTTTTCTCTTATTACTTTCTAACTAGCCCGATAAAATATTAAGGCTTGCTCATTAAATAGGAATTATATGATGGTTATCATTAAAAGATTTAAAAGTTTTTATTTAAGTCTTATTTCTTTCAACACTTATGAAAGAAAATAATTTCATCTATTTAACCATTGATATTGCCAATAAAATAATTTATTTAATTAAAATAAAACTTGTCACACAAATCATAATTAAATTTAATAATACATGTTTATTTATGTTTATATATACGCGACCTAGACTCCCTACGAATATCTGACTGCGGTAGTCCGTACCCAAGTACTCGTATAGGATATATCAATTACGTATATATATACATATTCATAAACATATATATTAAAAGTAATATTAGTCTAGTCAACTTAATTAATAAATAACGAAATAATTTATTAATATTAATAATTGATAATTGTTTCAAGAAGCGTCAAACCCCAGATTCTATGCACTGACCTACCAGGTTAATCGACACACAAGCTAACCAAAGTCTGACAAGATCCAACCAAGTTCTGGCATTCTTTCACCACCCGACCTGATGATACTTTCTCTCCTTTTGGAGAGGACGACGGTCTCTTGCCTACACTTGGCCCACGGAAATCAGTTAGATCAAATCTTGTCTAGTTCTCACAATTAATAAACCATGATAAAAGTGAAACATGATATCATATAGCTAGCTGGAATTCTTCAATTTACTAACTCAAATTACATCAATTTGCATAGAAAACATAATTAACATTATTCACACATGCATTATCATCTAAACAAATCCATCATTTAAAGCATAAAACTAGGCACATCATACATCACATGAGTATATCAAAATGCACCAAAGTTAACATGCATTATCATCTGAACAAATCCATCATTTAAAGCATAAAACTAGGCACATCATACATCACATGAGTATATCAAAATGCACCAAGGTTAACATGTATCAGGATGAGAATACTGCATAAAATCACTAGGACACAAGTGGGATGTAACAAGAAATAGGTTTCTTGGGAAACCACATCTTCAGATTTCTTTGGAAATCAACTAGATAACAAAAAGAATTATCAAAACTGAACGAGATCACAGAAATAATTAGCAAAACTAACCTAGATCTCAAAAACAATCAGCAAAGCTCAACTAGATGAGAAACTAGCAAAAACCAACACTAACATTCATACTACTGATTTTGACAAAGGCACATATGGTAGCGTCAAACTACTCTCAATAAATAATTGTGTGCAGAAGTATTGTACTGCAATGGTTTACACAAATTGTCAGATAGACAAACCCTTCAAAGAATTGGGGAATACAATATGCAGAGCCAAGTAACGCGGTCCCAATTTTTTGGTGATAAACTGGTGAAAATGAAAATGTGACTAGAAATTATCCAACCAATTTAAAAAATTTCCAAGACTTATCAATTACCTGAGATTTTAAAGATTTCAAATTCTTACAAGGAATGATAATTGAAAGAATGATCTCTCCTCTAAATTGCAAATGTTAATCTCCAATTAAAATTCGTATGACCATCTGCTTTAAAACAATTTTAAAAACTGCCATCAGCACCTACTAAATTTTTTCAAAAGAACTCTGCATAAAACCCCAACCTTATTATCTATCCAATCTAATAATGAGCAGTCAGTTCATCTGAATAACATCTAAGCAATCATCTATCATAAGCATTTTTTATCTTTAGCATTCATAAACTTTCAAATTACTTCTTACGCCATTCATAAGAATCTGCACCATTACCAATAGGCTCATGAATCAACCACTCACTGTAAAGCTAACCCTATTACACTTTCGCTATTGTGATCTGTGCATACTTTACATTCATGAACCACATACAATCCACTACAATAAGTGGTTCGAATAAAAGCTCTGATGAGAGATTTATACATACTATCCCTTAAATGACACTTTAGACGCTATTTACCCCAAAAAAACACTCATACAGAATCCCTGAACTTAGATACCATCAGCATTATAACATAATGGTTGATAAATACTGCACTGGCTTTGAAATAAATAGCCTGAAGAGAGAGACAAAGGGCCAAAAGGTGGTGTGAAAACACACCGTTTAGATGGGGATAAAGATTAAAAAGGGGACAGTTAAATCAGGCTCTTTCGCCCCGGATGCGGGGGGCAAGCGCTCCAGATTTTGAGGAGGACAGTGGGAGGACGTCTCAACGGGCACCCTCGGCAATCTCACATCCCTCCGCAAGCTCGGATGCGGCGGTCAAGCTAAATATCTTTGGGCAGAATTTGCTGCTCACATTCCGGCGGGCATCCTCGGCAATCTCGCATCCCTCCGCAAGCTCAGGCTCCGATTCAAGGCCCTCCGCGGCCCCCTTCCTCCTGACCTCTCCAATTGCAAGAATCTCAAGACTCTTTATTTGCAGGGCAATCAATTTTCTGGCTCTCTTCCCTGGGATTTTTCCGTTTGGCGTGGCCTCAGTCGCCTCAATCTTGCTTCCAATAACTTATCCGGGCACCTCCCTGATTCCCTGAAAACCCTCAAACGTCAGGGTTCCTTCTTCTAGACAACAATTCATTCACCGGTGCCTTTCCGCCTCTCGATCTTCCCAAACTTGTGTATTTCAATGTTTCCTACAATAATCTTTCCGGCCCAGTCCCTGATTCGCTCAGAAAATTCTACCCTGATTCATTTCTTGGAAACCAAATTTCTTGTGGTTCGTGCACTAAGAAATCCCACCTTCAATAGAACTGAATTTGGAGAATGTCATTTTCTTGCGTGCGCTTCCCCATTTCCAGAAGCTGTCACATGACTTCTCCATTGCCTCTGAAACACAATCTAGAACAAAAGAAATCTCAATTGATGGGCTTCTCCATTTCCAGAAGATGTCAAAGAAATCTCGAGAAACAGAAATGCGATGCGTCTGGAAATGAAGACACGAGTCTTATATAATCATCAACATTTATCATATTTATAAGCATGAAGGGAAATAATAAGGGAGTTCTGAGTCTAGAAATGAAGACATGAGACTATTACTAAGTAGGTCCTCATGAAACCATGTATAATGTTTTTGTAGAGTTAGAATTGGCGTGACCTCCACAATCTATAGAAATATAATTTTAAGAGTTAACAAATAATGTGTAGGCTTATCATAGATTTATTATGGAGTTGGAAATATGTAAAATCATGAAATTGTGTAAAATTAAGACAAAGCATTTGTTAGAATCTCTCAAGTTGATTGCATACATCATAATGTAGTCAAAAGCTATAAGATTGAGCATAGAATATTTCCTCTTTAAGTGTAAACACGAGTGAGAGAAACATGAAGTGGCCATATGCCAAATGTGAACATGTAAAATATGGTCATGTCTAGGATGACATAAATATGGTGTAAGATAATAACATGTAATTACCATTATAGAGATGTCATGAAAAGTGATATGAACATCATGAATAAATGGCAAAGAACACAATGTAGGATGTAACAATAGTATACCTATGAGTCATGTTGATGTATGCATGTTTTCCAAAAGAAGAGTAATAAATCATTGGATAGGACATAGCCCCTAGGTGGAGAATTCATAATATGACGCATGTGGATGCAAAGTACCATAAGAGTAAATGAAATACAAAGAATTAAGAAGTGAAATAAGATAAACACAAGAAAAGATTTAAGTCAACCAAAGAAAATCATGCAATAATATTAATTATAACCTGGAAGAGAACAACAATAGTGGCTTAGTCAAGAATGCCAAATAAAACAAAAAATAAGAGAGATCGTGTTTTTTTGCCAAAATGTGAATGTGTTGAGGATATTGAATTGCTTTGTATTTTCCCAAATCAAGTCAAAGTAATCACAAAAGAAAATGAAAAAAGAAAAAAAGAAAAAGAAATAATGAGATAAAATAAAGGTTAATTGACTTGTGTCAACATACACAATTAAAGGTGGCTTTGTGTCATCCATTTATTAACTATGAATACACAAAAGAAAAGAGAGTTGAAAAAGAGGGAGAAATTAAAACATTATCAAAGCACAAATAAATTAAAAGGTCATTATCCAATATAATGAGTCTACCCATCATCATTCAAAAGGTCGTCGTCCTTCCAATTATCGATGAAACAAGGTCATTATACAACATAATGCTATTAAGAAACATATATGCTATGTGTTGACAAACAAAAATAAATTTACTAACACCATTTATAAATGATTGTCTTAAAAACATCCACATGTCAAAATGTAAAAGACAAAGATATTCATCACCAAATATATACAATTAAACACAACAAACAAGCCCAAATTGACCAAACTTAAATATGATCTAGAGAGAAATCAAAGTAGATGAAAATATACATCCTAAGAAGAAACATACTCCCTATTCTATCATGCAAAAGGATAGTATATAGATTATTAAGAAAGTGAACTTGGCTTGAACAAATTCCTATGTAGACTATAGATCCTATAAATACATCGATCATACATTCCCTTCCTACATATAAACTTGAACAATTTTATCAGACTCCAAAAATGGCTTTACACACCACAAAAATCTGATATAGCTCTCTCCCAAATGAATACCACTTTTCCAAACCTCCTTGAAGGCAAGAAGATAACAAATTAAACATCCAAAGTAAAAATAAAATACCAAATGTTGCAAATTCCTTCTCATGCTTGCATAGAAAAATATTTGTTTCTTTATCATGTTTGGTTCATTTTGTCATTATGTGCTTGCTTGAAAACACTTATTCACTATATTGTTTGATTATTTCATTGGGAAAAACATGTGCTTTTTTACTTACTACAACTAATAAACTCATGAAACTTAGCTTTTCATGTCTTTTCTTGGTTTTAATTTAAATAGACATTTAAAAAGTATCCCATTCCATCATTGATTTACATTAGTCCCTTCAGCATCCATGTTACATTTTTTTTATGATTAATTTTAATTTTATTATTCTTTGTGATACTCAACAAGATAGGACAACTAAGACCTCAATTTTCATGTATACTTAAAATCCAAATTTTTAGATCACATTTTTCTAACAAAGATTCTTTTAGTCCAAAAAAAATAAATGATGCAGAAGAGAAGGGTTGAGAACCCTTTTATCTAGCCAAAATTTACATCTTTCATTGTACCACAATATGAACAAAATCCAAAACTTGGTAAATTTTTGCAATGTAGTGACTATTGTGCCTCCTACTCCTTACACACATGTGAATCTATTTCAATCGGGCCATCAATTTCATTCTTAGACTCTAAGATCATAAATATACCTCTTGCGTTGATTAAACACTTCCAAGGTGAACAAATATCAAAACTTGGTACATTTTTACCGTGTAGCAAATATTGTGCCTACTACTCATTACACACATGTGGATCCATTTCAACCCCATCAATTTCATTCTCAAACTCTAAGACCATAAATTTTCCACTTGCATTGATCAAACATGTCTCCTTTGATGAATGAGCTAAATTATTTATGGACTTCCCACTATAGGAATTCAAGAAGTACTATTTTACCTTCAAGACCAAACTATATTGTTTCTTTCTCTAGAGATAAATTGCATCTCTCGTATACATATGGAATCCCAAAGACCACACTATAAGTGTCAATATGAACTACATTAAATATAACCTAATCTACAAAATCCAAATCGAGGGAAAACAAAAGCTTACATTACTTTGTAATATTGAACTTGATAATATTCTTCAATTAAGCCAAAGAATAATGATGGGTATGATCTATCATTTTCAAAGCAAGTTATTCCTTTCTTATAACAATGACAATTTATCAAGAACACGATTCAAACAAAGTATCAATATTTTTACCTTTTGATTGAGCTTATTTGTGGAATAACTTGGTAGTCTACTCTTCCCTTGTATTTCCTTCAATCACAAAGATAAATCCCTTAATTTATGTAGCACAATAAATATTACCATCACCATCCAAATCACTCTCTATTTCCTTTCCCTTATTCACATAAACACCATTCTTATCTTTCACGTTCTTCAATTAAGAAGGTGCTAGTTCTCAAGATGCAAATTTGAACATTTTCCATCTTCATGCACATCTTTCTCACAATTAGAAAAATAAAAAATTATCTTACCATGAATTTGATCTTTTTGTATTGAAGTGATATCTATTTTACCTTTTCCATTTAGATACTTCTTACAACAATGTTACTATTTGTTACCCTTATGGGTATACACCTCATCTAAATTTTTTTTTTCCACAAAGGAAGATCTTTTTGAGTGATCAAATAAACCTCCCACATACTTCAACACCAGCTAACATTTCATTATGTTCTTCCCAATATGAATTTATCTTTTCTAAACTCACCCATTTATGTTATTGCATCTCTCTCTCTCTCTCTCTCTCTCTCTCTCTCTCTCTCTCTCTCTCTCTCTCTCTCTCTCTCTCTCTCTCTCTCTCTCTCTCTCTCTCTCTCTCTCTCTCTCTCTCTCTCTCTCTCTCTCTCTCTCAAATGGGTTATAATTCCTTCCTTAACAATGAATTAAAGTCATCAATATGGACACCATTGTTACTTTTTAGAACTCTAAAGAACGAGCATAGCTCAAGTGCATACAAAATATGAGCATTCCTAATAAATGTCTTTTCTTTTTCTTTTTTTGTTATTGGGATAGCTAGTACAAATTGAAATAAACCTCCATTTGGTACAACCATTGGTCTAAATTTTCTATACTTATCTCTTCATCATATAATTTGCTATTTTTCTTGGCCTGTGTTTTAAATAGTTTATTATCTTTTGAAGCTTCTTCTTTCTCTATAATTTATTTATTAGACACATCCTCTTCATGGTGCACCCTGGGGAAGACTATATTGGATATCAAGGAAATCATCATTCTTTCCTCACTATAAAGCTTTCCCTCAATCATACCTAGGTCACATCCTCTTCCAACCTCTAAAATATCACTTGTGCATCATCATCTCTCTACATTATTGTCATCCTCACATGTATTTGTTAGTGTAGGTTTTTTATTTTTCTTACGTTAGGGGGTATTTATTTTTCCTACACATATTATTAAGCTTTCTTAGGTTATTAGGAGTGGTTAATATGAGGACACGTAGTGAAATACTTCACCCACATGTGTAACTCTCCACCTCACATGAGTAGTTGAGTTACACACCCTCTTTTGGCTTGTT
Organism: Cryptomeria japonica; assembly: GCF_030272615.1. Lineage (NCBI taxonomy): Eukaryota > Viridiplantae > Streptophyta > Pinopsida > Cupressales > Cupressaceae > Cryptomeria > Cryptomeria japonica. The sequence continues at coordinate 457,055,043 of NC_081410.1, read as the reverse complement.
GTGCCACCTCTCATAACCACTATTTTGTCATTTCCTAAGTGGGTTATGGGGTGGTTGGGTTTCTCACCCTCTTTTAGCTTCATGTGCCACCTCTTTTAACTCCTTTTTTGTTTTCATGTAAGGAGGTTATGCCACATGTTTTGGCATTTATCAAGTAGCTAAAAACCTCCCACCTTTTATGGGGTAGTAGTTAAAACCTCCCACTTTTTATCGAGGTGGGAGTTAATGCACCTCTTGGATGTATATGCTTTTATTTTTCTATATAATAAGCACTATACTCTCACCTTCACTAGTCCAGTGATAGCTCAGTGAGAGTCTTCTCCAAATTCTCTTCTTTGTCTCTATTTTTCTTTCATATCAGATTTATCTTCATTCGACTATTTTGATCTTCAATAATTTGTTGATTGGAGTTGCATGTGATCTACGACCAACATCAGATCCAGACTCAGATCTTGCTTCTCGCAGAATCTAACATGGTATCAGAGTCATGTTGTCTGATATAGATCATTATTTTTTTTTTCTGATTTATTTGAGAGATTTGAGACTATTAGATAGCTAATATTTTCCTTAAAAACAATTATGATCTTCTCCTACATTCTCATGCAACTTGGAGAATCAAAACAGTTTAAAGGAAAATGAGCTTCTAGTTAAATATGGTTTATTATATATGTGTTCCTTTGAGATTTGGTGATTGCAGCATTTTGGTAATATTGGAGGCTTCTTTAGCATTTCCAGAGTGTCCAAAAGGATTGAGAAAGTCAAAAGTGACTTTTGTTTCACCAAAATCAAATTTTGGAGGACACAGTAAAAAAAATTAGAGTAAAATCTTTTTACTGAAGTTGTTTTCATTTCATCTTTATAATTCCAAATTCCACTCATTTGCAGAAAAAAAAATTTATGGGTTTTCTTCCTAGCATCAAAAAACTTCTAGGTTTTTGGTGTTGTTCCCAGAAGATTAATACTTTTTGCAAAAATCAAGTTTGAACATGGCATGAGCCATTTATCTAGTAGGGAAATTCAACAACCTTTCTTAAAAGTTGCATAACTTTCACCTCAGGTGTTGGATTTTCGCAAACAAGTACTTGACAGAAAGCTGGAAATGAGCACTTTCCATTCTTGTGGGTATTATTGAAAAATTATGCATTTTTCCATCAGATATTGTAGGTTGTATAAGCTGCTTCTTTTTCTCTTCGACAGGTCATATCTTTCACCTTACAACCTTGTTTTTAAAAAGCACATAGTTGTTGGAAAGGTATTGAGAAGTATTACGCATCTATAAGGCTAATTTGTTTAGATGTTGTATCAAATTTATTTTTCTTTAATCTTTTTTTTGGTCGTTGGATCCTTGGAAGGCATTGTAATCTGATAAAAAGCCTTGTAAAGACACTAATTATAAAGTGCCAACCTTGTAATATTTGGGGGGGTGATTTTTGAGACTAGTGGAAAGGGGGGGTGTCTCTTGTGTTATTTCTTGCCTTCTTCTTGATTCTTTGCAATCTTCTTTTCTGTTATCATGGATGCATCTACAATTCCTCTTTTAACACTATATAATTATTTTGAATGAAAATCTAAGATGATAATATATCTGGAAAGACATGGATATCATCGTGTTACAATGGGACTTGAAACTGAACCTCAAGATGCTATAGAAAAGGTTAAATGGTTTAATAAATGTGATGAAGCTTTTGGTACTTTGTGTATGACAGTCTCTCCTGACCTTCTTTTTAACATTGAATCTGCCACTACACCAAATACAATGTGGACCACTTTGGGAAACCTCTTTGGTAAGCAGGATGAGCTAAGAGGTCATTAGTTGGAGAATGAACTCATAGGATCAAATCCAACCAATTTCGACACTATACAAGACTACTTCACAAAACTTAAGTCTATAATATTGCAGTTGGAAAAATGTGGAACTAAGAAAGATGATAAGCAACTGATCTTGAATATTATTTCTAAGCTTGGTCCTAACTATTCAGTGTTTGTTTCTACATTTTATGCTACCAAATGTGCCCTAGGTACTGCATTCAAAATGCTTTCTCTAGATGAAATCGTTGCATAACTAACTAGGGAGTGGGACAAATTAGTTCAAATGGGTACAATAAAACCCTCCAGGTCACATGCCTTAATTGTAAATCAAGGCACAATGAACATAAAGGGTCTAGTAAGCAAGATATCAAAGAAAAGAACCAAGGAGAGAAGAAGAAATATCAGAAATATGCTACTTAAAAAGAAGATAATCATACCTCTTCATCAAAAGGTGAACAACTTAAGAAGGAGAAGGTCAAGTGTTCTTATTATAAGAGGCCTGGTCATGATGAACATGTGTTTAAAGAAACAAATTGATCACCTTTCACATCTTCTTGAAAAGAATAATATCAAGGTGCTTGATTCAATCAAACAGAGTTCATTAGAAGGATCTTCAAAGGACACATATAAGAGTAAGGGGAAAGGAAAGGGTAAGGCCCTAGTTGTTGTTGATTCACAACCCAATTCTTGGATAATTGACTCGGGTGCTTCAAACCAAATGGCTTCTTAAAAAGATGATTTCACCTCTTAGAGCCATGTTTTATGCCTTCCATCCTAACGGATGATGACACTCTTGTTGAAGTGCATGGGAGAGGGTCTATTGATGTGGGCAAAGGAACATTTCAAGATTTCCTTTGCATTCCATCTTTATCAACTAATCTCCTATTTGTTTATCAAATCACTCACACTGGTTCTAGCAAGCGAGTTGAGTTCACACTAGATATAGTGGTAATCAATGAAATGCATAATGGGTCTACTATTGTTGCGGGAAAAGCAGATCAATATTCTAGATTATATCAGTTTTCTCTTTGTTCTTGACTCTCCTTCAACAGTTTTACTCACTCATGCAGATGAGATGAGTTGTTTGTGGCATCAACGGTTTGGCCACTTGAACTATTGTTACTTGCAATAGCTCAATCAACATGACATGGTTTCAGGGTTTCCTTCTATTCGATTTTCTGATGGAGTTTGCTAGGGATGCATTCTTGGTAAGCATCCTAAGGAGAAGTATGATAAAGGCAAAGTATGGAGAGCTACATAGCTATTGGAGTTGGTACACAGTGACTTGGCAGGACCATTTCCGCAACCATCTTTTAGCAAGGCTAGATATGTCTTGACATTTATTGATGACTTTTCTAAATATACATGGGTTTACTTTCTCAAACAAAAGTTTGAAGTATTTTAGAATTTTCTAGATTTCAAAGCTTTTGCAGAGAAACAATTTGGGAAGTTCATCAAGATTATGTGTACATATAATGGGGGTGAATATGTTAATAATCAGTTTGAGTATTATTATTTTTGCTTCAGAAGGTATCAACAAGCAACACATAGTTCCATACAGTCCTCAGCAGAATGGGGTTGCAGAACGCAATAATAGGTCTTTGAAAGAGATGGCCAATTGTATGATTCACTCCAAGTCTTTGGAACCTTAGTATTGGGCAGAGGTCATCAACTATGTGTGTTACATCTAGAACCGAGTTCGTCACAAAGTTGTGAAGGGGGTAACTGTTGGAATACAAGAACATTGAGAGGGGGGGTGAACCAGTGTTCTATCGATAATATAAATTTTGAACTTATTGCTTATGAACCAGTTAACAGTATACAAATTTAAAGTGCATAAACCAAATAATACATAAAGAAGCAACACTATAACACCAATATTCATACATGGAAAACCCTGCATTGGGAAAAACCACAGTGGGGTTGATACCCACAATATCTTTATACTTGATCAAGGTATACAAATATTACATTGAGGGGATTGCACATACAATCAAGCCAACTGCCTAGATCTCACTTCTCAACTAGAAGTCTCACTGACTTACAAAGTATTACAAAGTGTTTACAAATAAAAATGAACTTATAAATTGCATCTAACCATGCTGGATAAGTTCTGGTTTAAGCTTTGTTAACCCTCACCGTGTATCGGTTTCGCTAATGCTTTGTTTTGCCCGGTTCTACTACCAATTTAGACTATGCGCGTGCAAATGCATATAAAAGATTCCTTTCGCTGACGAAAAGCATATCATCAATCACTGATTAATTCGTTACCAAAATCGCATTCCAAATCTTATATAACCCATCGCTGAAAGGATCTCCTTAAATACCCTTCTAACTTTTCACCATGTTGGCTTCAATGAAGAATATATTCATGTCAGCTATCAGATTGCAAGGTATTTCATACATAATCTCGATGACCATATCGGCCTTCATACGTTACCAAAAATTCCATGAAAGAAATTATTGGGGCCACAATCTTAGCTGGGTCTTATCCTTAACCAGGTTCTAAATACACGTTACCAAGATGAGGTCTTAACTGGTTGTAAATCAAAGAATACACTGGTTGAGTGTAATGAATACCAGTTAACCCAATCAAAGCAAAATGATAAATCAATGAATCTCGATAAAGAATATCTACACCTAGAGATGAGTTGCCATCAATGACAACCCAAAATGCCATTAACCCATATTAGATAAGTGTCAATTGCCAACAATCTCCCCCTTTGGCATTGATGGCAACACTCGTGTGAAAAATGATGATGTCATTGAATCTGCCTTTGAATCTGCACATCTTGACTTGTACATGAATATGATATATACATATGATACTTCCCTTGAGAAATATATACATTTTTCATTGTACTCCTCCCCCTTTGGCATCAATGACGAAGTGGGGTGCCCACAAATAATTTTGTACAACTATATACACATGTCGGTACTATAAAAGTTTCAAAATATCAACATACATAGACTTCAAAACTGAAAAGTAAGAGTCCCAATCTTTCTTAAGAGAGTCAAAAATGAAGGTGAATGCATTCAAGAGACTAACATAATATTCAATTTCTTCAGGTACGGTGGGATCCTTCTTCTGCATGTAAGTCATACATTCAGTCTTGTGAAATAATAAATTATCCAACTGGGGACCTATGAGATTCCAAATCTTAGTTGCTCTCTTTATTGTGTTGTCCATTTCCTTCTCTAATTTCAAAATTTGATTCATGATTACCAAAATTGGACCATCCAAAGAACTTGTAAGGTTAGCTATCAGGTTATAGGAGTTAGAAATTTGAATCAAATTATTCTTGTAGTCTGAAAGTTGCTTGTCTATGGAAGCTGTGAGGTTGGATAAACCTAGACAAGTCTTATAAAATTTGCCTCCTTCCTCCAATGTTGTATCAATGGATTGCAAGAAAATTTGGAGTTTACACTTTTTAGATGTAATCATTTGTAAGAATGTTTATTTCTGAGATTCAACAAATTTGTCCTTAGCCTCAATTATTGATATTTTGAGCAAAGAATCATAGTGCTGAGGGATGAAATCAATTAACTCTTGTAGTTTTACTGATGATCTTGCACTCTCCTGTGCCTAAAATTCAGGTAACAATCAATTCAAAACTTCAAAACTGTGCTTAATCAACTCTTTATCTTTAGATTCCTCCTGGGCTAACTCTTGAGTTGCTTGAGCCTGGAGTGCTGCTGTTACCAAAATTTTCTCTATCGGAGACATCTTGTGAAGGTCTTGTCAAAACTGATGGAAATTTATGACAAATTTCCTTTGGCCATGGATGTAGTGTCAATTGCCATGCTGGTAGAAAGATCTATCACAGTTTCCTTCCCTTTGTCTGTCAGAGATTTATTATTCATTGAATCCTTTATTTTCTTTGCACCGGTGGCTTCGCCACTTGGTGCCTTGACCTGATCCTGTACACCCTCACCAATTTTATTGTCAGTATCCTTATCTATATTTTCCTCTGTATCCTTTTCTTTCTCAATGTTAACCTCTGTATCTTGTACATTAACTGTCAGGTTGTCCTCTGCTACAAAATTTGACTCACTAGCCAATATGGTAGTATCTGGTGGAGTGCTAGCTGATTGATCTATATTTACACTTTGTTCCTCTATTTCTGCCAATTTCTTGTCCTTTGGTAATTGTATATTCTATGATTGAACAAAACTAGGGCTCAACTCATAACCTAAATTCAAAATAATTCGGACCTAGATGTCTATGGTCTCCTTCCCGATTTCTTCAAATCTTTCTAACATTAAATTATTTATTCTGTGCTTTGGATTGAATTCTGATGAGCCGGTTTTATTGATCAAATCAGTAACCTCTGCCAAAGTTATTTATGGACAAAGATTAAATAGTTCAGTTTCTTTCATCTGCCAGTCCAGATTTTGTACATGTAGTTTTCCGACTTCTAGATTATCATACAATTCCTTGGGCAAAATTTTCTCTAACTCAATTAATGCTCTACTGAAAGAATCAAGATATAAAATAATCGCTTCCTCAATCTTCTTTTTATCCTTCTCATCAAATTAATCAAAGAATGTAGAAATATTGTCCAAATTACTATCATTAATTATTTGATCAATAATGTCTTGAGCATCTAATTTCTTCTTACCAGTTCTTCTTTTGGCTTTTGGTTTAGATTGCTCATCAAAATTGGTCTTGCATTTATGTACAATGGTAATTTTAAGTTTTTGGGGAGGCTCCTTAGCTATAGACTTGGGAATCCTAGCCCTATACTTCATTTCCTCCTGAAAGGTTTTCAAAAATGCCCATAAATTTGCCTTTTTTTGTTTATCCCCTTGACTATCCAAAATTTGGGCTATCTGGGTGGCTACTGGTCGATCAAAAGCCCATTGTATCTTCCCATAACCGGGAACAGTACCCAAAAAGTAGAATGCTAGGAAAATAACAAAAGAACCATACCGAAAGGTTTTTTTCTTATCTTGTTTGATCTTCTGAAGGTTTGACATCAGTTCCTTTAGCATCACACTGCAGAGATTGTAGTGTGCATCCTCCTTCACCATTTGGTGAGCAATCAAAATGTTGGTATCGGAGACAGAGTTCAATCAGTTTGACTAGTAAACTTTGTATCCAATTATCATGGCAACAAATTTCACATCAATTTCCTTAACATCACCAACTCTCATTGAACGACCATCGAAAGTGGCGTCGGTGAGTTTGCAGAGTTCGACGTTGGAAAGCTTGCACCTAGGGTCAGGTAGATCTCCAATCTTGTGCAGGCAAGTGATGTTTTTGATCACTTCCTCTGCGATTTTTTAGAACCAATTCAACCAAATAAATTTACCATGAATGCGGCTTAGAATGTAATGGACCCATTCCGCTTCGTCGAATGTGGAAAATCCATGAATTGGGTAAAACCCTTCCTCTGCAAGTGGGAAAATTCTGGTTTCAGTTGGTTATCTGTGATCAAATTCTTAGTGAAAATGTAGGATAACTTAATCTTTGAGCTCCTCGATATCACAGTGAATGTATGCCCTAATGTCTTCAGTGTGAAGAACACCATGGAAGATGCTCAAGATTGCTCCCAGTGGTTCATCGAAAAGGGATTTGAAGGGGTTCTTCTTGATTCAGGATGGGGGAAATTCTCGATTTCCACCACCAAAGAAGTATCGACATTGGATGAAGAAGCCATGATCAATCAAAGAAGTGTCAAAACTAGGGTTTTTGCTAACAACAAACACCTCAAGAAATTGTCAGAAGATAAAATTGCTTTCCAGAGAAAATGATTGCACAAATCACCTTGGACTCTTGAATGCTCTAGAAATCACTCTTCTGAATGCTCAATCGCTGTGTGAGGAAAATGAATTAACTTTCCCTTTTTATCGCCATTAACCCTAATTTTTCACTATCATAAATGCTACTAGGAAGTTTTATCGGGTCATATAGTCTGCGAGTAGATTCTGGTAAACACTTGAAATTGCCCGAGTAATCATCTGCAAATAGAATTCTTTGACTACAGATCCAATCTGGGGTATTTGCATGATCTTCAATGATTTGCCTACCCATAAGGCAGAGTGCCTTAGTTACCAGTTGTTCCTGCTTCCAGTGCAGGACCTGATGACTCTACCTGGTGTTCTACCGGTTGTGTATCTAATCTCCTTACCCATCTTTTCTCATATTTTTTTATGATGTCTTCCACCTTTGCCATTCCTTTCTCATCTGCATTTTCATTAGTTACTAGTGGGTTCTTACTTCTGTAGTATTTAGCAATGTGTCCAATCTTGTTGCATGCATAACAGACAATATTGTTCTTCTGAATTGCTCTGTTATACCCTTGATTTCCTTGATTTCCTTTTGATCTACATTGGTTAGCCATATTTCCAAATCTGCTGCATGCATGACATCTTACATTTCCAAGACCGATGAATGATGCATTATTCTGATTATTCCTATTTCTACACTGACTTTCTATATGACCATATTTATTACAAACAAAGCATGTACCATTGAATTTGTGAGCATTAGGTTGTCTTACCGATGATTTCTAGTTTCGATTGTTGGCATGATTTTGTTTCTGACCGGATGATTGATCTTGTTGTGCAATGTCGGAGCATTCTCCTTCTTCATAACCAATACCTCTCTTGTCATTGGCATCTCTTTGACTCTTCAGTAGTTTATCAAGTCTTGCAAAACTGTCTTTGAACTTGTCCTTGTATTCATTTGTAGTGACTAAGTCATCTCTCATGATTAAAATATGTCTCTAAAGTTCTTGTTCATTGTTTCGGGACTGGGTCAACTCAAGTTTCAACATGTCATTCGCATGTCTCAGTCTGTTGCATTCATCAGATCTGTCCTTCAATGCTTGAGCTAGGTTTTATTCATTCTCCTTTCTATCTTCAATCTCCTTGCACATTCACATGGTTATGGATTACATCTCATTCTTCAAGATAGTGGTCTCCTGAGTGAGTTTCTGACAATGATCCTCCATAGCATCTTCCTCATCACTGTTCTGATTTTGCAATTGATCACAAATTTCCTTCCTCTTAGATTGAACAACTGAAATCTTTCCTTGCAATGAAATGATGTGTTCCCTGGCTTGCATTAGTTCATTCTTTAGTTTATTGTTTTCCATCTGCTCATTATCAAGATCCTCAAGAGTAAGTTGAAATGATTTTGAGCCCTATAGCCAATGCTTCATACTCTGCAGTATTATTGGTGCATGGAAATCTCAGTCTATACGATTTCGGAATTGTATGTCCTTGAGGTGTGATAAAAAAGATTCCTGCACCCGATCCATATTGAGTATAAGAACCATCAAAGTACAATTCCCAAAAGTTTGTACTTACTGTCAAGATATCTGCATAAGGAAATTTGATGTGCAAAGGCATGCCATTTTGTAAAGGTGCATCAGCTAATTGATCAGCAATGACTTGTCCCGTGATGGCTTTCCGGTCAACATATTCTATGTTGAATTCACTCAGTATCATAGCCCATTTGGCTAGTCTCCTTGTTAATGTTGACTTACTCAATAAATATTTGAGAGGATCTATCTTTGCTATTAGTTTTACAGAATGAATCAACATATAATGTCGTAGCTTCTGATTTGTAAATACAACTGCTAGACATATCTTTTCAATTGATAAATAATTTAACTCATATCCAACAAGTGTTCTGCTGATATAATAAACTGCTCTTTATTTTCCTTCATCATCGTGTTGAGCTAGGAGAGTGCCTAATGATACACTTGTTGCTGAGACATAGAGTAACAATGGTTTCCCTTTGGTTGGTGATATCAATACTGGAGGACTCATAAGATAGTCTTTTATTTGCAAGAAAGCTTCTTCACATGTTAGATCCCATTTGAATGGAACATTTTTATGTAGAAGATGGGTAAAGGGAAGACATATATCAGCCAATTGGGACACAAATCTCCTGATTGATTGCAACCTTCCTTGTAAAGATCGCAGTTGACTTATGTTCTTAGGTGATTCCATCTCCATGATAGCTTTAACTTTTCTAGGATCGACTTCAATGCCATGAGCTGATATAATGTACCCAAGGAGCTTTCCAGAGGTTACCCCGAATGCACATTTCTTTGGATTTAATCTCAATTGATATCTTTCCAGCCTGTCAAAAATCTTGCTTAGAATGTTCAAATGTTATTTTCTTGTGTGAGATTTTGCGAGTATGTCATCAACATAATCTTCCATGAATGTATGCATCATGTCATGAAAAATTGTCGTCATAGCTCTTTGACATGTCGCTCCTGCATTCTTAAGCCCACATGGCATAACATTCCAGCAGTATGTTCCCCATGCACAGGTGAAAGTTGTCTTCTCTTGATCTTTAGGTGCGATTCTTATTTGATTATATCCTGAGAAGCCATCCATTAATGAAAACATCTCATGCCTTGCTAACAAGTCTACTATGATATCAATGTTTGGTAGCGGGAAATCATCTTTTGGACATGCTTTATTCCGATCTTTGAAATCTGTGCAGATTCTTATGCTCTTATTTGGTTTTGATATTGGTACAATACTTGAAACCCATTCTGGATGGGCAACTAGTCTTATGAATCCCACTTCTAATAATTTCTTGAGCTCAGTTTTGACAAGGAGAGCAATATGTGGGTGCATCTTTCTTAGCTTCTGCTTAACAGGTTTTGCTTTTAAATCCACATTAAGATGATGCATGATAAGATCTGGGTTAAGCCCTGGCATATCTGCATAAGACCAAGCAAAATTTATTTGTCATTGCTTAAAGAATTCCATGTATTTTTTCCTCTCTTTTTCTGATAATGAGGCAGCAAAATGAAGTATTTTAGGATCCTTTGATGTATCAATGTTTACTGCTTCTATTGGTTCTATCGGGATAGCAGATCTCTCTTGAAAATATGCAGGAAAAATGTCAAACTTTCCATCTTCTGGCACCTCAAGGAGGTTTTCACCATCAGTTACGCCCTTTATTTTCTCTTTTGATTGATCTAATGTTTCCATGAAATGGTTTTCAACAATAGGTCTCTTTCCTTATTTTATTTCACTTTTACGACTGAGAAATTTGGCATTTTCCTGACTATGAGAAACATCACTTGATTCTGTAGTGGAAGATATCTTAGGTGGGATGGGTTCAATAGCGTTAAGGTACATAGCTAAGTCATGATCATTGGAAAAGACATTTAGTTTGTGGTTGTCTAAATTATCCCAATCAATTAGTTCAAGATAAAGAAGGGGTAAATCATAATCACTGTCATCATTAGGTGTTTCAATGTTCATGACATAATGATCATAATTTAGCATAGAATAGGTATTGTCATAGATTGAATGTTTTTGAGAATTGTCTTTCTCAAGATTTTCCGATTTAGTCTTAACAAGATTGATATTAGCATTTTGTAGTTCACACTCAAGTAGTTCTTCAATTGATGTTTGTCCCTTAAATGAATGAATTATATCAATACACACGTCTTTGGTATTGCAAATTTCTTCCTGATTGACTCCATTTGCAGTTTGGAGTTGATAGACTTGTGTACATGTTAAAGAGGATTCTTTTAACAGATTTTGTCTCCTTTCAAACTCATCTTCTTTTGGACTAATAGTTAATCCAACTTGACTATCTCTTATTTCTTCTATGGTTCTTTCATATCTGATCCTTGTTTGCACTTCTTGTGGCATTGTGTCACTGTTTTTGTCATTCTCTTTTCTCTTTTCATACGCCTCTTTTCTCTGAATTCTGAGTTTCTCTTGTCTCCTTTCTAATTTTATCTTTTGTTCTGTAATAGGCAAGTCTTCTTTTGTAATGGCTGCTTGATCTTCATTATGTTCATTACTTGATGTAGTAGATAAGGCATCTGGTCCCCATTCATACTCATTGGAATCTATTTCTGAATCCTGATCTGAGATTACTCCACGATACCATACTGGAATGTCGTATGGTGCAAAAAGTTCTCTGATTTTTGTCATCTCTATTTTTACTGATTCTGGAATATCTTGTTTAGATTTTTCTTTTGTTTGTATTTCTAGGACTCGCTGACAATATTTTTCTTCCTCTTTGATGGTAGTCTCCTCTTCTTTCTTTTCATGTTCTTCTTGCTTCTTTTGTTTTCTGGTTCCTATTTTGGTCACTTGATGTAGCTTTTCTTGCCAATTGTCTCCTTTAGAGACTAATTTCTTTCTCCATTTTTGTTGTTGAGTATTGTGTTGCTTTTGATTAGACTTTAGGTATCCCAAACCAGATTTATCTTTTGTGGATTGCGAATGTGGACAAATAGGTTCTGAAATTCCTTGATGTTGCTTACCAATTGGTCATTTTCCTTCATATCCCATCTTTTGCATGATTTCGTATCCTTTGCCATATTGTTTTATGGGAATATTGACTTCTGTTGTTGTTGCTATAGTTTTATCTTCATCTTTGTATAACCAATCAAGAATACTTTTGTCTTCATTTTCTTCTTTAAGAGTTCTAGCACTAACAAATGTCCCTTTAAACATATGTTTTGATTTTCCTGATGATTTTGATTGAACATCTGTAGGTTTTCCATATGACTTGGGGGAAAGTGGAAAATTATTCAAAGAATACTTTCCCATTCCTTCATCATTTAACTTGAGCTTTTCTTCAAAAATTTCCCATAATTTTGCTTGAATTTCCTTGGTAGGATATACTAATTCTCTGTTATGTGGAACTGTGGTATCTTGTGTTGGCTTCAAATTATTGCAATATTGATTGGAATCTGCAATTATAGTGATTTCTTTTCCTTCATGAGGAAATTTTACACATTGATGGTATGTAGAAGGAGCTGCTTGCATCTTGTGAATCCATGGTCTTCCTAGAAGAATGTTGTAGGAGAGATTCAAATCTAAAACTTGACACAATGTATCCTTTTCCATAGGTCCTATCCTTATTGGTAGCATAACAGTTCCTTTAGAAGAACGTTCTGCTTCATCGTAAGCCTTGATGGTTATTTTCTTTTTCGGGTCTACTGCATTCTCTGAATATCCCAATTCTTTTATCAAACTTAATGCACAAATATTTAAACCAGCTCCTCCATCTATGAGTACACGTTTGACACGAGTTTTATTAATGGAGACTTCAACATGTAAAGGAGCATTGTGAGGATGTTGTAAGGAGGCATCATCATTTTCAGAAAATGATAAGCAATGAGGAGCTATAAGATGTCCTACCATGTTTTGGAACTGATCTATATCCAAATATTTTGATACCGTTGTTTCCACTAAAGCTTTCTCCAAAATTTCCTTATGTATAGGGGAAATCTTGAGAAGTTCCAGAATTGATATTTGAGTTGGTATTCGTTGTAATTTCTCTACTAAATTGTATTGTTGTGATCTGGATGTTGAGTCTTTTGCTATACCTGGAAAGGTTACCTTTGCTTTGCTTCTTGTGATAACGTTGATTGGGTCTGAAGATGGATTTTCGTTAACAATTATCACATTTACTACATCATCATATGTATAAGCACAATTCACTTTGGTTTTCCCTTTGTCATTTTCTAATTGGGATGATTCACCTTTATCATAGTTTGGAAGCAGAGTTTTAAAAGCCAAGTGTGATTCATTCATCTTATGGCTATCCACCGTGATGGTTCAATTATCAATTAGATCTTGGATAATGTCTTTTAATCTTTGACAATCATTTGTTAGGTGTCCTTTATTCCGATGATAATTGCAAAAGTGATTGTCATTCCACCAATTTGGCTTAACTGGTGGTTCATAAATTCTTGCTTCGGGTAAAACAATCAATTTGTTAGCAAGCAAAGTTTTTAGAGCTGATTCTAAAGATTCTCCAATATTTGTAAATTTTCTCCGAGGATTAGAGAAAAAGGACTTGGCTTTATTGTTTTCTAGATTGTTGTTGCTTGGGATTTGACTTGATAGATTGAAAATTGGTTGTTGTTGTTTCGTAGTATTGTTATCATCATTTCCTTCATTGCTGACATTCCTATTCTTTGACTAGAACTTGGGTTTATCATTGTTGTTGTTGTTGTTGTTGTTGTTGCTGTTGTATGAATTATTGTAAATTTTTAGTTCTCCTTTCTTTACCATTGCGTTCTCTATTTTCAGACCATTTTCGATCATTTTGGCAAAAGAGGGAAGACATTGTATCCTTAGTCGTAAACTCATTTCACTGATAATATTATCAATGAATATGTCCATTTTTTCTTGATCTGGTACATCCCGAGGATACCTATTAAACATGCGTTTCCATCGTTGTAAAAAGATCATAAAGGATTCACCATTCTTTTGTTTAACATTGCAAAGATCTAGCATTGTTATTTCATTTCTTATATTGTAGGAATATTGTGAAATAAACCTATTCACAAGTTCTTCAAAGGATTTGATTCTGGATGGTAATCTTGAAAACCACTCCATTGATTGTCCATTTAAACTCCTAGGAAAAAGACGCATAAGGTAAGTCTCATCGTGAGCAAATTCCATGCTCATAGTACAAAACTCCCTAATGTGATCTTGAGGATCAGATCTTTCATCATATTTGTCATATTTAGGAATCTCGCAATGTTGCAGAAATGGTATCATATTTAGCTTTTTATCAAAGGGATATGGACATATGTCTTCTAATGAATACTTCTTGGAACTTGTCCCATTTTGCATGTCTTGTATCTGCTATTGTAGAGTTTGTATTTGTTGAGTAAAGTTTGAAAATGGATTATCCACATTGCTTCTTTTATCATTACGTTCTTTTCTTTTCTCATCCCTTTCTTTCCTTGTTTCTTCGCTACTTTCTTTGTTCATATCTTCATTGTTTTGCTCATCCATGTTTTGGGTGTTACTTGTTTCCGCATCTTGTTTTAAGCTTTCTATATTAAAGTCTTGTGGTAGTTTAGCTCCAGATTTTGCCAACATCAAGAGGTACTTCTCTTTTTGTTTTGTCAATAATTTTTCCATTAGCCTATCAAATTTGAAATCTTGTTCAAGGTCTCTAATCATGCTATTGACAACTTCTTCGTCAACAACGGTAAATCCAAAAGTGGTATCTTCTTCCCCCATTTGTTGTTGTTTTCTAAGCTGTTCGTATTGGGCTCTAGTCCAAACTAGCATGTGTTTATCTCAAAGTTGTCAAAAAATTCCCAAGGACAAGGTCAATAGGTGATTATTGGTTTAGGAAGATATGCTTTATTGATCTTACCACTATTGTTTGTTCGTTGGGATAAAGTGTCTCTTTGTTGAAAAGCATGTCTTTGTAGAGTTTCACCGTCAAATTCCATACCGCAGCCACGTAAGTAGTGACGAAAACGATGTAGGAATGTCCTATGTTTCAGTAAGATCTTGTGATTGATATACAAGAATCTTATTCTCTTTTGAGTAGCTTTGTAATTGGGTTTTCTTTTCTTAAGGTGATACTTAAAAGTCATATAAGCATTTGACAGTTTTCAAGTTTGCTTGATTCCAATGTTGGTGCAATTTTGGTTTTGATGTAACATAAGTTCAAAATAGGAAAGATATATCCAAGATTAGGAACTTAGTATAGATTGATCAAGCTTCATGATAGAGGATTTGATTATCCTGATGAGAGACTTGACAAGGATGTTGATTTTTGCACTTAATATGTTTGAATCAATAGCTTGTTGAATGTTGATGTTTATAAAACCTTTTGAGAATAACCTATAGGATTAGCAACCTAGTTGTTTGAGCTATTTTGAAAATATGTGATGGTTTAGAGACAAAACCTACCTCAAGAATTATTTTGATATTTTGATGTTTCAATACTTTGATTTTGACTTGGTGTTTCAAGTGTTAGAATGTTTTTTGTTTTATCCTTTTGATCACACTTTTTCAGAATTTTGTTGATTTTGATCTTTTGTAGATGATAATTTTCTTCAATTTTTGACCATTTGGAACATGTTACAGACATAGAAGACACAATTTTTAATAAATGAAAAGCACAACCAAGTACAAATCCCTATGGCAGGCTGAGACAATAGTTGTTGAATCTCACATGGATTTTCCCCTAAGGCTACGCTATTCAAAGCGGATATTTAGATGCTTGACCCCACTGGCTCCACCCTCGACACTCACTTCTTCTGGGCAGCCAAGCACCAATTTCCATGAAAACTCCCCATGACAAACTTTATATCTCTACTAGGAACCGTATGTCTATGAGCCGCTTCAGAGGTCCAACCTCCTGCGCCAACAACTAGAAGGCTTTTGGCAACTAGTACAAATAGTTTTTAGTAAAGGCTTCCGGTCATGTGGCCATACATGCGGCACTTTCAGCTCTGTAAATACAGAAGGTTCCCAGCCTATAGAGGTTACGCTCCATAGGGTTTATGGGGAAACATAATGTCGGTATGAACTTATCAGCACATGTTGTTTGAACTTTCATCATAAACATGATTTATTTAGAGTGGATTGGAAGGACTCAGTATTAGCCCGTTTCCACTTTAGGTCATTCCCCTCTCACTAGCCCCCTCAAGGCAGCTCGGGAAGGCAGGCCCTCTAAAGGATTAATTGCTTGAAAGTAAAGAAAGTGTAAAAGAGTGGGTTTGGCTTTTTGGTCACCCAATTAAGGGGAGAGAATATACCTACCACTTTCGAGACACGGAATACAAGTGTTCTTTTTAACCTTCCATAGCAATGTGATCTAACCTCTACTTGGAGATGTTACTCCAACAATCATGGTGTTTATTTTATCCCTTCATAGAAAATGCTTTTTTTAATCTAGGAATTGAAAACCTTGGTCAACAAAATGAAAATCATTGCAAAAAAGTAACTTGCTTTGTAAGAGGACAGGTTGATTGTTCTTTTTAACTTGCAAAAATAAGATGGATTGTGCTTTTTACCTTTGCAAGAAAATGAAAGATTGTTGTTCTTTTTAGAGCCCAAAATTTGAAGTGTGAATCCTAACTTTGCAAGAATGTAAATGTTTGATTTGTTGTTCTTTTTACCTTGCAAATGTGATTATTTTTAGAGCCCAAAAACAAGTGAGGTACTTTTTAAAACACCAAGTTTGAAAATGAAGTTTTTTTTACCCAAAAGGAAATATGAGTTCTTTTTAACCAACTTTGAAAAAGCTAGGAAAGAAATCACTAAATCCTAAATTATCTTCTCCAAACCTGCAAGAAACTATTAGAAATCTGCAAAATAGTAAAAAGTTAGTGAAAAACCTTAGGTGGGCTTCCACAAGCCTAATTTCAAATCGGTTACAAACTTTTTGTCAAATGCGCTAACCTACGATTCAAAAGTGCTAACCTGCATTACAAAAGCGCTAATCTTTAGACAAAAGCACTAACCTGCATGACATATGCGCTAACCTATTGTGCAAAAGCGTTGATTTTCTGACAAAAGCGCTAACCTACATGACATATGCGCTAACCTATTGTGCAAAAGCACTAACCTACATGACATATGCGCTAACCTATGATGCAAAAGCACTAATCTACAATGCAAAAGCGCTATCAAAATTGACATATGCGTGAATCTGCATTACAAATATGTTTATTTTATTTTATTTTTTTCTAGATTTTTAAAAGTATATGCGAGGTCCTGCCCCACAGTGGGTGTCAAAATGTGTGAGCTTGAATTTCATCCTTAGAATGTTACCTGTAATAAGTTAGTTTCACAAAATACAATGGAAATGCATACAAGAAATCCAAAATCCACCAATGAAACTGCATGAAATAAATATTAAAATAAAACACTATTTTACCTTCATGGCTTATGTCTCATTGTGTCCTAACTCCACTGTTCCTGGTTGCAAATGGTGTGCTCTCAGACAATGCACTATTGGCTTCCAAGATGGCATATGAAGAATGGACTGATAACTTGTAGTTAACTGATAGTATGATATGCAAATCTACATGATTATACTAAATGATACTATATGATTATATTGCTAAAATGATATTTGCTATTTGCTAATTGCTTCAAAAACTCACGGATGCATAAGATTGGCTTGAAAACTATTTTTTTGAAGACTCTCTTGAAGATTTTCTTGCTCAACTGAAGCTCTTGATTTTATAGACTTTGAGAGGATGAGATGATGTGGCTCAAATCAAGGGTCATGATTAGATCTGCAGATTTGAATGGCTATGAGCAAAGGTGAAGGTTGAGAGAAAGGGGGAAGGAGAAGACAAGTGTCACTCATCTCACCTTGATTGGGTTGTTGACTAAGGGAATCTAGGGATGGTTGGAGGAAATTTAGGCATGGTAGGACAAGTGGACTCAAGTCCTTCCCAAGATGTAGGGGGTGTTGGAGAGAATATAGGAAATGGTTATGAAATGTGTGTACGTACACAATTTTCATTAAGTTTGGTTCATGAATTAATATTTAA
This sequence comes from Cryptomeria japonica, assembly GCF_030272615.1. Classification (NCBI taxonomy): domain Eukaryota; kingdom Viridiplantae; phylum Streptophyta; class Pinopsida; order Cupressales; family Cupressaceae; genus Cryptomeria; species Cryptomeria japonica. The sequence goes on along the minus strand of NC_081410.1, from coordinate 457,036,963 downwards.
GAAATATTAATTTCCTTAGCCACATGTTTGATGAGTTGGCAAAGGGAAGATGAAGTGGAGATGGAGGGTGAGTTGGAAAAAGGGATTAAATAATTTAGGAATTATTTAATATTTGAGACTATAGGATAGGAGAATAACTATTAAATATTAAATATTTAATTGTTTGGAAAAGATAATTAAAGATTAGATATTTAATTAACTTGGAGGAGATAATTAAATATTACATATTTAATTAATTAGAGAAATAAGATAGATGGATTAATTAATAAAATATTAATTAATAGAAAGACATGAAATGAATTAAATAAATTAATCTTTTCGAATTAACTATTTAATAGAAGAATAAATATTAAATAAATATAAAATATTTATTTAATTGCTCATAGCCAATTTTAGGTGTATACAATCCTCTTCCAAATATCAATTAAATATTGATTATTTAATTAATTGCGATATTTTCTTTAGTTAAATAATCTTTCTTATTTAATTACATTTCATTTCTAATGTTTAAATAATTTTATTTCAATTATTTAAATCAATTAATTATTCCTCTAATTCCCCAAATTCTAATTCCAATTAATTTCATTTCATTTTCTCCAAATTCGAATTTCATATCATTTCACTTAATTTCATTTCTTCCAAATTAACATTTCACCAAATGTGAATTTTAGTTAATTTCATGTGCATTTCAACATTTGAAAGTCGAAATTCAAATCTAAAATGAAAATGAAAATCAAATTCAATTTCAAAATCCTACAACACATGTTGAAATCAAATTGATTGATCAAATTAGTTGACTAATCAATTAACTCAGTTAACTCCTCAATCTCCCATTTTTACTCAAAAAATCAGCTTTTTATGACTAGTCAATCAATTCAGTCTTCTAATCAATCAATTTAGTCAACTGACTAGTCTATTCAATCTACTGGTTAATCAATTGAGTTAACTCCTCAATCAATTGAGTTTACTCTCCAATCAATCCTGTTAACAAATCAAGCTATTGAATTCATTGATCAATCAATTTTAGTTATCTTTCAATCAACACTTGAGTTCAAATTCTCACCTCCTTTGTGTTGAAAATCTATAAATTTAATCCATTTTCTCATCTTCAAGCTAGATCACAATCTTCAAAATAGTTGCTAATCTATGCAAGAAATTAATTCAATACCTGAGAGCCATTCAACAACAACTAAGGAGAAGAACAATGGAAGCTACAATGCAATTGAGGGGGTTTTCAATTAGGATACTTGTTTAATTCTTTCATTCATGCATTTCATTTCATTGATTTGTGTTTGGAATTGTTTTGATAGTTAAGGATCTTGTGATCATCCTTATTCCTTATTTTAGCTTTTACAATATTCAAACATGAGAAGCATTGGTGAACCCGACATGAAAGACCAGATCTAACCTTCACTTTCTATTTTATGTGGTTTTGCAGGTCCGTACAAGCTTAGAAAATGTAGGTCTGCAATCGACCTCACAAAAATTCGCAATTGATATTAAAATATGTCACAATTCTATTAAAATCCCACGCAATTGCTAAAATTCACCGCAATTGCCAGAAAAGGGCCAAAAATTCAATTTTTCTTTTTTGTTTGTCAATTATTTGGTCTTACGCACCTAACCCATAAAAAATTTTAAATTCTAGAAAATTCAATTTTTTGGCATAAAATGTATCTAATTTGATGGCAGGAAAGGCGACTTTCAAAATTTCAGGTCCAAGGAGTGCAAGACAACATAGAAGACATCAAAGAGCATACCAAGGGCTACTAAAGGAAGAATGAAAACTTTGTGAAATTGAAGAGGGAGAGGAAATCGCTCAATACCATAAAAATATCCATCGATTCCTAGTCAAATTCAACTTTTATGATGACATTGATGTGATGGCTTGTGTGGTTTGGAGTAACATCATTGCAGAATAAACTTCTATCTTATGTCTTTTACTTTTGTTTGAATTAAAAATTTTGCCACTTAACTGATTCGCAATTGACATTAAAATACTACGTAATTGCTCAGGCATCAATTTGCAATCGCTATCACAATAATTCACAATTGACAATACATCAATTCGCAATTGACAATACATCAATTCACAATTGCTCAGAAGGTAATTCACAAATGCCATTTAAGTTTTTCTTCATTCCGTCTTTCTGTTTTCCCGATTTCTGTCAAAATTACTCTCTGATTGCAAAAAGACAGAGCTCTGTAACTGAGGAAAATATAGGTTGTATAGCCCACCATGTGTCTACTAACGTTATTTTCCTCTGCAGGGTTAGAGTAGAAAACTTTCTTTTGATGTTGTTGAAAAGAAAAAAAAAAATCTTTTCCTTACTTCACAGATTGCTATGAGGATTAAAAATGAACACCATGCCTGTGTAGAATAGAAAATCATTGCAATTGAAGGATAAAAAGAATTTTATTTTACGTGTCTTTGAAGTGATAGGTATTATGCTCTCCCCTTCAATGGGTGATCAGAAAACCAAACTCTCTGCTTTTATGCTTTCATTTAATTTCTATACTTACATCCTTTAGAGGGCTTGCCTTCCCGAGTTTCTCTTAGGGTGCCATTAATGGTTGGTGTGAAGGGAATGACCCAAGTGAGTACGACTAAAGCCAAGCATTCTAACTGACTCTAATCAAATCGCCTTTTGAGATGAAAATCTCTGGGGATAAAGCATACTTGAGTTTATCTCATATCGAGCTCTTTATAGGGCCTTGAGGTCTCAATCATGCTTACGTGACTACATCTTGTTTGGTACTTTCTTGGGCTATAGGCCTCAATCATGCTTGCACAACTTCAAAGAGTATCTTCGAACATAAGCTTGATAAAAAAAATATAGCAATAGAGGCCAAACCGAGTCAATAACCAGACACTTGGATTATCACAGTGCAAGGGTAGGGAAGAATCCGCCCCCAAGACACACCATATATCTCCCAAGATAACAGACCAATTGAGGAGCAATCTTCTTTGGTCTAATTTCTGGAAAAAGGCAAAAAATCGGGCACATCTTAGGGTGTGACGGGGCTGTTTGAGCTAACAAAGTATCAAGATGTGGGTTGTGGTAATACTTGTGACCTTTTGACCTTAGGAGAGTTTGATTGATGTGATATTGAATTGCCAAAAATACTATCAAAAACAAAATGGGGTCTTGAAAAATATCTCAACATTCACAAGGACTTGAAAAATTCCTTTCAAACAAGTGTTCTCTTTGTTTAAGATTGTTTTCTTTACTTTATACTGTGTCTTTGCAAATACCAAAGTTCAATAAGATCAAAACCCCAACAAAGTCAAATTTCAACATCAACAAAGTCAAGTTTCAACATCAACAAGATCAAAACCTCAACAAAATCAAGTGTCAACATCAACAAGGTCAAGTTTCAATATCAACATTCAGCTCAAACTTTTGTAAAATTCAAAGATGGAAAACATGGCATTTTCAAGTGATCTTAGGTCCTAGGCATCTAGTTCATGCATAGTCCTTTAGTGTCCTCATCTTACACAAATTCCTTTCACAAGTCCTCACATCACAGAAGAATAGTCTTCAATCAAGTTTGTGTCCACTCATATAGAATTCAGTACTGCATTAGAGTCTTAGAAACATACCTAAGTACATGGGTCTAAAAGGAGACACCAAATTTCCATTTGAGCAACCCAATCTTGGGCCAAACAACGACCAATTAGCAATAATTGATAGTTTGGATAACCTCGCTTGGAAGTTAAAAGTTATTCATGCCCAGTATGACATAGTTGAAATGGTCACAGACAATGAGATTCGGAAATATGTCCTCCTTGATGAAAAATTGAGGAAAAAGATAAAAAAAGGGCAGCTCAAAAGGAAGCCATCAAACAATTGGATGAAAAGACCATAGTGGAGTTTCTAGATCCTCGTTAGAGTCCTTAAAGCAAAGTGTCAATCATTCCTAGGTTCCACATAGTCTACATTGTAATCTTTAGCATATGGGTCTGAAAGGAGACGATAAATTCCCATTTGAGCAACCCAATCCTGGGCCAAACAATGTTCAATTAGAAATAATGGATAGTTTAAATATTCTTGTCGAGAAATTGATAGTTGATCAAAACCAATGTGACATAGTCCAAGTTGTAGAGTCAAGATCACACTAGAATAACATTCATGCCATTAACACGTGCTCAAAAGGTGAAACATCAGATGGAACCTAACAATGACCCTTCGGTTAACCCAACATGGAATATGAACTTGTCCACAAATCAACAAACACCGGTTCGGAGACCCGCAACCTTATAAACAAACACAAACAAGATGCCTTCCATTGATGAAATACAACATAATCTGAGAAAAGAAGAATGGAAGTAGCCCAACAAGATCATGCAATGCTTATGATTCTCAACGCTCTCATCAACAATGATAGAGACAGATATCTCGCACTCTTAGTCCAAAATGGGGCCAAATTACCTCCAGGGGTGGACATTTTGGCTATATTGCCGCCAGGTGTGACATTGAATCAAAATGTTCCTCAAATACCTACTATTGCACAGACTCAAGCAACACTTGCTACATCAACCCAAGCTATATCTCAAAATACTCAAGCGACTACAACTTCAACACCGTCAATAGTTGCATCAACAAGTACTAATGTTACATCTCAGACAATGCCCAGTGTAAGAATGCAAGCTATCATAGCTCAAAACCCTGCTTCATCAAGTATAATTCAACCCTTAGTTTTGGTGGGATCCACCTACAGTGTCCAAAATGTGAATCAAGGGATAACTAGCTCAACTCAGACGAATGTCAATACACAATTTGCATACTTTACACCACATGGTGGGACTTGTGGTACACAACTACATGGTCAGTCCACATTTCAGCAAGCTCCAAGATACTCCAATACCATCCCTTTTGTGGGAAACACTCATCAAGTTAGTACACCATTGATGTAAACATAGATCTTGAATCAACAAATGGAGAATCTTCGGAAGTAGATGACCAGTATGCAAATAGTCAATGATAAAAAGAGTTATACAATGGAGGACCTTCATCCATATCCTTTTGACAAAAATTTATACATGCCACCTTTTCGCCTGCATTTTGAAACTCCAAGGTTCGACAAGTATAGAGGGAAAGGTGATCCTCAAGATCATGTCAGAGAATTCTTCATGGAATGCATTGAGGTAGCTCACGATGATACATACTTAATGCGGCTATTTTCCAAAAGTCTTGGAGGGACAACATTGGAATGGTTTTCACACCTCCCACCTAAGATTGCTTCGTGGGGTGAACTGGTTGAGTTATTCATATCAAACTTTTCATTCAATATAGATAATTCAGTTACCTTGATGGATTTATGTGCAACAAAGGAAAAGGAAGGAGAAACTTTTGCTACATTCTTGCAAAGATGGAGGGGCTTATACTGCAAATCTCTTTGTCACATCCCTGAAGCTGAGCAAGTGGACATTTTCAATGAAAATATTGTACCTCAAATTAAGTATCCATTACAAATGCAATGCCTAAATAATTTTAAATACATCACAGAAAAAAGGCATCACGTGTGAAAGAGGCTTATTAGAGCAAGGGACACTGAAACACCACAAAGATAGTGGGCCAACCATAAGTACAAATAATGAAAGGCCAAAAATTTAGCCTAGGAATAAAAATGTTACAAGTGACGGAGTTGTTGATGCCCGTGTTGTGAATAGAGCTCAACCAACAGTATCTCTACAAGGAACAGTTGATTTTTCCAGTAAGAATCAAACTCAGATAAACAATACTAATGCAATTCAATCAACCAATCCAAGACCACCAAGGGTAGGTGCACCTAGAAGAAACTTTACACCCCTTGGTGAACCTATTGAGTCACCACTCAAAAAGTTAATACAAAGTAATGCTTTAACTCTATCAAAAGCTAGACCATATGAACTAGGTCCATTCAACCCCGCTTGGTGGAATGACAATGATTTCTATGAATACCACCACAATAAAGGTCACAAGACAACAAGTTGCTACAAACTGAAGAACCTCATACAAGATCTCATTGATCAAGGCGACATTACTATGGATGCTAATAAGACACCAAACACAAATCATACCATCTTCAAGGATCCCTTTGTCAAGCACGACAAAGGAAAGACTTCTAGTTCCAATGCACAACACAATACTGCCAATTATATTAATGTCGTATTTGATTATGCCATAAATGCACTCAGTGCAGGAAATGACATAGTGGCTACAATAATAATAAATCCCACAAGTAGAGATTGTGTTGTCGTCACTAGAAGATCAAAGGTCACATTGCAAGGGGTACCTTCAAATCCCCCTTCAACAACTAGCAATTACAATATGGTGGATCAGTTGAATCGAACTCCAGCTCAAATTTAATTATTTGAGTTACTGTGCATCTCGCCAGCTCTTAAGACAGTCCTTGACAAAGAATTACAAGATTCAGTTGTTTCCAGAGATATTGATGAGAACACATTCCAGTCCATGGTTGGAAACTTGGCAGCTTCAAAGTTTGCATTCACTGAGCAGGATGTACCTATAGACTGACCCATGCATAATGATCCCTTACACTTGGAAGCTTTGATTCACTGAAAGAAGGTCCCAAGAGTACTTATAAATGGTGGAGTTGGCCTTAACATATGCACATTGCATTTGATTAAAGCTTTAGGATATTCCAAACATTATATTGATTCTACCAAGAGAATCAATATCAAATCTTATGATGATGAGGAACACCCTTCTAAGGGTGTGGTGACTTTGCCAGTACAAGTAGGACCAGTTACAACATATATCACCTTCCAGGTCCTAGACAGAGAGTTGGGATACAACATGTTGTTAGGCTGCCCATGGATACATTCCATGCAGGCAGTACCATCAAATTTTCACCAATGTGTTAAATTCCCATATAATGGCATTGAGATCATCGTTCATGGTAACCCAAACCCTTTTCAACACTACAATTATTTAAGGGCAAGCACAAATAGTCAAGTACCAAAAAATCAGGAAGCTCCACTTCACTTACAAATGGAATCATTAATAATAACAAAAAAATAGAATAATACACCTACCACATCTTCTTTACAGACCAAGGAGGTTGGTTGTGAGGAATACTCCATTTCAAGTACCTCAAATGACAAACAATTATCTCTTTCTCCTAGGTCTTTTGGGAAGCCTCAGAACACAGTGATGAAACAAGATAAAGGAAAAGAGATAGTAAAGTACTAAGATTCATGCTCTTTCATTAGATGGGGAGACTTACAAGAAGAATCTCTAAATGAAGATGTCAATCACTAGATATATAGAGAAGAAGATGACATGACAATACCCAGGTTATCTCTAGACCGGTATGGAAACAGTTTCAAGATGCCACAAAAACATGGGTATGATGGTACCACAAGATTGGGACTACAGAATCAAGGAAGATTAGAACATGTTTTACCGCATGAAAACCCAAAGAATCAAATGTTGGGATATAAACATTTACCAAAGATAACAGAGGCAAGACAACACACACTAGATATACTTAACAAACCTAACTGGAGTACATATCTCAGAATTAGTTATCAACATGATTATTTCCCCCTTCATCTCAGAGAAGAAAGAACGCAACAATATCTCCTAGTATGGAATCAGATGGTGAGGATATGAGGCAAATTATACAAGAAGCCAACATAGAATCATCTAGAAATACTAACATCTGCACAAGAAAACATGGTAACAGACACGGACTTAGCACCAACAAATGAGCCTAATCCTTGGTTGATGTCAATACTTTTGCCAAGGGAAACAACTCAGGATCCTCCATTTGAGTCAAATGAAGAAATACTGCAATGAATGATACCAGACTTAAGAAGGATATCCACCATACAAAGGAGGTCCACAAATCTACAACAAACTCAGTTACAAGAACAAGAGGAGAAACATACTTCGAAAGTGTGATAGATTCTCACAACTATGAATTCCTATATGATCATGATGACAACCCATGAGAAATTGATGATGAAGATATATCAGATCATCCAAATAATCAAGCATGCATGTTATCATGATCTTTTACAATAAAAGGGAACAAAGACTTACCTCTTATACATTCATATTTGATTGATTGGGGGCAAGAAGGGAAACCAACTCTAGACTAGTTTCAAAATGACGAAGCCATAGCTGAATTCTTGGGTGCAAGGAATGTATTCCCTTATGATAATCACAAGGCTGGTTTTGTGATAGATTTGGATAGAAATGCATATTTTGGAGAAGCAAGCTCCTCTTCAATTAAAGACAATGAAAATGAAGAAGAACACACTTCTCATAACAGAATGAACACTCTTCCTATTGACAAATAACAATCAACATTATTGGTAGAAGAGACCAAAGAAATCAACATCAAAAATGATGAAAAAGTTCGTAATATACACCTAGCAAAGTCCCTGAATCCAATGGAAAAAGAAAAGTTTATCTAATTCTTTAAACAAAGACCAATCAATTTTGCATGGTCTTATGAAGATATGCTAGGGTTAGATCCTGAACTGGTCTTACATCATTTGCCATTACTGCCTGAAGTCAAACCATATAAATAGAAACTCAGAAAGATGCACCCTCACATATCTTTGCAAGTCAAAATTGAGCTACAAAAATTGTTGAAAGTGGGTTTCATTAGACCCATAAACTATGCTGATTGGATTTCAAATCTAGTCCCAGTAACCAAGCATACTAGAGGTATCAGGATCTGCACTAACTTCAAAGATCTCAACAAGGCTTGCCCGAAAGATGACTTTCCACTCCCTAACATAGACATGATAGTGGACTTGACAGTTGTAAATGAAATGCTATCCCTCATGGATGGTTTTTCTAGTTATAATCAAATCATAATTGCACTAGTGGACCAACCTAAGACAACATTCAATTATCTATGGGGAACATATTGCTGGAATGTGATGCCATTTGGCCTTAAAAATGCAGGTGCTACTTATCAAATGGCAGTGACCACCTTATTCCATCACATAATAGACACAATCATGGAGGACTATGTCGATGATTTGTTAGCAAAATCCAACACAAGGGATGAACATCTAGATATATTGGCTAAGATATTTGATAGACTTGAGCAGTACAATGTACGACTCAATCCAAAAAAATGTGTTTTTGGAGTAACATCCGACAAACTCTTGGGATTCATTGTATCTAATCATGACATTAAAAAAGATCCAGAAAAAGTAAAAGCCATTTTAGACATGTCATCACCCACTACACTCAAGCAACTTAGAAGCCTGCTAGGCAGATTACAATCCATAAGGTGCTTCATCGCCCAATTGGCAGAAAAGTGCCAACCATTTCAACATCTTTTAAAGAAAGGTGTCACATTCAAATGGACACAACAATGCCAAGAAGCGTTCCAGACACTACAAGAATATCTTTTGTCTAAACCAGTCTTGGTTTCACCCATGCACGGGAAACCATTACTCCTGTATATAGCTGCAACAAATTCCTCCTTAGGTGCTCTCCTAGCACAAAATGATGAACAAGGAAAGGAGAGATTTGTCTACTACATCAGTAGAAAACTCATTGGGTATGAACTCAAATACACACCAATAGAAAGAGCATATCTTGCAATAGTTTTTGTATCACAAAAACTGAGACATTATATGTTGAGTCATAAAGTCTAACTCATTGCACACTTCGATCCACTCAAGCACTTGATGAATAGAGCAACATTAACCGGAAGACTTGCCAAGTGGGTCATGATACTCAGTGAATTCGACATTGAATATGTCGATAGAAAAGCCATCAAATGACAGATCATAGCAGATCAACTTGCAGAAGAACCCCTACAAGACAGTCATCCGATGGTGGTAGATTTTCTAGATGAATCAGTATTTGCACTATCAGTACAAACGAACTAGAAATTATACTTTGATGGGTCTCACACAAATCATGGAGCAGGAGCAATAATTGTATTCATTACTCCTCAAGGAGATTCCATTCCCAAATCATTTAGGATCAACTTCCCTTGCACCAATAACATTGCTGAATATGAAACCCTGGTGATAGGCCTCTGTACTGCACTACAATGGAAAATCATGGAATTACAAGTCTTCAAGGACTCACAACTTATTATTAACCAAGTCAATGATGATTACAATATAAAATATGACAAACTGACACCCTACAAACAATTGGTGGACGAATACAAACAATACTTCACCAATATAACACTTGAACAAATACCAAGAGTGCAAAACAAGGCAATCGATGCAATGGTAACAATAGGCTCTCTCTTGGATATGCCTAACAATGGAACTCACTTTGATTTTCAAGTGGAACAACTCATTGTGCCAGCTTATAAAATAGCATCCACTGAATATGTATGTATGATAACAGGACCTGAGTCCCCATGGTACAAAGATATATATGCATATATTCATGATCAATATACACCTCCCGATCTTTCACGAAATCAAAGAAAGTCACTCATCCAACAATCATCAAGACATTCAATCATTTCTGACACTTTATATAGAAAGAGTGTAAATGGCACCTTGCTCAGATGCCTCAATGTTGAGGAAGTACAAATCACCCTAAAAGAAGTCCATGACGACATATGTGGAGAACATTCTTTTGGACCATCCCTAGCGAAAACACTATTAGGAACAGGTTATTATTGGCCTAGAATGGAAAAGGACACTTACAAGTATGTCCAAAGATGCAAACAATGCCTAATACATGGAAACCTGATCCATGCACCTGCTCAAGATCTTCAGCTAATAACATCACCATGACCATTTTCATAGTGGGGATTAGATATTGTGTGGAAAATACACCCTACCTCCTCCAATGGACATAAATTTATACTCATAGCTATTGATTACTTTACCAAATGGGTTGAACCAATCCTGATGACCTTCACACCAAGGAAGAAAATAGCTAAGTTCATTTTTAATGACATCATTTGCAGATATGGAGCCCCCATGTGCATTGTAACTGGTTAGGTCCTTTTGTTATAACCAAAATAGCTGGAAATGACGCTTATCACTCGCAAACGATGGAGGGAGATCCACTCCCCGATCCCATTAACAACATGCACCTAAAAAGATATTACATCTAAAGGGTTGGGTTTTAATTAGAATTTACTTTATGTACTTGCATATCATTTTGAAAGCATTGCATCTCATATAGTTTGCATAGCATATCATTGCATCAAGACAAAAAGATGATTGTCTAAGTCATTCACCTGTCTACACTGAAAGGAAAGAAGGCAGTCTCATTTCCTAGATACTTGATCATGAAGTCTTTAGGAGGCCTTTAGTCATTCATTTTCAACGTCGCCTTGTCATTGAGTTTTATCTATGGTTGTGTAGAGGTTTCACTATTGAACCTTGTTACCCAAAATCTATCAATTGCTATATCTCATACATTAATCAATATCTCTAAGTCATTACGAATACCTAGTTAATCATGTGGCTAGAGAAAAATCCAAAATTATACTTCAGCGCCACTGTAATTGGCGTACCCACGTAGGTTTCATTACTTACAAGTCAAAGCAAGAAAATGAAGAAAAGAAAAGAAAAATACTATGCCAATATCCATCAAAAGGCAAAATAAATAATGATATATTACTGAAATATCAAGTGTGACAATAAAATCTTGACTATGGGAACATGCAAATAACTCCATCAGGGCTATGGACGCCTGCTAGCAATGGAGCAATATTTGAGAGATTATAGTGCATAACCTCGTCGGAGCCCTAAAAGCTTGCTGGAAGTGAGGCTCTATCCAGGATTCTTTTGAAGTTAGAATAACTCACATAGCTAGCCACATAGGATTCCAAGGGTCTTTGATGGTTATAAGAGTCAGAATGAATTCAAATGCACACACATTGGCAATAGAAGATCAAAGTTTCAAGAATCGATAGAGAAGTTTTCCACACATCCATTCATAAATCTTGGCTACACAGTGTGTTAGATTGGATGATCTAAATCCTTTTGAGAATGGATTGAACTCCTATCTTTGAAATGTTTCACACCTTCACTTCAAATTAGTGCATTTCAGAATGAGGGGCACACATAGTCATCCTTGTTTGAATAGGTATTGCATCTTCATTTCGCATACTGCATGAGCATAATTTGCATTTGAAAAATTCATTGTTTCCACCACGTTCTGCATATCATCATATCATACAAGTTTGCATACTTGGGGGCATAACTGAAAAAATCCAAAAAATCGCTAAAAGTCCTGAAAAAATTAAAACATTCAGAAAAAGTCCTGAAAAAATCAAAACATTCAGATAAAGTCCTCAAAAAATCAAAACATTTAGATAAAGTCCTGAAAAAAATCAACCCAAAAACATTCAAATATTGATCCACAAAATACAAAATGTTTAAAAATCAATTAAAAAACTTGCAATAAATTATCTCACAAGAATCAAACACCCTAGCAAATATCCAACAATCACTTCGCACAAAGTTAAACAAAGGATACGACTATCTTGTCAAAACATCTGCAATCAAGTTGATCAACTGTCTAATTTATCGAATCACTGTCAAACTATCAACATGATCAACATCTTGTCTTAAACAAAATCGGTACACTCAAAACCAAACAGGTCAGTCTTAAATGGGGTCCAAAAATTCTGAAACCAGACATTATCAAAATCACATCAAACATCATAGAGCAAAGACACAATCAATCCAACTGCTGAGTTTTGTCTATTTTGGTTGAATCTTTTAATCAATTTGGTGAAGATCATTTATTTTAGCTACTCAAGGATGTCCAAAAAGTGAATAGAGGAGTCGTGATGGACATGATCCTTTTGTTTGTTTGTTGCTTGTGGTTTGAACCAATGGATTTTTGACACAATTGTGTTGTAGGTGTCTATGATAAGTACATTTGCTATGTGAATGCCACACATACCTTGACTCCCAACATAATTTCCAAAATGGAGGGTTCATTCCTTGTTTTATGATATATCTATACATCTTGGCTCCTCATACCCTGGTGTAATAAGCTCCATTGTTACATAATAAGGCTCAATGATGATAATGTATTGCACTAAGCAAAGAAGACGTTCTCATCAATGTTTTATCAATCAGGTTGATTTTATCAATTCTATTTCTGGAATAAATAAAGGTTGGTTCAATTGGTTCATCATTTCTTATCTATTTTCCATCTAACCACTAACATTTCTTCCAAAATTCATAAATTTTCAACACCTATTTTGACACAACAAAAACATCACATCACATTTTCATTTAAATCATTTCACATCTACATATAATGTTGCATTAGTTCTTTTTTGCACATTCACATTTTGCATAACATTTGCATTGTCACAAGCATCTCACTTAGGCAGTTTTAGATCATTATTGCACATAGATTCATTCCTCATAAAATAAAGGTACATTACATATACCACATCATATCACATTCACATTAGTCGCATCACCAAATAAGCATAAAATAAAAATTGAAAACATCAGATCATAGAATGCACCATCAAATAAGGCATAACGCATCACAAAAGAAGGCATGTCATATATCTCATTGATGTAGAGGGTTTTGTGTTGTTTCACAACTTTCTTGGTTTCTCTCTTCAAGGGTCTTCACTTGACACCATCCAATGGTCCAATGTCTTCAGCCTTCCCAAGGCTTGATATGCTTGCCCTAGATCCTTCCCAAGGATCTCTCCACTCAGGACAACTCACAATTGACAAGGAGTCTTTTACTCCTATTAATTCAACCCCTTCAACCAAGGACACCTAACAACCCCAAACCCCTAGAAAACAAGATCTTTTGTTCAAACTGTGAAATATGACAATATATAAAAGAACAAGACAAAGGTAAACCTTGCTATCACTTGTGCAAAGAAGAAAAGAGAGGTGTATCAATAGATGAAAAAATGATGACACTTGATTGATGAAGTTAAGATATCTTATCCTTCAAGGCCTTACATTCACTTGTGGAATGGCCAAGCACTTGGTGGTATGCACAGAAAGAATGTTTTTATTTATCATCCTTATAAAACTTCTTATATCTAGGAGGAGGAAGAGGAATAAAGTGGGATTTAAGAAGAAACAAAATAATCTCGTGATTAGATAAAGAATGAGGAGAATGATGCAAGCTTTTATCTTTTGAATAAAAGTTTGACTACTAAGAAGAAGAAGAAGACCTAGAAACATTAGACAGTGGAGGGGATGGAGACAAAGGAGAAGATTTGTAACCTAAACCCACTATAAAATAGATTAGTTTTGATTACAAAGGGACCTTGATGTAGAGCATCCACCAAGCCTAACCAAATAGGTATATTTCTTTCTCCCAACTCACCTAATAAAAAAGGTGATTGTTCTTCACAAAGCAACAAGAGTCCTCACAAGGCTACTAGCCTCTCTAATGACTTCAATACCCCAAAGTCACTTCCATGCTCATATACCCTCTTCAAATACTGACACACATCATCCTAGGCACATTTATTTTTCCAAATTCATCTCGAGATCTTTCAACCCTTGAATCACACCAACTCACAAAATCTCACTTCCACAAGTCCTTCTCCAATTAGGCCTCTTAGTTTCTTGTAGACACAACTCCCAATACTAATTAGGCACACACCAACCCAATGATACTCAAGAAAACATCAATGAATCTCTCTCCCATAGCCAAAACACAAATATTAACCCTCCCATCCACCCTAGAAGGCAACATAACACCCTATTATCTTAACATTGTACACAGGGACAAAAATAACTTTAGGATAGTCATGTAAAGGATAGGGACAATCATCATTACATAAATCATTCCCCCTTCAAAGGACTCCAAACACTTGGATTAATGGTTTGAGAAATATCTACTCCATTCTCTATCTTCCAACTCAACTTCAAACAGTCTCTTCAACCTTGAAAAGCAATAAACTCAATTTGTTGTCATGTGGGACAATCAACACACTAAAAAGGATAGTCATAAATTTACATGGTTTGCTTGGTTTCCTTGGCCATGTAATAGTTTTTTCATGCCAAAGGGTCCTTTATACACCCCTCTCTTCATTTAAAAAACCACCCAAACACATTTGTAGCATTATACCATCCAAAACTCAATAATTTCAATGTTTTGTCAGCCTATGACACAAAAAATCAGACTTTGTGTCTTTCAATAACACGTGGCAAATTCATCATGGGACCTTGAAAACATAAAATATATGTAAAAATATTTTTCACCCATTGTTGTGGTTTTTAAAATGACAAAAATGAAATTCCACATTATTATGTGCTCACTGCCAACCCTAGGCAGGGTTTTGAGCAATTTTACAAAAGTTAAGATATCTCTTTCAAAATGCAATCAAAATGAATGAAACCAAAACCAAAAGGGAGAGTATTCAATCATATTTCATATAAAATTAGTCATAGATATTAATGAATTTTTTTTCACAAATAAAAATGACAGAGATCAGACTGTCACGTGGAGGAATACTCAGAATTTGCAGGGAATATAATGAATTTTATTGATTTTGTTGTTTTCTTTTTACATCCACTTCAATCCAACCTCTCCATGGCTTGAGGAAGGATTATTTAAAGGAAAACCAATCATTTACAACATCCATAACTACTTTTTGTATTTATTTCAACTAACCAACCCCTAATTGCTCTTACAATGCAAAAATTGCCTTAACAACAGTTTGGCAATATTGACAATTTTACCAAAAATACAACCTAGACTCAAACCAAGAATTTTATGACTCAAAACCAGTATTAATAGGTCCAAATAATTCTAAAATATCTTCATACATCATAAAATACCATATATGACCCTCTTAAGACATATTTGCCACAAAATGACAATTTTGACAATCTTGACAATTCTTGAGCAATATTAACAATATGACCCTAATAAGACTTAAACTAACATCCAATGGTCTGATGGTGACCTTATTATGTCACATATGGTCTTAAAGACCTTATTTACAACCTTTATCCTTCAAAACACAAAAAATTCATAATTTGCCTCATTGAGGCCTAATGGTGCCTTGGATGCTCCTGCACCAAACCTTAACTCCTTGACCCATGCACCCAAGAGCATTTCCTTTGTATCCATAATTGGAAGAAATATTTAAATATGAGAAATAACATGGTTTAAACTCCTCCAAAGGGGGAGGATCAACTTCAATGGTATAGCCAATGGTGTTCACATGATCCCGCAATACAGAAGAATAATCATCTTTGATAGTAGGTGGGAGTGATACTTTTGGAGTGTTAAGGTGGATAGGGTTGACTTTATATTATCTAATGAAGGAGATTGTAAAGTATAAGGAGCCCTAATAATCACCAAGAAATGCATTTGATTGAGAAGAAGGAGATGGAGTAGGAGTAGACTTAGAACTTTCTATTTTAGGAAGATCTTCTTTAGGGACAACCTTTTCATCAGTTTCCTCTTTAGGAGGGTCCATGGGAATTTAGTTTTCAGCTTATTAGAAGATAAAGATGTAATATATCTCTTAAAATTAGGCGTAACCGAGGCATGACCAACTACTGCGATTTGATATAGTGCATAGCGTTAGGATTAGCCTTGATTGTAACTACTTGATTATTAGCAACAAACTTAATAGAACTGTGAAGGGTAAAACTAACCACTCCTAAATCATGAATCCAAGGTCTACCCAAGAGAATATTATATGGTAATGGCCCAGGCATAACAAACACCGGGGTTAGAATAGGAACTGGTCTAATATTTATAGGAAAACTAACAGTGCCCAAAGCACTTTTACTAGTATTATCAAAACCACAGATGAACATAGAAGATGTTGAAAGAGAATGCGAATGCACTTTGATTTTGGGAAATAGGTCTAGACTACAAAAATTGAGTGTTGAGCCAGTATCAATGAGAGTCCATCTAATACCGACGCTGTTAAAATAAATGATTATCATTAATGGATCTATTCGATTTCTTACTTATAGAGGTGGAAATTCATGTGGATAGATGTAATATTCGACAAATCTACACAAATATGGTCCATCAACACATTTACATGTGAAGGTCTAGTAGAAGAAGGCAAAAAGATCTTTTGAAGAGTTTCTTAAAGGATACCTTGATAACCTAGAGTAGTCTGAAGCAAATCCCAAAGTGAGATCTTAGTGCGAGTGACACAAAGTTTCTCAATATGATCATAATCACTACGTTGCGTAATTGAATGCTTAGGTGCTTGAGGAAGATCTTGTTGAGAAGATGGTAAAGAGATATTTGAGTGATCAACATTTTGTTTATTTATACAAGTTTTATAAGTGTGGGCTACCATTCTATAAGAAAAAACCTTAGACTATTTTTATCTCATAAAAAGATCTGGCGAGTCACTTTTAAAAGGAACACCACGAATAGAAATTACCTTCTTTAGAGAAGGACTAGTTGTAGTCACATAAATGATTGGTCTCTTAGGCCTTTTAGGGGCAGCAGAGACAACAACATTCACATAATCATTACAACTTGAAGAAGAATTAGTTGAAGTAACTTTCTTGACATCAACTTGTGGGAGATCAAATGTAACATGAGATTCATCATCCACTAATGCATCAGATCTAGAAGAGAGTGCACTGTAATGAAGTGATGGTATAGTAATATCAAGAAAGGTATCAATGATTTCATCCTCTTTCAATAAAATATCTTTTGAAGATAGATGAATTTTTGCAAGAGGGATCAAATACATAGAGTGACATAGGCAAACCCAAGTCACTGTCACATGCACGAAAAGGAACATTGTTAGTACTTTGAAGAAAATTAGAAATTGAATTAGTAAAAGAAGATAAAAAATGCATTTTGAAAGAATATAACTAAATTAAATAAGTAATACATAAATAATTCAGCCAAAGGCCAACATATCATTTAAAAATTGATGGCATGAAATGGGGTTTAGGGCAGCACTTTGAATTTTTTTTTGGAAGAAGGGAAAAGATTTAAATTGTCCTTTTATATTAAGGGATATATTGAGTGCTTGAAGGAATGATAAAGAATGATTTGAAAATAATTTAAAAGTAGTGTTCACGTCAGGTTCACCAAAATGTAATGGTGCAAAAGTGACCCTACAAAGGGAATAACTATCTTCCCTTGAGAGACAATTTCACAACATACATTTAGATATCTCGAACAAGTGAAACTGATGAAGATATCTAATTAGAGAAATTGAGAGAGTAGATACAAAGAGCAGTCAGTCTAAATATGAGTGTCTTGGTCAAGGATGTTAGCGTGACACATAGATGTCTACATGGCGCGTTGTAGTCTCGTATGGACCACAAATAGAAAAGACTCAGAAACAAAAAACCCATCTATGTTCTTTAAATAACCTACAAAACCCAAAAATTAGAAATGTGAATGAATACTAGATAATAAATATAAAGATAAATGAATATAAATTGAATAAATAAAACACAAGAAAACCCTCACGTATTTGAATTCTTCTAATATACCTACACACATGAAGAAGAGGAAAAATGTTTGGGGCTAATTGGAGACTTGCCTCAATCAAGTCCCTCTTTTGGTATTTCCATGTCCACAATAGCCAGATAGATAGATAGATAGATAGATAAAAATGTAAATAGAAAAGATAAATGATTTGATAGATAAGGGATGTGATGAATCCCCAAGATGCTCAAAGATGTGAGCAATATATTAAAAACAAGGCTTTAAAAAGCCAAGAGAGTTTCAAAATATTATTGTGAGACCTTGAGAGTGTTGTAGAAAACTAGAGACTATTGTAGCAAGAGCAATAAAAAAGTTGTGAGAGCCCAAAGAATGAGAGATATTTCTTGAGAGAAACAAGAGAAATTTATTAAGGAACCAAGAACCCTTACATCAATGAAAGAGATAGGTTTAAATGAGAGAAGTGGAGGGAAAAAGAGAATTGTCAAATCGTTTCAGAAGATTTTGATTCATTTCCACTTACCTGGGTAGGTGAGAAGTGTCAAAATACGCAGAACTAATAATTGAACATTAAGATGTCGTTGGATGAATGCACGGTGCGTGGATGTCCACGTGACATGCTAGTGTCTAGATGAGTCAAGCTCAAAAGTGATGAGCAACAAGAGAAACACGCGGCTAATGCAATTTAACCTAAAGTTGAAAGATAGTTGTTGAAAATGTGTTCTAAGCACCCTGAGAGAGAAAAAGTTTGATACAAAGGCTAAAATAAGCCCACTCAAATGCTAGGGAAATGAACACTAAAGTGACAACAAAAGAGTAAGGTGGAATTGGAAAAGAGGTATGCAATTTTTTACTCTAAAATTATATAATATGTATTATTAATGTACATTATTATATATTAATATATTGTCGTATATTAGTAAAATATTTTATTATATATGTTATTAATACGCATGGAAAATATTAAAAAAGGTATCTGATATCCAACACTTGTGGGTATTTAAAATACCCAGACTGTGGCCACCCGTGGGCCATTTTTACCCACGGGTTTGGCATTTTAGAGCAATCCGATATCTGACTGGGGTCAATATCCAATTCCTTAAGCAAATTTTCATCAAATCCAAGCATCAGGTATGAATTTTTTTTAATTCCTTTGTCTTTTTTATAATTCATTTGCATTTTTTGATTTTTTAGTTATAAGTTAGGTTTTTTTATTTCAAATATTTGTTTGAAATCTATTAATTAAATATTAAATTTTAACTTCAATTAGGTAAAATGGCTGATAACAATGAGAATCCACAACCACCAAACCCTTCGCTACCAAACCCCACCTCAATTAATGAGTTAATTGGTCAAAATTTGGACCAATTGAGGGGCATTGTTGATGTCTATAATACAATCGCTCGTCTAGATCCCCCATGTTAGACGCACTAAAGGCAATAATCTCGATTATAGAAACTGTCACCACTGAGCACAATGTCATTCTTCTGTGGCGAGAGGCCGCGAGGAAACAATATGTGAATGACTTGTCCTATGACGAGGTGAATAACCTCAAGATATCTAAAGCCAAAATTGCTGCCCTATTTGTTAATCCCTGTACTAGACAACCCGTAGAAGTGAAGAAACCAAAACTTTTCATCAAATGGTGTCAAAATGATGCTATGCGAGATAAATTTTGGGATCATTGTTGGATGGTTTTTGATAGACTACCCAACAACAATCTTGATGTGCCATTTTACTTCATCGAGAAATTATATGTCGAGTTTGTTTTAGGCAAGCATGTAAACTACTTTGACATCAAACATTTTCAGGGTGTTGGGGGAGGTATGCCCCAAGATAGACCTAGGAAAGTTTGTGTAGTACATGACCCATATGTTACCCCTCCTTGCATTGCTTTCCCACATCCAGTACACCCTCTAGATATTATTGTTGAGTTAACATCACAGACTATATCTACCATTCACTCTTTGTGTGGCCTTTTGATTTCTCAGGCTGTGACACTAGCTCAGCCACATGAGGGTTATGCTAGTGGTGGATTAGGTGGTACTGACACATCCACATATTTGTGTGTCACATACTTACACTATGTGCCATCACATGTGCTTAGGTCCTCTTGGACAACCTGTTGATCATCCTATCGACACATCTAATTATGAGGTGCATGATATGGTCGATGCACCAAATGCAATGACAGGGATTGGAGCACGCCCTACAAAGTCCCCACATGGTAGAGATGATGAGGTACCTTCATCGTACACTGGCAATGTAGTGGTAAGACTTAACATGTATAATTTTATAGTGCATTTTATTTTAAATGAATATTTATAAGAGATAGTATTAAGTACTAATGTTTTTATTCATGATCTATTTAACAATTGATGTTTGAGGAGGAATTATCACAGGTCAACAATGCCACCCTCTTGGCCATTTCATTTGGCCTTGACAACTACGTGGTATATATTTTTGCACTTAGTTGTTTACATTTTTTTATTGTATACATGCTTGTCATTTAAATTGGAATTAATTAAATCATATATTAATTTACATGTTTATCTTATTTTACTCTTTAGGACATACCTAGTGCGAGTGTAGTGTTGTGCAATCCAAACTATGGAAGCACAATAAAAGACAAGGGAAAGGTATTTGAATACAAATTTGATTTAATTAAGGGATTAAAGAACTTATAAAGATTATACATGTCTACATGGATTGATAGTTTCACATACTTGTCATTTTTATGTACATGGAATTGTTCATTTCTCATCCTTGTTGACTGATTCCATAATACCTGAAGAAGTAGAAGAAGAGATGCCTAAGGTATGTGTTTATTTTATTTTGTGTTTAGTAAATATGTTCGTGTCACTGATAATTATATGCTACCTTTTATCGATGTTATGTTTGTGAACATATATAGGTTTTTTACGAAAATATTGATAACATTCATTCTCTACCATAGGCATATTCTAGGACTCCTGATCGTCCTAAGAGAAGACGTGGACTTGAGGTAATCAAGAATTAAATTTTAGTGTTCAATTATAGCTCAATGTATATTTATTTTGATGTTATCTTTTCAAATGTAAATTATATAATATAACTAATCTCAATTGTGGTTTTAATTTTTCTTATGCAGGATCCTTCAGAGCCAAAGAGTGTTTTGAAGAGGATCGATTTTGATGATCCATTAGTATTTTAGGATGTGATAGATACATTTTGGGATACATACATGTCTATTTGGCATGTATATTTTGTATATGGACATACATTTTATTTGAGTTGGCATTTATGCCATTTTTTGTATATGGACATACACTTGTAATTATTCGACAATTTGATATATAGAAGTTGAGATTCGATATAATTTGTTCCTCATATGCATGTCTTCATTCTTTTAAACTTTAATCTTGAATGTAATAATGAACAATAGCATGTTATTTGTATAATATTGAGATTCAATATAATTTTTTCCATATAAATCTTAAGTGTCAAATTTGGTTACCTTAGGCAACTTCACCAAATTTAATGGCCATATCGGTATTGTTATTAATCATAATATGGAAGGTTAGTAATGAAAAATGAAAAGTAAACAAAATTGAATTTGATTTTATTCTCTACCACCTATGTACTTTGAGATATTTGAGCCAAAATAATTATTTGTTTATGTGGATCTAATAAGTATGGGTAATTACGCTTAGTAATGACAGAGGACAAGTAATAACAAAATTTTAAAAGTTGTCATGTGCACGAACCATTGGTGCCAACACATCTGGTTAGGTGGTTTTACCTTAGGCATGTTATTGTTTTACCTCCCAACTTAATCAAATTCTTAGTGTCATACCATAGCAACTTCGTCCCTTGAGCACCCTAAGTGCAAATAATTGCCAAACTTTGATAGGTTATTTATTAGAATCTGTGTAAATTGTGAATGATCTATCTGAACCTACAGGGTCATGTGAGGCCCCTATACAATATCATGTCTCATATTTTCCAAATTCGGAGCAGTTTTCCTAGGGCAGCGATTTTTTATCGACACAAAAATCATCAGAGGCATTCAATGAAAAGTTGCAATGGAGCCCAATTCTTGTTTTGTTCATTGTGGATGTGAACTGTCAGTGCCAATATGTTTGATTAGGTGGTTTTACCCTAGGCATGCTAGTGCTTTTCCTCCCAACTCAGTCGAACTCTTAGTGCCATACCCTAGCAGTGTCATCCCTTGAGCGACCTAAGTGCAAAAAATTGTCAAATTTTGATAGTTTGTTTCTTGGAATTTGTGGCACTTATGAATGATCCATTTAAACCTAGAGGATCATGTGAGGCCCCTCTACAATAACCTATCTCAGATTTTCAATATTTGGAGCAGTTTTCTTAGGGCAACAATTTTTCTGTTGACGCAAAAATTGGCAAAGGCATTCAATGGAAAGTTACAATGGACCCTAATTCTCATTATGTTCATTGTGAGCATAAAATGTTGGTGCTAACATGTTCAGTTAGGAATTTTTACCCTAGGAATTCTCTTGATTTGCCTCCCAACTTAGTTGAATGCTCAATGCCATACCCTAGCAACATTGTCCCTTGAACACCCTAAGTGTGAAAAATTGTCAAATTTTGATAGGATATTTCTCATAATTTGTGGTACTTGCTGTAAAGCGGAAAATCGCGATCGAACCCTAGTTGCTCTCCCCTCTTCCTCTCCCCTCTTCCAACTCCAAGGAGAGAGAAGGGAGATTCACTAGGGTTGACGGTTTTCACTTAGGGGAGAGACTTTACATTCAAAAGAGGGGTTGAAACCTACAAGATCCAATCCCACACAATGCAAGATTGGATGCTAAATGTGTTTCAAGGGTTATGACAGCAAGGCTACCCTCTTTTGTAAAGAATGTTGATAGAAGAATTAAGCTAGGAATGCATAGAAAGTGAGAAAGATTCGCTTATAAACTGAGTTAGGGATATAGGATGAAGCTGCGGACCTAGAATTAGCAGTAAAATGTTGATACAGTGCTGTCCTGCAAATTTGAGAAAAAGTTGTCGGGACGATGGCGCCCGAGCGCCACGGTCCTCCGAAAAATCCGCGAAACGAAGGGGGATCTGTTCGTCTCTGCACAAGGATTCCAGATCTTCAATTTCAGCCGCGTATCTGCAACCTACACACAGAAAAGCGAAGATGATTGGGGGGTCCGGGATTAGGGGTTTGCCTTTAGGTCAAACCCCGGTTTTGGAATTAACCAAGAAATGAGCAAGTGCTGTAAATGTAAATGACTGTAAAACAAGTACTAATACCTTGTTCTAAGGATGTTTGTATCCTTATGTGCGAAGGTATAGATGTTGTATGTTGTATGTTGTAGCATGTAGTATCTGATCTCCTCTTCAATGGTTGAATCCTTGTCTTGAATGCAACACTTAGCCTTGAATGGAGACTTGAAATGATCAATTGCTTGAAAGAATGCTTGAATGCTTGAGTATAGTTTCCACGCCTTTTCCATCATATCGAATGAAAGAGGAAAATGTAGTTTATATACTTGTCAATTAGGGCTGATAGACTGATTTTCCTGACCTTAGGCCGACCAGGAAAGTTAATTTCCAAATTGCAAACAAAAAGACCCGAAGTCCAAAAGAGACCGGGCCCAAAATAGGACCCAGGGACCAGGGTGCTGGGCACCATGGTCCTGGGGGACCAGGGCGCTGGGCGCCCTGGTCCTGAAGGACCAGGGCGCTGGGCGCTCTGGTCCCACCTCCCGGGACAGCAGGGTGCAAAGGAGGTTCAGGCCAAGGTGCTTGAAAAATGCAGTTTTTAGTGTCATAATCAGGTTTCGGGGTCTCCATTCAGGTTGCGTGTTGCGTCGCCATCATGAAGACCGAAATGCAATCAAAATTGCAAGTGTCGCAATTTTAGGACGCTACACTTGCAAATAATTTTTTTGAACCTACAGGGTCACGTGAGGCTTCTCTACAGTAAAATATCTTAAATTTTCAAGATTCAAGGCAGTTTTCCTAGGGCAACAATTTTTTGTTGATGCAAAAATCGTCAGAGGCATTTAATGAAAAGTTGTAATGAAGCCTAATTCTCATTCTATTCATCATGGGCATGGACATTTGGTGCTAACATGTTTAGTTAGGCGGTTTTACCCTAGGGATGCTCTTATTTTTCCTCCCAACCCAGTCAAACTCTTAGTGCCATAATGTAGCAACATCGTCCCTTGAGAACCCTAAGTGCAAAAAAATATCAAAATTTGATAGTCTATTTCTCATAATCTGTGGCACTTGTAAATGATCTATCTAAACCTACAGGTTCATGTGAGGCCCCTCTACAATAGCCTGTCTCAAATTATCAGAGGCATTCAATGAAAAGCTACAACGAAGCCTAATTATCATTTCATTCGCATAGGCACGAATCATTGGTGCCAACAAATCTGATTAGATGGTTTTACCCTAGGTATTCTCCTATTTTGCCTCCCAACTCAGTTGAACACTCAGTTCCATACCCTAGTAGCATCATCCCTTGAGCACCCTAAGTGCAAACAATTATCAAACTTTGACAGGTTGTTTCTTACAATCCATGGCAATTGAAAATGATTTGTCTAAATTGACAGGGTTATGTGAGGCCCATCTACAATATCCTATCTAAGATTTCCAATATTTAGAATGGTTTTCCAATGGTAGCGATTTTTCTGTTGACGCAAAAATCATCAGAGGCATTCAATGAAAAGTTGCAATGGAGCCTAATTATTATTATGTTTATCATGGGTGAGAACTGTCAGTAACAACACATCTAGTTAGGTGGTTTTAGCCTAGGAATGCTCCTATTTTCCCTCCCATCTCGGTCGAATGCTCAGTGCCATACCTTAGCAACATTGTCCCTTGAGTGCCCTAAATGCAAAAAAGTGCCAAACTTTGATAGGTTGTTTCTTAAAATCTGTGGCACTTTAAAATGATCTATCTGAACCAATAGGGTAATGTGAGGCCCCTCTATAATAGTTTGTTTTATATTTTCAAGATTTGAAGTGGTTTTCCTAGGGCAGCAATTGTTTTGTTGACGAAAAATCGTAAAAGGCATTCAATGCAAAGTTGCAGCGAAGCCCAATTCTCATTTTGTTTATCATGGGCACGAACCATTGGTGCTAAGATGTTTGGTTAAGCAATTTTACCCTAGACATACTCCTATTTTACCTCCTAACTTGGTTGAACACTCAATGCCATACCATAGCAACATCATCCCTTGAGCACTCTAAGTGCAAAAAAATGTCAAACTTTGACAAGTTGTTTCTTAGAATTCGTCACACTTGTAAATGATTCATCTAAACCTACAAGGTCATGTGAGGCCCCTCTACAATAGCCTATCCTGGATTTTCAAGATTCATAGTGGTTTTCCTAGGGTAGTGATTTTTCAGTTGATGTAAAAATCATTAGAGGAATTCAATGAAAAGCTACAACAGAGCCTAATTTTCATTCTGTTCATGTGGGCGTGAACCATTGGTGCCAACATGTCTGGTTGCACAGTTTTTCCCTAGGCATGCTCTTGTTTTTCCTCTCAGCTCTGTTGAACACTCAGTGCCATACCCTAGCCGCGTCGTCCCTTGAGCGTCCAAAGTGGGAAAATTTTTCAAAATTTAAGAGGTTGTTTCTCAAAATCCATGGCACGTGTGAATGATCCATCTAAACCCACAAGGTCACATGTGGCCCCTCTAAAATATCCTATCTCGAATTTTCAAGATTAGGAGTTATTTTCCTAGGGAAACAATTTTTTTGTTGACGCAAAAATCATCAGAGGCATTCAATGAAAAGTTGCAATAGAGACTAATTCTCATTTTGTTCATCATGGGCACAAATCATGAGTGCCAACACATCAAGTAGGTGATTTTTCCCTAGGCGTGCTCATGTTTTTTCTCCTAGCTCAATTAAGCACTCAGTGTCATACCCTAGCAACATCATCCCTTGAGTGCTCTAAGTGCAAAAAATTGTCAAACTTTGGCAAGTTGTTTCTTGGAATCTGTGGAAATTGTGAATGATATGTTTGAACCTACAGGGTCATGTGAGGCCCCTTTATAATATCTTGTCTCATATTTTTAAGATTCAGAGTGGTTTTCGTAGGGCAATGATTTTTCTGTTGACACAAAAATCGTCATAAGCATTCAATGAAAAGTTGCGACGGAGCCAAATTCTCGTTCAGTTCATCATGGGTGTGAACCATCGGTGCCAACAACTATATTATCTATAACTTGAACTATATTATGTCTAACATTATCATAATCATCATTACACATAAAGGTGACAGTTGTGAACAAGCATAATCATACATTTTTTCCACAAAAAAATCATCATAAATTTTATTTACATGCACAAAATTTGGCCTCTTAATACATAGTGTAACATCATTATGAATACATCATATATCACCAATACAACTACATCAATATCATCATGTACAAATACATCATATATCATCAATACAACCACATCAATGTCATCATGTACAAATACATCATATATCATCCATACAACCACATCAATGTTATCATGTACAAATACATCATATATCATCAATACAAGCACATCAAATTTAAAGGCTTTAAACTTATCTAGGGCTTATGATTTTTCTCTAAAAAATGTAACTCATGTTATTGTAGAATAATCATCAACAAGAAACATAAAGTACCCATTGAGTCATTTTGACCTACCCGGTCTCCATAGGTTAGTATGTATTAGCTCTAGAGGTTTTGTAGTAGAATACTCCTTGTTCTTGAATCTTGTCCTTGTTTGATTTCCTATTTGGCATTCCTTGCATGAGGTGTTTATAGGTTTGACAATATTTTGCATCTCTCATAGTATGTGTAGAGCTGTTCTTCACCATGTTTTCAAAGTTGACGTAACATATCCTTTTGTGCCAAATCCAACATTCACTGGTCTTTATCATTAGGCAAATTCATCCTTTATATGATAAACATTTCCATCAGTTCTTGTTCCTTTTTCAACAAATATTCTTGACTTTCCTTTTCTAATTTCACAACATCTTATTGCACATATGTCTTTATCTTGTCATTGATGCCAACCCCTTTTGTTCTGGAAGTAGTCCGAAATCTAAAATTTTATTGAATGTAGTATTTTGGGTGAAGCGACAGCATGAGTCGAAAGCTATGTGTAGAATATTTGTGTGATGTTCCAAAAGTATTTTATATTTGTTTACATCATCAGCATTTACCAAAAGGCTTTTTCATGTATTGGCCATCAATCTAGCTATTTATTTTGGTCCAGAGCTTTTTGGATTGGATTGAGTTTAACACATTTCATATTTTTGGGTCAAGAACATGTATACATGTTATAATCTTCTCATTGCCGACTTGGTGAGATTCTTTCATTTCGGATGATGATGATATATGTATGTATGTATGTATGTATGTATGTAAGTATATGTATGTATGTATATATGTATGTATGTATGTATGTATGTAAGTATATGTATGTATGTATGTGTATATATACATATAAATAATTATATATATGTATATGTGTGTATGTATGTAAGTATATGTATGTATGTATGTATGTATGTATGTATGTATGTATGTAAGTATATGTATGTATGTATGTGTATATATACATATATATGTATATATACATATACATAATTATATATATGTATATGTTAATATATGTATATACATACATGCATATGTATATACATACATGCATATGTATATACATACATATCTACATACATACATATACATACATGCATACACATGTATATATATACATACATATATACATATATATATATATATGTATATATATGTATATATGTATATGTGTATGTATACATGTATATATGTACATATATACATATATACATACACATATACATATATACATATATGTATATATGTATGTATATATATGTATGTATATATATATATATATGTATACATACATATATATATATATATATACATACATACATATATATATATATATGTATATATATGTATATGTATATATATGTATATATATGTATATGTATATGTATATATATGTATATATATATATATATGTATATATATACATGTATGTGTGTGTGTGTGTGTGTGTGTGTGTGTTTGTGTGTGTGTGTTAATCCTATGAAGATCTAGTTAATACTGAGAGGGGGGGTGAATCAATATTAAGACCAATTCAACTTTAAACTCAAAATCAATCTTATCTCAAATCTGAAACTATTTAACAAATATCTCAACTTCTTTAATCAGATCTAATAACCTCTTTATTAGATTTGCTTAAAACAGTAATCAAATCATTTATCGCAAATTTAACCACCAAAGCAATCATATAAACTTGATCATTTACCAACTCATTAACCATATCAATAAGATCAAAAAAATTCTCAAACAACTTCCTATCAGTACCAGTAACCTCTGATAAACTTTTGATAAAACATCATAACTGGTGTCTCAGAAATAATGCATGAAATGAAACATAAACAAGAATATCACATGAAAAACATTCCACACATGAACACCATAATTTTTTGACATGGAAACCAAAAATAGGGAAAAACCACGGTGGGATTTGGTACCCACAAGTATTTGTACTCTTTCAAAGTACACCATGTTAGGAGCTTACAATACGTCTGGTTAGGAGCAGACCTTGTTAGGAGTCACCTGGTTAGGAGCTTGATGATCTATTAGGATCAACCTCATGAGAGGATTTAACACTCTTTTAAGAGCTACCCTGTTAGGGGACTTAAATGTTTAAGGCATATTAGGACCTAGCCGATTAAGGCATTTAACCTATTGCAACTATTAGGGAACAATAGTGAAAGAATGATCTGTTAGTTTCACTTCTCTTCTTGATTAGATCCATTTATACACAACACTCTGCAACTCTCAAGCAGATCTCACACTTCACTTGGATGGCTTAACACAATCTCTAAGACCACCGACACAATGAACATTAAATGTGTCATCCTAAATAGTCATCTCAACTAGGTTGGCCACAAAACTTAATTACATCATGAATTTATAATTCAAATCATAAGAGATCATCTTAGATCATTATACAAATAATTACAACAAATTATAATGCAATATCAATCGTTAGTTGATCATAACCCATCACAAAAATCTGATCTGTATCCTCAAAACACTCTACTAAGTGTTTCGTTGATTCCCAAGAAAATATTCCTTAAATCATGCCAAAATAATAATTAAATCTTTCACGCGGGTTGTGTCGTGTTACCAACTTCATGTAGACTCATCGTCAATCACTTTCATAACAAAAATCAGTATTGGTTTGATGATTTCTTCACTAGTTCTTAAACCCTACTAAAACCTTAGCAAAACTTCATCAGAAATTTGAAACACGCCTTCCAGTAATCTCCTCAAGTTCTGGTTCTGGTCATATACACCTTTCCATGATACAAGTTCACCATCCAAACCTTAAATCACCAAACATTACCTATCATCCAATCCAATCAAAACAACTCTACTTTATCGGTTAAATTCCTATTTCCCAGACTTTCATTCACTACCGGTAAACCAAATCACTTAGATGACAAAACAAGACATCAAGAACATCAGTTGACATCAATGACAATATAAATAACTGATCATGTCATCTATTCATAGAATCTCAATCTCTTCATCACAAATAGACTTCTATCCTTTACTGGTGCAGTCATCCAACTTCAACTGCATCACCTCATCTGTATCAGTTATGCCAAATGCCAACAATCTCCCCCTTTGGCATCGATGGAAACACTAATCAAATATACACAGAATAATATCATCATCTACAACTTGCTTGTTGATATCACATCATCTGTCGGTTCTCCTCCTTTTCTCATCTCCCCCTTAACCAATGCTTCTCTCAATCTGATCTTTTGATCTTCAACTTCTCACATATCTTCCATATCTGATTTCTATTCATTTCTTCTCCCCCTTTGACAACAATGCCAAAGATGCAAATGCATCACTTGTCTTCAATTCTGTTGATGCCTCTTCCATCATCTTTGTTACATAAATCAGAAAAATTATAATAGGGCATTAAATCAAAACTTTACACTAGACTTGCTCCCCAAAGGAGTAGCGTGTACCTTCATCAATCCTTAGTGAAAAAATAAACATGAAATCCATAGGATTGATGTATCTCCATCATTCTAGTTCTTCCGGTGTAGGGGTCTAACCCCTAGTTTAGCTCTAACAAACTCAAAGGTAGCCTTCAGTAAGGGCTTAGTAAAGATATCAGCTAACTAATCTTTACTCTTCACATATTCCATCTTCACCTCCTTTTCTTGAACCCTTTCCCTTAGGAAGTTATACTTCAATTCAATGTGCTTGGTTCTAGCATGAAGTACATGATTCTTAGAAATGTTTATTGCACTTGTATTATCACAATAGATAGTCACTGGTTCTAACATATCTATCTTTAATCCTTCTGCCACATGTCTCATCCATATTGCCTATGTGTAATTCATGGATGCAACTACATACTCAACTTTAGCTATAGATTGAGAAACACAAGTTTGTTTCTTACTTGTCCATGCCACTGATCTTCCTCCAAGTATAAAAGCTCCACTAGTTGTTCTTTTTCAATCATCCACATTACCTGCCCAATCAACATCAGTAAAGAAATCCAAAGTAAAATCTCTTTTATAGGGATACCATAAACCATATTCTACAATGCCTTTGAGATATCAAAAATTCTTTTCATAGCCACCATGTGACTCTCTTTAGGCTCTTTTTGAAATCTAGCAACTAATCCAACAACATGAGCAATGTCCGGTCTGCTATGGACAACATAGTGTAGCTTGCTAATCATAGATTTGTACTCTTTTTCACTAACAACAGGGGAATCATCTTCCTTTGATAACTTGCAGCCAGTCACCATCAGTGTTCCTACCAGTTTGTAGTCTTCCATGTCGAAAGTCGTAAACACGTCTTTGATATACTTGGTCTGACAAATAAAGATACCACCATCCAGTTGCTGGACCTATAAGCCAATAAAGAACTTAATTTCACTGATTAGAGAAATTTCAAATTCCTTTTTCATTATATTAGCAAAGTCCATACACATATCATCATTTCCACCAAAAATTATGTCATCTATAAATACTTCTTCTATCAGTATCTTGTCTCCATCAGTCTTCAAATAAATGTTGCTATCTTCACTGGTACGTTGGAATCCAATCTTGAACAAATGTGCATGTAATCTCTCATACCATGATCTCGGTGCCTTCTTAAGACCATATAGTGCTTTGTGCAATTTACAGACCATGTCTTTATCATCAGTCAAGGAAAATCCATCCGACTATTCAATGTATACTTCTTCTTCTAGAATCCCATTTAGAAAGGCTGACTTGACATCCATTTGGTAGACTTTGAATCCCTTATATACAACAAATGCCAACAACATTCTTACAACTTCTAATCTAGCAACAGGTGCAAATGTTTCACCATAATCCTCACCTTCCTCTTGAGCATACCCTTTGCAGACTAAGCTTGCCTTGTTTCTTACAATCCTTCCTTCTTCATCCAATTTATTCCTAAAGACCCATTTTGTTCCAATTACATTCTTATCCTTCGGTCTAGGAACAAGTGACCATATCTGGTTCTTCTCAATTTGATCTAATTCCTCATTCATTGCATTCACCCAATCATCATCCTTTAGTGCTTCCTTAACTATCTTGGGTTGAATTGTAGATATCAAACATGAATTCTCTCATATCTTTCTCTTGGTTTGCACACCTACATTCTTATCACCAATTATCTTTTCTTGTGAATGATTCAACCTGACATATCTAGGTATTGTCTGTGTTGGTTCTGCATCTTCTTCATCTGAGAACCTAGTTCTGCATTTGTTGGTTCTTAATTATTGTTTGCTTTCGGTTCAATGATCACAAACTTTTCCTCATTACCATCCTTTTCAAGTTTTGATCTGCTTGTACCTTCAGACTTATCAAATAGATCATTAACTTTTACATTAGCACTTTCAACAATGTTCTTAGTTCTTTTATTGTAACATTTATATGCCTTACTCTTAGAAGAGTAACCAAGAAAAATTCCCTCATCAGATTTTGCATCAAATTTCTCAGTGTAGTTATCTCTCTTAATAAAACATTGACCTCCAAATATTTTAAAATAACTAACACAAGGATTTTTTCCATACCATAGCTCATAGGGTGTCTTATTGTTACCTCTTTACCAGTACCTAGTTTAAAGTGTATACAACAATACAGACCTCTTCTCTCCAAAACATTTTGGATACATTACCCTATAATAACATGGTTCTTGTAGCTTCAACTATTGTTCTATTCATCCTTTCTGCTATGCCATTTTGTTGTCGTGTCCTCAGAGCAGACATCTGTCTCTTTATACCCTATTCATCACAATACATAACAAATTCATCATATGTGAATTCACCTCCTCGGTCTAATCTTAAACACTTTAATTTCTTATCGGTTTCTTTCTTAACCAGAGCTTTAAATGATTTAAATTTATTAAATGTGTTAGGACCCAGAGGCAACTGAGAGGGGGGTGGGGTGAATCAGTTGTCTATTAATTTCAACCCAAATATAACTTAATCGAACTTGATGCATAATACCGGTAAACCAAACTTAATGTCAGTTGACAGTTTAACAACTAATAATAGTACCGGTGAAGTTTAATGCATGAAACAGAAAGAGAAACAACATCCACAATACATAACACAAATATTTGTACGTGGAAACCCTGTAAGGGGAAAAATCACGATGGGAAACCTTACCCACAATTAGATGATACTACTGCAGATAGTATGTGTGTACAAATGAGGCCTGCACATGCAAAAAGGCCAACTGCCTAGAGCGCACTGCTCAATCACAAAATGAGAGTCACACTAACTACAATTGGATGATTAAATCCAATGATAATGTACTGCTCAAAGTAGCATGTTGAATACTGGATTCAGTATCGATTAAGGTCTAATTGTCTTCTTCAAACCTTCCTTGAATCTTCAAATGATGTCTACATGAGTAGCTCTGCTTATATTCGCATATACTGAATATCACAACCTTATAAAACCTTATGTCATCTCTTATATCATTCTCACAATTGAGATCTTACATATATACCAAAACCTAAGACCAAATGTGTAGGTTGGCTTACTAAGAATATTATAATTAAATCAAATACAAGATGCATCATGTTGGCTCAATGCATTTACAATAATAACCAATCAATAGATCATCTCCATAACGTGTCGTGCTGATCTGGAATAGATAACGCATGTCAGTCCATAACCTAGACCAATTTTCCGGTAACAACAAACATGCCAACTCGATTAGACCAATAACCAAATCACCAAAACAAATCCAAACCATGTCTTTGACATAACCAAGTAATCTCCAGATGATAATAGATCATTCTCAATGCCGGTGAACAATATAACCCGTCGATGAACCAGATACCGATGGTTGTGCATAAGTCACTGAACATGTCGGTGAACATAATGTGTCGGTTCAACATAACCAAAGATCTCCAGAAAGATAAGTGTTGATAAGTGTTGACATCAATGACAAAACCAATGCAACACATCCATAATACCAACAAACTACTTCTGATTTCTCTCTCAAAAATGTTACCCACATCATTTTAGAATAGTCATCAGTGAAGATCATGAAATACCTATCACCATAATAACTCTTTGTTCTCATAGGGCCATAAAGATCAATATTTACTAAATCTAAAACATTCTCAGAAATACAATTCTTTTTCTTGAAAGAAATAGAGATCATCTTACCAATTTAACAATCTTTGCATATCACACTATCTAGTTTGACAAGATGGGGTAATCCTCTTACAACACTTGACTTTCTTATCTTAACCAAATTATCAAAATTAACATGACAACATCTTTTATGCCATAACCAACTGTCTTCCATTATTGCAACCAGACAATTATTAATATTACTATTCAAATGGAATAAGTTACCTCTAGTTTGCTTCCCGGTAGCAATTAGTTCACCATTACCTCCAAGAATTTTGCAGACTCCACTCTTAAATTCAAGCAAATAACCTTTATCATTGAGGTGACCAATACTTAAAAGATTATGCTTAAGACCATCAACCCAAAATACATCATCAACATTACTCTTCCCATTTAGAGAGATAGAACCTTTACCTTTTACCATGCAAGGAGAGTTATTTCCAAATCTAACAACACCTCCATCAAATTAATTAAGGGTTATGAACTTACTTTTGTCTTCGGTCATGTGGTGTGAGAAATCACTATCTATAATCCACTCATCACTATTCTCCATTTGAGATACTAGTGCCTTTTCATTTGACAGTTCCTCCTTCACGACTACAAACACAATTTCTTCATTGTCATCTTCTTCTTCTGATTCCTCATTGGTCACACCTTCATCTACTACAACATAGCAATGTTTCTTTCCCTTTCCTTTGAATCTTCAAAACTTCTCTTTCTTATCGATGTTAAATAAATTAGTAGCAATATGACCAATTTTACTACAAGAGAAACACTTCAAAGGTAGCTTTCCTTTATACCTACCAGTGCCTCTTGGAAATCTCTTTGCTAACATTGCTTCAAGCTCCATCACTTGATCTTCATTGTCTTCATTTCCCTCATTATTTCCATGACTTGTCCTGCACTCATGATTTTGACATATATCTTTTCCTTTTCTAGCAGATGAACTGGTAATAGAAGCTTTAAAGGCAGATTCAATAAATTTTGTCACACTATTGTCAAAACTATTTAATTCAAAAGTTGTAATCTTACCAATCAATGAATCAACAGTTACCTTATCCTTTGAAATAGATCTAAGTTATTAGATTGTTGATACTCTTATAGCATACTGAGGTTGAAGAGTTTTGAGCATCTTACTTACTATTGTATCATCTTCTATTTTTCCTCCAACACTCTTTATGCTGCCAACAACTTCTTTGATTCTTTGACCATACTTTTCAATATTCTCTCCTTCAATAATTCTCATTTCATCAAACTTTCCTCTCAATTATTCCTCTTTGGCTCTTTGAACATGCTCATCTCATCCATAGATTGTCTCTAACATTTTACAAACCTCACCTATAGTTTAACTATTGAGGAAATGAAGCTAAATTTGGCTAGCTTTTTCAATGAGGATATTACTGCTTCTTCCCATCCTTCAAATATTCCTGTTTATCCTCTTGATAATTCTCACAACGAGGAAGAATCACTAACTAGGGTATTTATTGATCAATTGGCGAAGATGGACAATCAATTTGACAATCTTCAGCAATGGATGAGTCAAGAATACCCGAAAAGTGAAGCTCTCCCATTGATTGAAGGATTAAAAAGAATGATTTAAAGCAATAAACATGGTGTTGATATCTTGCACGATATTTCTCATATTGTTGATTCTAATATCATGCCTATGAAGAGTGTTCCTACCTAGGTTATACACAACCTTCTAGTCAAGTTAGTCATTCCATTCCTTTGACAACTTCCATGACTAGTGTTCCTACCTTCACATCAAACATCATGGCTACTTCTACACAAAATGTCATACCCACAAATTTAAGTCATGGGGGCAATACATTTTCTTTCATTCGTCCTACCATGAGTGTTCCCCTTGTTACCCAATCACATTCACCACCTATAAATGTTAGTCAAGGGGGCAACTGCTTTAATCGCAATTCCTTAATTCCTTCCATGAGTCTTCCATGTGCTACCCAATCTTCTCCATTACCCACTTATCATAGTGTTCCACCTCCTTATTCTCAATCTCTTCCTTCATTCAACAATGTTCATCCTCCCTCTCAATCAAACATGTCTAATTTCAATTCTTCTACCGAAGCTACAATCAATAGTCTTTCCTAAATAGTATCTTCCGTACAACAACAAATAGCTTCTATGAATCAATCCAAGTAAAATGTGCCCGCATTTGATGTAGCAAGCCCATTATCTCATGACATTGTTAGAGCCATCCTTCCCAAACATGTAGAAATCCCTCAGTTAGAACTTTATAATGGAAAAGGTGATCCTTTAACTCATGTTAAAACATTCTAAACTTTGTGTAGTGATTTTGTGCATGCACATGATCAAAGGTTGTTAGCAAAATTGTTTACTATAACATTAAGGGATAGAGCTTTGCAATGGTATTTTTCTTTGCCTCCTTATTCTATTACTTCTTTTCAACAACTGGCTAATGCTTTTATTCAACAATTTCACAATAACATTGGTCCTTAAGTTACTTTGACTAATTTAATGCATTGTAAATACAAGGTGTTAAAGAAAAAGTGACTAATTTTATTGGTAGATATAAGCATTTGTATTCTCAGATTTCTTTTCTTGTGCTTGATCAAGACATTCAAAAGATTTTTTTGCTAATTTACAAAATGACATTAGGGATAAACTTCTCTTAACTGATCCTTTCCACAGTTGTGCGCAGTACTTCACAATTATCAACTAACTACGAGTTAATTGGAACAATCATCTCCTTCCATGGCTCCAAGTGATCAGGGTGATAGTGCTCAACAACCATTTGCAAAGTTCAAACCAAACAAAGGACTCATCAAATTCAGTGACAACAACAACAACAGTCAATTCATATGTGCTATAGGTGTGCCTCGTTTGTTAAATTCTTTAAAAGAGAAAAAGAGTTTACTCCTTTGAATGAATCTTTGCATAGAATTATGTCTCAATTAATACAAAAGAATATCATTATGTCTCAATTAATACAAAATAATGTCTTAAAACTTCCCCAAATCAAACCAATTGATCCATCTAAAACAACTTCCCCTTACTTTGATGCTAAATATTTTTTGTCAATATCATCGTCAACCTAGTTATGATACTGAAAAATGTTTTTCATTGAGAAGTAAGATTCAAGAATTGATTGATAACAATACTATATATGTGGCAGGTGTGAATGATAAAGGAAACAAATATGTAGCTCCTCCTAATTAGAACCTTCAAACTTTCATTGATCCTTTACCATCCCATTCCACTAATGTGATTGAAATTGATCATCTTCCTTTCTCTCCCAATGACGTGGCCATTGAATCTAATAATGTGGTGAACCTTGTAGATCAACAAGAACCTCCTAAAGATTTGTGCATAACATTTGATCGTAGTGAGATCATTAAGGCACCCGATTTCCCATTATACATAAGTGCAAAAATCAAAGGTATACCCACTAGAGGAGTCCTTATTGATCCTTCTTGCATGGTTAATGTGATAATTGAAGAATTTATTTATACTTTGCAATTGCATCAAGTGATATATGATGATATTGATGTGATAGTTAAAGTTTTTTATGGCTTCTCTTATCCTGCTATTGGTTTTATAACACTTCCTATTGATGTTGGCACTAAATGCTTAGATGTTCAGTTTGATTTTATTCCTACATATGATCAATGTTGTGTGAAGTTGGGACATCCTTGGCTCTCTTCGATGAAGGTGATTGCTCCTACTATTCATAAGTGTTTGAAATTTTCTCATAATGATAAAATCATAACTATTAATCATAGTATATTTCAACCTACAATGTGGCGTGGAGATGTTTGTCTTGATTATTTTTGGTTCGAACAATTCAAGCCTCTTGAACCTAGAAGTGGTGCTCTTTTTAGATCATATCAAAACTGGAAAAATGAAATGATTTTATCCTTGAGTAAACCTAGAAATCCAACACTTAGCATTCTTCTTGATGATCATATACCCCTCCTTGAGCAAAATATTGTTCTTCCTCCTAAGGAAAGAAATAATCTTCTTCCCAGGGAGGCATATATTCCATCTCCTAAAGAGAAGAGTATCCTTTCACCCAAGAAAAAATATATTCCTCTTCCTAAAAAAGAATCCATTCCTTCTATGAATGAGTCTCCTCTTCCTCCCAAAGGTAGAAAAACTCTTCCTCCTAAAATACAAACTATTCCTCCTAAGCTTAGACCTATTCCTCCTCCTCATGATGGACCCAGAGTCCTTCCTACATCTCTCATTCCTCCTTTGTATGGTGTGGTTCCCCCTCCTTCATCTTATAGAGAGAAACGACATACCTCTCCTATTGTCTAACCTAAAAGACCTCAAACCATTCATCCTTCCTTAAAAGAAGAGATGAAGCCTATGTTGGAATTAGGGATCACTGAGAAGGGGAGGTGAATCGGTGATCTACCGGTTATCAGACTTAAACTTAACTTTAAACCACCAAAAAGCAGTACTTGAAACTGAAATGCAGAAACATAAAAAAAACAACCACAAGATCATAACAACGATATTTTTATGTGGAAACCCAAATGGGAAAAATCATGGTGGGAATGCACAATATTATTATTCCACTATGGCCAGTAGAAAAACAATATTACAAAATGGGAATGCATAGGCATTCAGGCACACTGCTTAGAGGTCATTGCTCAATTACAATAACTCGAAAGGCTACAACCCTCAGGGAAGTCTCATTGACTTACAAGATAATTACAGTGATGAATTACAATGAATGAACTTTAAAATAGCATCTACTATTCTTGGATGATTTCTGGTTAAGTGCTAAATACACTAACTGGAGCACCTTCTCTATTCTGCCATGTTCTTTGTCTCAGTCGGCTAGGGAATCAAGAATGTGCACATGAAGCTACGCCAAAATGGATTCTTGATGACCTCTTGCTCGCATACATTCACACCATCTACTAAAAAGATCACCCAGATCAAACTTATATACCGGTAACCACAAAATAGATCATTTACCATGTTGGCCTGGAGGTGAAATGTGTAGTCACATGTCAGCTTGACTGGATCCAAAAAGATAAGTGTGGATCACCAAAACAATAAAAAAATGATGTGCCTATGTTGACCCAATCATCCAAACACGCTTCAATGCACCACAATCACCGAAAAGCTTCCGGACCCAAAAATGCTCTGTTCTTTCTGAAATATCAGTTAATCAGCTACCAGTTAACACCCACTTCTGGATAAGGAGAATTACGACCGTTAGATCGGATCTCTATGAAGAGTTTCCATCAATGACAACCCTAAACCAATAATCAGCCACCTTAAACCATCAAAGACCATTGGATGAGTGTCAATTGCCAATAATCTTCTGCTTTAGCATTGATGGAAACACTCATGAAAAATGGCTAAGTGTTGAGCACTGTACACCGGTTCAAAAGAACCAAAATAATTTCTAAGGCTCCCCCTTACACAAAGAATTCCACTCTCCAATACTGTACATTTTTCACCGTTCCTCTCCCCCTTTGACAACAATGCCAAAGATGGGGTGTTGTCCAAAACCTATATATAGAGATATTCACCAAAAATTTATAAGTACTTGAAGAGGTTAGCATAAACAGTCTTAAAAAATCCTTGGTGAGTATGCCACCCACTCTTCAAGTTATTCAAAATTGTGATAAATGTACTAAACACAATAGCATGAATTTCTAATTCCCTTAGGTCAGATGGCACAAGCCAGGCCATTTCCTTCATACAATCTACCTTGTTACTCAACATGATGTCCCACTGAGTGGCAATTATGTTCTAAAGTTCACCAATTTTTCTCAAAATTTTGTCCTTGTCCGCTTGGAGACTTGAGATCTGATCATTTAAAGCTATAACATGTCCTTCAATACTTCTATTTAATGTTACATTTGGATCAAAGGTATGAGAAATACTAGCAAGCTTACCCTGGTAAATACGTATCTTCTTATCAATATCTAAAGTGAATTTAGGCAAAATTAGGCAATATTTGTACAATTTACCAGCTTTTGACAATGTATCAAAAATAATCTTCAATCTCTTATTTAGTCTCTCTCTATCATCCTCAATCATCTTTCAGAATGTCTGTATCCTAACATCCTTAAATTTATCCAAAACTTTCTATGTAGCCATATTTTCCAAAGAATCAAAATTGGTATTGACATTGTTAATTAATTGCAATATTTTCCTAGAGGGGCCATTATTGGAATCTATCTATACATTTGGAGCCACCTTTTGCAATACATAAATTGAAATAAAAATTAGCTTTTTATCTTCAGACTCTGACTTCACCAGATCTTGACTGGCATGGACTTGCACAACAACTACAAGCATAAGCTTCTCTACAGGAGACATCTTTTCAAGATTAATATAACCATCAAGATTAATAGGGATCTGAGGCGAGGTCCCTGTAACCGGAGGAGTGGCAATTATCGAATCAGCTATACCTTACCTTTATCAACCTCAGCAACCTTGGCCTCTACATTCTCAACATCCTTCTCCTTTTCACCACCCCCTTTATCTTTTGCACTAGTGTTGCCACTTGGTGCAGTATCAACCTGTTGGATCGTAGGGGCTGCAGAGTTGTCCACTACCGGAGGAGCATCACTGGTCTCAACATCAAGTGTAGTGTTACCTTGATCTTCCAGATGATCCTCCAACTTGAGTTTCAACCTTCTGACTTCTGGAAACACCTTGCTTATCTTCTGGTTGAGAAGATTTTAATGTATCCTTGTATAGAGGGTCATTCTATATTATCTTTCTTCATATCTCCTTTGTTTATTTCCTCACCTCTTCTACATTGCCAATTATCAATCTGTTAATCATGTTCTTGCTTTGGAATTCCTTCTTATTATCATCTTCAATCAACCTCTTTGCTTCATTATGAGAGACACAGGTACAAACATTTATTAACTCTCTCTCCTTCATCTCCCTGTCAGTGTTTCTTGCAGTCATTCTCCTTGCATCTATAAGGCTGTACAAAATTTTTGGAATGGTCTTCTCCAATTCAATTAATGTTTTGCTAAAATTGTGTAAATATAGTACAACTACTTCTGTTAGACATAATGTACCACTGAGAGGGGGGTGAAACAGTGGTTTACAAACTTTTCCCTTTATCTATCCTATGTGTGTATACGATTATCAGATCTAACAGAAAGAAGACTTACCGGTTAGATGGGAGACTGTCACAAATGCAATCACACATGAAAGGGGCATCACATAACACAAACATATATGAGGAAAACCCAAGATGGGAAAAACCTCGGTGAGAAATTCTACTGGAGTCTACTGCTCCAATCCAGCCTCACAATGCAACTTTGATTACAATGTTTAGGGCACCAACCCAAGGAGAACCAACCCAAGGAGCATCGAGCTCCAACTTAGTGATCTTCAATAAACATAATCAATTACAAAAATAATAGCCTTGTTACAAATTAACTTTGTAACTCTTCTGCAAATCTCTTCAGCAGATCTTCTATTCAATTCACTGTCGGTTCTTTGCTTAGCCTCTCACTGCTGCAGCCTTATCTCCTGCTACAACCTTATCGGTTCAACCTCTTCTTCTTCTTTGTCGATTCTTCTCTTTGCTATACTGTTGCTCTCCACCAGTCTACTTCACTTAGTCTGATATCCACTATTTGATTACTGTCGATTCTAAGCTTATTGGTTCTCTTCTTGTTCTCACGATGCTTTTCTCTTTTCTGCAATTCTCTTTTCCTCTTCTCTATCGGTATACTCCTCTCACAAACTCATTGGTAGACTCCTGGTTACCTCACTCTTACCGGTTGAGCTCTTTAACCCGATTCTCTCTCACATAGTCTCTCCTTTGATACTCATTGAGCACTTGACTGATTTGTCTCACATGCAACAACACTCTATCATTCAACAACATCCTTCATCGTTTTTGACTTGCATATTTATAAACTGGTTTTCCCACCAAAAACCAATTCAAACTTTAAGTGGATAGGGTTTCTTCATTGACCTTGAGGCAAACTAAATCCAATTAGATCTTCTTCCAGAGATGGACCTCCTGCAATGAATCAATCAACTTCACCAATCACACAACTTCCAATACACGTTTGCTAAGGTTAGCAAACACGGCTTCTTGTCCGGTCTACACTTGTCAAATACCTATGAAGCAATCATGCAGATAGCTTCACCTACCCTGATTAGTACCTGGACACTTGACCTCGATCATGAAGTCATCCAATCATATCTTTATCCTTTGATCAGTCTTGAGCCGCACTCTTCTACTCCTTGACGTGTGAAACATGCTATCAACATAAATGTTGACCTGTCACCATCTACCTCACCGACAACACATTCAACGACTTGTGCATGCATGCCACTTCAACTCCACGTGGCCACTATGTCGAAATCCACCTTTTCAAGGTCATCTGTGTCGGTCTAGATAGGATCACTAACCAACCTCAGAACCGGGTACATCTACCGGTTCACAAACCCTGTTGGTTATACCCTAACCGATCTTTTTTCAACCTTGCATTCTGCTTCTCTTCCCGTGGAACACACAACCAGTCAACACACTTGCTAACCTACCTTATACATATCTTCAACTGATGAGAGACTTTCACTTCTACACATTGTCAGCTTTATCGGTGGACATACTTACCGGTAAACACCTTGATGACACCATGTCATCAACCTTTAACTGTTTCCATCTAAGGCATCTGTATACTGATTGCACTCTCTATCTGAAGCTGCTTAGCCTTGCCTTCTTCTTCATCAGCCTAGACATCAACTCAACCAGTTTGTCAAAGTGACAAACATATCACTTCTTTACTCTTTCTTTTTTGTCTCGGTAGCACAACATGCCAGCCCTTTCTGATCTAGTGCACATCTCTGATTTCATGCACCTGAGGTGTCCTTTTGTTTCATCGGTTCCTTTGGTGTGAGCCTTCAATCACCCACCTTCTACTCTTCTCCCTTATCTCAAAGGACTATGATGCATTCCATGCATAATTGGAGATAAGCTCCACTTACCGGTGGGAGTGGGTCCTTGTCACCTGTAATCTGCATTGCACCCATGTTGCTTCCCTATTTGAGCAACATATATTCAAACAGGCACATATAATCCAGTTTGGGTACACTCATTGTCAGTCTTCTCTTCAAATGGTGACTGCATCTTTATCTGGTGGGAGTCATGATGTTTGACATCCACATAATGTATCAGTGACCTATACATCCTTCTCCTCCGGTGTTGATGTGATTTAGATAACATTCTCCCTCTTCATCATAAACAATCGACTAACATATTTCTCTCTTACAGATGTCATCATTTACCAGTTGTTATATCATACCGGTCTCTTGTCCATAACTTCCACACAAGTCAAACACTAACTTGTGTATCGGTGACCTGCTAAGCTAGGTCACATCAAAGACATCACATCTGGTATTCATCAATGGCAGTATTGCACATACATCCCTTATATTGGTAGCCATCCTATACCATTTGACATCAATGACAACACAATGCCAACAACTTTTCTACCTTTCTTTGATCAACTTAATCTAAATTCTCATAGTAAGCTCCAATATTCTTTAAATTTCCATCAACTATTATTTCATCTATCAACTAATCTATTGACAGTGGAGGAATAATTTTGCACTTACCTTGCAAGTCACCAGACTCAAGGTCTTTGTCAAGTTGACTTTTGACCTGTCTACCTCTATTGGATTTTTTGGTAGGAGCAGGATCAAAGTTTGCCTTCTTGCTTTGTTGGGCTCCACCAGATTGTGACTTCCTCACCACTCTAACAAATTCACCTTTCTTCTTCGTCTTTCCTACTTCCTCCTCGGACTCTATTTCAGAAGCCACCAAAGATACTACAACATAGGTCCTTTTGGGCTTCTGCTTCTACTTCAACACACCTTTCCCAGATGGGCTAGGTTTTACAGATTGTGTCACTGGAGTTGACCTTGGAGGGAATCGGATCAACCTTGGGATTTTTGGTTTCCTCTTTTGCCTCCTTTTGTGCATGAATTTCCCTTGCTTTCTTCACCTCCTCCCAGGTGAAACCCATCTGAACTCTCACCTCCTCAACCATCTTTGTAACTTTCCTTTTCTAGTAGGTGTAGTGAATTGATTGCGTAGTTCAAGGTCTTTCTCCTTGAATTTTCTGAATCTCCCTTCCTTGGGATCCAGTGGTTAACTCAAAAGATGTTGGGCATAACTTCATACCCCATGGGCATGATCCACACTATTTTGGGTTCCATAGCTTCCTTCAAACACTGATCCTTATCAACCATGAAGCATATGGTTTGTTCATATTTTTCAACAATCTCTTTAGAGATCCTTTCCATATTTTCATTGTTGTTTGGAAGGATTTAAAGTATCCCCAGAGAGAAAATATTCTCATTGTTGCATCTCCAACTCCCCATAATCCTTCTTTGATCTGCATGGCCACTTGTTTATCGTAGTCCCATTGGAGCTTTC
Source organism: Cryptomeria japonica (assembly GCF_030272615.1). Lineage (NCBI taxonomy): Eukaryota > Viridiplantae > Streptophyta > Pinopsida > Cupressales > Cupressaceae > Cryptomeria > Cryptomeria japonica. Next base: position 456,992,449 of record NC_081410.1, on the reverse strand, counting down.
CTTTCACACCGGGTATCTCATTTGGGAAGTATAAAGCCAAGAAAATAAGAAGTGTCCCATATTTGAAAGTATGCTTCTTATCTCGTTTGATCTTCTTCAAATTGCTCAACAACTCATTCAGAAGGGCTGAACATAGGTCATACCTTTTGTCATCCTTCAACATCTGGTATGCATAGTAAATAGTAGTAGCAGAGACAAAGTTGTACTTGCTTGACTGGTAAACCTTGTAACTGAGTACCATCGATGAAAATTTTACATCATTCTCTAGAATATCATTTAGGGTCATTGATCTTCTTTCAAATTGTGAGCCAGTGGTGGCTATCACTATGTCATTTGATACTTTCCTCAAGCTGGGCACATCACTAATTTTAGCTAGGCCTATCACGGTTCGGATCGCCTGTTTGGTGATCTTGTGCAGCCTATCAAGCCATGTGAACTCATCATGAATATGGATAAGAATATACTTGATCCACTCTACTTCATCAAACAATGGAAAGTGAATGAACTGTGAGAAACCATTGTCTTGAAGCACCTTGTACTCAAGTTTGAGATTTCCCAAACCATCAACCAAATGTTTGTTGTATAGGTCCAGCATATCCGCATTTCCAAGCTCCTCGAGATCACAATGAATGTAAGACCTGATATCTTCATTATGAAGAACACCATAGGCTATCAATGAAAATGCACCTTTCAGATCTTCCTCAACCGACTTGAAAGGGTGTTTCTTGAAAACAGGTCAGGCCCTGTCCTTGATCTTGACCACCAAAGGGGTAGCAAAACTAGAAGATGAAGCCATTTCAAATGCTAGAGATTGTGAAAATAGAAAGCCTGAGTAGATAAATACCTTGCTTTGCAACCGAGAGCTGGAATTATCTTTGGAGTCACTGAAATTGCTATTGAAATTGCCAAATCACTTTTCTCTATTCTCTGCTCTATTCGCTTGATCATATTGTGACAAATGAAACTTCGAAATGCACTTTTATCCTTTGAAACCTATTTTTTTACTACAACAACCGGTTATCATGATTTTCATAGAGTCACATACCAGAGCATCAAATCTTCTCATAAACTTTTGGATAACATATGCACATCTATTTTAAGCCTTCTGCAACCTTCTGGAATCGATTATAGACCACTGAAGAGGGGGTTCTTAGAATCTGCATGAAAATCTCCCACTAAGGCATAAAGCCCTAGTTGCCAGATGAAGATCCTACACCGGATCCAGGTGCAGATCCATTTTTTGCCTTAGATTCATTTTTTCTAACCCACATCTTCTCATGCTTTTCCTTGATCTCTTCTAATTTCGCTTCTCATCTGATTTATTCTTATCTACTGGAGCGCGTTTCTTTCTTCTGCAGTTATTTGCAATATGACTAGTTTCATTGCATGTATGGCAAACAACATTATTCTACATCGATCTAAAGTTCATCTGATTTGGTCTTGTCTTGTACTGATTAGAGATATGCCCAAACATCCCACAAGAATATCATCTTTTGTTTTGGAAATTATTCTTTACTTCTCTACACATATTTGACTTGTGTCTAAAATTATTGCATATGAAATACTAACTGGTAAAGGTAGGAACATTATTCATGTTATTCATTCCATTATTCATCCTACTTCTACATTGATTCACCATATGACCAAACTTATTGCAACTAAAACATCTACCATTGAACTTATGAGCATTAGGCTATCCTACCAGAAGATTCTTTCTCTTCTTTTGATCAGGTTTTGCATTGCCTTGTCTAGATCTGGAAGATTCGCCTTTCTCAAATCCTAGTCCTCGCATGTCCTTTCCATGCCTTTGACTCTTCAACATCTCATCAATCCTTTCTAAGCTATCTTTGAATTTGTTTTTGTATTCATTAGTAGTATCAAGTTCATCCCTTAAGGTAGCAATATGTCTTTCAAGTTCTTGAACATTATTCCTTGACTATGCTAACCCAAGCTTCAACTGGTCATTCTCATAGGTAAGCCTGAAGCATTCATCAACTCTTTCCTTCAATGATTGTGCCAGATTCTCTTCATTTTTCTTTTGGTCATTAATCTCCTTGGTCAGCCTCATCACAATGGATTGCATCTCATTTTTCAAAGCAATATTCTCTCTTTCAAGCTTATTAACTTCATCAGCTTTATCCTAATATTCCATGATCTGATCTTCTTTCTCCTTTAGCTTGTCCATCAATTCCTCTCTCTTCTCTCTAGAGATGTTTGATTGATCCTTCAAGTCATTAATGAAATCATCAACAATATTCAAATTCTTCTTCAATACATATTTAATTTCTAGCTGCATCAAGATCCTCAAGTGCCACACTGAGTTGTCTTTGAAACCGAAATCCATTGAATCAATCTCCCGGACCTTCCTCAAGCGGTTAGGATTCCTCAAAGGAACTAGGCTCTAATACAAATTGTTGGAATCAATGATCACTAAGAGGGGGGGTGAATTAGTGATCTACCAGTTATCATACTTTCAAACTTAACTTTAAACCACCAGAAAGCAATACTTGAAACTGAAATGCAAAAACATAAAACAAACAACCACAAGATCATAACACCGGTATTTTTATGTGGAAACCCAAATGGGAAAAGCCATGATGGGATTTGAGCTCACAGTATTATTCCACTATGGCCAGTAAAACAATAATATTACAAAATGGGAATGCACAGGCATTCAGGCACACTGCCTAGAGCTTGCTGCTCAATTACAATAACCCGGAAGGCTACAACCCTTAGGGAAGTCTCAGTGACTTAAAAGATAATTACATTGATGAGTTACAATGTATGAACTCTAAAATAACATCTACCAGGCATGGATGAGTTCTGGTTAAGTGTTAAATACACTGATTGGAGAACCTTCTCTATTCTGCTCTGCTCTGCCCTATTCTTTGTCTCATTCAGCTACCAGATCAAGAATGCGCAGGTGAAGTTGTGCCAAAATGGATTCTTGATCACCTCTCACTCGCATACATTCACACCATCTATTAAAAATATCACCCACATCAAACTTATATATGGCTAACCACAAAATAGATCATTTACCATGTCGGTCTGAAGGTGAAACGTGTAGTCACATGTCGGCTTGACCGGATCCAAAAACATAAGTGTGGATCACCAAAAAAATAACAAAATGATGTGTCTATATCGACTCAATCATCCAAACACACTTCAATGCACCACAATCACCAGAAAGCTTCTGGACCCAAAAATGCTCTGTTGTTCTTGAAATACTGGTTAACCATCTACCAGTTAACACCCGTTGGATCAGATCTCTATGAAGATTTGCCATCAATGATAACGTTAAACCAATAATTAGCCATTGAAAACCATTAGAGACCACTGGATGAGTTTCAATTGCCAACATCCTTTACCTAATGAACCTAAACCTCCTCAACCTTCAACCAAGACTAGATGAAATTGTTGTACGAGAGAACACTGATAAAGATGTTGTGCTAGAGCTCGTGAGGTTTCTTCCCAAACCATTTCTTCTCCCAAAACACCAATTGTTGACATGGTTCCATTTTCTCCTAAACAGGATGTTCAACCTAATTATCCAAGATAAAAAATGCTTAAAACAAATGATGGTTCAAGTTATATTCCTATTAGAGCTCCTATTCTTATTAATCTTGATGAAAAAATTGGTGAAAATGTTCTTAATGATGAAAATGTTGATCTTAATATTTCTAATGATAAATATGAATATGTTGATGTTGATAATGATTTATTTGCAAAAATTTCAAAAGCATTAATCTTAGCTCCTAGTAATGAACAAAGTCACTTATCATTAGATTATGGTCCTTGTTTGGAACTTGCGATAGCTCCATATGTAGTCCTTGATGTGGCTCCTCTCGTGTGTTGTCCACTTTCCCAAAATAATGATTAGCATGATCAAGGAGAGGACGACGTGCTTCATTAGCTTCATTAGCACTGTAGACTCTCTCTCTCTCTCTCTCCTCTCTTCTTGTTTGTGACATTCTCCTATTTGTTCTCCCTATTCTTCTATTTGTTGTCCCTAGTGTTGTCTACTTGAGGACAATGCAAAGAATTGAGATCTGTTTTGGTCTCTCACATGTTGACTCAAAAGACACATGTGTTCCCTTCTTCCATGGTGGTTTCCTCTCTTTGGGGGATGAGGACGATTCTATGCATATATATACATGAGTGATCATAAAAAGCATACTGACTCCAAAGTGAGGTGAAACCACCTCATGCTTTGTGTTTTGTGTTCATTATCCTTTGATTTATCCTCTCTTGGAGGCTAAATTATTGCGATAATGTGCTTGTCTTCTTTGGGTGTATCCTACCTTAAAGAAATTGCTCCCAATAAGGCTTACACAATCTCTTTAACATGGGGGCATAAACTCCACTCATAATTCTCTTTTGATACTTAAAGTTACTCAGCGAACTTTGTATTTGCTTTGTAAACTTTGGTGCTTCTTTTCATGACTCATAGTAAGAGAACCTTACTAGTTGTAGTCATGGTTCTCTCTTTTCTAACATGATCTTCCCTTTTACCTTATCATTGAAGTCGCAAGATCCTAAAGTCCACCAGGGGCTTGGTGAATCTTGCCTCAATATGGTGAAAGTCTTTTAATCTAAATTCCTTGTACTTTACAGACAATATTTGCATAAGCTCATACTCCTGCTAAAGTGGGGGCTAAATGTAATGTCCTAAAATTGCACCCCTTGCAATTTTTTACTACATTTGGGTCTTTTCCTTAGTGTTTGCACCCCTCATCCTGATTGGAGACCTAAATATGCTCATGCACATAAAAAATACATTGCAATTCAATCCTGCATCTGCCTGCACTTTGATCCTGCCCCAAAATAGGGTAGGACCAGGGTGTGGTGCCCTAGGATCCACTGGGACCAGGGCATGGTGCCCTAGGATCCCTAATTTGGGACCCATTTTGAGGTCCCTCCCTTGTGCTTATCTCAAATTAGACTCACTAAGTCAGAAAATCAGTCAATTAAACCCACTAGCAAGTATATAAGAGGGATTTCCCCTCTCATTTGACATAACACATGATGAGCCAAAATAGTAGCTCCGTTTTGTCATATTTTGTCATAGAACTCTTGTTTTTCTCATACGTTTCGATAATGTATGGGTCATCGGACTTTCCTGGTTGTGTCTTTTTAGTAATTTTGGACCTAATTTATCCTAGACCTGAGGTTGTTATCTAATGCAAATTATCTAAATTAATCTTAAAATATGGTTTCATTTATGTTATGTTAACATCAATGGATACACATGTTTTGTGCATATTAACGCCATGATGCAAGGTCAGCTAAGATGAAAGGATGACTAAGCTTGCGGTTAAAAGATACATCAACATGTTGTTGGATGCAGACCCAGTCAAAGTGGAGCAGCATTGAAGAAGGTCATAACCAATTGACCACTTCCTCAACAGAGCGATTTGTGGAGCATTCATGATTGTTCCTGATGGAACATAAATCTAGGAAGGAAGTTGTGCTATATTTTCTTAGCAGCATGATAGTTGTTGTTGTTTTGCATTCATGCACTAAGTTCTTCTTCTAATGTAATAAGCCTTTCTCACCTATTCCTCTAGGACGTGGGTTGATCAGTTAGGAGTTTGTTATAAGTTTTCTTATAAATAAAGGTCTCTATCTCCTCATGGGGGTAGACAGAACGATCATAGAGTTAGTAGTATTCAGTTTTCAAACTTTTGTATGTGCAATCAATTTGAAGTAAATAAAATAATGGTATTCAAAGCTTATCAGTTGTTATCTAAGTTTTGGATATACTCACTCAAGGGGGCCCACTTGGTGAGTAGTCCCTATGTGTTTTTCAGATAATTTTTGTTTTGTTATAGTTGTTGTTTTGGTATTCAATTGTTCCTGTAGCCATTGGAAATAGTTCCTTTGTTTGTTCCTGAAACCAAAGAAGGCAGAGTAGTTCCTGTTCGCCGACCAGAACGTTGTCATTAGTAGCAATTGCTTAAGTTACTTTCAATTGTGAGTTTTGATAGAGTGTTAGGTCATCATGTTTTTGCATATTTATTTTAGAGAATTTCCTCTCCAGCAGTAGGATAAAATGGTTGCAATTTAAGCTTAGTGCACATATAGTGCCAACCCATTTCAAGTTCACATCCCTGGTCGATAAAGTAAATGAACCTTTTCTACAGAAGAGGGAGATGCTCAGTAAGGATATCCAATCCCTGAGATGAGTTTTTAGAACCCAGTTGCTATTCCAATTGTGAGGACCAACAACACACATGATACATGAAATTCAATCAAGCATCTGAGCATTCAAGAGATCAAGCATTCAAGCATTTAAGAGTAATTGAGTATTTTCAATCTTCCTTCAAGCTATTGAGCAATAATAGAGACAAGATTTGAAGCATTGAAGAGGAGATCAACATTCTACTTTATGAAACCCTAATTCCATGTGGAGGCAAGCAAAACTTCACAAGAAAGTATAAGCATTTCAATTTCATTCAATTCAACATCCCCTCAAAGAGGAGGATTTCTACTTTTAGTCATTTCATTTACATTATTTCAACCACTTGGTTAATTCCAAAACCGGGGTTTGATTCGAAGACAAACCCCTATTCCCAACACATTTCCCTTTCTTTCTATGTGCAAGAAATAGGTGTGCAACTGTACTTCTGGAATTAAGCTTTATTCATAAAGACGGAAAAACCCTTTTCAATGCATGAAAAGTTCAGAGGACTGATAGGAGGGCGCCCCTATCTAGACACACAGTCCTTGCAAATTTTGCTAGATTTCATAGAGCAGATCTGAATCATCTCAAACTTCTCAGATCTAGGTGCACAACTGAATCTAGAATCTGTAACTCATTGTTTTCACATACTTTGTCTCCATTTTTAGCACTTTGTCTTAATTCAATCAATCAACTTACAAAATAGGCTTAATTATATTCCAATCTACTTAGTATTCAATCCTTGCATCCTCTAGGATTATATCTACTAGATTCATCCCCCTCTTTTGAATGTAAATTCTCCCCAAGTGAAAATTGAACCTTAGTTAAGTTCCCTTCTTTCTCCCATGTGGCAAATTTGGCTAAGGTTCCCAATTTTCCACTTTACATATCATAAAAACCAAAGCATCCACTTCTTGGAATCAAAAGGGAGGGCTTCAAAAGAAGTAATTTCATGGACCATTTTAGAATAAAATTACACCTCCAATTAGAATAAATAATTTATGTGAAGAAACCAAGAATGGTCTCAAGAAAAAGAAGTTATGTTTTTCTTGTAGAGAACCATGGGTGCCTAGCCAAAGGTGTCTTAGTAAAGGACAAGTGCATTATATCAATGTGGTACCTAATGTAGATTTAGATTCAAAGAATGAACCTGAGGTATTTGTTGATTTAGAAGAGCATATCCCACACAAATAAGATGAGAAATAAATGGAGAGTAATCATAAAAGAAGTGTTTATATTTCATGTCACCCTTAAGCCAAGGTCATAATGATCTAAGATATCTTCAAATGGCTTAAACCCTCAAAGGCCCTAAACCCTGAACCCCAAGCCTCGCACTTGGCCTGGTTCTATTTTCTTGTTGACTTGCTAACCAGTTGTATCACTTAAGGTCACCGACTGGAGGACCACTTAGTTGTTCTCATAATTAGCCCCTCATTACTCGCTACCTATTGTCTTGTCCAATTTATCATTTTCCCCACAATCCCACAAAGGTTGTTGGTTAATAGTCACCATAGTACTAGGCCCATCAAAGGTCACATTTTGAGCCACCTTGTGGGGTAGAAGCAAAGCTACTGACCGAAATTATCTACATGACGAGGGGGGAAGAAGCCTTATGGGGTAGCGGTAAAGTTGCTAGCCTATAATACTCGCATAGCAGTGAATGAAGAGGATTTGTAGTGTAGGGGTAAATCCACTAATCCACACTACTCACATGACGAGGGGGAAGGCATCTTATAGGGTAGTGGTAGGAATAACATAGTAATTTGAGTTGGCCCCTACCATCTCGCTAGGGGAAGGAAAATCATTTAGAGCACGCTTGTGCTATCACAGTGAGCTTACTGTTGGCCCAATATCAAGACAAGGATAATTTATAATGTTTTTGTAGGTGGGAAGTGAACCCGCTGAGCCGTGAAGGTTACAAGACTTATTGATAAGGAGACTATGGTAGGGTGATAAATGCATCTATTGTTACTACAATCCTGCATGTCTCTCTTGGTGCATCTTAGTGTTCATTTTACAATGTAGATCTAGATCGATGGCAATTTTTGAATTGCTCGTTATGAAGGCTCTCCTTGTGCATCAATGCCACTCATTCATGTGTGAAGATAGATACAATGAATTGCATTTTAACTAATATAGGGCATTCAAATCCAAACAGTTACCCAAGGGTTATTGCCAACTAGAAAATCGATAATCAATTCTTGTTGGTGGCCCAAATTAGATCTGATCTTGCTCCAACCACTTCTAGGCAATGTGAAACATGTCTATTACTTTGTCTAGGCTCTACAAACACTTATCAAGGTTTCTCATGCTCATTTACTACACACAAAAGATATTTTTGGCCTAATAGAGGAAAATTGGATGTTATCTCTTTGACAAAGCCACCTAGACTTTGGAGCCTCCTATCTATATCAATTGCATCAATGCCTCCTTTTCATCCTTCTCTACTTGGAAGGATTTGTTCCAACACACAAGAAACATAGAAGGATTTGTTCTAGTATACAAGCAATCGGATCTTTGATCTGATTCATGTATCTTCTTTCCTATTGTAACCTAATCTTAGTTAGTTAGGGTTTCTAAATTTAATGCCCAATCGGAGTTATGCCTGCACTATAAAGGCAATATTGTAACATATTTTTCAGGGTTCTATTCCCTCTCTTGATTTTTAGATTTCTCATACAATTATACTTTGTTATCTATAAATTATCTCACCTTTTGTTAATGAAATTACTTATTTTGCTTCCTTTCTTATTCATACTTGTTGTGTAATGTTATTACCTTCTTGTTGAATGGATTCTTTCCTTACTTCTATGCTATATGATTGTGTAAACTCAGTTAGTTGATAGTGTCTATGAATAACCCTTTGTTCTATTGGGAGTATTTAAAACTAAGTCAAGTTTATAGGCCCATTTCAAAATTTTGCCCTACATTTCCAAACGATTAAAATAAGTCAGTTTGAATGGCCTAGTTAGCAAGGGGGTAAAATGGAGTTGGTTGATTTTCAGAGGGTAAGGCTCGGGATTCATGTCCCACACATTTCATTTGGCCTATGCAGTGATGTGCAACTTTCAGAATTCAGTTTGGATAAGTTTACTAGGTACCCATTTCGAGGGGTGAGCTGAAAGTGCATTCTAGGCACAAGTGCAAATTTTATTAAGTAGCCTACTTTGGGTGTTTATATCTTTTGCCCTGTTGATCATCATGGAGAAATTCAAAATGGATTCAATTGTATGCATAAATGTGAGTCAGCCTACAAAATTTCAAGTCCTAACGAATCCGTATGCTCCGTTTTCATAACCAAATCCGTTTGTAGTTTGTGATGTTTGCACAAGTGTAAAAATGTCCCGGTGAATGTCATGTCAGAATGTTTGTTCCGGGCTAATGTTGGTATAAATGGTGATCTACGTTTCAAATTTCAAGCCTTTATCGATCCGTTTGATCGGTTTTCAAAAGGATTCATTTTGCCATCAAATTCAGTTATCCGCACTTCCAGTGTTATATCAGTTAATATAGCCATTTTTGTGAGCGCGTCGTTTGCATCCTGTCAGTCTGGTGATCGAACTGAGAATTCAAAGATTTAATATGTACTTAAAGGTACCTGTGTTCCAAATTTGAGAGCCTACGGAGGTCATTTGATATTTTTGAGAAAGGCATCATGTGTTGCCAGAACATTGACTTCATCAGGTCCGCAGTGTCGACAAAGCCAGTTGGGCATTTTCGAAAATTATTATCTCTTCGCTCGGGACTCATCTTGAGAAACCGTTTGGTAGAAGTCATCCTTGTATATCAGAGTACACGCCTGTCAGATGGCGAGCTCCAGAAAGATGTTTTGACAGGTTTGAAAATTACGTCTTCGCGATTAAATGCGAAAATTGTGGCGTAATTGCCTGAAGGTTGTAAAATGCAATTTTATGATCCGAAAACGAAGACGATCGTCTCCAAAGGTATGTTTGAGGTCCGCGAAGCTTTTCAGAAGTCAGTTGTATGAAAACGAAATTTTTTTTTTAGTCGGACCCATTTTGGGGCCCGACCTGGCTTATGCCTGTGCCGTATTATTTTATTGGCGAAGTGATTCCATTAAGAGGTGTTATTGCATGGGCCATTGTGAAATCGAGATTTGGTTTTCTTAATGCTTGCTACTATGATGTCAAAGAGAGTATCAGGTGTAAAGCGTGGTAGTCATCAAAACCTCTAATAGCAATTCCAATTGGCAGGCATAAGGTGCATGATAATTTTATTTCGTCTTCATTGCTGTGGCGTGAAAGGGGCATTAAACTCCAGAAGGATTGCATTATTCTTCCTGTGTTTTCCCTTTTGTGTATAGCTATCCTTTGGCATTGAAATTTATTTTCAAAGCTATCAAATGTGACTTTTCCATTCTCCAAAAGCTCTATGTGGTGTCTAGCAAAGGGGCTGCAGTTTAATGTTGAGGAAAATCATGTGTTCAGAGAGGGGGCTGCATAAAGTTTCAAGTGCTCCAAGCAAATTGCAGACAAGACAAACTCCCCCATGTTTTGCCTCATCCCTCCAGTAAGGTAGCATGGTTTTTGAAGTAGTTCGTAGAAGACTTCAGGCTTCTGTGTGGGCGTTGAAGTTACCAGCAAATCAAACGGATGCAATGCAAATTTGGTAAGTTAGAGCTTGTGACTCCTCTGGAGGTTTTTAGATTTGCACCAAATGCAAAGTGTGTTTTATGCTGGAAGGTGAGAGGTAGGCATGAGGATGTTAATGTGGCAAGAGACAAGGGGCTACAGAGATAAATAAGACCCAGCCCACACTCATTCCTTCCTCCACGTGATGATTGGTAGAGGGTGCTAATGCTCTTAGCAATTGCAAACCAATGCTATGTCTTCTTTCCCCTGCGTAGTGTTCAAAATGGCGTTGACATCCAACAGCTTTACATCCTCCATTGGCACATAGAAAATGGGAAGGTGCTGTAACGAGAGCATTCAAGCTTCATGAGGTGGGAGAAGACAATGCAAAGTGCCTCCATGTACGTGGTTTTGGAGTATATTAAAGTGCTGAGTAATGCCCCTGCGTAGAAGCTTATGGAGCAGCGTAGGAGACTGGGAGAGACGTGGAAGACAGCAAAGCATTGAAACTTCAATGTCCCCCCTCTCCATCGTGGCGTGGTGTATGGAATCCTCCCTGCAGCGTGGCTCCTCCCTCACACTCCTCCCTCGCACTTCATAGATCTCCCTTGCATACAGCGTGGTTGTGGTGAGCTGCATAGCTGTTTGGAAGCTATGTTAAAACAAAACACATTCAAGCAAATGCGATTGGCTGTTGAAAGCCATAAACCCCCTCTGCGTGAAGTGGAAGGAACCAGAAAGCAAGCAAAATTCAGTCAGAAAGGAGGTAAATTGGTTGCAGTTTCATGTGCATTGGCTGCATACAAATTGAAGGGAACCTGTGTATGACTATGCTATTGACTAGATTAGGGTGAATAGTTCCAATTTTGATCTCAAGCAGAGCTCCTGTGCAGTGTTTGATTTTGAAAAGGATGATTGAGGTATTTGTTTTGTAAATTTAAATGGTAATGCAATTGGTAGGCCTCCAACATCATCCTCGCGTGAAAAATGGAGAAGAAAGACCATTGATTTCCAATCAAGTGCATAGAAAACACCATTAAAGTGCAGGGAAAAGCTCCAAAGTGCAGCTACAGGCATAACGTTTTATCCCACATGCACTGGGAGGTAGTTCTTTTTAATGTTTATAAGCAAAAACAAACCCATCTATAATGTCTAAGCCTTAAAGGCTTTTGACAGATGGTGCCTATGGGTGCCCAAGGCGGGCCCACGCGCGAGCACGCTTCCCGAGGTGATGGAGGAGTTGACTTGACGAAGACCAAGTGGACCCCACGCATGCACGCTTCTCGAGGCAAACAGGCAAAATTTTGCATACGAAGGTCAGGTTAACGAGCGAGCAAGTTCGAGAGAGATCAACGGCTCGCGCTATTTCGCGAAGGGAGATGCACGTAGTTTAAACCCCGCGAAATAGCGAAAGTGAACGAGAGCCGTCCATGTGGCACATAGGTGGCGGGTACAGTTAGCGATCCAGTAGGCGGGTCCCGGTGAGGTGGCACCCAGTGGCGATGACGTGGCATACAAGCAAGCAGCCCAGTGGCGGTGACGTGGCCGACAAGTGGCAAAAGATGAGGTGTCATCCCAGGTGGCGCCCAGTAGACCCCATCAGCCAATCAGACCCCGCCATGTGGCAAGGCGTCAGAGCACATATGGAGGCAAAAATCAAATTTTAAATGAATAAATGATATAGTTCTGACTATATTAAAATTCGAAATATTTAAATGACTGAGCACAAATGAGAATTAATTCGCCCAAGGTCTAAATTTTGGCCAAAATATAAAGTGTTATATATTTCTGGAAAGCTCTCGGAGTGAGGAATCTGATTATGAGGTTAATTTTGACAAATGTGGGATATTTTGGAAGCAGTTTGGCTGGGAGTAAAATTCAGTTAGAGGGGAGACACTTGGCAATTTTCAGTTGTAGATTTGATTCTCTTCCCTCTCCTTCTTATTCCCAATTCTTCTCAGTTGTAGGGGTTCCAGTTTTTGAGAGATTTGCTGAAAGGGAGAAATCTGAAATTGCAGGTTCTAGTGATGGCATCCTTTTATCAATGCAAATGACAGTGTATTTGTCTATGTTTTCAGTGTTGTCTTTACTGTAGGTTTAGTTTCAGTTTGCAGGTTCACACATATGCAAGGCATGTGTGAGTTTCCATGAAATTGTCTCCAAAATGTACTCAGATTCATATAATTTCATATTATCAAGGATAATTTGAGTTGTCTCTTTGAGATTCCTCTAAGAGTGTAATGTTGTCTTTTGGGTATTCTTCAAGGAAGGATTTAAATCCTAAAACCCAGCATTAATGATTTTGAATGCATATTGGATATCTACATATAAGTATGGTTTTGTGACAGAGCAGAGGATTGTATTAATGTAAGACATTGATACATGAAAATTTAATGTTGAAAAGAACTTGCATCTGAGATTTCTCATCCAGTTTTATGCATGACTCTGTGGCCTGGATAAGGCACTGGTCTCTTGTAATATTGAAAGGTTGTCAGAACACCATTTAAAAATCCAAAATCAGAATATCTTTTATATTTTATGTTATGTGGAAGTGTCCCTCCTCTCATGATTCAAAAAAATGTTAAGTGCAAGTGTGATCTAGCCCATCTACAGTTACCTCTTAGTTTTTGAACCTTTTGAGATCCATCTGCTTTTGATTGATGCAGTCTTGTGTGTAATAGGTCTGATTAAATGCATCAAAGGTATACCCGCCTAGGTTTTGCAGAGCCTGAAGAGTAGAAGGATTCATATCCTTGTCATGTTGTCCAATCCCTGAGGTGTTTCATTGATTGAGATTGGCTATCTCATAGATAGATTTGCAGGTGTTCTTGGGTTATCACTTTTGGTGAACAACATGTTCCTTTTAGTATTTTTTAAAAATCATATCTTCATATGCTCTTTGGAAGACATGTTAAGGTAGAAATTTGTGTAGTGGTGGTAATTTCATTGGGATATCGTGCATCTTCTAGGCTAGGAGAAGAACCAATTCTAATATTGGTGCATCACCTCTTTTACTTTTCTACACTCGTTCTCCCCGTTTCTCTACAAGTTAGTAAAATAGGCTTAGGAATAGGTTTCACAAGTGTTGGGTTGGCTCAACATTGCACCTTGATTGGAAAGGAAGTTGACCTTATTTGGAGACTCAACCTCACATGTCAAGGTTCCAAACTTGGAGGTTGTTTCTATTCTTTGTTTGAGTTAATAGCTCAAGCAAGGGTATAAACTTTTGTGAAAATAGTTTTTGGCATCCCTGATGGGACTACTAAATCAAGTTCTTCATCAACCTGTTAAGTTAGATGGTGCTAGATAAAGAATTTCAATATTCATTCTAAGGATTTGGTGTTGTTCTTAATACCAACCTAGAAGAGGTTCACTTTCAAGCACTTGGCGACTCTCTATTTGCATCTTGGTTCTCAGATTAGACCTACCATTTTCATGCTCAATATTCAAACAAAGTCATCTTCTAGACATATTTTTCAATTCAAAACTTTCATTTTCAAGATCTAGAAGAAGGAGAATTAGATCTTCTCTATCACTAGTTAGGGGTATTCAAGCTGAAGTTAATCACTCCCCTAGGTCTCGTTCTACTCCTCCACCTATCAGACCATCACAACCTAGAGGCTAGGGTTCTGACCACTCAACTGAATAGATCATAATTCTATATAGATCACCCTAGCAATTATATTTTTTCTACCTTTAATGGAGGAATTCCTCTTATCTTCGCTCAAAAACATGATATTCCCATAGCTACTTTAATAGGTATACATGATTTCACTAGTGAAACCTCTATCACTCTAGTGGAATACATCCAAGAGATAACAAATATTTGCACTATCCATGATATTATTGAGGATGATGTATTTGTTAGGTTATTAGCCCCATCCTTGAAAGGAAAGTACTTGTAATGGTACATAGGATTACCTCATAACTACATTCACAATTGGGATGGGTTAGGTGAACAAATATGCAAGAATTTTGAAGATAAAAGTAGCTACCTATCACTTGTGGAGCAATTAACTACCATCAAAAGAGAACCCCATGAGCTCATGGATGACCAATTTCAAAAGACATGGAGTAGAATTCCTACTCTAGTGAAACCATCTCCTAATCATGCTTTCTTATATTTCCTGAGGGGACTTAACAATGATGTAACTGTTATGATTCAATCAATGGGTGGGAATTCCTTACCAAATGAAAATGATATAGCCATAAGGGAAAAAAAATATTTAATATAGGTGGGTAAGATAGCCTCAAGGCCTCCAATGCCTTTATTTTTAGAGCTTCTAGCCTCTCAGCCCCTTTCATCTCTCATCTCCTTAGTTGTTTCACTTGTAATTTAGGCCCCCACACCCTCTACATCCTCAAATGAGTTTCATGAGATAAAGAGTATGCTACAAAATCTTAGCAATGAAGTAGTGACAATGAAAAGGCAACAAGCTCATAACAATAAACCATATCAAGCAAAAATTTAGAACTATCAACAAAATAGACCTCCTTTTCAAGGGAAAATAGAATAACCCAAAACCTTTGAATAACATAGGCTATCAAGTTGTAAACAATTCAAAAGCACTTGTTCTAGTACAAAATAACCTTTCTCAAGAGCAAGATGCTTCTCATGCAAACAACCTCATAACCAGATTGCATGTTAAAATGGAGAGATTTCTCAAGCTCTAGTTTCTCAAAATGAACCAACAACTTTAGAACAAAAATATGAACAAAATCAATCAAACATTGGTAATCTAAATCATCTACAAGGAGATTCAACTTTTGTCAATTGGAAAGAGTCATATTTTTGTGGTATCAACCAGTCAAGCAGTGACCTTGTGACATACAACATTAGATCAAGGAAGAGGGTTGTAGAAAGTGCTACACCTTCTATAGAACCTCAAGCTTCAACTTCTCAAGCTACCACACACATCTTGGTGCAAAAAATACCCAACAAGGTTGCTACTCCAGATCCAAATCAGTATAGAAATCCAAAAAGCAAGAAGCCCAAGGGGCCTAAAGTTGCTCCTATATCAAATACATACCTTGTTGTTTCTAAAGGGTCTTCAAAGCCAATATGTGTTCCTTTCAACATTACAAAAAATATGAAGAAGGCTAGTCTCAATGTCTCTATGTGGGATGCCCTCTCTATTCCATCTCAGAGAGATTTTCTTCAAAAGCGATTAAAGGATATCAATAAACTAGAGGAAACAACAACACCAAGTAAGACTCTAGCTTCTACCATCCTAGTACAACCCAAGGAGGAAGAAAATTCAAGCAAAACTATTAAGCCACCTCCTTTCTATCTTTATTTAATAATAGGAGATAGTTTAGTTCATAATTAAGTGATAGACTCGAGAGCCAATAACTCAGTTATGTCTAAAAAAGTAGTTGATATTCTTGACATAAAATATGAACTTATGATTAAAGGGGTTGTCCAGTTAGATGACACTTTAGTTAAAATAGTAGGGGTAATTTAAATTTTGGAAATGACCTTTGCATGATCGCCCTAGTTGCACTGTTTTGCAAGATATTTCAATCATTGACCTCCGTACTTTCTTTGTCGTTTGCTTATCCAAATACTTCCTAGCCAAAATAGGTGAGTACTTGTCCTTAGATTGGTCCCTCATGTTATTTAGGACTAGATATGGCACAAAGGTTATCATTAAATTAGAGCCTATTTCTAATGATCATATAGAGCCCTACACTCCTAGTCCTATAAACATGAAATGCAGTTTACATGATGAAGAGTATGAGTTTATGATCCACAAGCTTGCTACTTTTATGGAAGAGGTCCCTAATTTATTATTAGATGAGTGGGCTAGTGCCTTTCAATTTGACCCAATCAATGAAGCTGAGGAGAATAGCCTTGGAACTTATTCCATTTATGAGGAGAATACTCCTATCCCTAATCTCATCAAAACACAAGAAGAACCAAAGAGATTATGGTGTATTTTTTTGATGGATCGAGAAAAAAAATAGCGTAGGTGTTGGTGTAATGATGGTTTCTCCTAATGGGAAAAATTATTACTCTTCATTCAAACTTTATTTTAGTTGCACTTACAATGTTGTTGAGTATGAAGCCTTAATTTAGGGTCTCCAAATGACACAAAGAAGGAAGGTCAGAGATCTAATGGTCTTTGGAGACAGTGAGCTAGTTGTTAATCATATCAGAGCTCAAATAATAACAAAGAAAAACTTTCTCAAGTCATATAAACATCGAGTTTGGGAATTGATTGAAGGGTTTGAGGCCTTCAACATTCGAAGTGTTCCTAGCAGCAATAACAAACATGTTGATAGACTTGCAACAGTTGGTGCACAATATGATATACCAACATATATTACAATTACAAAGGAGCAACATATCAAGCTTGCGGTGAGACTTTTTGTCCTAGACAACCAAATAAATTGGGAAGTATTTGATTCAGATTAGTGGATTATCATTTTTTTACAAGTTGAAGTAGAGTTCTCTACTAAAAATCAATGTTGCAAGACTAGTACAAAGATCAAATCATGCAACTCAAATCCAATAAGTTGCCTAAAGGTTTAGTCACCTTGGAGAGAATATTCAATTTAGATGATCGCAAAAGAATGAACTTAGCTACCAAAAGAGGCGATTACAAGCCAAAAGGGGTGATTACAAGCCAATCCACATTGTTGATGGAAGAACACAACTTGGGAAAAAAATGCTCTAAAAATAAACAAGAGAACTTTGTTAATCTTTGTCAAGAATATGCTGATATAGTTTCTTGGACTTATGAAGATCTAAAGGGATTTAATCCTAGTTTAGCCCAACATACTATAAAATTAGCCCCCAATGCTAAACTAGTAAGGAAAAGGAAGAGGCCTGCCAATCCCAAGATAGCATCCTTAATGAGAAAGAATTAACTAAACTCATAGAGGCTAATATTATTTTTCCTATCAAGCATTCCTCGTGGGTAGCTAACCTTGTCCCAATAAGAAAAAAGAATGGGGAAACCAGATTATGTGTAGACTTTAGGGCTCTCAATGGAGCCTCCCTTAAAGACCATTATCCCTTACTATCCATAGAACAAATTATTTCCAGGGTTAGTGGCTTTGAAAGATTTTCATTCTTGGACAATATTTAGGTTATAATCAGGTTTTAGTCCAAGAATTAGACCAATATAAGATTGATTTCACTACTAAATGGGGCACTTATGCCTTTTGTAAAATTCCATTTGGTCTAACCAATGTAGATGCTACATTTCAAAAGGCAATGGATATGGCTTTTAAAGGTGCATTAGTAGAATTTGTGCTAGTGTATCTTGATGACGTGATTATTTATTCAAATCATATAGTTGATCATTTTGATAATCTCAAACAAGTGTGTGTTTTCCATTGATCAAGGCAAGTTATTAGGACACATTATATCAAGGCAAGTTATTTTGATTATTTATTCTTTCTCTTTCACTCCCCAGTCACAAGAAAGGATTGTAGGTCTTCCTTGGTTTAATCAACTTTGTGAGAAGGTTCATCCCCAACCTTGAAACCATGGTAAAACCTCTCAGAGCTATGATAAAAAAATAATTTAGTATTCAATAAGACCAAGGAAGGGAAGGATAGTTTTGAGCAGATCAAACAAGAAATTGTACAAGCTCCCACTCTTGTCAATCTTAATTATGAAAAGGATTTCATCCTCTATACCTTGAGAGGAGATTCAAGCATATCAACTATCCTAACCCATCTGAATGACAAATATTTAGAGAAACCTATTGCCTTTTTCAGTGAAGGACTCAAAGAGTATGAACTCAGGTATAGTTATGTTGAGAAACAAGTCCTCACTATTATAAGGGCTTTAAAAATGTTCAAATATATGTTTTCCAACAAAAGAATCTAGCTATTAGTTCCTCATGTAAGTGTTAAAGACTTCCTTTTGAGTAAGGACATTAGTGAAAAGAAAGCTGGATGGATCACAAAAGTCATGGAATATGACTTAGATATTAAGAACACTAAGCTTGTAAGAGGCAGGGACCTATGTGAGCAATTTGTTTCATTATTTTGAAACTCAACCAGAGGTTGCCTTTGTGTTAAAAGAAGAAGAACAACAAGCCAACAACGATAGGAAAATTACTTGGATGAAAGATATTATTGTCTTCTTGAAGGAATGTATATTCTTAAGGTCATGATAGAACAAAAATAAGATATTTTAGACTTAATCCATTCCCTATGTTTTGGTGGATGGAATCATTTTTAGAAAATACCTTAATAGTGTTTTGTTAAGATGCATACAAGAAGATTAGGTTAGCAAACTACTAGGAGAATTTCATTATGGCTCCTTAGGTGACCATTTCTTTGCAAGGACTACTGATGGGAAAGGTCGTTGATGTCACAACTTGCATAATTTCAATTCTTATATTATTGACTTGGGGTGCATCTGAAAGCTATCTGCGATAAGGATAGTCTGAATTGTGGAGGTTGTGCACTATAGAACAATGAATTAGGTTGGATCATGCTCAGTCAAGAGATTTCAAGATCTATCTGGAGCTATTCCTAAGACTGTGATTTTTAAAACTTAAAGACTTTTCAAGATTTAAACTGCAAAAACCAATTATCCTAAAAAGAGTTCAAATCTGTTACCAAAGATCTGAACATCACATAATTTAAGACTTCAACCATGGAATTTCCTAATCACATGCTTAAACAACTTTTATCTTCTTAAGAAATCAAACCTATCTTGAATACTAAAAAGAAACCAAATGTAGGTTTGCTAAAATGAAATCTACTTTACGCTTGGAAAAAATAATCCTAAATTAAAGTTGCAGAATTGAAATCTAGTTAATAACAAGAAAACAGTTAAATTCCATGGTTTAATTCCATCAAAGTTTTTTTTCTCTTTTCTTAGTACCAAATTCTTCATCTTAAGAAAATGAGAAATTGTATCCACTTATTGTAAAGAAACTAATTAACGATCGAGGACTACAAATAAAGATCTTAATGAAAATGAAACAACTACGAATTAACACTTTATTTTAATTGAGACGTTTGAATAGAGATTATAACGATGTGAAATGAATTCTAATGAATTAAATAAAACATGAAAGAGAATCAACACAAGGATCACCTCCCTTCAGTTGAGCGGGCCCTGCTCTCCCTCTGGTGGTATCCTTTAACACAAAAACTCTTAGATCAACTTGTTGATTTTCATTGAAATTGTACTTACATCAGGAAGTAAAAATAGACTTGTTGATTACAAAATGTGGAGCTCCTATTAGTGAATGATTTTCCTATGGTGTAGGAGCATCCTTCCAAGCTCTTCCTCTTTCTTTTTTTTGTTGGTGTTATGCTTCTTTTGAAGCCTTTGTATATAAAATAAAGAGCCAAGTGCTCATAGGTCCTAGTTAGGGTCCTAATTGAGATCTTAGGGTCATGAGTCAAATTTGAGGATTTCTTGCAAATTGAGGGTATGTGTGCCTTTGAGGTGTTTAGGGGTCCTTAATAGCATGGTGGTGTCCTTAGGTTGGACCAATGTGGGTCTAGGAGTCAAGAAAAGCAACATTGGGAAAGTTGCTCAAAAGTTGTAAAAGTTGCATGACAACTTTTAAAAGTTGTCAAGCAACTTTTCCACCAGGAGGTCAAAATTCTTAGTTTGGTGTGGACAACCCTAATATGGGCACATAGACCGAGGATATGGTAGTATAATTATTTGCAAACCCTAAGTTAATGGGTTGGATGTCAGATATTGTACGACCCAAGTAAGAAAAGCTTGACTGTGACTGTTTGTTGGTTACCAGTCAGTTTGAATGAAGCAACCGAGCAAATTAATGGTATGATTTGCATGCACAAATATGTGGAGTGTCTTCTATGGTGTAAATACTTTCATTGTGAGCAATTAGATTAGGTTTTTATTTGCAGGTTGTGTGTGTTTGTAAATAGTTTGTAAGTTGCCTTTTCACTGTCCAGTTTTGGGCTGGTTGTGTAAATGGATGCATAACTCCATTCCCCATTGTGGAACCACCATGAAACCATGGGGAATGAGAGTGAAGACCTTGTACCATAGTTAAATGCAAGTAGGGCCCATGAAAGTGCAGGGAGGCCATGTAAAGACCCACTCCTAGGCGAGACTAGACAGTGCCCGACTAGGAGAGATCAAGTTGCAGAGATCTTGGAGAGCAAGGTTGGTCAGAGGAGAGTGCACCCTTTGGAGGAGGTGTAAAGGAGTGTGTGAAGAACAACTAGTGTGAAGGAGGAGCCTCCACCAATCCAGACAAGGTGGCTAAAACACAAAACCTATACTGTGTCCTTGGCAGGTCTAAAAACCCTCACAAAACCCTTAAAAACCCCAAAATTTGCCCTAGGCACTGTACGACCACTTGGAGGCCCAAAACCAAAGAAATCCTTGAGCCCTTGCAAAATGAATGGTAGTCCATTTTGGGAGTTTGGGTAGTTTGTGCATCGTTTGTGAGAGGGAGCCCTAAAAGTCCGGGTAGGAGGCCTAATTGGTCCTAATCCTTGTAGCCCTATTTTGTAGGCAAAACACAAAATAGTGAGATCGGTGGGAGGGATGAAGGTTGAAACTTCTTGGGGGAACATGGATGGATGTAAAACATGGTTTAATACTTGTCCTAACCTTTCAAGGACCTAGGAAGCAGTAGGACAAGCCAAGCCCTTATTAGCCTTAGTAAGGGGTTTTGAGTCTCATGAGTAGGTGAGACCTTAGGAGCAGTATTGCAACTCATTGGTGGGTGGATTGGGCAAGGTCAGGGGATTCCTCAAGCAAGGGAAGTCCTAGAGACCCTAGGGTGTGAAGAGAACACCAGGTGATCCAAGGGAAGGATCCAAGAGCATAGACTAGGCTAGTCTATCCCAAACCCCATTCCATCAGATTGGTATCAAAGCAAGTTAAAGACTTGGAGGACTGTGTATGTCTCTATATACTGGTGAATCAGTAGGGGAGAGAAGAATGGTCACTAATGCAGAGCTGGCTAGAGGGGTAGAAGAGCAGAAGGAGAAGAATAAACTCCTTGAAGAAGCTATGAGTGAGAATAGGGATAAACTGCAGGAAGTGGTGGATCAGAGGACACAAGGACCTTGGGGTGAAGACACCAAGGATAAAGGCAAGAGAACTATAGACATAGATGATATTATACCTAAACCAGATCCCTTGTTCAATGAAGAACCATTTGTAAAGGCTATTAAGGCTTTGAACACCAAGGCTTTTGAAGGATTTCCACATTTCAGTGGAACAATGGACATAGACACTGTCATGGAATGGATTGAGGGCATGGAAAACCACTTTGAGTGTGAGGGAGTGATAGAGGCTCAAAAGGTTAAGGTTGCCAAATCAAGATTAAGGGGAGCAGCTTTGACATGGTGGAAGTACCTGCAAGAAGAGAGAGTTAGCATGGGGAAGCTACCTATTGCAAATTGGAAGGCCATGGTGAGCAAGATTAAAGAGAACTACTTACCAGAGGATTATGAAGTCCAACTCCATAAGAAGAGACACGGTTTGAAACAAAAAGATGTTGATATGACCTCCTACATCGAAGAATTTCAAAAACTTTGTCATAGATCCAAAGTCCAAGAAGATGAATCTATTAAGGTGGCTAGGTATCTAAGCGGTCTAAAGTGGAACATTCAAGAGGAGATAAGCCTATGGACTCCTACTACTATTCAAAAATGTCATTAGCTTGTTGTCAAGGTAGAAGAGAGGGAAAAAAGGAAGGGAGACTCCAATAACAGGGGTAGAGGCAGAGGTAGAGATCAAGTGAATCACCAAGGTGGTTACCAAAGCAAGACAAATGAGCAGAGGAACCAAGGAGAAGCCAAGTTGACTAAGCATAGCAGTGAAACCAATCTTAGAGGGGGCCATTCTAGAGGAAGAGGTGCACAAGGTGGTCCAAGTAGGGGTAGAGGTACCGACAGAGGTAACTCCTACTTTGCAACTATGAAGTGTTACAACTGTGGACAATTGGGACATCCAACATATAGATGCCCTGACAAGCCTACCTCATCAAATAGTGGAAAGAGGCTTGCTTATGCACATGAAGACTCTTCAAGAAGCAAGACACCTGAGGTGGACCATATTGAACCAGAGATTGGAGAAGATCTGATGTTCAATAGGGTCTTGATAAGACAACCAGTTAAGAATGAACCTGAGCATAGGAGAGCATTGTTTAGGGTGAGATGCAAGATTCTTGGTAAAGTTTGCAAGGTGATAGTTGATTCAGGGTCAACTGATAATATAATATCAAAGGAGGCGGTCAAGAATTTGAAACTCACAAGGATACCCCACACTAACCCATACAAGGTGACATGGTTGAATCATGAGCAAAGTGTGTTGGTCAATGAACAGACTTGGGTAGAGTTTTCTATTGGAGGATACAAGGATAAGATCCCTTGTGATGTGCTATCCATGGATGCTTGTCATCTATTGCTAGATAGACCCTGGCAATTTGATAGGAAGGTGATCTATGATGGAGAGGAAAACTCCATTTCCTTTAAGAAGGATAGCAAGACCTTCAAGATTCAGTCCTTGACAAAGAATGAAGAGGGAACTTCAAGAACACCTAGTGTCTTATTGGCTACCGGTAAAGAGTTCTTAAACTTACTATATGAGGAGGAGATAGTGAAGTGTGCCATCTTTGTGAAGCCAAAGGAGGAAGAAGACAAGTTGCAGGCAGAAGTACCCAAGGAGGTGAAGCACATGTTGTAAGAGTATAAGGACATAGTGAGTGATGGAGCACCTGCAACACTCCCACCAAGAAGGTCTATAAGTCATCAAATAG